>NC_064884.1:16757929-17420151 GCF_929443795.1 Astur gentilis
TAGTCAAGCTGAACCCGTATGGGTTAGAGGGGAAGAGAGGACTCTTGAAAACAAACAAACAAATAGCTCATAAAAAGAGTTTAGAATGTAATATTTGAGATCATAAGTGACGAGAACTTTTTCTTGGCAGACCTGCCCATCTTTCTTTTGCAAGGTTTTTAAGGAAAGTGGAGCTATTCACCTTGCATCACACACCTCCCTCATCTGGCTCAGGCTCAGTGTCTTCTCCCAGGTTTTCTCAAAAGCTTTAATATATTCTTTTATTCTAGCAGTGATGTGTAGTGTTCTGGTGCTCGGTGCATCCTATAGCTAAAGAGAAACATCACATTCTCCCGTGTCCGGTTTAGTTATATTTAATTAGAAGTTGTATTTTGCTACAGAGGCCTTCAGGCTTCAAATCTGCAAAGACTTATGTGAGAATGCCTTTGCTTCCCTGTTGTCTCTTAGATCATCTCTCCTTGCATTTCAGTAGGGAAAAAGTGGTTAACTTTAGACTTTTTTTAAAAAAAATTTTCATTATATCTTTAAAATGGTTAGGAGTGACATGCCAACAGCCTGTTGGGCTGTGAGGATGCACCACAGTTACAAGGCTCCCTTTCACACAGACATTTTACAATTATGACTTGGTAGCCTGCTCTGTCTAAATCCTTGACCTGTGCCTGACAACTGCTAGCTGATCATAGTGAATAAATTTGTATAATCACTGTGTGATGACTGCTTAATAACTGTACTCCAAATATGCAAATACCTATTGTGGCTTAATACAATTCATCTGCCATGACTGGCCCATGCACTTAGTATTTTTGAAACGTTTGCAACTAATGGAGCATGCCATTGCAGTCTCCTGTGTTTTCATGCAGAGCCCTAAAATGCTGAAACCTACAGAGAAGGAAATGATGTATTACAAAAAACCCAAAGAAAAATAGTTATTGAACAACAGAGACGATATGCTTGTCTGTGTGGGGAAAAAACCAAAAAGCTTCCTTAAAGACTTTGCCGAAGTTTTTCTTCTCTTTTTCTAGGTTAGCAGCATGCTTTTACTGAGAATAATCTGCAGTATTTATGTCCTTGCTAATGGTGCTGTCCACATTACACGGAGGACTACATAAAATTGAAAGATACAAATCCAAATGCTTGTATGAGTTTGAGATGCTCACAAAAACTCAAGAAAAAAAACATGTCCAGAGTGATACAGAAAAGACACCTTGCTCAGGTTTGTGAGTTGCCAGTACTAAAGGGTTGGAAGAATATTCAGTGGAAGCTCTTGTAATTTCTTTCTTTGATCGTGGCCTCTTATTTTAAGCATTTCCTTTGGCCATCATGTGAGATAGGCTGCTGAGACAGATGGACAATAAGTCTTACCAGTTTGTCCATTTCTTTATTTCATTTACATGCAGCATCAGAACATTAGTAAATTGCTTTTTTAAATAAAATTTGAGTTTCATTGCCCTTTACAACAAGTTTTTTATCTTTTTAGATACTTGTTTCTTTACTGTTTCTCGGAATTTAACTCTAATGTTTCCAAACAGTACAGGAGGAAAAATAGACTCCATAGTTCTATGCACTGAACAGAGAACGATGTGATGGTAGTAGCCTAATGTCATGAATAGCTTAATAGCAATCATGGCAAAAGAGAGTTTCAGTGAGATTTTAAAAACAATAATGTGGATATTTACTGTGCATTTCTCCTGTGCTTGAGGGAGGAAGCACAAAGGTGCTTCTTTAAAAAAGAAATAAGTGGGGGGCTGAAGGAGGTTGGCATCTTGGTCCAGTTGGAGGTGGGCATCGACTCTTCTGTGTGGAATTAGAAGTAAGTCTTCAGCAGAGCCTAATTTGCAAAGGGCTGTGAAAGTGGGGGGAAAAAAAAGTTCTGATGTAATCTCCCTAAACATTTACATAATTTAAATTCTAAGTGGTGCAAACCCCTAAATGGTAGGTTAAAGCTTAACTAATAGAATTTTATTTGTATCCCTAAACTGGGTAGTGCAATGAGTGTAACTATCCCTCCCAATTTCCTGCCTTTTCAGAGGGACACAGCTGTAATTTTTTTCACACAGTCCTATTCTTAATCTGTTCCATGCACTTTTTATTTTTTTAGTGGGCATAAGAAGAGGCTATGATGCATGAAGTTGGACTTCAGAGTTGTTTTCTTGGTGAAGAATGAGTGTCCTGTAGTAATAGCACACTAACATGAACAGAAATCCAGGACAAAGTAGGCATCCTAGCAATAAAATGTAGATAAGCCTTTTTGTCCTTCCAATCTGTGCAGTGTCCAGCTGGAAAGGAAGTACTGACTGCCCAGGAGGCTGAGGAAAGGATTTTTGAGTCACCAAACCCATTTCTTCATGGTTATACTGCGTGAAAAAAACTTGCAGCTTCTTAGTAGTTAGTTTGGAAGTTGGGGAAGCAAGTTGAGATGAACATCAGCTGAGTTTGGTTTAATAGCATAGAATAGCCTGAAATTTCACCAGACTTCAGGTTATCACTTCAGTTCTCAATAAACAACAACATGCAATTTTTCTGCTTGCTGCAATGAGATATTTAAGGCTTAGCTGTCTCATTTCTATCTGCAGAAGTGTGGTATGTCAGGTGTCTCAACACTAACACAATTAAAAGGAAGCGAACGGTTCCTTCACACATGCCTTAATGTCAGCATTTTGGACTGGGAAAAACTGGAAAAACACTATTGGAGCCTCTCCTAGTTCTTTTTCTCCTGCCAAAAGTGTGACATTCAGACAGGTTTATCAGACCCATGTCTCTCTGAGCCCTTATGCTGCTTGAGTGGGCTGACAAAAGTGTGAATCCTATTGACATTATAACTGCCTACAAAATTGGAGTGGAGCACTTGGAGACTAAGAAAGATGACGTCCTAAGTGCGAGATAAAATGAATGCTTTCTTCATTGCTTAGTCGTTTATGGAAGGAATTTACCAATTGTCATTGCTAACGTGACAGAACAACTTTTTCTTGGCTTTGCATATATTTTTAATATGAGTTTCTCCCAAGATCCCAAGATACTTGACTAAAATAAAAAATCTGCCAAAATTTGTGAGTTTACTATTGTTTTGTGGTTTTTGTCAAAGTAAGAATGATTGGTTGTGTGCAATAAATGTAGAACACTTAAAATTTAACAGGTCCATGGGTAAGGGAGCTTTACTTTGAATCATTGTTGACTTCTTTATTTCCATATGTCTTTTTGCCTGTTTATAGCATGGCCATTGATTATGTTGGATCTTTCAGCTGCTTTTGTTATGCTTGAATGTGAACTGCATTCAGATTAAGGACAGCCTTCTCTTAAAATAACCAGTAGGTTTTAAAATTTAATTCCAAGCACTTTTCACCATAACAGGCAATAACTGGTGGTTTTTAATGCTGAATTTTGAGGATTTGAGCTAAACAATATTCTAAAATACAAGTTTCCCATGTATGACTTTACAATAAGGCTTGCACGTGCCATTGTTATGAGTAGTTTTGTTCCTTGGAGTTTGTACTGAAATAATGGTTTTGTTGCATCTTATTGTTACTTTTCATTAAACTCTCTCTGCAGCATAGGTTGGTGGTTGGACCTGGGAGGACCCAGAATTTTAATTCTGGCTGCAATGAGGTCCCTTGTGCAGCCTCAAAATGTTGATTCTTAAAGATAGGCACTATACAGAGAATGTGAATTGACACATTAGGTAATTCGTAGTTTAAGCATCAAGACTTTAAACTCTCAGTTTTGTCTTGATTTAACTCAGGTGTAGGCACTAAGAATTTCTGAAAATAAGAATGTTTAAAGAACTATAAATTTAGACTGTCTGTGATGAAATGTGAACCTAATTCAGTGAAATAGCCATCTCAAAGTAAATGGTTCATCTGTGGTTTTTCTTTTTAAAAGGGAGAATTTTAAGGCTAAAGAAGATCATGCTTTTAAACTCTTTGAGATCTTGGCCAGAAAGTACTGTATAAATGCTAAGTATTTAAAATTAATTATGTTGGAGGCCTATAAACCAGTGCATTGATTAAAAATGTTCAGTTCATTAAACTTCCCAATGGCAGAGGCCATCTCCATAATATAAACTGCCGTTTCTAGCGGCAGCAGCCGACTGGCATCTGTGTTGTAATCTTTTTAAGATCCCCACCTTTGTTCATTAGACCAGCAGCTGTTGTCTCTTGCTGGGCAGGATTTATTTCCCCGTGACATCGGTCTCAGAGGTGCAGTTGCAACTTTGGCAGCGTTTGATTCCAATGAACTTCTGAGAGGTACTTTAGCAGTTTTGCAGAATGAGGTTACTTTTGGTTGTGAATTTGTTTTTCGGTTCTTTTGGGGGTTTTGATGGGGGTTTTAGGTAGATGGTTGGGGTTTTTTTTTGGTTTTGTTGTGTTTTTTTTCCCTTCTGGTTTCCACACACATCCTTGCAATGGGCATTTTCAAAAGGTCCACAAGGACTGAGGCTATGTATACCAGAGGTGTGCTACAGTCTGGGTAAAACAGCTTCCTCTTGTGTGTCCCTAGCAATATATCTGATATACTGACAGTTTTCTGGTTTTATTCACTCCTGGCATTTGACATGTGGAAGAACAGTACTGTTCCTTAGATAAACCATGCACAGTTAACTTTCTTAAATAAGTAAATCTCCTGAATTTCCTAGTGAAAAGGATAAATAAAAATCTGGAAAAGCACCAGAGAACAGGGATTACTATGGAAAAAAGAATATATAGATTCTTGAAATATAACATGATAAATCTGCAGGTGTTGTTTACACCGTAACTTCAATTTATCCAGACTCATACACAAGGTCACAAAAGAAGTTTGGGCTTTATTATTCCTATGGGAATTTGTATTTTTTTGCTGTGGTGTTTGATTACCTTACCCTTTTTTATTACCATCTGCACTGCAAGGCTAGTTTTGCTGAGTGGTTTTTTTGTTTGGTTGGGGTTTTTTTTTTGTTTTTTTTTTTAAGCAGCATCCCATGGTACCCTTAATTCTGTGTTTCCTGCACTTTTGCTTAATTTGCATTTTTAAGAGATTTTCTGTAAGAAATAGATTTCTTCTATATTGTACATCAGTAATTAAATATTTTTTACTATATAGTTTTAACCCTTTAATTCTGGAGAACAAATACAGTTTACAATTGTATGTATTGGGTTTGCATCAGCAAAGTTTTGGTGGAGGGGGAGGTGGGAGTGGGGGGGCTACAGGGGTGGCTTCTGTGAGAAGCTGCTAGAAGCTTCCCCTATGTCCCATGGAGCCAATGCCAGCCGGCTCCAAGAGGGACCTGCTGCTGGCCAAGGCTGAGCCCATCAGTGACAGTGGTAGCGCCTCTGGGTTAACCTGTTTAATAAGGGGGAAAAGTTGCTGCATGACAGCAACTGCAGCTGAAGAGAGGAGCGAGAACATGTGAGAGGAACAACTCTGCAGACACCCAGGTCAGTGAAGAAGGAGGGGGAGGAGATGCTCCAGGCACCAGGGCAGAGCTTCCCCTGCAGCCTGTGGGGAAGACCATGGTGAGGCAGGCTGTCCCCCTGCAGCCCATGAAGGTCCACGGTGGAGCAGGTGGATGCCCGAAGGAGGCTGTGACCCCACGGGAAGCCCGCGCTGGAGCAGGCTCCTGGCAGGACCTGCGGTCCTGTGGAGAGAGGAGCCCACTCTGGAGCAGGTTTTCTGACAGGACTTGTGACCCCGTGGGCGACCCCCGCTGGAGCAGTTCAAAAAGAACCGCAGCCTGTGGGAAGGACTCACATTGGAGAAGTTCATGGGAGGGACCCCACAGTGGAGCAGGGGAATAGTGTGAGGAGTCCTGCTACTGAGAAGGAAGGAGCAACAGAAACAATGTGTGATGAACTGACCGCAATCCCCATTCCCCGTTCCCCTGCACCGCTGGTGGGGAGGAGGTAAAGAAAATCGGCAGTGAAATTGAGCCTGGGAAGAAGGGAGAGGTGGGGGGAGAGGTGTTTTAATATTTAGTTTTTATTTCTTATTATCCTACTCTGATTTGACTGGTAATAAATTAAATTAATTTCCTCATGTCAAGTCTGGTTTGCCCGTGAGGGTGATTGGTGAATGATCCTTCTCTGTCCTTGACCCTCAAGCCTTTCGTTTTATTTTCTCTCCCCTGTCCAGCTGAGGAGGGGAGCGATAGAGCGGCTTTGGTGGGCACCTGGCATTCAGCCAGGGTCAACCCACCACAACATAAATTAAATAAGAAGGGATTTAACCTTTTAGCATCCTTTACTGTGCAGTGTAGAAAGATGTTGTCAAGGATTTCTGTATTTTTGTTTAACACATTGGTTTTAGTACGCTCTCATTTTGCCTAGGAGTTTTATTTTGATACTTGATTTTGTCCATGTATTTTAAGCAAATACTTTTGGTTGACTTCTTTGTGCAACCAATACCATTGACTGCAGTATATTTGAAAAGAGTTTTTCTTCATTAACGACTTCTGCTGAATTGTAGGGAGAACGAAATGCTGTCCCTGGTGGCTCCTAAAACTTACGGATGCATGCAATGAGATTGCTTATAATACTTTTAATGAAAAGACGTTGGAGTAGTACTTTTAATAGCGTTACGCAAGCATGAATGACTTGAACTATAGAGCTAAATCTCAAGCTCCTTGAGCTGTTCTTCAGCCCTCAAAATACAGTTCATGTATGTAGGTCTTCAAAAACTAAGAAACTCCTTCCATGTGCTCATCCAGCCAAGCCATGATGAAACAGTACATATAGACACCTCATTTGTATGGGGTCTCCACATGTGACAGTGCAGTGAATAATGGGATCACACTTCAGAAGACAAGTTGACCTGCTGAAGTCTTTGCAGTCATCTGAAAGCAGAAGAGTTGTGTGTTTTTTCAAAGCGTTATTTTACCTCGAGGTAGATTGTAGGGATCACTAGGCAGCCTGGCAGCCTGCGTATTGAGAAGGGAACACAGAAGAGAAGAGAGACCATCCTGTGGATATTTGCTGCCTTGCTGGTGGCCCTGGGCAGGACTCATTTAGTATTAATGCTTTCAGAAATCCTTAGAAATAGATGGTTTACAAGTATGAAACTCATATCAAGAAACATAGTATCAATAAGGATGGTTAGCAGCCCTGCCTTTAGTGCTTTCAATGTTACCAGTACTTAGAAATGCCAGTTAATCAGCATGCAGACCAGAGATGGGATTTCTATGATTGATAGTTATGTCTGTGGGATTTTCCCACATCTTTCCTGTAGCTGTGAAATGGCAGGTCCCTTGTGTATATAAATGACCCAAAGTATATATATGATTTCCAGAAACCTGCACAGGAAGGGCAGCCTGTAGAAAAATGGCATACTGTAAAGCAGAGTGATAGCTTCAAAGTAAAATGACATTTTTCATTGGTTGTAGAAAACAGTGATAATGCATAATTCCGTATCACTGTCACATGACACAAGTCAGATTTGACCATAAGTGCCTGGGTTTTTCAGCCAGTTGCACAAAGAAATTCCAGGGAAGGAACAGTGGGTTATAGTTTAACATTTTCCAAATCTGTTTTGAAAAACGCAGACGAGTATCTAATATATCAAACTGATCATACAGATGAAGTATCTAAACCCAATGTATCAAAGACTCTTCACTTTCCTATAAAAGTAATTTGGCAGCGTGCCATTATTATCATGTAAATCTCTTCCTCCTTACTACACAATAACAATATATCTTTGGCCATCATTTTTCCCTCCTGAGGTTGTTGCTGTTATCTGTAATTTCCATAAAGTTTCCATGTTAACAATGCTTACCTCTCTGTACACTTTCATTACTAGTCAGTGCAGACTTCCAGAAAACAAAGTATCTCACATAAATGTTTGTGCATGCCTTTTCCATGTTTTTTTGAATTAATACAGCTAAGACATGTTTTAGCAGAGGCTGAAGTATCACATTTAGATTTGCTAATCTATTCCACCTTTGCCAATTTTTTTCTTTATGTTATGCAGAGTGCTCATATTTGGCAAGATATTTCACTGCCTGAGTTTTTGCTTTAAGAATTATTAAACTTGTGTTAAAGATTGTATATATTTTTGGAAACATAGAATATTTCCAGTGTGATTTATTGAGTTATATTACATGGAAAATGCATACGTAGATCAGAGGTCATCTCTGCTCAAGTTTTTAATGAATTATGGTAGAAAAAAGAGGTTATCCAGAAAATTGGGGTGGTTTGGTGTTTGGGTTCTTGTGGGTTTTTTTGGTGGTGGTTGTGCCCCTGCTCCTTCATTTTTCTGTGTCATCGGTCACTGAAGTTTATCAAATGCTAATGTCTATATTTCCATCTATGCCTGTCTGGAGGAGTCAATCATTTTCTGTTATGCCACCTTTATAAGAGAAGTATGCATGTCTGCTTGTTTGGTTTTGGCAGATACCTTTCATTTCCCTTGTTGTGTGTCAAAATTGGCTATCATAGAATCATAGAATGGTTTGGGTTGGAAGGGACCTTAAAGATCATCTAGTTCCAACCCCCCTGCCATGGGCAGGGACACCTTCCACCAGACCAGGTTGCTCAAAGCCTCATCCAACCTGGCCTTGAACACTTTCAGGGATGGAGCATCCATAACCTCTTTGGGCAACCTGTTCCAGTGCCTCACCACCCTCACAGCGAAGAACTGCTTCCTTATATCTAATCTAAATCTATCCTCTTTCAGTTTAAAACTGTTGCTCCTCGTTCTATCATTACACTCCCTGATAAAGAGTCCCTCCCCATCTTTCCTTTAGGCCCCCTTTAAGTACTGGAAGGCTGCTGTAAGGTCTCCCTGAAGCCTTCTCTTCTCCAGGCTGAACAACCCCAACTCTCTCAGCCTGTGTTCATAGGGGAGGTGCTGCAGCCCTCTTACATCTTTGTGGTCCTCCTGTGGACCTGCTCGAGCAGGTCCATGTCTTTCTTATGTTGGGGACCTCAGAGCTGCACATAGTACTCCAGGTTATGATGGAATCTGTTTTCCTCCGTTAAAAATTTAATTTTCTTCAATTATGTTTTCATCTTTCTGGAGGCTGCTTCAATTATAAAGACTGGACAACCTGTGTGGAACCAGCTCCAGGAATCTAGTGATAGACCATCTGTATATGCATTAAAAGCATGCTTCTTCCGCCATGAGATGATTTATAGAAGGGGAGCTGGGACTGCCTATGTGTTCACTGTCACAGCTGATATGATCTGGCACGTGGTATGTTAACATATCGGGTATGTTAATACATTGCAGATTTAGAAGTAGTGATAAATCTGTGCTTCTACTTCCTCTCCAGAGGCAGTGGTTCCTTTTTGTGGGTTTTGTTGTTTGGCTGTGCACTGAGCTGGACTTGGGTTAAAATTAATGGATTTTGGGGGAAAAGAGGTTGATTTACCCAGATGATTTGGTTGAGAGGGTCACTGAACAAATCACTGTACAGATATTGCTCAAGGGAGGGTGCCTACTTGTTAGGGACAAGAAGGAGGTCAGGCGTAGAAATGATTAATCCACTGCCAAGGGAATAATTGCATGGACTTGAGCCCTTGTCCAGTATTCCTGAGGTGAAAGACTTTGTCCTCTGTAAAGAATCGTGCAGAAAGTGCTAGTCCTAAGCATCAGTGCTGTTAATGTGTCCGGAAATATTAATGTTCTTAAAGATTGTGGTGGTGATGCCTACAAAAATATACTGGAGGTTTCAACGCATACTGGTTTACTTATGCTGCTTGGTTTGGAAAAACATTTAGTAATTAAGTTAAAATAATTAAATCAGATATTATGAGCACAGGATAGATTTCAAGCATTCTTTTTCCCCTTGAGGTCACAAAATACTGTTCTTGCATTAGCATCTTGGAGTCCGTTGAGCACAGATTTTGGGTAAGTTAAAAACAAAGCTAAGGTAGAGTAAGAAGACTTGGTATCTTGGCATAATGAGTGCACAACTTGCTTGCGGCTGGTGGCTTGGTATCCACATTCTTTTCAAGAAGAAAATTTTAGAAAATTTCACTGAAAGTGCAACATCACATGATTCTCTAATTATCTTTCTGTCTAATATATTCAAAATGACATTTTGAAAATCAGTGGCACCGTGTCCAGGATGAGTATGGCGTATTACAAGGAACTGCTTATCCAATTTTACTGGGTCATCTGAGTATTAAGTCTGGCATAGAACATCTTGGAAAAGGCAGTCAAGTTTTTAACACTTAGTAGAAGACAGCTTCATTCAGATAAATATGTTATCTGCCCCTCCACTTGGAGATGCCTGGCTTCAGGGAAGTACTCAGCACCCTGCAAAACCAGCTATGACTTTAATGCAGAAAGGCCAGTTGTTGTTTCCATTCCAGCTTTGAAAAGCATCTTGGGGTCAGGGAGTTACCTGGTCTCCCTGCATCCCAGTGGGCAGTGAATGGTCAGTAGGGATGCTGAGTGACCAAGCTTCATATTGCCCAAATCTTGCTCTGCTAGCCTGTAGAAAGCTACACAGGTTACGCTATGAACAGATTCCATGCATCTCTTGAAAACCCATCTACACTTGGCTTTTCAAACCTTTTCTGGTTTAATTGCTTCAAACATGCTGTTGGGTACTGCTGTAACTTTGAACTGGTTAAATCTGAAATGAAATCTGAAATAAATATTAAATGATATGCATACAGAATCTTCCTTTCTTGTCACCTTAAGTATTTGTTTAGCCTTCATACTTGAGCTTATTTTACCTTTTTGGAATTGATATTGTACTTTATATGATGATTATTTCTCATAGTTGAACTTCAACATTGCTGCTGACCTAGGGCCTTACTGTGGTTAATATGTTCATGCATACAGTATTTCCCTTGGTTTTTTTCTTTCCTTTTTCTTAAACTTTTTTGCCATAATTACAGTAAATGATTTCTTTGATTGCTTGTTAAGAGGGCAGAAATGCTGTACCAGCAGCCTTTTTTTATTCTTTGCCTCTGCTACTATTCTTTTGCTGGCTCCTGAGGGTAGTAAGATCTATGCACTCTATTAATTTTCTTGCATACTAGCTGCAATTGCAACCTTTAGTAATTATTATTTAATTAACTCCAAAGTATTGCATGAATAATGCAAAATTTAAAAAATGTAAAAAAGAATAAAGGTCAAAACAAGGTATTTTTATATTTCAAATCCATAAGCATTATTTCTTGGAATTTTTGTATACGGTATAAGTAGGATGATGACATTAAATGGTCTGCATAAATGTAGAAGTATCAGAGGTATGTAGTAAAAGAGAGTTTGGTATTTAGCTGGGGATCAAATTTGTTTTCATAATTTGTAGTGAGAATTTCTTAGAGCCTTGAATGAGATGCTTTCCTAATGTTGAAATTTTATTTCTGCTTTACCTTTTCTAGGTGTTTTCTTTTCAGTTACCAGAATATTATTTTTTGATAAACACTGACTAATTCTGGCAGAAAAAAAGTTTGTATATATTTGGATATCTACATAGACATCAGTAGGTCTGAGCTGTGAATGTAAAAATGAACAGTAAAGTTTTGTGACTGTATATTTGTGTGAAGGCAACATAAAGACTGGCTTTTAGTAAGTAAGAGTTTCTGGGTTTGCTTTTGTAGTGGATGGCTGTATACACAGAGCTGCTGGGCCCTGCTTGGTTGCTGAATGTCGTAACCTGAGTGGCTGTGAGACTGGACAAGCAAAAATTACGTGTGGATATGATCTACCTGCAAAATGTAAGTCAACCCTTCCTCCATGTTTTCTTATTGTTTTAAGCATGTGGAGCTGGTAGGCGTGCTTTATTTCCCTGTAGTCTAATTCAACAAGGTATTCATTTTACAAAATTAGCAGTGGGACTTAATTAAGCATGTTCTGTAATAATGTCTTCCCCTCAAAGCAATTCAGGCTTTTCTAAACGATTGTTTCACATGTGTTATCCAATGGAAACCTACATGTCTCTAAAATATAAAGCATCTTTCATGTTGGTTGGTTGGGGTTTTTTTTGCAAGCTAAAACATATCCTTTCATATGCATAATAAAGGATTGGAAATGCTTTATGAAGTATGAACAAAATATACATTATCATATTTAAGTTCCATGGAGACAGTTTTTGAAACTGTTGCATATTTCATATTCTTCGTGCAGATTCCTTGATTGTGAATACTTTGAGAGCTGAGGAGATCAAAGTGATGTATTGTGTTTTCGGCTGCTGCGTTGAGGCTGATTGGCAATTACCATGAAGGCATCTGTCGCACTTTAGCTTTCGACAGAGTGCAGCTTAGTGCTGGAATGTTTTTGCACTTTGAAAGTGGAATTGTCAAAATTCACATCCTATTTAAAATAGGGACACAGCTATTTGACCTTGTTGCATAGATGTTGAGCTTGTCTTGGAAAAAATGAACATTGACAGCACGTTGGTTGGTTGGCCAGTCTGTTATATAAGAATAAAAAGTAGGAAATCTCTGCAAGTTAGGATGTTATGGAATAATATTTTAAGATATGATGATACAAATACCAAGAAAGCATTGCAAAGAGCATATAACTAGAATTCAAGCTCTCTTTTTTTATATGCAGTCTGCACTAGGAACATGGCTCATTCTGAAATATTTAGATCTGCTCTCTTAATTTGTTCTACACTTTTTTCCTGTAAAATGAAATGCTTACTGCAGTAGCAGGTATCTTTTTAGGTTCCTGTGGCCCATAGTGCCTTAGGTAAAGAAGAAAATTGTGTTCCCAGTCATTTGTTGGCACCTTCTATGATGTTGATGTGAGCTATCAACTATTTCCTTAACAGTGATAATTGCTATATATGTTTTATACCTAGTTTTACCACTTGCTAATGACTGTTTTTGAAAGGTTAATTTGACTAGAGGTCAGGGAAATTGTTGAGGAAGATTCAGTGTGGTAGTTATGTTGGGTTTGTGTATGGCCAAAATCTTCACAGGATTCCTATAAAATAGACAGGGTTGTTAGATAACACATTGTAATTTACTGGGGATTTTTGATGTTTAATTCTTCCCCTTTAAAAAAAAATCTTGGGAGGGACAGAAAAATTGCTCATCCATAGATGCATAATTCCTCCCATGTATTTTAATGAGATAAATAAAAAAAAAAAAACAAAAAAAAGTACTAAAGCCATGAGCACTGAACTGTGTTAGAAAGAGAAAGGGTCATGTCTGAGGCGTGGCCTTCACTTAAATTTTATAGCAGTTTAATGGGTCTTGCTTAAGTTAGGTTTGTAGAACAGGATCCTGTTTGAAGACTATAGGAAAATTTTTTGGTTTGTTCTTTATGAAGGAATAATAAACAAAACAATGAGAAAACCCATTATCACTTGCAGTTGGAAATAAAACCTGTAACCAGACATAGAGAAAAGTCAATATTCTGCTTAATCAATATTCTTAGAAATTGAAATTGCATCAAAACCACATCTATTTGTATTTGATCATGCATCAGCATGAGAGGGGGAAAGGATACATTAACTGATAAACAGGCAGAGGGAGGGAAATGTGTAGTTTGCATGCGGAGGCTGAGAATTAGATACTCTTGAGTTCTTAGATTTTTTTCCTTAAAACATTTCTGTTCACCAACTGTTGTTTTCTTTTACTTTTCCCTTTAGAAGCTTTGGTTGTAGGCTCATTAAATTATTGTACCTTTTAGACTATTCATCTGAAAGTGATCAAACAATCAAGACTGTTTTCGTATTGTAAAGAGCTATAGAGCCACGGGATATCTTTTGTCACTCTGTGTCACTTTGTCATAATAGTATGACAATTTAACTGTGGATACTACTTTACATCTGATTTTTGTGAAGAGAACAGCAACATGACGGGAGGTCTGGACTTCCCCATCCAGATGGGCTGTGATGCAATTTTGTGTGTCAGCAATTTTTTGAAGGTTATAGGTGAATGGATAACTGCCAGCTTTCACAATGTGTTTGCTTTTCACTTATGTATTTGTATATAGGAGACCAACTACAATAATCCATTAACAGTTTGAGTAGTGCAATGATTATTTTGTTGTCTCTGCTCTTCTCATGATTGCAGTTGGATGAATAATGGTAGTAAATGTGAAATGTATTTCCTAGCATGATGAATTGTTGTGGGTTTTTTTGTCTAAAAGAATTGTAAAATGTTACAATTGTATTTCCTACCCCTGGGTTTTTCCCATCTCTACTTCTTGATCCTGAAATGCTTTGCTTAGAAGCAGTTTGCTGAAATCAGCAAAGCTGCTCTGGGATGGAGCAGCCTGCCTGTGTGCTGTATGATGCAGGACTTGGGCTTAAGCGGAGGACTCCATGTTAAGATTTAGTATTCAAAGATCATGCAGCATATTGCTTTGTTTTATAGACAACTTGGAGGAAGTTGGAATTAAATTTGGCATTTGAAGGGAAGGTATGCTTTGTTAGGAAGCTGGTAGCTGGTAAATAAAAAACTGGCAATCTCCTTTATGATCTATTGTATTTTTATTGAATACTTTGCTGTATTTACTTAGGTTAAATAAGAACAGGTCTGACAAATTATTTCTTCACAAAGGTAAATTGAAAAATAATGTCTGACTGAAAAATGTAAAGATTTAGTGTATAGGCTAAGCTTTCTGTGATTTGTTCTTGTTGCATCTGAGTCAGAGGTCAGTTCCTGAAATACACAAGTAACAGTAAATGTTCAGGGAGAGAATACATAGAATAATTCATTTTTTCCCTCATCTTTTTGTCCTAATAGTGTGAACAGACCAAGATTAACATGTCTATAGCCTAGAGATGTTGCTTTGTGAACTTCTCACGATATATATTTTTGAATGCCAAAAAATAGTCTGTATGAAAATAGAAGTAAAATCAAATTGAGCTTTCTAATTACCCGTTAATGTAACATTCAGTACAGTTTTACAGAAGTCAGTGTAATCACCATCTGCCTTCTGTGCTGCAAAAGCCTACACAAAGCCCCCCCAAATGCCAACCGAGTTATTTGCTGAATACATAATTTTGTTGATGTAATCTATTGTTGTTTTTCAGCAAACACCTATACAGGCACCAAGTTTTCATAGCGCTTTGGAGGGCTGAAAAAGGCAGTGCTTTTTGCTCTGAGATATTTTCCTTTAATGCTCTCCCAGACCAATCATCAATTACTTAACTTCTGTACTTCATATTGTTGTTCCTTTTAAAGAAAAATTCATTCTAAATATTGAACAACTGGTCTTCAAACATTGAGCAGTACTCTGATACCGTCATGCTTTAAATAACAGATGAACAGTATCTGTTTAAAGCTCTACAAATGCTTGTTTTCTTTCTCATTTGATTAATGGTCTCAGTTGACTCTACTGGCAGAAAATGGTCTGAATGTAAATTGTGTTTATGGCTGGAACCAGGGGAACCCTGTCAGAACACATTAGAAAATACACTCCCATTCTGCAAGGTATTTAACAGGCTTAAAACGAATTGCAGACGTGGTGATGACATCCAACACAGGTAAGGGGTACCCCCACCATGGCAGGAAAGGACCCCCAAACTAACTTTTTTCTATTGTTAATATGTCTAGTAATAATTTCTTTATTTTTCTGAGAAATGTTTGCTAATAAACCCCTTAAACCTAAGAAAATAAAATCTTACAGCTTCTAATATGGGATAGAGCCAACCATGGTAAATTAAATCTGAAAGGTGGACTTTCAGTGGAAGTACCTTGCTGGAAATGCTAGGCAGTTTCTAATACATTGGTTGTCAATAAAGCTATAATATTTAGAATAATTTTTTTTGTTTGCTCGATATTTTTAGTACTTTAAGCAGTGTCCTTTAGGAAATGCCATATATATTGGCATAGTCTTCTGGTCCAAAGTCACTGTGTACATCAGTCTGGAGTAATAATGTGAATGTGCTCTCAAAGACAATTCCTGCTGTGAAATAAGTAGTTAGGAGGAGTGCTAGTATTAACCGCAGTAGGAAGAATCAGCCTTTAAATTTGTTTAATCAGACTAAAAAGTGGAGATTAAAAAACAGAGATTAAAAAGTGTCCTTCTATTATATAGACATAATTTTCTGTATTTAAAAGATGAATATTTGGAGGGTATTATTTTAAAGTAAGGCTGTAAGGGTAGTGATTTTAAATCTCTCCATATTTTCTTGGAGATTGCTTACAGAGCTGTAATTAAAAGGTTGATTATGAAGAAACAGAACTCCAAAACCCTACACCAGTACTCCAGAACTGATCAATTGGAAAAATGGGGCGTAATATTCAAGCATATTATCTGAATTTCCAGGGTTCCACAAAGACCTTTGTTTGTTTATTTACTTTTAAAACCTTGGTTGATTTAATAATATGTAATTTTTTTTTCAAACGATTCTATATTTCCGATACACAAGAGTCAGAGATACTTTCTTCTGTGTGGTTCTGATGTGCAGAAGAACATTGTCTTTGCATGACTGTTCAGTTTGCTACCTCCTTTTTTCTTCCGGAAAAAGTGTGGGAATTGAAAAGGAAAGCATTAAAAGTGAGCAATACGTGGCCAAGAAAGAGGATTGCTTGGAGAAGACTAACTTCGTTACTAGTTCTCTGTTGGTCAAGGTCCTTGATCTTCCTCCACAATTGCTTTTAAATATTTAAGTGAAAACAGGTGTGCCACCAGATGCATAGCTAGACTGAAGTTTGATGACATTCCAGTTGAAAAAGGCTGCTGATAAGCATATGGTGACACGATCATTAATATAATTGAAGCTTCATAAATGTTATGATAGTTTTCCAGGAGGGATGTCTTTATACTCTTTGTCTTAGCTGAGAAGCATCACATTATTGTCAGCATTGTGCCCAAACTGTGTGACACCTATTGGAAATAAAGGTAAAGCCCAAAAAAGCTCTAGGTAGGTATTTCCTGAAACAGTGCTGAGCTGCAGCAGCTGTTTGCTGTCCCTTTTTTTGTATTTCATAAATCTTTATCATTCCTTAAATATTTAAAACTAAACTTAAAATGAAGCAAAGCAAGTTAATATTAATCAAAGGTCCAAGATCCCTTATTCTTGATATTTTTGTTGTTTAGATTTCTTTGGGAAAGGATTCTTAAATGGTTAACAAACCCACTTACTACGTATTTGTGTGGTTTTCTTCTGAGTTGTGTCTAAGCTTCAAATCTTTTTTTTATAAGCTCAATTTATGTGTTTTATGACCATTTTGAAAATAAGTGCAGTGTTGTCTTTATTTTGTTTTAATTTGGTCTAATTGGCTTCAGTCATCTTAATGACCTGCTATATTCACCATTAACAATAGCGTACATTGCATATGCTGTAAAAGTGTTGGAAAGGAAATATTAATGATTACTTCTTTGGTCCTGAAACCTGCTTAGATTTTAGAGAGGGTTTTATGGTATATTGTAAAGCTTTATGGCTTGTCTCTCCCTTATGTACCCCCCTCCACATACACACACAAAGGGAGAAGTTAGGACCCATGGGGAACGATGGGGAATGCATTTATCAACTTCAACTAAACAAGTTCAAACATCTCCTTCTCTTCCAAGTCTGCTCAGGGTCTGTCATCAGTTTGGGTGGAAAAGGGAGAAGTGCTGTAGCTACCAGCTGAAATATGAGGTTATGAATCAGTGAGAATCTTCCAGCACAAGACTATGTGGTCTTTGTCCTTGGATTCAAGCCTAGCTCATATACATTTTTTAATGGATATATTCTTTAAAATTTAATTTGTGAATGGACTGGCGTGTGCATTTGTCAGTGCTCTGTGTAGTGTCGTGCTGTGACACTTTCAGCATGTACTACTGCTGGAAACCCTCATTTCCGATCAAATTTTTCAGTTAACAAACGTGTGTATTGTGGCTAAAGAAAATGTTTTATTATTGATCCTCACTGCTAAATCTAAATCCTCTTCTTCTGGGCATCACTTGTTGCAATCCAGTGACTGAATACTGAACTCCAGGACAGGAGTGGGCACAGACAAAATTAATAGGAGGACTGAACCATTTGCTCAGTAATTGGGTCCACCATTGGCTTATAGTTAATAGGATGTGTTAACACGGTGTAATGTCAGGCAGCAGAAACTTGATGCCCTGAATTTCCCACCCTGGTCTTATTACTTCTGTAATTCTGGATATCTACAATTTCTGCAAAAGTCCAATTCTTGCTGTTATTGAAAACAGTAAAAGAACTGAGTTGGCAGTGTAGTGTGGTGGTGACGGCAGCTCACACTGTTTATTCCTGGCGTCAGCATTCTATGTACTGGGGTTTACCCTCTGGATACCCCCTTGATGAAACAGAGAGTAAGTTACAATGTGTACACACTTTCCTAATGCTTAATTTATGTGTAAGTTACTATTTAAAATGTCTCCTAATTCAATGAAAAATAATTTTCACTGGAACATGACTTTCCACACTGGTGGTGTATAGTCATTCCTCAGGCATGTTGGCACTGAAGCAGGGCGTTGTGTCCCTTAAGGCTAATATATTTTATTTCCTCCATATTTGGGTAGAGTTGGTCCTTTTTACTCAAATAATAATAATAATAAAGTCTAATGCGTAGCAGAAAAATAAACAAAATTCTGATAGCTACAGTCAGCTGACAAGTAGAAGGGGTTATAATGGGTTATAATGGAGATGTTTATGCTTCTTTAACTGCAGCAGTTGCTGCTGCTCCCACTCTAATACGTTCCTCAGTAGCCAAAGCCTACACTCAGTACTTGAAAAATTAATCTTTGATGCATGAGATTTTGTCTGCCTGAATTTTGCTTGTCTCATTTTAAATGGTGATAGAAATTGCTTACTGTAGTAAAACACAACATTAACCTCATAGTGTGTTGGCACTTTGTGATTTATGCTGGGTTAGTCTCTGAAAAATATGCAGCCTGTCTCCCAAACCTGGATTTACCTTATAAAATATGTTGGCACAGGTTTGGGGCTTGAATTGGAACACTAACTGCTGATACTCCATCTCTCTAGGGTAGGAAAAGAGTTTAAAATTGTAGCCTCTCAGAGGTCATTAACTTCATATCATTTCTTCAGATTAATAATAATTATATTCTTGTAGCTGGAATGTTTTAAAAACAGTACAGCCTGATTTTCTTTCTTGCAAGCAAAGTATATGATTCCTTTTTGTGCTGAATCTGCATATTCCTCAGCCAAAAATATGATAAATTATTTGCAAATGGAAATAATTAGATCATAGATAATAAATAAGGACATAGCTATTTTCATTCTCCTATTTTGAAATAAAGCAAAAGGAGTAATATGGACGTGAAAGGTGCTGTGATTTTTTTGAGTTATCCTTCACTCACCCACAAACCTTGCTTTTTACTTGAGGTTTAAAGCTGCTAATTTTTTTTCTTTTTTTCTGAATATATTTTGAAAGAATCTTATAGATGAAAAGTGGGACTGTTTTAAGAGGAGTTTTTTACCTGTAATCTAATTCCTTTCGACCGCTCTAAAGTGGATAGGATGGGACGGTTATGTAAAATGGTTTTAAAAGATCTTTGTTTCACCCAGCAGAGGAATCTTCAGGCTATTTCACATAAACTAAGTGCACAGACCAAAATAAGTTTTTTTGGTGAAAAATGAGACCAAACACTCAAAACATTTTCTTCAGGAAGAAGACATCAGGTGTGAGACTGCATGGCGTAAATAATGTTTTAATTGCTGTAGGAAAGAATCTAAATAGTGATTAACCAGATAGTAAAAAGAAATTTAAAAAAATTGGTATTATTTGACATGCTAAAGGTGCTGTTTCACTACTGGTGAAAAGCTACCATCATCGAAGACATTTTGCCTTTGAGTATGGGGATCAAAGTCACATGGATTTTTTTGTTGTGGTTGTGCTGCAGTAGGAATTTATGAAAAAATTAGTTTCCTGGGTTTTTTAGATTTCTCCTAGTGTCCCCCTTTTCTTAACTTTGTCTTCACAATCAGATATTTTTTATTTTTTTTTAGTTTTGTTTAAAATATTTCTCAGATCTTTCCTTCCTTTTTTTGGTATTTGTGAGTTTTTGATGATGCTTATGAAGATTCTTGAGTTATCATCAGTGATATTGTACCTTTTTGCAAAAAAAAAAAAAAGGAAAAACAAGTGATGGAGGGGATACATTTATATTACTGTATATCTGTAGCTATTTATCTATGTGTGTGTTTATATTTTTTCTATGCATGCTAGTCAATCTTGCAGATTATTTACACCGTTGCATGACTTGCAAATGATCTACCACTTATCCTCTTCTAGATTGATGGCAGTATCTTGTAGGTTAATTAGCTGATAAGAAAAAATAGGTTCTGGATGTCATTGAGTTTTGGCCATTTTCAGAATATCTGGAGAAGAAATGTTAGTTTTTAGTGGTTGCAGCATGGGGCTCTTAGCTTGCTGGATTAGGACTGAAGTTTTACTGTTGGGAATACAGAGGAACTTTGAAATGTGTCATCTAGAGGGCACAGGAGTCACTCTGATCTGGGCCATACACCTTTCTGGATGTCTTTGAATATTAACAAAAAATCAAACCGTAACAAAAAAGACTGAGAGGTACTCCAAGTGACTGATAATAGTTCTAGGACCAGGTTTAGGAGGAAAATGTATTAATGCAAGATACAGTACTCTTATTGTAAACTTTTTTATAGCTGTTTCTGCCCACATGCTGGTTTGTAGATGAGTATAGTTTGTGTAATATAATTTACACAGTAAGAAGTCAGAAGAAAGTGTTAATTAAACAACTGTCACCAACTTTGATTTATGTCTTCTTACATACTTTTTCTTAGCTAGTTGTCATGCTACAGATCTCTCTTCTGGCTCCTTGGGAAAGTGAGTTATACTGAATTCCCTGTAACCTCAGACACAGCGGCCTGAATCCTTATATTTTCTAGTGATGTATCAGAGAGATGGACAGAGAAGTATCTGACCATTTTAATGTTTCAACATGGCAAAAAAGAATGTGTTTAATAGATCATTGCACACTTCTAAGTATGCTTCCTATTTAGTTTTCAATAAAAATAGTTGGTATCTTTCCAAGGCTTTTCCAGGCTTATAAATAAATAAATACACAAATGAGAAATGCTTTGCAACACTAAAAATAACCCCTTTGATATCTAATTATATGTATGTCTGTCTGGATTGCATTTTTTTTTTCAACTTTCTTACTAGGCTCTCAGTATAATTTTATACAGTGTTTGCATTAGAATTAAAACATGTGGGTCCATTTTGAGAAAGTAAGAATAGTACTTAGTATGTTGTAGCCTGCTATAAACAGCAGGTCATCAAGACTGTAAACTGTTTAAAGTAGCCATGAACACAATGAAGGAAACAGTTTTTCGTTGAAGCTTTTTGTTTTAACAGCTGCATTATTAATTTTTAATTCTCCAGTAGAGCTGGGGAAACTCCGCACATGTTATATGTGAAGCAGAGAGGGGAAAAAAACCTTGAGACTTTGAGAGGTGTCATGGATAGCAAAATAACATCATATAATATGCTCTGAAAGCCTGCAGTTTTGAAAATCACAATTCATTCAAGTAAGAGATTGCATTTGTGTCAGGTGTAATCCTGTCAGAGGTGTAATTTTGTTTAAAACAACTTTTTTTTGCGAAATGGTGCAGAAATATTTCCAGGGAAGACTGTTCATTTAAAATTAATTTGTTGTAATACAGCCTCATGAGAAGCTGAAATTGAAGTTAATGCAAAATTGACTGGGGAGCCATGAATGTTGCTGGATTTTTTTCAGTTTAGAGAGTTGAACATAAACAAAGATGCAAACCAAGTAATTTTCAATCAGAATCTTACACTTGGCCATGAAAGTCAACTTCAGAAAATGAGTTTTGGCTTTGAACGATTGGCCACAACTTAAGAATAAAACTGCCTCCCCATTACTGCCAGGATCCCTCCTTCTTGCATGGTTTTTGAAGGGCATAAAAACTCTCCTCTTGTTGTGATTTATTGTTAAAGAATATTTATTACCTGTCTTGCTTAGGGACTGTATAAATGGAGACTGCATTTGACATAAAAATTAGTTTTAGCCAAGACTGGTATTTCCCTCCAGATTACAAAAGAAAAGCCCAACAAGACAGAAAAAACCCAAAGCCCCCAAACAACAACAACAACAACAAAATCTTGTTTGGGTTAAAATTTTTATAGTGGTTATTGTTAAAATGCTTCCAGTATTGTCGTTGCCTTCCTCACTAGCTCTTGCTTCCGAGTTAAATCAGCTCTTGAATGGCACAGCCACCACTCTGGCCTTTCTTGGATTTTTGCTGCTTTTAGCAAGGGAAGAGACCTATCCGACACACCAGACTGGGATGTGAAAGAAAATCTAATTATGTTTGATCAACTGGAATGCCACTGTGTTAGCCTGGGAACAATTAGGGTAGAAGTAAAGAAAACTTATATACAGGTTTGCCCCCATGGGGAATTCAAAGGCGTAAGATCTGTGTCGGAGGTCTGTGAATCTTGGAGATACTTGGATGTCCTATTGCAGCTACAGATCCACAAGTCCTCCTTATTTGTGGAACTTTTATTCTGCAATTGGGGTATTTGGGTTTTTCTCCTTTTTAAAAAATTTAAATATGCCACTATATAAGTTCCCCAGACGCTTTTTGTCAAATTAATGTAATTTTCAACACTTCAGGATCTCTAAAAACATAGTAAGATTTCATCTTATTTTTTCCCTGTCTTTTTATTGTTGATTTTAGACAATGCTTTATTTAGCTTTTCTACCAGATAGTTTTATCAAAAAGAGCAGTTAGTTCATGGGTCACAGAATCTCCTGTGATCATACATAGACGGTGAGGCTGAAAATGAGAGGACTTTTTTGGTCTTTTTTTTTTTAGTAACAATATTTTATGGGACCAATGACTGTGAATAAGAGACCAGGGCAGCACAAATGAGTAAGTCCCTTGTATGGCAGACACAGCATGTTCTGAAAGGAAATCCACTAAGGTGGGACAAGGTGGTACCTCATATACCAAAGAGCTTGGGGGACTTTGGCCTTTTTCACATGTTGTGATGCTGTTTGGTGTGTTGTGTGTTCCTGTGGCGTACAAAGAAATTTCAGCTGCAGAACTCCTTCCGCTCCTGTTGCTCTCCTCCCAGACAGCTCAGAGCTGCATTCATGCCTGTAGGGATGCAGACTTTAAGCGCCTGTTTAAAAATAAGAAATAAAAACCCACTTGTGCGTAACCCACATTAGACAAGTGGATCAGCATGACAGCAATGGGAAGGAGAAAGTTTCCAAGTCTTGACTTAGGTTGACTATCTTTTAATAGGAGAGGAACATAATTTTTTCAGTTTTTGGAATATTCTGTGGTTTAAAAATATTCTTTGAATTAGTTCCAACTGTGGATGTGACTTTTGTATCAGAGTAACATACCCATCAAGAACAAGCTGAGAGTATCAGTGCATTTCAAGTAATCCACTGAAACAGCATCAGTTGGTAACAATTTTCTGTCACTGCTGTTCAGTGTTGAATTTGAAGCAGAAGTGTATAAGCAAATGGCTCTGTAACCCATTATCTAACCTAGTTCCTCATAAGAATCCCGTTTTATTAAATAAATGGTAATTCATATTAGACACAGGTGTAGTAAGTCTGTCTTGTGTTTTTCCAGCAGCCTGCCAGTGTGAACAGCCTGAGATTTCGATGTATTGCTGTAAAGTGAATGAATTGTTTCCTAATCTGCCCAGTCTTTTAGGAGGTGAATTCAGTGGCTTTAAACTGGGAAAGCTTTGGGCAGGGCCAACTGTACTGAGCCCTCCTCTGAAACGAATGCCTGCGAGGTGGTTGCCTCTCAGTAGTGCCGTTTTTGGCCACATGTGAGGTACACATGTTTGTTCTCTTCTCACACTTTCCTCACTTTTCCTTATTATCCAACCAGCCAAACATATCTCCCAGCCTAGGAGAGGAATGGCAGAGGAATTCAATGTGTTTCTTTGATACTGGGCCTTGCATTTAACTATCAGCTCCAGGCTATCCTTAATACAAACCAGTGCTAATGCTCATTTGGATTATTGTGGTTTTTATTGGAGAAATTGTAACGGAGATGTGCTGTTGATGTTTGGAAAACAATGTGTTTACCTACCATTGTTTTAAAAAATAAAAGCACCCCTGTTGGTTTACAGTAGCTGGATGTTCAACAGCAGGAGCTGTGATTTGGCTCTAAGCCCAGCATCCATTATATCTTGCACCTTTAGCCTCCAAATTGATAAAATGGCATGCGTACAATTAACAGATTTAACTACAGTGTCTCTTTTCTAAATGCTGTGCCTGCCAAGTATATTATTCCTCCCCTACCCCTGCGTTTGTCTACTTCTTCAAACTTTTCCCCCTCTTTCCACCACTTTCTTGGGCAGTCACTTTTAGTGGTGATCTCTCCATATTTTTCTTGTGTCTTTTCACAGACTGGCAGAGCATCCTCAATCAGATTAGTGTCTTCCCAACCATCTCTCACCCTTTCTCAGCTGTCTTTCATTCTCCATTCATTGTGCAGTTTGCTTCTGTTTGATGTGAACTCTTTTTTGATTTTTTGACTATAGTGTTTACCTCTATTTCTTCCTTCCACCTAATGAAAAGAACACTTCCTCTAAGTACAGAGCTGGGTCTAAATCTTGGGTTTCATGAAAGTCAGACTATTTGAATTAAGGTTTAGGGTTCATTCCTACTAAATGTAAGAGAAGCATCTGAGCTTGGGCTATAGGGAGATGGAAATGCTATCATCCCAGAAGCAAAGCAGTCCTGTTTCATCAAGTATCAGTGTAGCTACACTCAAGCATTTCTAGTTGACCTGGAAATATTATTTTCTCATCTAAACCAATATGTTAATTCAGGCCATAGTTAAATGCAAGTTCAATAACTAAAGATATTTTATTTTTCATGTCGGTTACGTACCTTGTTTTAATATATGCATTAAAAAGATGATTGACATTTCTTTTAATGCATGAGGTGTGGTATGTGCCATACTGTCCTCTATACATACAGGGAATACCCCTTCATTTTTAAAAATCACAACTGTTGAAACACTGCCTGTATATCATTGATCAAACCATACACATTTTAAAATGCATTCCTTCTGCTTCCTTCCTATCAGATGTTGAGAAATGGTTGATTGCAATTTCTCTAAGTTGCAAGAACTAGTCTAAGCTTGCCTTCTGATCAAATAACGTCTTAAGACATAATGCTTTATAACAGGCCAGACTCTATGATTAAACACATGGAGTTTTAACTTGTGAATACTTGACCAAATAAATGCCATAATCAACAGGAATAGATGACGTGATGATTTGCTGGGTGTGAAAATTCTCCTTTATTAAGGCATTTGTTACTTTCATGACACGAGTTTCATCTGAGATCAGACTCATAGTACACATAGTACCTATAAAATGATCAGTTTCTTTTTTTTCTTTTTCTCTTTTTTTTTTTTTTTTTTTAAAAGAAACCGTGGCTTTTCAGATGGTTGTGTTATGGGTCTTCATGGAGAATTATGCATTCAGCTGGTGGGCTGAACAAGTATTTCTTTACCTTGCATACTGTAACATGACTCATTACTAGTGATCCTATTAAGAGTGTCTTGAGGCTTTGGTAAAAATCAAGCTTTTCTCCCTTTTTGAGTGATCATTGTTTTTGAAAGCTAGAGAGACTTCTTTGTTTCTTAGCTTTTAGTCTGAAACAACATGCGTTACTTCAGTCTTTAAAATGCAAGGTTTCTCTGTAACCAAGGATTTTGAGATCCTTTCTTTTGTACATTTATGTTTGAAGGTATTCATTTGAGGGTAATTCTAAGTAAAAAGAAAGTCTCTTGTGGCACAGTGGATGTCTGCAGGTGTTCTAGTCTCCTGCTATATCACTGTCGGGGAGATTTTGCCTTCATGTTTAGGGAGTTCATTCGGGCTAATCAGGATTGGCAACTCTGTGCAAATTAGATTGTAAATGAAGCTTGAAAGTGGAATTTATTTTAAAGAAAATATTTGGATTAAAGAGTCTGTGATATATTTATCATTCTCTTTTCCTCTTCCAGCTGAACACTCTTAACATTTTCTTATTTTGTTAAGTTATATTAAAAATTAAAAATGTGTAAAAGAAATTTTATATGAGGTGAATCATTAATACATCCTGCTGGGTTTTTTCCTGAGTATCAGTCATACTTAATGCATTCAGAACATAATTGTAATGTATGGAGAATTCTATCTTACCTAACAAGCTGAGAAAAAGACAAGTAAATCGGTTTTCCTTCTTCATTTTGAAGTGTTTTCATGAGAATAATTTTCCAAAGGGAAGAAGGTTAAATTATGGGTTCCAGTTAGGTAGCTCTTTTTTTAAGTGCAGTGAGAGATGTTATTAAACACTGTTTCCCCCTGAAGTCCTTGCTAAACTCAGTGAAGCTGGATTGAAAACTGACAGCACTTTTTCCTTCATGAGTAGCTAACTTATCTTTATGCTTCCGAAGACTTGTGGAATTTACTAAATCCTTTAAAGGAATAAATGGGATACACTTTGTATGTACAGATTTTTATCTATTTCCTTTTCTTTTATTGACATTATGTCATGATGCAAGGTCAGTGAACTAGGCATGGGCTTTGTCTGTTACTGCACTATGCTGGCAGTGCTCTTCTGTTCTCACAAGCATGCCCAGTTCTCTTTCTTCAAGTTTCTACTTGACTAATTGAAACATTTGCATTGCTCTTTTGCCCAGTTCCTAACAATTCCCTCAGGAGCTGTTTTCACTTTCTGTAGAGCATTTACATTTTATCTTTGCAAGAGAGGAGTTTTGGCATCTATTCTTCTTTCTACCCTAATGGGGTTGATTTCAGAGTTACCTACACAACCATTCCTACATTCCTGCATAAGTATAAACCTTCAAAATACATGGAACAATGACCTTCACATATCAGAAGATTAACTAAACTGGAGAACAATAAAACTTAGTGAAGCAGGAATCTTCAAATGATGTGGAATGATTTTTGAAGCTTATGTCAGTTTTGTTAGAGCTTTAATTTTACATTCCTGTACTTTTCAGATTACTTGACAATAGTGAGCAAATAGTAGGGTGTTCTTTTTTTACTTCGAGAAAGGAAGGGAACAATTTAAAAAATAAAAATAGTGTCTTGCTTGAGAAGAATGGTGCTTATTTGAGACTTCTAAGACCAAGAAATTTCAGTTTGCCCTCTGCTAAAGATTTCATTTCAGCAATGTGAATGAAGTGGTGGTGGAAAATGTTTGCTTGGAAAGCCTTTTTGGGAGCTTAATGTAGTTTTCAGGTTTTCTTGTGACATTTAAAAGCGATTGGTTAGGTTGTGGCAGTGACACAATCCTTAGTTATGCAAGCAGAGATTGGTTTTCTTTCTCTGGCTTGTGCCCTTCATGTTAAGATGATTACTGTAGAGTTAAATATACTGTCTGCGTAAATCTATTTTGATATTGTGGATAGCACTATGATTCTGTATGTTCATGTAGCATATGGTCATGTTCTTCGAATAAAGGAAATCTTAAGAGAAGAAATTTTTCAAGTACATAAATGAGTACAGATATTTCTGGGGGATAGCAGTTTCTGCCACTCAAATAATTTTCCAAATTTTTTTTTTCCCTCATTTTTTCTGGGCTTACCCAGACATGGTTGATGTGTGTAATTCCAAAATAATGGAAAGAATAACATTCTGGAATGAAATGCCCTCCTTTTGGACAAAACAAACACAAAGCTGGAATGCTGGAATTAAGGCTGGAAAAGCTGGGAAGGAAGAAGGTTTGTTAAGAGGTGTATAATTTTGAAGGTATTAATTCTTTACAGCTTGAGCTGTCACATTTAAGGCTGCTTCCTACAGTAGAATATCAGAAGTTACCAGTTCAGATTGTCAACACAGAGTAAACAGTCAAAATAAATTGAAATTGCCCTATGTGAATCATTGTCCTGAGGAATTTGAAAGAAAGTAGCGTTACTGAGATATGTTATTTTCTCAACAGGGAAAGCAAACTTGCCTTCCCAAGACTTATCTGTCACCTCCTAAATACCTTATTCAAAACCATGCATATATTTTCATTTGTTTGTGATAGGCATAGGAGTGGGAAGTTCCCATTCATCCCTACTGCTCTCAGCACAATGTCTAACAAGGTTGACAGGTCTTGTAATTTGTTTGCTTCTTCTATTCTTTCATTTCTTTTTCTTCAATTAACAAAAGAGCCGTATTCCAACTCCTGCCACTTTTTGTGTGTTAAACTCACTTCAAGTGAACCTACATTTAAATCTCAAATCTTCTGCTCTGAATTAGGAGGTGGCTGCACTTACATGAATAGATTTTAAGGATGAAAATAAGAAGCTTCAGTAGCTTAAAATGTTAGTGCCTAAATCTGTTACTACATAGTAATTCTAAGCACTCCAGTGCTGGTTTAAGATCTTACTAGATGCCCGTTCAGAGAGATTGCAGAATGAGTGCATGGGTACTAGGCACATGGGAAAATCTGGCCACTAAATAATTCTTTAGATTAAAAAAAAAAAAAAAAAAAAGGCACTGTGGAGCCTGAAGAGTCTTGCTTAAAAGGTGCCTGGTGTCAAGAATTCAGCTCAGCAATCCGTGATTGCTACAAGCATCCAAATGCCTTAAAAAAGTTTGCAGCTACTTAATGTGGTGCATTGCTTGATGGAAGATACTGCTGTCAAACCTCCAAATATACATTTTCATTGCCTGGGAGTGCCACTCTAGCTGTATAAACTTTAATTAAGGGCTTAAAGCATTATGTTGTGGGGGAAGAGGTGGCAAAGAAGAAGGAGAATTGAGAACTTTGACCAAATACAGAATTTAGGCCAAAAAGTTGCCTCTTGGCTCTGTGCCATTTTCAGTGTTAAAATTCAGTGAGATGTAAAAGGAAGAGGAATAATTGGGTGATGAGTTGCCGCATGAAAATATCAAGGAGTTGTTTCTGTTTTGTGGCTCTGTGCCAAGAGTTTTCTCACTAGGTGATTGTTTCATAAAATGAGTGGAGAAGTGGTTGAAAATGTGGGTATATTGAAGCCTACTACAGTAAACTATCATTAAATGATCATGATCATTTGCCCTGTATAACACTTCTCTGCCTGTGGTGGTTTTCTGAACACCAAATCCTGTAAGGCTCTGGGTGCCTCTAGAGCACTGCTAAAAATCTCAACTTGCTTTACAGGTTCTTGGCATCTTTCAGGAGTGGATGGAGGAAGACTGTACCAGACTTGTTGGAACAGAGCAGTCTATGAGTGCATGGAAAAAATTCTTCCACCCATACCATGACTGTGGATAGGGTGTGTCCCATGAAGCTTGGGATGGGAAAGATTGTTTCCCGGAGGCAATCATCATCCTCCCATTGCTGCCTCTCCCCAGAGTGAGCTCAGAGGCAGGCGTAGGAGGCAACCCATTCATTATGTCTCAGGTCTGTTGTCAGAGCCTGCTTCTGTGAGTGGCTGTAGGGATCAGCCGTGGAGTTGTGCTCCTTTAATGTGTTCATGCTCTGCCCCACAGCATACATCCTCTGCATTTGACATCACAGTGTGTACTGCTTGGCCTTTCAAGGAGAGGAGCAAGGTAGTCTTCCAGTCTTCATTATACCCCATTTCAATGAGAATAATGAAATAATCCAGTATTTTAAATACTGGAAAGGATTTAGGCCCATTTATGCATTCATTTTGGATTTCCTTACTTGTGATTCTTCAAGGCGCAAAGTTAAAAAAAAACAAAACCAAACCATATTGGAAGGTACGTATTTCCCCAGTAGGTCATTAGTAATAATATAGCAAACTTTATCTTTTAATTTATATTGTTAGTAGATCAGACTTCCAGACATTTGTCTTAATGCTTGTTTCCATGTTTAATAGCTGAGCTAAAGGTTAAAAAAAAAAGGGCTGCTTCATCATTCTTTCAGCATTTGGGGAAAGTTAGTCCAGCTTTAAGGTTTCTGTACCAATGTGCTCCAATTCTGAGCTACGTGATTGGCTTCTAACCAAGGTCTTTGTGAAGCATGGAGGATCATGGTGTATTGGAGATAACAAAGCATACCACATTATAACACTTCCCTTTCTTTTCCTTTTTTGCTTTCACAGAGCAGAGGAATTTTTTCCCTAGCATTTATTGAGGGAATCAGTGATTACCTTCTGGAAAATAAAATTATTTTCTTGAAAGATGTAAGTGCTTAAACCTAATACTGAAGCAGCAGGTGAAAAATAATAGTGAGGCTGTTTTTAATGCAGCAAGTGGAGAATGCGTAATTGAAACAGTATGATGATGAAAAAGCATTATGTGAAGCTGTCAGAAGTCATTATAATACACTAATTAACACACTTTGCACTCTTAGCTTATGCTGTTGTGCGCTACTGTTTGTTCCTCTTTTGCCTTTTATATTCCTTAACCTTTTCTGCAGGTATTTGAAGGCAGGCAGTGGTATTTCCTGTATGTTGCTATATTAAATGCCTTGTTAGAGGAACCTGTCACCTGCATAATATGGATTTTCCTCTTGGTAGCAATTTAATGTGTATGCTTAGGCTTTTGTTTTGTTTTCCTAATATTTTCAAAAAAACCCACCGTCGTGGTTTAACCCCAGCCAGCAACTAAGCACCACGCAGCCGCTCACTCCCTCCCCCCCATCCAGTGGGATGGGGGAGAAAATCAGGAAAAGAGGTAAAACTCGTGGGTTGAGATAAGAACAGTTTAATAGAACAGAAAAGAAGAAACTAATAATGGTAATGATAACACTAATAAAATGACAACAGTAACAATAAAAGGATTGGAATGTACAAATGGTGCGCACGGCAATTGCTCACCACCCATCGATCAACACCCAGTTAGTCCCTGAGCGGGTATCTCCCCACCCCCACTCCCCCCACTTTATACACTAGATGTGACATCCCATGGTATGGAATACCCCCCTGGCCAGTTTGGGTCAGCTGCCTTGGCCGTGTCCTGTGCCAGCTTCTTGTGCCCCTCCAGCTGGGCATGAGGAGCTGAAAAATCCTTGACTTTAGACTAAACATTACTTAGCAACAACTAAAGACATCGGTGTGTTATCAACATTCTTCTCATACTGAACTCAAAACATAGCACTGTACCAGCTACTAGGAAGACAGTTAACTCTATCCCAGCTGAAACCAGGACAACCACAGATTATATTTCAGCCTAGGTGGATAATGTCAGATTGTAAAGGAAAACTTTATTCTGTGTGTGCGACTGACACCTTCCTTTGCTTGTGGCTTATCTACCTTATGTCATGAGTCTTTCTGGACAAAGCCTCCTTTTGAACATAACAAATGTAAACAACCCAGTAGTTCTTCGTATCTCACAGGACTTCTGGAAATGGTTCAGTGTGAAATCATCCTGCTTAAAATGCCATCATAGAGTTTATGTACTACCTGAGGAAATAACAGCTTAAATGATACATAGGGGAGGAATTGGTTCCACATATGAATTTCAGCCATCACACTGAATTTAGCTAATAATGCTTTAGACTGTTTACCATGATCTTTACATAGTTACAATTGAATTTTGCCAGTGCCGCTCTTTTATTCTCCCTAACAGGACTACATACTGTGTAGTTTAAAGCCTGCTACAGCTTTTCAGTACCTTTCCAGGCTCCAAAATACAGAGAGCAGGGCATAAGCAGTTGTCCAGCCTTTCCTAACTGGCCCACACTTTGTGAGGCTCAGTTGATGAGTGCTTCATCCCTGAATGTCCCAACTGATTTAAAGCACTGACAAGGCTTCCCTCTACTCAGATATGTTTAGACATCTGAGTAAACCTTGCCTCAGTTAATATTTTCTGAATGGAAGAACCAAAAATTAAAGATGAAAATGGAGAAAGTACCACATGTTGAAGTAAATCTTGGAGGAGAACATAGTGAAATCAGACTCTTGTTTCTCTCCCCAGTGATGGATTTGAGATGGGAGCAGTTCTTTCATTCCCAAAATATTTAGAGCAATTCTGTTTTTTTTTCTGAGGCCAAACATGGAAAACTTTAATACAGTAGGGGGGAAAGCTCTCACAGAAGATTCTGTTTATGGAAACCATTGTGCAATCCATGACTGCCACAGCTTTTCTTACTCCAGTGTGCATGTCCACATATACATCCCTGCTGAAAATACCATTATACAGTTAATGCCTTAGGCACATCTCCAGTGTAGTGAACATGTATAATTTCTAACATAATATTATGTGGTAACTGTTGGCAAACTGTTCACTCCATGATGGAAGTCAACTTAGATTAATTACTTTTTGATGTTAGGAAACAGCAGCTTTGAGAGGTATAAGCTGTCCCGTATGCTTCAGAGGGAAGTTACCATCATGTTCAGGGTAGTTCCTCCTGTAACTCTTCATGTTGGATGATCCAAGAACATAGGAGTTTATCTGAGGATGCTACTTGGGAAAGGGAGTCAATACCAGGCAGGGAACAAGGTCTGGGCTGTGAAGGGGTAGCCTGCAGGTGGGTTGCTTCCACTTAGGAGTACTGCTGAAAGGGTGGTTTTTCCATGGGCTGTGGTTGCTGTAATCTATTCCTGAACTTCGATGCCAATTGTGAAATTGCATTTCCCCCTGCTTACATTTTTGCGTAATCACGTGAGAAATCACTAGATATGCATCAGTCCTAGTGCTGCTTCAGGACTTCATAATTTCCCAAGATCTTGGGGATATGGTGGGACCTTCTGGCTGAGATCCTGTTCTTCACTGAGTTTCGCAAAATATGTTTTAAATAAGTGAAATTTTGCAAAAGCATGAAGGAGTGTTGGCTGTTTGTGAACAGCCATTCTGAAAGGCAGGCCTTTGGCTTCATGAAAGAAACATAGGATCATAGAATGGTTTGGGTTGAAGGGACCTTAAAGATCATGTAACTCCAGCCCCCCCTGCCATGGGCAGGGACACCTTCCGCTAGACCAGCTTGCTCAAATCCTCATCCAACCTGGCCTTGACAACTTCCAGGGATGGGGCATACACAGCCTATCTGGGCAACCTGTTCCAGTGCCTCACCACCCCCACAGTGAGGAACAACTTCTTTACATCTAATCTAAATCTATCCTCTTTCAGTTTAAAACTGTTGCTCCTCGTTCTATCATTACACTCCCTGATAAAGAGTCCCTCCCCATCTTTCCTGTAGGCCCCCTTTAAGTACTGGAAGGCTGCTGTAAGGTCTCCCTGAAGCCTTCTCTTCTCCAGGCTGAACAACCCCAACTCTCTCAGCCTGTGTTCATAGGGGAGGTGCTGCAGCCCTCTTACATCTTTGTGGTCCTCCTGTGGACCTGCTCGAGCAGGTCCATGTCTTTCTTATGTTGGGGGCCCCAGAGCTGAATGTAGTGCTCCAGGTGGGGTCTCATGAGAGCAGAGTAGAGGGGCAGAATCACTTCCCTCAACTTGCTAGCCACCATTCTTTTGATGCAGCCCAGAATGGGACTGGCTTTCTGGGCTGCAGGCGCACATTGCTGTCTCATATTCAGTTTTTCATCCACTAATACCTCCAAGTCCTTTTCTCCAGGGCTACTCTTAATCCACTCATGGCCCAGCCTTTATTTGTGTTTGGGATTTCCCTGATACATGTGCAGGACCTTGCACTTGGCCTTGTTGAACTTCATGAGGTCACACAGGCCCACCTCTCAAGCCTGTCAAGGTCCCTCTGTATGACATCCCTTCCCTACAGCATGTCGACCACACCGCACAGCTTGGTGTTGTTGGCAAACTTGGTGAGGGTGCACTCAATCCCACTGTCCGTGTCGCCGACAAAGATGTTAAACAGCACCATATGAACATAAACATATGAAGAACACTTTCAGAAGTCTTTTGGTTTGGGTATTTAAGGTTGTGTCTTCACAAGAGCTCTTACTGAGATCTCCTCTCTCAGTTTACAGAATTACTTGAGTGGTAAGAGAAGTGCAAAAAATTACTTATATACTCATCTCCTCTTTTAATGGGAGCAGAACAATTTCTGTAGGGATACTTTCATGCGATTTTAATTTAAGCTATTTGGTGCTCTAAATAACGCACATAATCTGAATTATACCTGTAAATTATAACTCTTTGAATGTTTATCTTCTGAAGTGAACATCTGTTTGATTTGCTGAAGTTTCTTTTTAATATAATTTTGATTTCTGTACATGTCATTTTAGATGTATTGATTTGCTTTTCTGTTGTCAAGGCTTGCCGCTCAGTTATTATTGGCAGCTCTGGAACACTTTTAAGGTCTGCTCAGTAAACTGAACATTCATCAAGAATCATTTTCCATAGCAGCTGATACAGTGCGTCATGTCAGTTATTTCCTACTTTAATGAGTATTTGAGTCAGAAAATAATGGGATTTACCTGGGCAAACTTGATTCCTTTTCCTCTAGCTTAGTAAATCTGCTCTACTTACCAAACTTAGGATATATTCAAATAAGAAACTGATAAAAAGGACATTAATATTGAATCTCTGAGATGAAACTTGCAGGCATGTAGTGCACTGCCTGATGATAAGCTAACTTTTCGAATGTGCTTTAAGTACAAGAATTGTTTTTTTCCTGGTCAGACTGTGCTATCCACTTGTGAAGGATGATTTATTCCTTCCTTCCTTTTTTTTTTTTTTTGGTTGAAAAGAAACTACTTAACACTAACACTAGAAGAAGATTTGCACTTATATAACATAGCTATTAGGCAGTCAAAAAGAGCTTTCTAAATCTTACTTTCTATTACTTTCACTAGCACTGTCAGATATTTATAGTAAAAGCAATTATGTTTGGTGGGGGTGGTGGTGATGGGGACAGACAGGATGGAAAGTGGTTATAAAATGCCATTTCTCACAAATGGTAGATGTCAAACAAAATGTAAAATCTAAAGGTGCCATGTAAGCTCTGTTCTCAGAACCTTTGTTTGGAAGACATGAGTTTTACAGACAGCGTATGACAGAAAGCTTACATTTTTCAGGGTGGGCTGAAATGTGTCTGAAACTGATGGCAGTCAATCTCAGCCATTCATATCTCTGGTTTTCACGTTTTGATGCAGCTAGAATGAAATGAAAGAAACACTAAAGAAGCACAAACGAAGTAATTGGAACCTAATCACGCTTAATTATTAGGCATGTGTTTAATTTTAGGCATATAAATAGGCCTGCTGAAAGGAAAAGGACATATTTCTTTTCATTGCCTAATACGACTTTTAGAAAATGTATGCTCTTCAAGTAGTTGGACATTTCTGATATTTTTACAGAAGAATCCTTACAGTCATCCAGTTACAAAGGGGTTTTTTTTGTTACATGGGCTTTAACTCTTTGTTATGTTTCCCTGAAAATAAATTATTTGAAAATAGCATTAGCAAAATTGAAACTGTAGCCATGTTTCATTGGCTTACTTAAGGTTTATATCCAGGTATACAACTGTTTGCTCTCCCCTTTTTATTTATATATGAATTTGCAGTCTTCTGTCTTTTGTTTCTGTCTTTTAGAGTCACCTTGCCTTCATTAAATAAGAATGGTTAAAATATCTTCAGTTGTAATGTGTCCTCCACAGTTTTGTTCTAAAACTTTCTAATGATTGTATTTTACTGCTTGTGTTTCTTTTCCTTTAAATTCTTGCTGTGGGAAAGATCCATGCCTGGGGGCATGACTAGCATAGACCCTGATCCTGCAAAACTGCCTGTAGAAAGACAGTAGAAATTATAATTGCTGGTGCTGTCAATTACTTGAAGTAAACAGCATTAAACATGAAGCATGCACAGGTTCCAGAGTCAGAGCTGCCAATGGATGGACACCTCCATCAACTCCTATTTTTTAAAAACAAGAAAAATGTTTTGCTTTTGGCTTTCTGCTGCATTGGCTTTGTCAGCTCATCTAGCCCTTCACTTTCATGGGAGGCCAGTTAAGAGTGGCCCACAGAGAGAAGTGGGTTTTACAGATGTGTGATGGCTGCCTTTTCAGCTGGCACGCTCTGATTTGAATGAGGCAGTTCAAGAGCTAATGCCCTGAGTTTCCACAGTTTAAGCTCAGCAACAAAGGTCCTCATGACAGCATCTGTAACAGCATCCCTTCTGCATGGCTTACATGTAATTATCCATCACTCTGCGCAGGAAGGAGTCTGCTGTGCCTGTGGAGATGCTGAGAATGTGCAAGATACTGATAACACCACTATAGTTTATTACTTTTACCTGCCATCTCTAGAAGGTGTTTTTCCTAATCTGTGCACTCCTCCTGACTGACCAGTTAGTCTTTTGGATAATATGTGCGCAGATTAAGTGGTGGAGTTTTCATCGTTTAAACAAACGTTTTGGATTGTGCCACTTCCTTGAAACACTGTGTATTGTGTTTGGCCATATTCTGGGTTTGTATCTTTGAAAACATAATGCCATCTTTCATGTGCCCTGAGTATTGGTCCACATGTAAATGCTGCATAAAGAACACAGCACTAATCCAAGTGCCATGCAGAAGGACCCCAGCTGACATCCAGCTCAGCCATGCCTCTCTGTGGTTTTGCTTTGTTGGTTTATCTGCATGATAACCAGTGGCATGAGATGTAACAACTTGTTTCTGCATTTCATGCATTTGTCTCTGTTGTACATTTTTTTTTCCCCACTGCAAAAAGGAGAATGTGTTCCTTACTGTTTGCATTAATGAGCCTTTGATGCCATTGCTAAATGTAGCAGGTGGAGGAAACTTATCCTTGATTTCTGTTAATGGTTACACACAGTATTATTCACTTCTCATTTGAAGAGGACCTGTTGATATATTAACACACATATATTTTTCCTTCAGGCTGGATGCTCAATTTTGCTCAAGCACAATCACTTTTGTGGCACTAGATGTTTGAAGCAAGTAGAGGAGTTTTTGTTCCTGTGTTGTGCATTGGCGCAGGTAGAACTTTCACATGAACGCATCTTTCAGCTTAGAGTGTGCACATCAGAGTTAGATTACACAATTACATCATTAAAAATATGTACCTTCACAGTTTTAAATATCTTTCCATGTCTCTGGCACTAATGGTATTTTACATGGATGCTTTCTGTTTGCAGAATGTATTATTAGAGCAGAAGTGTGTTGCATTTGAGTTTAGACTTAGGTCTACTTTTCACCTCTAGAGATCTATAGCATAAGTTTTCACTTCTGAAAAGTTAATCTGTGCTGACATTCTCATTTTTAACTCATTAGGAGCCCCCAGAGCAGAGACGCTGAGGTACGCTTTGTGGTCCTGAATTTATGTATCACTGGGGTAACGGTAGAGCCTTGAAAGCTCCAGAGGACTGAGTTTCAAAGAACATGGCAAGCCAAAAGGTTGCCTAAAATCATGTGTGCCTGCACCTAACCCCATCACCCCAGTCTTTTTCAATTGTTCATAGTCATATGCTTTTCAGTCTCATTCAATAACAGGTTTGCAGACCTTTGACATCTCTATTTAAAAATGAACTGGCAGCTTTCCAACAACAGCTAGTGAATGGCACTTTTAGCTGTTCATTATGAAATGGATTAAAAAAAAGCATGTGGTTTCATATTTCATGGTTTGTCTCTAAGTTCATACTAATATTTACTGCATTTTTTGTTTCTGCTTGACATTGATTTAGCTTATATATAATATGTGCTTTTTACTTTACTAAACATTTCCTTACGTGGGAGGTGTGAAACCAACAGTCCTGGCATGGTATTTTGGTGTTATGAGTAAATTTTATAATTGGTTGAATTGCTTGTAAAATGTTAGCTACGTTAACTTCCTCAGATGCTGCATCTCTGATTTTTCTAAACAATTCAAAGAGACATGCAGTTGATTGCAATTGGAATTGTTTTTGCAATTTAAGCATAGCAAATTGAAATCTAACTTGGGGCATCCCATTGAAATACTATAGCAATTACCAGTAATTTTTCTCTAAAATTTCCTTATAAATACATCAATTTCTCATTAATATTCCTGGTTAATCATAACAACTGAGTATAGAGGGAAAGTCAGGGTTTTTCTGGAGTCAGCTGGCAAATGCTGTACGGTTTTTTAAACAAGGAAATAATTTCATAATGTAAAAGCTCATCCATACATTTACACATTCCTAAATGCAAATTTTAAAGCTAATTTCCATCTCAGTATTCAAATACCTCCCTAGACTGATAGCTGGCATTTTCTTGATAGTTTGAAGTACAAGGCTGTGTGTTTATGAAAACTCTGAAGGCTTACATCTTCAGTGATGGCAGTAACCGTCTTCTAAGCAAAAAACACTCATCTGACTGCTGTGATCTTCAACCACTGCTATCACTCTATTGAAAGCTCCCCAACTATGTCAATTTGCTTTCAAACTTTGATCCCTGACTCTTCTCTTGAGTTCCCCCAGGGCAACATTCCACTTCCCTGAGCATCTTGTATGTAAATTGTTTTCAAACGAGTGAATTAATCAACATTGCAGAACCTTAATTGAAAATACAACTGATGATGCATGTCAGTTCATTCAAGTTAGAAATATATTTTAATTTTCATGTTCCTCAGAGAAATTAGCATCTCTCACTTTAGCATTTCAACCCTCCAAAATTACAAAACGATTTTAACCTGAAAAATGCCAAAATTACCATTGTCAAATACCAACTTTTAACTTCCCTTCTATTAAAACCTCCTAAAAACATTTAAGAAATATTGATCAAATTTCAAAGACAGCTGGAAAGTCCGGAAGAAGTTCCTACCAGAAGATAAAATGCCTAATTTTGGTTTAATCTGTGGCCTGAGATATTGAACTTTAAAACAGCAGTTTGGGCATATTCCTGAAAGAGTTTTCAGGTTTTACAGAGAATAATTTCTGCAGTGATACTTTCAGGAAACTAACTGTGGCAAAAGTGGGAAGACATGAAAATAGACCATATGTTTCTGATGGAGGAGAACTTGATGTCTAGAAGAAGTGCTCAATCGACATTGCAGACCTTTGCAGGTGTGTGCTGTGCCATTTGCCCCTGTTCATTGTTCATGCTTACCCTTTTTGCCTGGGGTGCACAGTCCTTGGTGCTGTGGTGGGATCTTCCAGTTGGAAGATACCCAACACATTTTTGGGTATGGCTTCAAATAACAATCTAGCAAGACTGGTGAAAGCAAATGACAAAGTTAGTAAGTCCTTTTTTAACCCCCCTGCCTTTTAGAGGTGGGGGGAAAGTCATCTCTGTCAGAATGCATCGGTCTTTGCCCCTATGAAACACACTTTGATTTCTGTGCTCAAAATATTAGCCTTTGCATTAAACTCACAACAATTATGTTTAATATTTATCGTGTGTAAGATCTATATGCACTGTTGATTGATCAAATACCCATGGTAGGTATTATGCTGTACCTACTTTTTTCCGGCAAGATCTTCCAATGAAACTAAGAAGCATCCAGGTGGCAGCCGTGCAAAGGAATAGCCTGGTGACTTATCACAGACAAACATTTTAGGTCTAGTATTTTACTTTTTTTCCCTGTACCTCTAGGTCGTTGCTATTACAATTGTTACTGTCAGCTTCAAGCAATTCTTTCCCCCACCTCTGTCAGTATATTAAATGAATAAAGTGGTTCATGTGACTCGAACAGCTGTACTAGGAAGGGGTTTTTTTTTAAACTATTCTTATTTTTAAATTGAAGAGCTTATTAAAAAAGAAGTACTTCAGTAAGTTAAATTACTTAATGCTGCATATCCTTGCAACTCTAATCACTTGCAGATGGAGCAATTCATACTTCTAAGAGAGCACTAATTTTAAAGTAAATTCGGGTTTTGGGTATAGGCATCTTAGAGCACCCTTGTACATAGCAGAGCCAAAACCCTTAAAAAATTAAGCAATCTAGTTTTGAAAATAAGTACTTTAATTTTAAACTGTATTTGAGTAGTTCCCATTAAAAATAGATTTTATTTCCTGCTGCTGTTCATGTGGTACTTGTACACATTCTTTTGAAACTGCAGTAAACACAGAGGCAGGAGAGTAGGAAATGTAATTCAGTGAAATACCTTAACCTTACCTCTGGAAAGGTAACCTCTGTGTAAGTGAAAGTGAGGTATCTTTACTATTCAAGGTGTTTCATATTTGCTGTCTTTGCTAAAAATCTTACACTTCTCCTCACACATCTTGTTTTTAAAGTCCGTTTTCAAGTTCTCTTTTTACAGTTAACTACTTTTACTAACTAACCCATTTCTGTTTTTCACTTGCCATTGCAGTATTCAGACATCCTCTCTCTAAAGTCAGTGCAAAATCACAGTGTCATGACTTGCTTCTTGGCCTCTTGGGGCAATTCCTTACAACATCAACAATTTCGTAGTGATCTGAACATGATGCTACTGCATCTTTTCCCCTAACAGTATTACACAGGCTAGTATTCGCTGAAAGAAGGGTTAAGTACATAGTGGTGTTTCATCCTAAACCATGTACTAGCCTAACTTCTTGTTGCTCAGAGCCATAACTGTCACTTAGAGGGGTGCGACATCTCTGTCTCTGCAGTTGAAAAGAAAACTTAGTAAATGTGAAGGAAATAAAACTTTTATAGTAAATTCTATTTGAAATTTTAGATATTTCTAACTGGAAATGTCATATTTATTTCAGTGAGTGTGATTTCAATAGGTTGATGGTATCACGGTTAGCACCACTGCTTGTTGTTTCATTGCTTAGCAGAGGAAATGAAAGTAATAGTGTAACTTATCTAACATGTAAAATAAGTCTAGCAAATGCTAAATCACATGTTCATTTTGCTGTACAGATAAATGTAAAAAAATCTTAATGTGGAATTCTGCATAATCTGCCTGATGAATTTTTATGTTGGGGTCAGCAGAGGGTAGGCTGGGAAAGATCGGAAATCATGGAAAATGATAGGCATCGTTTATCTCTTTGTGCTCAGAATTAAAAAGGGGAAGCAGGAAGGAATCTGAGTTGTATTGGGAGAAACCTGGTTGCAAGGACCAAGTGAATCATGCCATATTCACTGGCATGTTGATACCGAGATAACACCAAATATATTTCGTCATTTCTTACCTTGTGACTTTTCTATCTGTGTGGTGATCTCTTGGACAGCCAAAGGCAGGTTCCAAACATAGCTCCAGTCCCAAATCACACCCCTTTGTCCCTAAAGATTATGTGAATGGCTGGCACTGAAACCTGCCCTGGACGTTATATCAGAGAGGTTTTATTTCATAATAAGTCCTGTTTAGAAAAGGAAAAAGGTGCATTTTATAATATTCTGTGCTTGTCAGAGGTGTTTTTCTTTATTTTGAAGTTACTCACTTGAATCGTGAAACAAGCCTGGTTTCTGTCTGTGCTTTCTCTCTATCCACAGCCTCAGTATTTTATGTAAAGATTTTATTGTTAAATATTGAGAGATTTTAATTATCTGTAAATCTGAATTACACATTTTCCTGTCACAATTTGTCATATAAAAATAATTCTACATGTGAGTGGGTCAAAATATAGTGTATACATTTCTCAATAATTTTTACAACATACCATTTTTCTGTATCAGAAAAATCACAGAATCAATTCTGTGATTGTAGGCTAAGAATGTTTCCTACTATGACAACCATTTTTTAAGGCGTAGATGTGACATATTTTAATGATAATGTATTAGTAAATAATTTCTGAAAGCTACTGTTTCTGTCGTTACTATGTATCTGTAACAAACTCCATGTACAGTTGGAGCGTTTTTCTCATTTTGAAATTGTTAGATGTAACTTGAGCAAATCAGGAAAGATTTGTGATAATTCTCTTGCTACAATAATTGGGTGATGTTAACTTTAATATTGTGAAGAGTAAAGGAAAAGAACAACATTATGAAATACTGCCATTAAACAAATAAGCAGCACATCATGAAAGTAAGTAAACCCGTGGTGTTAATGTTTGACAAACTCAGGTTATTGGAAATACCCCTCATGTTTGGATTGCTGTTGAAAGCTGTTTTCTTTCAAAGGTTTATAGCAAAACAGCAGTATGTGCCATGACATATATTTACCAAACATGTATATAAAAGCTGACACTGTAAAATGATACAAAGTAAAACCATTTTTTTTCTGGAACAGGTCATACTCTTGGGACACAAGATTTTATAGCAGAGTGTGTTGGTTCAGCATAGAATTTACAGACTTGAAAATTTGCTACTGCTCATTTTATGAAAGCTAGATTACAAATGAAGGACTATGTATTCGTGTGATATGTAAAGTCTAGGCCTGCCTTGCCAACTGGTCAGCTGCCAGTTATAAATTATGTTGTAGGTATTTTCATGTAGAATATGGATAACATACTGCAATTTCTGTGTTTAATTTATTAAAGTACAGTGCAAAGAAATATATAGTCAGCATTTGCGTACTTTAACTGCACAGTAGGCATATGCTTTTGTTCTAAATGTAATCAAAATTATGGTATCTCAGATATCACTTAGTGAAATCTGTTGGCAAAGGCTACAGTTTTTATTGTGATGACTATATTTTTACATGTCTTAAAACTAAATGACATTGCTGTAGCTGCTGATTTTGGAGGCAGCGTTCTTTTCCTTGCAGTGCGGTGTAGAGCTGCTTTGTGAAACACGTAACGTGCTAAGGGTGATGGTACTCCCATGTTTCAAGTCCATACTAATGACATAGGGAAAGAAATCAAAACTATTACTCTAATGCTCTTCTACTTATTTCTAGCACCTGCTCCAGGGGTGGCCGTGGATAATTTCACTAGTCCCATGACTCAGATTCAAGTGCCTTGGTGTTTATTGACAGCAGTTTTCTTGCGTTGAGAGGAACATCCCACAGGCATATACTCTCTTGGAAGATCATTATAGCATAGGATATGTGGCTTAGCATAGTTTTAAAAAAATTCACATGCAGATCTTCCATTTGGATTCAGTACAAGTAGAGGGAGTAGAAGGTTATTGGATGATGCCAGCCCTTGTTCCTTCATAAATTAGCTTAAAAGTTGATGCGAAGTTATCTTTGAAGATTCAAATGCCAATTAAAGGAATAGCAACATAATCAGTCATTACAGCATACTGTATTTTAATGACCTGAAGAGCTTAAATCTTCTTTTTCATCTTTGACCACACCTCCACATATTTTATTTCCATCTGAGATGTCAGACATTCAAATGGTTTTCAAAAGTTGGGTGTCTATTTTTGAGGGCCAGGATAATTTCTTTATTTTAGCTATCCCATAAGAAAATCTGAGTTTTAGGAGAAATATTTATGCAATAAATATTTATGAAATATTAATTTATACCAGTATTTATTGTGACTGTCATTGTCTGATCTCTGTTGCCGATACAGAAGGGCTTGTATCACTTTTTACCTTCCTTTAAAATTTGCTTAATGTTCCATTAGAGAGGGTATAAGCCCTGTCCAGAGAAAACATTTTACCCTGTGGTCCTGACACACAATATAAAAAAAATATATATCTTTTGCAGTCAGGGCAAATTTTGGGTTCTGAGCCAAAATCTGTGGGCTTCTCTGGACTCTGTATAGAGAATTAAAACCCCAAATGTTTTCATAGCTATAACCTTGAGCAGTTGTTTTGGGATAGATACCAATAAATATAATGGGTCCACTGGGAAGAGACAGAGCATTTTCAGATTTATGATGGGGAAAAAATCAATAGTCTCCCTGAGGCTGTATAAGTCATGAGTAGTACCAGTAGTTTTATGCAAAGTTGACAATACCATGAAATATAAACCCTTGGTTTGGAATTTTACCAGAAATTAAAGTGGCATTAAAAAGAAAAGTAAATGTTTTGGCATATGTATTAAGAAGGTGGTTTGTATTTCTTATCATTTTGCACTGCAAATTCCTTTCAACTGAGCAATAAAAGATAGTTCAGAGAACATTTAAGAAGAGTTTGGTTCTCAATCCACATGTCTTCTCTGAATTATGTCTTTTTTTTCCTCTCTTGATTAAATGTGTCTGTCTCTGAGGAATACTCATTCTGTAAATGATAGGTCACTAAAACTGTTCTTTAGCAAACTGGATGTAATAGAATTAGGAGTAGATGCTGGTTTAGAAAGGGTTGTACATGCTATTCACTTATAATAGCATTTAATTGCAAATATTCCCATCTAAACACACAATAGTTTTGTGAAGTCATCTGGTTGCTCCCAAGTCTCCCTGGCTGATTGTCCTCTGCACTTGCTGGTTTGGTTTCCAATTTGTTGGGATTTTTTGTCTCAAGAAAAGAGAAAATAAAAAGAAACTGCACTTAAGTTCTTATATATATATTTGAGGGGAGGGACAGGTTCCTTTTGAGGCAGAAGAAAAAGCAGTTCTTTACACAAAACAAATCAAGTAGAAGAAGTTCAATACACGAGTAGCATGAATTGCATTGTAGCATGAATTGATCTGTACGTACTGGAAATTGTACTTCTGTCTTTGAAGTATTACTTCTATAAGGCTGACCTGTATTTGTGAATGAAAGAAAGGGAAAATAATTCTCTACTGAAAACATTCTGGTTCAGTGCTGTCCTTATAAGTGCAAGTCCACTTGCAAAACACCTCATCCTGTTAGTATCCCGTCAACATTTTTAGAATGATAATTTTAATTTTCCCATATACATTGTAATACGTCCAAAGAGTAGCACTGTCCGTAGGTGTTTCATTACTAGCTGCTTTTATTGGTATGTTGGTAAGGAATTTGGGATGACTCCCTGATGGTACGCAGTCACGTTGTGAATGCAGTGTGTTGTTTGAAGACCATGCAGATTGCGTTGTGGAAGTTTCATATTTATTTTCCCTCAGTATATTACAAATGTAGATACCACAGTAAAGATCACAGAATAAAACTGTATGTTAAATTGAGGGTACTGGTGTTATATTTCTGCTGCCCACAAAAAAAAGAAAAATTGTGTTGTTGCTACTGGAAGATTGAGAAGCTTAAGAGCATGTGAAAGATTTTTTTCACTCTTTATCTACAGTGAAAAACACTTGAAGGAGATAGTTGTTTTATGTATGGGCTGGAAGAGAATCCTGCTTAGTCCTTGTTAGTTATGCTAATAGAGGTATAAATAAGAAGACCTATGTAATCTATACTGCCATCTGTGCAACAGCTTTCTGGTTGAAGCTTTAGGCTGGGTTGCCTAACCAGCAGCCAGCTGGCTCTGCCCGCACAGGTTGATTCATGTGGCCAGCCTCCTCCCGCTGCCTCCTTTGCCCAGCAGCCTTTGAGGTGGGCAAAGATGGCTTGATATTAGACATGTTCGCCTCCATGGTCCCAGACAGCTGTGTTGTGCACGGAGGAAGACTGTGTCTCTTCCCATGTGAACGGTGTGTTAAAAGGAAGGGGAACCTGTGCTCTGGATACAGTCCTCTTCTTGGCAAGCTGGGCGTTGCGAGGCGGTTACTTTCCACCGAGAGCAGCAAAGCTCGCCCGTCCTTTCTGCCTTGGCTTTGCAGAGGGAAGGTGACAGGAGTTTTGGACTATCCATCTCAGGGTTTGGCTATGTCTATGGTCCAGAAAATTGAATTGTGCCAGGATCTGTTTTAAGTACAGTACCTGCATGTAATTAAAAAAAAAAAAAAGGTAAAAAGTTTCAGCTGTTTGGGACGTGCACACAGTTTGGATATGCACAAGTGGAAATAAATTTAAACATGCAGCTCCAAAGTAAACAGATATGACTGAATATACACAGGGAACAGATCAGTTGAGCTTTACATAGTCATTTTTCAAGTTAAACATGCTTTAATGTAAGCCATAAATTTCATCATATGAATATTTTTATGAGCTGCATTTCAGCCATTTATTACTCTGGAGTTCCAGATAGTGACAACGGGTAAATACGGTGCCAGTTTGCCTGCATGTTGAGTCACCGGGAGCCTTCTCTCTCCTACACATTGTTTAAGCAAGGGTAACAAATTAGTGGTATCATTTCAGACATATTTCAGTGAGATTTTTATTTGACAGTGCAGCTGCCAAGATTTCTTGCGTAGGTCCAGGCTGTGGTTTTCTGACTCTAGGTTCAAGGTGGAGGTTCTAGTTTTGAGGATTCAAATGTGGTAGTAATGGCAGCTTCTTCACAGTATCTCCACCTATTTTGGGGCACAGCTTAATTTCACTTAGGATCTTGACTCTTAGTTTGTAAATTAACAATTTCTAAATCTCTAAGACTGTGGTGCTCATGAAGCAATGAAGTACACTAAAAGTAATATACATTAGAACAATTTGTAATAGATTTTCAGACAGATTACTGCGCATATGCCATATTAAATGCATCTGTGTTATTAGGAAAAAAAATCTGATTTACTAAGAATACTTTGAGAAATAGGGTTGTGAAAGGGAGTTCTGACATAGCTTGCCTCAGGCAAAAATACCCCAAACTCGATTCCCTAAAAACATTCAGGTGAGGAAATGGAGTCTACTGAAGAGACTGTGGGCCAGATTTGTGCTATCTGTCTCTGGGTGCTTAACTGAGGGATCTAAGTTTAGATATCTGCAGATGTGAGTGAAGGAGGTGCACTTCTCCTTCCCTCCTTCCCAAAGAGGGACTGCTAAGTTGATAATCTAGGCATATTCATTGTCTAATGGTAGGGTGGGATAAATGCGACCCATAAACATGGGCAAAAGACAGTTTGTTATTGGAAAAGTCTTTTTAGAGGATGTCAATATCTGTTGGACATTAGGTATTTAGCCAAGTCTGTTTTCTGTAATCATTAACGTAGAGTAAAATATCTTTTCTGGTACAGAACCCACCTTGGAAAGATGTCGTATGTGCATCAAAGCATGACTAAAGTAGAAAGAGCTAATTTGCAAGTAACTTCTTATCCATTATATTGATGCTTTATACATGCAACTACACATACTGTATATTTAGTAGGTAGTTTAGTATTTTTTGTACATATACCTGAGAAGTAACGTTCTCTTTTGAAATTTTTACTGCAGAGAAGTACATCATGGCACAGTCCAAGTGCCAATGTAGGTCCCCAAATTTGCTTTTCCTATTTCAGTCTTAGTATTTTCATCACTAACTTAAAATTAATCAAGGAAGACAAGTCTTTGCAGCCATGAAATAAAGTGCTGGAAGCAGTCATTGCCTTTGTGAATGATGTACCATAGCAACCCGATCTGTGGCATGTACCAAAGCACTGCAATTTGAATTTTGATAGATGAAGGAACTAGCTATAGTATTATCAGACCTTAATCTGCAAACGTTATAGAGCTTTGAATGTGGAGAGACATTGTTTGCTAGGCATAGCACTGTGCCTGATACCTGTATACTAGCTTTCCAATTCTTTTATTTTCCAAGAGTAATGATATCTTTTACCTGTGTATTGATGACAAAATTGCCATGTTTCTAGAGGAGGGATTGTACTGTATCATGTAATCTTTTTCTCTGTCTTCACTAGGAAAGAGGTTCTATTTGCTTTAAAACATCATGGTAACAAGAAGCTGATTCTGTTGAGAATAACACCCTCCCTCTGCCCCAAATATCCAAACCTTCTTTTTTTGATTGTTATTCATTTCTTTATGCAGGGAAATCCACTGTTGCCTTTGGTCATTGCAGCTTCTTATATCTTTTACTAGTGCTACACTTAAAGATTTTTTTATACCAATTCAAATAAAAATTATATGCTGAATTGGAAATGCTTTATGGTCCTTACAGTGGATAAAATATGTTAATTTTTTTAAATGGTCTTCTGAGTGCAGATGCTTACACTGAAAGCATGCTTATCTTAAAAGCTGCCTGACTTTCATTCTGGCCTTCTTTTATACACACAGTTTATTTTTTTTAATAGGTGTTTTAATATTTTAGAAGAGTTTTTAAAGGAGACATCTGAAGCTAAGTGAAAAAAAAACCTCCTAGCTTTTTCATAAATATTCATGGTTTCATAGAAAATCTTGTAACTGAATTGCTATTTTCTTTTGAGGTTTTGTGTGTTCTTCCTCTTTCCCCCCTTTTTTTTCCTTTATGCTTCATTTCATTGCTATAGATTAGCAAATTAAGAATGCTAGGTTGGCTGAGCCATTATATGCTTGACATCAAGTCTGGTATGTGAAGTGTTAGTCTGCTCACTGTTGTTACAGAAGTTTTATGTATCTTAATAACATGTGATAACATACAAACAACTAAATTAAGTGGAGTTTATATGATGGACTATGTACTTTCAAAGTTTAGAGTATAAGCTGAAGTATTTACTTTATTTGTGTGTCATAGTTATTTAGCTTATAAATAGAAATATATGCAAGTCGCGTTTGAGGTCAACAACCACAATATTGCATTATATGTTAAGTATGTTACGAAGGAAGATTTAGTAAAAAACATTTTTTGTTAAACTACTTCTGTTTGAATGCTTCTTACTGAAAAAGATTTACTAAAGAGCTCAGCTGTTAAATTCAAATTCTGATTCCAATGGTCATTTAATTCAAGCTAGACGACAGCTTGGTTCCCAGGCACAGATAGGAAAATAGACTAATTCTGTTTCAGGGGAAGTTGCTTCTGTTTTATCAGATTCAATAGTTTTGCTCATTGAAGAGATGTCATCTTGCTCTTCCTATTTTTAGTAGAACCTCTTTTACTAGAAGGAATTTGGTGGAAGTGATGCCAGGTAAAGCAGGAATAAATGTCTGGTACCAACAGCTGGACAATACCATTGCAAATACTGACTTGTTAGAAAAACATAACAGAATATATGCAGCAAAATACACTGATACATTTTTCTTACAACAAAATACAGGCATATATAATGTTATAATCATTAAATATTCATTTTTCAGGTTTTCAAGTCTACACCTGCGGTAAATCGGTACACTATATAATACATAAAAGATGGACTGTGTAGTGTGATAAGAGTAATGAATTTCACATTTCCTGCTATGAAAGCCACAGAGCCTGGTACCAACTGATCATAAATAAATGCCCAGTCAACAGCAATGTCAGTCCCTGTAAGGAGAACATCGGGGTAAATAAATCAAATGTTGTTTAGGACATTTTGCTCAGTAGGAAAGAAACACACAAGTGCTTTCCGGATGTTATTCACTGCTGATTATTCACTCCACACTTTTATTCCATCTCATTCACTGAATTTCAATGTGTTAGACATTTAAAATTCAGTCAAATGCTGGGGAGAGAGGGTAGAAATGGCAAAGGACTAGGATATTCAAATCTCACTGGAGAAGTGAGTATATGAAGCTGAAAGCTGGCAGCACACTATAATAGCAAAGACCTGTAGTCCTTTTTCCCTGGTCAATAGCTTAGTCAAAAAGACAGCTTTGCATATATTACAAAGATATCTTTTAATAATGCATTTCCCTTTTAAAGATATACCCTTCTTCCCCATCCTTTTTAGCATTTTTTGCCATGTGCAATTTGCATTCATGTTACATATTCCTGTTTGAGTAACAAATATGTACACGGTCATTTGTACAACTTCGACTGGTCAATGGCTTTCATTGGGGCAGAGGGGGAATGTTTTTTAATGTCCCCAACTCACTTGTTACTGCCCGCTGTAGAATGCAGTGGATTGAAAAATTATTACACAGAAAGCTGTGTTTTAGTTTTTTGCTGTACTTTAAGTTTCTAACACTATTTCTAGGAAAGCTAATTATAGCAGAAACAGAGGTTTCAAATTCAGATAGTTTATTATCCTTCCAGTTCCTTATTTTGAGTACGGCCTTGGGAATGGAAAATCTGGTGATTTGTCCCTGGTCACATCTAAGACTGCCGTGGAATGGGAAGTCTTGAAGAACTGAGTGTAGGGAAAGGTGAATATACAAATTTAGCGTGTGTCTAGTAAAAAAAAAAAGTGTTTGTGTGTTATATATGCTGACCTGAAATAAAAATTAATACAAGTCATCCCTAGAAGGAAATTATTTTTTAAAAAGTATTAAGGATGAGCTTACATCCTCTGGGCTCATGTAGCCTGTATCCCAGTGGCATAGCATTTAATGATGAAATCAGGAATGAATCTGAGATTCAAATGTCTTCCTCTGTTACAGATGAGCCACAGTGGAGCACAGAGCTATTGCTGTCAAGTCTGAAGTTTGGCCATACGTGTCTGTATTTTCTTACTGTTTCTGTTCGTCTGGATTCTTCTTTAGTGCCTAGGGGCTTAAGATTTCTGCCCATTCCTTTTCGTTAGCATGGTTGAAGCTAACAGGGAGCCAGAGAGATGAAGAGCTTCCAAGATGAGTTATATATGTAAAAAGTTGCACCAATGATGGCCCTGTTATCAAGTCCTCCTCTCTTTCAACAAAAAGACCAAATTATATAATCAACGTATATAAAGAAATTACCTCCTTCTACTTCTTTCAAGTCCTTTTGGTTAGAAAAGGTCAACCAACATTTATGTGAAACACTTATATAGAATTGCTCTGGCTGTTTGTGCTCTGTTGCAATGCTACCAAAACATATGGTGTGGAAATTGCTTCGGAAATTCTACAGATTGTTCTCCTGGCTGTTTAAATGGTAGTTTCTGACTTTCTGAAATGCATGGCCATGCCACAGCAGAGTGGAGGCTCCTCTTCCTTGTCATTTTGGTTTTCCGCAGTATGCATCCGTGAAACAAAGATAATAAAGTTTATGTGACCTAACTCACTGTGAAAGCCAGATCTACGACTTTTTATAATGTTGAAAACTGCAAGCCTCTGGAAGCTACCAGCATAAGTTATAATACGAACTTAACCTCCATCTTCTGTTTGTTTGCATTCATGGTTAAATCACCTTTACTCGAGTTTAGAGCATGATAGAAGCATTTCCCTGAAGTCAGAAAATCTTTGCCATGGAGTAGATGTAGGTTATGACCTCCAGTACCCTGTTGTAATCAGTACACATGCTGTTGCTGTAGCACAATGTTTGCTGGATGCCAGCGTATAATGATAATAATAATAATAATAATAATATCAACTTTCAGTGCAAGGCTTTGAATACTACAGTGATGCTTAGGTTGATGACACAGTTAATCTCTCTTTCAGCTATAATGACAGTATGGGTTAATGTAGTATTAGATAGATGAGTAAAATGATCAGTTGTACTTTGTTTAAATAAAAGTTAATAGCTAAATGTGGATAAGCATAAGCTGGACATAGCCAAAGTGGTATGAGAGGTGAAATGACTTGAGTAGCAATATTCTGGATGTATCTAAAAGGAATTGTAACAGATATGTGGAAGCTCAGGAGTAGGAGATTCCTTTCATCTTAATAAAAGATACTTAGGACCTTAATGGGAAACTTAAAAGGGTTGAAGAGATAGCTATTACAAATTCTGCAATGGGCAAATAAAGAAAAAACTGTTGAAGAGACTATTGGGAAGGAAAAAAGCACTGAAAAACAAGAAAGCATGAGCTTCAGTTGATTGTGGAGCAGTGGCAATGTTGCTGAGCCAGAAGGGATTCAACAAGAAAGAGGAACAATTGAATTTTTTCCTGCTCGTGTATTTGAGATACTGGTCGCCTGTCCAGGGTAGGATTACTGGAAATATGTAAAGTGGCAAGGAGATGAAGGGGAAATGGATATAAAATGGCCTGAGAATAAATTAGTTGTAGTTTATTATGCTTTACTACAGTACATGTAGAATTAATAAATGAAAAGGAAGTCATGCTGTAAAATGAAAGAGCAAGGCAGACATAAGTTAACACATTTAAAGGACTTGATCCAGTTGGTTTATTGTGTTTAAGAGCTTAGTGTATATCCTGATGCGTCTCAGATGAAACAACCATTGATGTGCACGAAAAGAAAATAGATGAAAGACTCTCAAATTTTCAAGGCAGGTACTATTTTTTAAGCTGTGAAATCTGACTACCAATGCATAAAGATTTCCTGTTAAGTGAAAACAGAACAAGGGAAAACAGAGATAAAATCTCTTCCATCAAACTCTCTTCTATCAAAGCATATAAGGCAAGTCTTCCTCTCACACTTGTTTAGTGAATGTTAGCATTTGAATCTTAGAGGAGACCTTGGTCCACAAAATGTCATCACCCTTTACTTTTGCCAATACTGTACTGTAGTTTTCAGGAGAGAAGTAGAGTGGAAGTAAGAATGGCCGTATAACTAAATACCTCACACTGTCATAACCAGCCACAGAAGGAATCATGGGAATGCATTACAGTTCGGCAATAAACCGCCAAGGCTTCAGAGAGCTTTAATACCTCTCCCCCCAAATCCCGTCATTGCCATCACACTCTTTAACCCCTTTATGCCATGACTCGTGGCTTTGTACCATGGAATGCATTGACAGTTGGGCAGCTGTCATTTGCTGGCTCTCTGCTGCCGGTCTTTGAATCAGAAACGTAATTGGAAACAATGGCAGACTGAGTGGTGCTGTTTGGAGGAAACAGTTCTGACTTCAACGCCTTGTTTATTAACAGAGGAAATGCTGTAAGCAGTAAGGAATTCTATATTTAATAATATCATACTGTATGCGTGTCTGCTTTAAACATCTCAGGCTGCTGAAAATCAGTCTTGATTTTAGATCATGAAGAACTGATTTTATTGACAGAAAATAGATTGCAATTAATATGGGAATATTTGGATATATTGTATGCACGCTTTTTTTCTTAACGTTGTAATCAGAGAAGGAGGAACCAGGATATTTACTGCGAAAGTATCTTAAGTTAATAAGGTGCTGAAATTTTTTAGTCAGTAGTGACTTTTTTACCCAGAGTCTCCACCCAGACAATCTTAGTATCTAGGTTAGATATGAGGTGACACAGGAGAGAATAAGAAAACATGAGGCCTGGGAAAGGGAGAGGACATTTACATAAAGTAAATGAAGCTCTTTGATTGCTCTTAGTTACACAAGATAATGGGTTAGTGTGGTCATTTCTTTGGGGAAGGATTTTATTTTTTGTTTATGAACAGATTTAAAGAGCAGAAGACTAATGCTATGGCTCAAACTGTTCAAACTGAAAGGGAGGATTTGGCATAATACAGTTTGATAGAAGCATTGACTAAAATTATTCAAAAGGCTTTTTCTGAATTCCTTTGATCATGTAGCTTTCAAAACATAATAAACCTGCTCTTTGGTTCTAAAGTAGGACATTGTCAAAGAACATGTGCTGTATAACATCTTACTTCCCTGTAGTCAACCAACTGCATCACTTAGTCTTCACTTGGAAAGATGTAACACTAACCCCCCACACTTGGGGGACTGTCATACCACTACCTCTGGGGATGGCATTCCAGTACTGAGAGAAATGCAATGCCACCTGCATGGAAAAGTAACGTTTGTGTTTTCAGTACACCGAGATCTTGGTTTTAGCTGCCTTTTGCATATCGTTGTGTTTGTGTTTACAGCTCTGTTCTTTCCATAGATACTTTTTCTATATGCTTCTGCACAGCCTAGCATTATGTAGGCCTAACCATGTCTTTCTGATACAGCCTTGCTGTCCCCTGGGTTGCTTCCAGCCTCTTGAGAAAAAGAAGTGTTTACGCTCCTTATTGCAGATAGCAGTGAACTTTTGCTTAAGCAGCTAGGTTAACTGCTGCTTGTATGTTGTGTGGTTGGAAAACATAGCTATCTGCAGTAATGACCTCAGTGTCTTGGGTGTTTAATTCATGCATTAAATAGGAAGCTTTTCTGCGCTTGCTTCAATTTTGTGATCTTACCACATGAAAGGGATGAGATCCCGTGGGCATTGATCCATAGTCTTTATCTGTGCACGTAGTTGCTCTAAGAGAACACAAGAGTTGGAAAGCTTGTCCTTTAATACAATCCAGACTAGCAGGTATGTTTGTGTTCTCGGAGGATGTGTTCGTTTGATTGCCTGGGTGAGATAGTAGGTTTGTAGATAGAGTCTGTATCCAACATTCAAGCATGTTTGCCAGAGATAGTTAGCTGATCCTGCCTGTCTCCAAAGTAAATGAATTGCTTTTCATTTCTTTTCAGCAACAAGGAATTTGGGATTTCTGAAACGGTACGTTGGGCTCAATTTTGGAAATAATCCAATACAAGTTTTGTAATTTGTTAGAGCTATTATGCAAATGGGTGGCTCAGATATGGGTGATTTAGGAAGTGTAGCAGCTATTTTGGTTAGGAAATTGGGGACCACTCTGATGAGAATATTTTGGCAAATTTCAGGAACCACAAAGAAGCATTTATGCTAAACTACTAAGCCATTTACCACTCAACTAAAAATCAAGCATTAATCAAACATGTTAGTCAAGGCTTAGCTGTACAGTACCATACATCTGATGCTGTATTGTTGGCTCTACTGTCTGCAGACTGTGACGGCTCTTCATCCCTGAGGTCGAGCTGGCTCAGCATGAGAGCTCTTTGATTAGGAAAGCCAGTGGGTGTCATCTTTCTTCCCCAGTCTCCACTGTGCATCACTGGTGTTTATATACACTTTTTCCACACACGAGGACCAGTCTCGTCCAAAGGATTATGTCTTCTTTTCACAGGTCAGAACTAGTCTGTTTCAGCACATCCAGTGGGTTGTTGCCTTCCGAGTGCTGATCCATTTTGGCCTCTTCAGATGCATGTTACCTATTTTCAGACTGGGTCATAGTCATAATGTTTCTTCAGGGCAGTGCAGACTGCATATGACTTATGACTGGGTATGGTTATCTTAGTCTTACTACTTTTTCTTTCAACTCTGCTAAGCACAGATACTACAAAATATTTCATTTCCTACCCTACGATATGCCCTGTTGTGGTATTTTTGGGGTAGAGGGCAAATGAGATGCGTCCCACAAATAGGCCTTATGCTGCAGTTGGATGGGGATGGCCCTGAAATTATATGCACCTCATGTCACCTACATCAGATAGCATTACAAAGGAATTTAGTTGCAGCGTCAGAGCCTTTCTAATTGAACGGATATCACTTGGGACTCTTTTCCTTAAAGACTACCCACACATTTTCTTTGAGATCCAATCATGAGATCCTTTACTGAGGAACCACCCATTAAGCAGCTGAGCAGATGCCTTTGTAGTCTGTTTGGCTGTCTAAAGTCATCAAAGGCATGAACTTATATCAAAAAACCATTTTGACTGTGTTAATTTTATAATTGCATGTCTTCCTAGATAAAAACATAACAAAGAATCTTCTATATGGTCAAGACAACAAAACCATGCCAACCCTGAGTTACTCAGACTACTGAGCATGTTCAGTAAAAGGCATGATGTGGGATTTTTTTTGCAAAGTGTACATGACTGCTTATGCAAAAGAATTTTGCATTAAAAGTTTAGGAGGGCTCTCTGATGGGTGATACTTTGACTTAGGTTGGTTGATGAGACCCCTTCTATTTTGCTGTCTCCAAAGTATTTGGTGCAAGTGTACAGCATGTTGGACTTCTCTCTAAACATAGCTTGTGAGCAAGGAATGGAGCTCCACAGGGTTCCATCTGAGGTCCCTGAAAGAAAGGGAAACTCTGCATCACCTATCTTCGACTCAACAAAATACAGTTCAAGTTTTATCTAAGCTGTGAGGAAATCCTGTCATTTCTGCTTTCTTGCTTCACTGAAATGGAAAAAAAAAATCTTTTCAAAAGCTTTGTCAGATATGGCTAAGTTCTGCCATAATGGGGACTAAATTTCCAAAGTATAGTTTATGTAATCACATGGTGCAACTCCTTGTTTAAAGAGGTAGGTGCTGTATATGTGTCAACATATTATTGTCAAGGAGATCTTCCCTTGTGTGGACTTCTCCCCTCTCTGGGGCTGTAGCTTGAGTACAAGTCTAGAGCATGAGTATCAGGATGCAGAATACATTATTGCAGTCTTACTGTAAAGCACAGACAAAAGTTTTCTTCATTTCTCCCCTTTAGGATAAAACGTAAGAATATTTTTTGAGCAGTGAAGAAGCAAGCTCAATTATGCTGTTCTGCCTTGTTAGTCGCTAAGTCCTATGAAATATTGCAGGAGTTTAGAAAAGATTTCCTATCGCTCTCTGCTTAAAGAACCCTCGCTATTAAAACGTAAAGCTTCTTGGTTATTATCAAATGTTTCAAAATGAAATGACTGAGTGAATCAGAAATTGCTGTTTTCTCAACAGAGTCCTTTGAGAATTTCTGAAATAGAGCGTATCTTCCGTGAATTGGATGCACTGCCATAAATTTGGTTGTTCACTAATCAGCTCTGTGTATGACCATAGATTTCATAAAACTTACCCTCTGTAATGGTTTTTCACAGGATCACTGCTTTACTGAGGCTGTGATACCCTAAGACATGAAGGCAGTGTATATTATAAAGTAAATATTTCCTTTGCTTTGTAAAGAAATCTAACCTGATCAGCATTTGCATGTCATTACCCTGCTCACAGCTGTTTATGAGCAGTGCTGCTGTCTCAGCTCTGGGAACAAACAGGTTTGGGCATGCATGTGAATGACATGGTTTGTTCATGTCTGTTTTGCAAGCCAGAATTGTGGCAGTATCTCCCATTCTTGGCTTGACTGTTATTCTCTGTAGCAAGCCTTATTTTCCCAGGAAGGTTGTTGAAACGTGGTAATGAGCCTCCAAAGAATATAAAATATGTGCTCACATGGTTGCACATTTTCTAGTTCAAAAGCTACTTCTCGTGGCAGACCCAGGTATAACAATCTGAAGCAGTCTGAGGTCATTTGCTATGTTGTTTGCATGTCCACACCCAGAATGCACATCTAGTTTGCTATTGTTTTGTAACAGTAGTATTGGCTGAGACCTGGATATTAAAATAAAGATTTGGACTGATGTACTTTTTTGATACACACTCATTTTCCTTCCACAGTAAACCAATGCTAATAGCTTCTTCCAAAACAAAACATAATAAACTGGGAAGCAAATGTATATACGTAGCATGTTGCTCCCTAATAATCTTCTTTTCAGAATGAGGTAGCTTTATGTTACAAAGTTAGTCTAAGCCATCGCAACTGCAGTTAGGACCCTATATGCTATACATACAATCATTCCATTTTGCTGTGTACCAGCTTCCTTGCACAGAGTGAGTTCTCTGAGAAAGTGGTCTTTGGAGGTTCACAGATGTCCTCTAAAATTTTTGTTTCAGGAAAAACATGGGTACCCCAGATACAACTCTTCTTTCCCATGCTGCAGATATTATCTCCAGCATAAATGGACACCTGCCAAATTGCCTGTTATCCTTACGATCAGAGCAGCCTGTGTCTCTTAACTTCATGCCTCAATAACACGTGTGACTTGCTTGATTGTCTATCAGCTGGCTCAGTGTCCCAGCTTCTTGAGTTTTCTGGGTCTCTGATACCTGGGGGAATGTGAAGGAGGGGAGAAGGTGTGGCTATTCCCACCACAATGCCTTGAGTCTTCTCAAGCCCCAGCTGAGCATTATAAGGTATTAAAATAAAAATTTTCAAAGATAGGTGGTGATTTTTTTTTCCATATTTCTGCAGTCCTAACTTAATCACAAAATAAGTACTGTACTGCTTTCCACTCGTACACTCTTGGCTGTACACAGCCAAGTAAATGTTGCATATACTTGGCTTTGTAAAGCTGGGGACTTTATCTTTGAGGTATTTTGCCAAATTCCTGAATGGAAAATAGCTAGTGATTTTAATGACAATATCCCATGTCAACTGAGCTTAATTCTTTAGCATTAGTACTCCATTTTTTGAAAAGAAAATTTCCAATGGAAAATTTTTGGATTTTTGATTATGTTATTTTCCAGAAATGCTTTGCCCAGCTCGGTTCAAAAACAAAATGTTCAATAAAATCAAAGACACAGTGGGTGTTTGTACTTTTGTGGTTTCACAGGAAAACTTGATGACTTTACTTTTTGTTGTTTTTGTAGATCTACAGTGCCTTATTTTTACAACGTACCTGTGATTTAGGCCCTTTCTGTGCTTTGGTAGAAAACAAAATTCACAACTTCAGTAAATTGGCAGTGTGGTTCTTATTTTGTCACCTATTTAAAAGTATTAAATCATTTTTGGCAGAAAAAAAATAATGCTTAAATATTTCTTACAAAGAAGCATTAAACTTCATATATGAAGTATTATGAGTATTCTGTATTAACTAAATCAGTACCATGTGCTGCTACATTGTGGCCTTTTAAAAGCAAGGTGTGTTATTTTTTTCACTGATCAAGATGAATTTACCTATATTTTATGAACTCTTTGCTGACTTGGAATGTTGTACAAGCTTTAATTTATAAATATATTTTATATAACTCTCTCCTTAACTGGGCAGAATGCAGGAAGTGCCGATAGTTGAGCTTGTCCCCAGAAAGTCTGTCCACGTGAATCCAGTTCATTGGAGCATCCATACACACTGGCATGAGGCAATAGCTCATTCAGACAAAACTCAAGAGGTATTAACTTCAGTTGTTACTATTAGGAGTTTTATCTTAATCTTTCCTTTTCCGTGATGTCTCTTCTCATAGTTCCCACACCTTGGATGCTTTTTATAGTATTCTTTGAACTGAGTTAGCTACAAAAGGGGTCAGATCACAACCTCATGTGAATCATGCTTGCTCCTTGAAATGAATTAGAGAGATGGACTTACCTGTTTACCATCTGCTTCTTTGCTTGTTGCACATAGAGGAATATGTCTGCTAAACGCATTCAGCAGGGTTTTTTGTTTGATTTCTTTGAGTCCCTGATGTATCATTAAATATGGATCTAAAAAAAAAAATCTTAAACAGCAAAGGAATGTGAATTGATTTTAAACATTGGCTAACAATTTTAAGTGAATAGGAATGATCTGGGCAGTGGGTCTAACTTTACCCTGCAAATGTTCTTCAGAAATGAAGGGAGAGAAAAGTTTCCCTTGCAGGAGTTGAGTGCTGTCTGTAGTATAAATTTGATGTATTATTATCTCGTGAATAAAACAGACTGAGTGTCTAGTGAAAAAACTGCTCTAACCAGACATAAACGTACCACATGTTTCAGTTAAGAGTATGAATATCTCCATCAGAGGTCCAATATAAACTCTGTATACATGGCAGGGTACAGTGCACCAACAATATGTAAAGGAAAGTAGAATTCTTTTCAGGGATGACTGTCTTTCTGCATTTCAAATTAAAGCAATTTGTTAATATGGCATCTACAGTTAAGAGTATCTTCCAGAGATGTTAGTTCATAATGATTTTGTCTCTCTATGCAATGGCATTATAAAATGTCTTTCCAACACTTCTAGCATTAGAGTATGTGTAGCCTACAGTCAAAGTGCAGTAGCTTGAAAAAAGAAATGTGATGTTTATTAGGTCTAATTGTGCATAATTTTAAAAGCTGTTTGACATCTAAGAAGAGATAAATGTTTTCACACTTTTACTGTTCAAACACAGCACCCTGTCTTCCCACCAATTATGCTGCTGTATCCTATGATGTGACCTTCTCTTTAGTTTTCAAGGTTCTCCTTTTTATTAATTTCCATCCTAGAAATTAAGTAGATACTCTGCTGAAAGATTTTGTAAAGCATTGGATTGTCTGCATCTGTACTATTTTACTATGTTAGGTAAGGTACAGGTGGTTTTGGAATTAATGTGCCTTAACATCCTCCTTGAACCTAAAATTCAAATTACATTCACATCTATATAGAGTAATAGTTGTGAAGAAAAATTTCAAATTTCAAAGCATGCTTACAGTTGAGGTTCACTTATTATTCATTGTACAAATTATACTTAATGCGCTGGATCATTAAGTGTTGTTTTTATTGTAGAAAAGCTTGGAATTTCCTTCTGTACTATAAGGAATCAGCATTTATTTGCTTTCTCATGCAAGTAGGATCTTTCTTCATCAGATTTTCATATCCGATCCAATAATTTGTATTTTAATATCTACATAATAATGTTTCTGTTTAGATTTGTATCTCTTCTAAATAGAATAAAGAATAAGGATGTGATTGTAACATGTTTTACATATGTCACGAATACTTTAAGGAAGGAAGAAAGGATGACAGTTTAAAAAAAACCAACCAAAACACAACAAAGTGGTAATGCAAAATTTTGTAGTGAAACTTAGGTGACATTTTAAGTTGTTGAATCTGGGTATTGAGCTTCTGAAGCTTAATTTGAGGTCTTAGTCCCTCAAATAAATATTTTATTTCTCACTCACAAGTAGTGACTTTTAAGAAAAACTCAAGCACTCTCACATTTTGGCATAACAAACTCCACCGGTCCTTCAGTAGTAATGATTTTCTAAATGGTGTTTCTTCAGTCGTGTTCTTCACCAGTTGCTTTCTCATTTGAGTGGGCAGGTGAAATTGAACTAAGGAAGCAGAAGTGACTAAATGCTGTTGGTGGCTGTGGTTGCAGTGGAGATGGATTTTTAGGAAACAGATGGCTGCCTGCCAGCAATGGAAAAAAAGCTGGTCATCTGAGGGCATAAAGAGCACCTCCCAACTTCGATTGCAGCTGACCGTAAATGAGGGGCAGAGCTCTTCTGTGCAATGGGTAGGAAAAGTAAAACAGCCAGTGAATGAGAACCAGAAATCCCCAAAATGTGTGTTGGGTAGATAGAGAAACCTAGATGAAGTTCTTGGTTTGTATGTGTTAGAATAAGAAGGCAGTCTGAAGAAGAGAAAGTGAAAGACAGACAAATAAATGCAGGAACAAAGAGGTATTCATACTACATACTTAATTAAAAATTCAGCTTCAGTGATAGAGTTCAGATGGAAACCTAGGGAAGCGATGAAGGAAAGACGACTACATTGAACATTAAGGACATACCTCTCTGTGTTATCCACTGAAGTATTTGATCAAAAGGCAGGGGAAGAAACTAGTTAGAAGATGTCACATTTTCAGTGAAGAATGGGAAGAGGAAATTGTGTGAGAGAAAGGATGCGGCAATGGATGCAGAAATACCAAAAGGAAAAGTGTCGCTATAGTACTAATATTGATGAAAATGGCAGGTTAGGTCGTGGAGCCTATGGAAGAATAGTGAACAGAAAAACTTTTTCCACTTTAAATGAGCCCAGCAATTTTCCTTATAAGCCTCGTCTTCAAAAATGAAAATAATGAAAGGTTGAAAAGGTTACAGCCTATTCAGAGAGTAGCAGAAAACAGTTAATTTTGGAGTATATCCAAAAACATAAGGCCATCAGTTTGGGTACATAGTGGTATGGTAGTGGCTGAGATGAATCAGTTCAGGTCAGAAGAAGGGGAAGGGGTGAGGTGGAGGGGACCGAGGGGGGGAAGGAAGAGATAGCAAAACTTTTTTGATAGAAAATGCCCAAATTTCATAGGGCTGCCTGCAGTCTTAGATTTGTCAGTCATCACACTGAGTGTCTTCAACAAACACTAGATGGAAACCTTAACTGTTTTTGAAGAATAAAAACACAGAAACATGAATCTGTCAAATTGTAACATCCAATATACTTAAATAAATACCAAATTCCCACAGAGACTGAAGAAACATTTAGTGAAATATAGCACCAATGAATGAAAAAACAGACCCAGTAGATGAGTGCAGTGAACAGCATAAGTTGCATGCCCAAACACGTGATCTCAGAAATACAGGTTAAAAATTGCATAGTTACGAATTGAAGAAAAACTTGAAATCCTCCATCTTCAGTTTGAAGACCTAACGCAGACAGGATGTTCCCATCTTTTTTCTTTGAAGGATAGAAATCTTCTGTTCATCATGACAGAAACATCAGCTTTGTAATAATAAACCACTAACAAACAAATGGGACTTGCCATGGATTCCAGGGGACCATGAGAAATATTGTTTGCATAGTCATTTGCTGAAGCAGATATTACGCGATCCATTTCTACTGCCGGTTTCCAGGTGATGTTTTAATGCTAGCCTGTGACAGCTGCATACTTAAAAAAAAAAAAAAAAAAAAAAAAATCAGTCTTAGTAATGAATGAAAAAATACGGAAGTGACTTATTTAGACCACACAAGTATGAAGAACATCTTGGTTAACAGGAACACTAAATAAAGTGGCACCAGTGGGAGTTAAGAAAATATAAAAAGGATGTTCTTATTGGGTAACTTGTGGACTAAACCACAATATTTAATAATGCCAAACATAGAAACTTAATGAGGAAAACTTGTATGAAAGTCTAGAAGGGGTTGTTTCAGGAATGTGTGTGTTTTCACACCCCATTCACTTGTTAGATGGATGGCTTTCAGTTATTTTCGTATCACAGAAATGCCATATCAGATATAAATATCAAATATTTTCCTATTAAAGAAGTCTAGATGCCAAGAGGCAACTAGAAAAGGAATGGGAAAGACTTAAATAGCTGTTTGAATTCATTTATGCAGTGCTGAAAAGCCATATAGAAAGTCTAGGAAGAAATTATTTACAGTCTCATAAAGATAAGTAAGATTTGTTATTACAAGAAAATTGTTCTTTTATAAGACTAATTCCACACTCCATTTGATACAATTTCAGTGCTGTTCTATCTTAATTTCATTATTTCATGGTTAAGAGGGTTCTTAAACTATGCCCAGTAAAAGTTGGGTGTGTCTGTACTTTTCTGCAGGATCAGTAGACTTGAACTTACCAAATTCTTGGGCCATCATGGAAAGGGACCATTACCTTCCCCCCACCCCCCCCCATCTCTAGCAGTTAGAGAAGCATCTAATGTCTTTCATCAGATAGTTTTGCTGGAATAGATCATATGTTTTATTTAACCAATTACCTTCTGGCCTGAAACTAGGCAGAATAAAGCTAAATTTTTTTGAAGTTTTTAACTTCATGCACTGAGAGTTGATAGAGCATGTCAGTGGGACAGGACCAGTTCCAGTCTCTGAATGATTAGCAACTTCTCAGCTGGGAATAATCAGCAGAATGAAGTGCATCTGTGCCATCCCTCCTGAAGTCCATCAAGGTTTATTCAAGAATCAAGGGTGTGGAGCAGGACAGTTCCATCAGAAATCTCTGGTTTAGGAAAAGATGGTGTAGGTTTTGGGGGGGACCCAGCTGGGCAGGATTCTGGGGTAAGTAGACTGAAACTGAAGTCATCCCTGAATCCTCTCTTTTGTTATTCAGTTTTGAGTTTGGGCGTTGGTTGGTTGGTTGGGGTTTGGAGGTTTTTTTTGGCTACAATAGAGATTTTTCCAATTTCCTAGTCAATTCATATTACCCTTTGTCTGACCTTTGTTCAAGAATAGCATGTGTGCTGTGGTTATGGCAGCAAGCATGGGATTATTTTTTTTTCCCCTCAGGGTCTCTGTTAGACCTTTACCCATTGTCCAAAGATTATTTTGACTCTTGTCTTTGTAGATTCATTTGTTTATAATGCTCTATACATTAGGAGTTTTTACTTTCATCTGAAAAATAATTTCAAACACTGAAGCCAGTAGATGTTCTATTTCCCAACAGTATAGCAGGAGAGATTAAAAAGAAAACAAATCAGTATGTTGTTGAGGGACCAAGGTGCTCTTACCTAACTAATCAGTATTCAACCATTAATTCTGTTCATTTCCAGAAAATAAAATCTCTTTCTTCAAGGTTGCAGTTAAAAGGTATTCACATATCCAGATGGCTTATGGGCATTATAATGACTTGTGAATTGAATTAGTCTTTATGTGGAGTTCCATTTTTCTTGTTTCCTGATTTGTATTTGCATAACTTATGGCACGGGTGCGCTGACAATGCACTTCACTTGAAGCCCTCCTTCTTTTTTGTGTGGCATAGCAGTGACCAGCCGTGCCTGAAAACAGTAACAGTATTTCGGGAGTCTGATAGGTTTTCGCTGTTTTATATGTTATATAGACTTTTCCTCCAAAACCAGGTTTTCATCATTGTTACTTGGCGTCACTGATAGGTTGTCAGTGGGGAAAAAAAGAGTTCAACATGGACATGATAAATAAATTTGGAAGTCCGTGGTGTTGCCTTAGAAGGTTTAGAAGTAGCATTGCCTGGGTAGATTACACTGTGGATACTGGCATTTTACATGTTATAGTAATAAATGCAGATGCTCCATCTTTATCTGTATTACACACGCTGACATCTGCCGTAAGTATTACATTTGCTCACTGAAAAAGAGCTTTTTCCAGCACCTTAATGGTGCATAGCTATGTTCTGAAATGAGTCTTTTTCCACATTAGCCACATTTATTAATGACTCTGGCAGAACTTTTTTCACATCTACCAATTCAGAAATTTAACATGTTCACCTGTGGCATATTGTAATTCAGATCACTGCAGGAAAATTGAAGCTCAACATTTGCAGATAGACTCTATTTCACTGAATGTGATGGATGTGGATATAGATTCTCTGTACACTGAATAGGTTGCAGGTAAAAGCAAGTATTCTGTCTTGCACTGAACGTGATGAATGTGAGACTTGAATGCCTGAATATTGAAAAAACACATTGCTTGAATGGACAGGTATACCATATCCACACTTCTGATCTCTGCTGCATACCTATCCACATTAGTCATTTTCTTTGGTGCCTGCTGTGTGCCAGATTGCAAGTCTAGTAGAGGTGGAATTCAGTGTGAATCTAAAAGCTGGGCTTTCTGGGCCACTAATTGAGACAACATGGGAAATATCAAGGAGCATCTGTTACCTATGCTCGCATATTTTCAAATAAAAAAGCAGGGGAAGTTTCATCCTTTCATTAGTTTGCTAGCCTTTGGTGTAAGAAATAAATATAGGATGTTTGTTGGTGTTCAGAGTTTATCTTCTTGAAGGGACTGGTTGTTGGCAGGCACCTCGCAGCAATGCAGGATACCTGCTCTGCTTTTCCCGCTTCCCTGCTGGCCATGTTGAAGTTGAATGGGCCATTATTGATTGGTCATGGTCCAGGAGCTGCTTCAAGTTTCTTAGAACTCGACTGAAACTGAGCAATTTTCCTTGGAAAACACCAGCATAATCTCTCTCACAGCAAGAGGAGACTTGATAATATGAAGCTGTGTGATCTGGTGGACTGAACAAAGGACTACTTTTTGTCTCTGACATGGGCTTCTTTTTGTAGCATTTTGAGTCGCACAAGCCAGGCTTTTCATGCTGTACAACCAGAGCCTAGAGAAACTGGGCACTTGCAATTTCCACTGGAAAGACTGAAAGCATAGCAACTCTGAGAAAAGCATGCCGGTTTTAATTTAGGAAAGTAAATGGAGATTATGGGTCTATTGGGGAATAGAAGACTGATCTAGAATCAATATCCATAGCCTTTCAGAAGGGGCTTTAATTACTGTTAAAATCCAGGATGGAGCAGAAAGACTAGTACTAAAAGGATCTGTAAGCAGGGAATAGCAATCTTTGAAGAGCTATTCAATTTATCAAGAATTATACTATATATTCTTCTCCCCAGCCATCCTGAGGGCTTTCACACTGTCTCTTTGCATGCTCTTGCCAGCCAGGTGTCATGACCCTTTGAAGGGAAAAATGGCCTAAACCGAAGACTAGCATTAGCATGGAGTTTGAAGAAGAAAAAAGTAAAAGATAATTGATTCAGAAGAGAAAAAGGAGTTGCAGAAGCTTAGCTGCTCTGAAACAGAATCTCTATTTTATTACATGGAGTAGACTGCAACTCTCGCTGACACACCTCTGCTTCTTTTCTGACTTGAGTTTCTACAGTAATTTCTGATAAAATACTAAAAAGTTACTGTTAAGGCCCTCCGGGGGGTGACGAGGGACTGTTGGGATTTACAGTGTGAATTAATAGAATATGAACTATCAAATCCAATTGGCAGCTATCCAGAAATGCCAGGAAGGTCCCTCTGACACACAGAGTGTGAATGCATGTGAGTTACTTGAAATTTTTATAATAATAATCATCATTATCATATAAGGCTTAGTGCAGTGTAGTCCTGTGTTTTAACGTGATAACGTTTTTCAGGTTGTTCTTGACAAAGCATATGATCATGCATCCCCACAGCACATAGTACTGAGTGAATGCATTTCATGACAGTTGTCTTCACAAGCCTGCTGCCTTGTCATTCTTCCTTCTGCCATTAAAGCAAGGGCCTCGTACATGCATCTTTTTTGGTGTCCCACCACTTCTCATGTAGCTTTTTGAAACAACTGTTTGGGGTTTCAGACTGTCCCTTCATTTTAGGAACAGAATGTGCTTGCTTTCTGAATAGCACAATTCTGAGCTTAAATTTATACCCTAGTGAGATGGGTTGGAGTCATAAGCAGGTGTTTTGCAGAAGACCAGCAAGAGACTAAGTAGGGACCATGCCAGGCAAGTGCACAGGGATAAGAAGTGCTGAGAAATATTTCCTTCTGTACTCTTCAGATTTATGTAAGCTGGTGTTAGTAAGTCTAACTTGTGCTGTGCATGTGCAAAAGGATAAAGTTCTGTTGACCTTTCCTTAATTATCCCATAACTTTTCTGTGAACAGTGAGATAACAGAGTGTTCTCCTACTGATTTCTTCACTAGAAGCCTGGTGGTGTAGTAAGTATCACACTTGTGACATTCAACGTAAACTTCAGAGCGGCAGATTTAACAGGTCCTGCTAAGCTAAAAAGAGACTTTGGGGCCTGAAAAGACTGCAGACTAAATATACATCCCTTTCCTTGATGGGCCGAAACAGGTATATAAGTACATTTGATTTAACATAAACATTGGGACTAACCTAATTGTCTATAACTCTTAAAAAACCAAACAACCCCAAACTAACCACCTCGTCCCGCCCCCTTCCTCCCACCGTCAGCTTTCTGTAGGTACAGAGCAGACGTATTCAGGAAAGAATTTCACTTAGAAATGTAACACGGATTCTTGCTGTTAGAAATGCAGGTTTGGGGGTTTTTTCTTATACAAATAGGAAAGTAATATAAACATAGGATTATTTTTGCTTTTCAAAACCAATCAATAAAATTTGATTTTTGTATACAGCATACATTTGTTTTAATGGCTTCGTCTGTGCGTATAAGGAACACATGCTATTAGTAATAACTATGAAGTAGAAGGAGGTCTGGGGAGCTGTATTTGGTAAAAGTACTTTAGTAGAACTGTTTGAAGATTATACAATTAAATTTTTGTAAATCTCATGTTGTTTTCTGAGGTACTTTAAATTTCCAGTGTAAAAGAGACATTTGAATTATGTGTTTTTAATGGTGTTTACCTAGTGCCCCATGGAAAGAAGTTTGCTTAAGACTTCACAGAGTGAAACAGGAACAGTCCCTCTTTTCAGTTATAATTAGAATAACTGATGATTTGTCTACAGAGGTTTGCAGCTGTAAATGGCTGTCATTATTAAGAAATGTGTAACCCATTGTAAATTGTTTTCCTCAATAAAGTTAGAAGTTGACAGTTCAGTATGTGAGATGCGTGAATTTAAAACAAGAGTGCACTGGGAGGACAGGCTGCAGAAGGTTTAGTGGGTGAAGAAGCGTTAGCACTTCTATCTGTTGTTTAGAGATTGTGCTTTCGAAGCAAAATAACTGGACATCTAAACACATTGGCAAGTACAATTTTGTCTTCAATGTAATATTATTATCCTTAAGCATATTCTATATTTTTAGTAACTTAGTTTGGTGGGGTTTTTTTATTTTCTTCAAATTGTGCTTAGAACCATTTAAAATACATATTTAATGTACTCTTATTTAGACCAAAACTAAAAATAAAATTAAAAAAATCCCCAAACTGAAAATCTCTTACCTTTTGCCAGGCTTATAGATCACAGAAGAGAGAATTAGAATGTCTTAAAATTTCCAGTAATGGTTGAACCATAGTAGCTAAATACAGTTCACTTTCTCTTTGCTTCTGAAACTTTCAAGCTGTTTTATGACAGCCATCGCAGTCTGTGCTTCATGCACATATACAGTTTGATAAGAGGGAAAATTAGAAAACTGGAGAAGATGAGTTTTGCCTTGATTGACCTTGGACTCTTAATTGCTGGTTAATGAAGAAACACTCCTTTGAAGTGCAAAAGCAGTCACTCCATTTAAAGACTTGGACTGCACAAGTGGGAAAACAATCTCTTTGGATATTTTTCATTGAAAATTTGATCTGTAAATGATAATCAAAGAGCAAGCTATTCAATAGTTTCTTCTCTTCTTGTTCTTTTAAATACTTTCTCTTATTATTCTGCATTCCTTATGCTGTGCTTTGGCATTTGGAGATGAATACCATCTCATATGGTGACAATAAGGCCAATTCAGTGCCCTTCTGTAGGACATTAGGCTGTATGTCCTGCTACATGTAAGGGATTAATTAAATAGCTGTGAATAGCATATTTGAGACAGAAAGGTCACTGTCTGCACTTTGTGTGCTTATGCTAACCAGTTATGTTAGGAGAATAAAATGATGCATTAAGCATAATTAAACATGAATTTGAGATGCTTCAAAGAAGAACCAGTTATTGTCAATTAATTGAGTTGGTGGTGTTTTGTGTAAATGGTTCACTTCAGACTTTGTTAATGACATAGTATTTCCATGTTTTTGACAAGGTATTTTTTTTTCTTAGCAACCTGATTCAGAGTCTGCTTGTCAGGTGGCCATCCTTTGGTTGCTTAATTGAATTTATAACTACTGTATAACTGTCTATATTATCAACCCGTATCTACTCTAAAAAAGAAAATATGTATTTGGAGAAACACCATGTCTAAAACACCTTTTGGAAGAAGGTCTTATCTCAGCTGCTACCATTTTGTAATGTAAAGATGAGCATAGATGGAGGCAAAGAAATGAGAGAGCTGGGTAAAAACTACTATTCCTACACACTGATGAGGAAGTCGACCTCTGCACATATGTCTGTGTCTTGGCCATATTGATCACACTGCGATGTTCTCTTCCTTCTTTATTGTCTTGTACAGCGCTTGGGGCAAGGGGGGCAGAGTTGAGGCACAAATGAAACCTTGCATGATTTGTTTCCCTGCTCTGGTCTGAGTGTACTGCAAATGCCAGTAAATCTCTCCTGCCTGTTCTGCCCCACTGCTGCGACCTCTTCTGGTGCATGTTACCTGTTTACTAGCCTTAGGTCAAGAGGTTAAGTAACAGAGGGTTTCCACCAAGAAAGGAAAGACCATCTTCTTCATGGCCCCATATGCACCAGCCTGCTTCTACATGTGCCCTTTCACGTGCCCTGTGACGCCTGTGTGAAGCTGCAGTTACCTGCATAGGTTCCTCTGTACATCTTTATTGTCAGATTTGCAGCCCCCTCTTGGACACCGGCTCTGTGCTACAAACTGGATGCTTTCGTTTTGATTATTACTGATATAAATTGAATATCACTATTCTGGGTGCTGTAAGACTGGATAATAAATGGCAGTCTTTGCCAGAAAGGGTTATCAGTCCAGATTGTTTTGTGGGTAAGTGATGAGGCAATAGGCTGCTAATGCACAATTGTTCAGGCATATGGGAAATACATAAGTACTACTGTCATGATGTTTTCTCTGCTCAATTTACTGGTATTATTATGTCATACTGGTGAGTTCATCACCAGGCCCTCATATTGCTCTGCATTTATAATAACTAATACAATTTAGTTTGTGTGCTTTTCTTTGAAATTATTTCATATTTATAGTGTATTCTTTTGGTTTTGTTTTTCTAAAAAGAAAAAATGAAGAGAGCAGAAATCCTGACTGTTGTTTGGGAAGAGAGCAGAAATCCTGACTGTTGCTTGGGAAGATTGTTTGCCTCAGTTTTTAATATGTGCAGATGAAGATATTTATTACATGTATTCAGCTGGCTTTTTCTCACAACAACAGGTTATCACTTTAGTACTGTAGGGTAAGGCTTTAATTGCATTCATTATATTTGGCCGAGGATAGGCTAGGATAGCCTCTAAGGATTAAAACTGTTTATCTGGGTATGAAAGACTCATTTGGTAATCTGCCAGAGAACTCTTGTTGTAAGGGGAGGTTTTCCTGTCAAATCTAAGAACCACTTGGATAAACAGGCTTTCTGTGCAGCTATCTTTGGTGCATGAGGTCATTAGCGTAGGACACCTGTATCTCAAAACACTTGGGCTACTTGGTCTGCATCAGATACTTGTGCTGACGTATTAAACGTATATTTCAGTTTGACGTCAGTTAACATTCAGTCCTTGAGGTCATGTTAACATTCTTTCTTATCATATTACAAATACATCATCAGAGTTTGGTTTGGACTTTCTTTTCATGGTTTTCCTCTTCAGTTGATAAATAAGTCTTTTGACAAGAAGAGCTCGTTCAGTGCATAGTAACTGGTAGCTCGTCTTGGTTGTAAAACAGGAGCCACATACATAGAGCTGTCCTTCGTCTTCTGGAACTTCATGGGTTAATCAAAAGTATAATTTCAATCAAAATAAATCCATAATGCATGCAGAAAAGTGCCATAAAAGATGTGTTCATCTTTTTTGTGCAAGGGAAAGCAAAGAATTAAAAACAATCTACTGCAGCAAGGAAAAAATAAATATAACAATTAATTTATGTGTATAATTAAATAATAACTAAATTAATAGTTATAGACAATGGCTATTATTTAATAGTTCATTTTGGTTTTGTGTCGGTTTTGCTCTCAGTACAAGAGAGGAAAATGTGTGCTGTACTGTCATGCAATGGGAGATGATTTTGATAGTTTTAAAACTTTAAATGCCTTTTTAGCAGAGGAAGACAGCATTTGATATTAAGCAGGGATGAACTTAACTTAATAAATTTGAACGTGTTTTATTGAATACTGCTGATAGACAAGTAAGTTAAACCTTTTTATGTAGAAACTTGCTCCTATAGGAAGGTTCTGCAACAGTGCTAAGTCAGGCTCTTGCATTGCCAGCAGAAGGCTTACTGAAGAAATATTATTTCATTTATGAGTTTATGCTGCATCTTTGAGGCACCATGTAAAATTAATTTTTATCTCTAGACAAGATCTAAAACGTTTCCAACAGTTCACTTAAAAGGGTGGGGAAAAAAGAACAGTGTGTTAGCTAAGAAGATGACATACTGCCTGAGGCAGTCGGCTTTCCTCTTGGCTCTAGGAGGAATTTGCTGTCTCCTAAAGGTCTAATTATCTGTAAGTGGGGTTTTGTTTTTGGTTTTGTTTTGTTTTTTTCTTTTTAAACAATATGTAGCTGTGGTCTTCTCAGATATTTTATGAGTGCCAGTTGCCAAAACAAAACAAGAATAAAAATAACCCATATTTCTGGATAAGGTGAATCATCAGCTAGCCTGCCTCATCTTTGGTTTAAGTACAGTGTTTGATCCACATAGCTCTGGGGAGCGTTCTGATCCTGAAACAACTGAAATCCATAAGAGAAAATTGATCTGGTTTTAAAACGTAGGAGGTGATGTGTCTCACAAGTGGTTTTCATTGAGAAAATGATAATTGAATAAAGTTTCAGTAGCACTCGAGTGGTGAACTATCATGTGTCTGACAGAGAGCATCCTAACAGCTGTCTGCCCCGAACAAAGGGATCCTTCTCAGAGTTTGTTTAGGGTCACCTTATACCACAGGTCTCAGCTTTACAGTTGTATTTATGGAAATGAAACGTAGTCTCCTTCATGACACTTTAAGAATAGGGAATGGCAAAAAAATCCGTTAGCAAAGAATTTTTTCACTGAAAAAGCGAACAGGTTTTGAATATAGTGTGACTCCATGTTCAGTATGCCTCTCTATTTAAAAGGCAGTCCTAAGGACTTTAATTTCAGAGCGTGCAGCTAATCAGAACCCTGATTCTATTTTGAAAATCACCATGGGAATGTCTACAAATAATAACCATTTCTGCACAAATTAAAATATAAATGAACTTGTACATAAACACTGTCATCAACTAATGTTGAAAATGCTACTGAGCTTTAATGTGTTTTTCTGTGCACTTAGACAGATATTCTGCCCTGATTCGTTCTCAGGCGTAATACTGGGCCTCAGCATCTGTTTTGTCCTCATGTAGAGACTAATCCAAAGCCCACAGAAATCTTAACGAGTTGTGAAATTTGGATCTGATACCCATCTTATTTTACTGGTTTTTAATGAGGATTATTAGGGGTGAAATTCACTTCCTTGCATGCCACAGAAAAACATTTTAATTAGGAATTCTGTGTTGTTTTTCTCAGCTTTGTCTTCCATGGCACTTTCCCATTCACATGAGGTGAGCCTAAGGTTGGAAGAGTGGGACTAGGTCCATGTGCCACATCCTGAAGCCTCCCAAGGTTACGTAGGTGGAATAGACATATGAGGCAGGCCAGCAAAGCTGGGCGTATCTATGATCACAAATTCTACACATCACTTGTGTATGGAAAAAATAAAATCATTTAGTGATGATGTGATAAGAGCTGGAAAAGAGTAGGAAGATGAAGATGTATAAGGGAAAATGGGAGTCAGAATAGGAGTATGTGTACTTTGTCTTCCCTGTGCTTCTGTAGCCCTTGAATCTGACACTTGAAAGGTCTCTTTACTTTCTCAGGTGGTTGAATGAGCCATCACTACATCTCTGCTACACTCTTCTACTTGCAGCCTGCTCTCGCTGCTTTGGTACTCCTTCTGAGGCTGTATGTTTGTCTAATAGGTTTGTGTGGCTTTGTTTTAAAATAGGGTAGTATTATTTTTATAATCATTATAGAAGTCAAAATGTTACAGACATACACAGATTTCTTTAAAATTGGGAATTATTTAATTTTTTTTAAATTCCAAATCACAGGAATGCCAGCTTCTGGGATTATAAAAACCCAAGTGCACCCAGCACTTCATAATTCCTGTGCAAAATATGCAAGGTTACAGTTGCAGCCAAGTTCTTGTACTCAGGCTCAGTCTTAGTGTCATGAGTTAGATTTTAGGGAAGGCGGTAGCAGAAATGTTGGCATACCTTAACTCAGTATGCAGCATGAAAGGATGAAAAATATTACTGGCCTTGGGAAATGCTTTCTGCTTCCAGTGATGCTGTTCATCATGGCTTAAGGTGTTCTCACAGTGTAAAAGGTTTCCCATTCAGTCCATTGCAAAACAGTAATAAGAATGCATGAAATCAGTAAAAATAATTGCTTCTGTCACCTCATTAAGATTTTTTTTATTAATTTGACTAGCTGTAAGTGCTTGTTTATCACCAGGACATTGTTTTTAACTTTGCAACATGTTCTGCAGGAATCTTAACCATGCATTCTTTTTGAGTGAAAAGAGACTACCACTATTTTTAAACATGTTTTTTTGAGGGACACCATTTTCATTGAAAAGCTCTGTTGATCTGATTATTTGTGCTTTGTAATGTATAAACCAAAAATGTTTGTATATGCCTTTTCTTAGGAATGATCCGTTAAATGAGATTATTAAACCAACGGGCCAAGTTGTGAACCTCTGACTTGGCCATTAAGTGTGGTCTATGTTCAGCATATATACTTAGGACGTTTTTCAAGTAACTGTGGAGCCCTTAGTTGCTTAGGTTATCTATAGCTCAGGATCTCAGAGGGAGCTCTGTTTGTTGTATCTCTATGAACCAAAAGGCCATTAACTGGAAGGGTCAAAGGGTTAATGGAAGAAATAGTCTCCGCTTGCCATTATCTTTCAACGTTCTGCGGGAACCGGAGAAACATAACACTTGCTCCCCTATTTCTGTAGGTGGTTTCTAAAAAGGTGACCTCAGTGTTCTGTGACTAAATAAAAGATTAAATGCAAATGCAGAGGCCAACAGAAATGAACTTGCTCAAACTGCTAGTGGAGAACCACGCTCCATTAAATGACCACTTTGGTAGCATCAGGTCAAATTCTTCTTAGATGAGTAAAGGTCATAGAGATTGTATTGCTTAATTGCCTAACTTTCTCTTTGTACGCACCGTTGTTACCCTTTCATGTACTCCAGAAGAAGAGCACTTACTCTTTCTGGGGCTTGGCTATATGGAAGATAGAACATGGAGACAGATAAAAGGAAAACTTAAGCTTAGTATCATATCAGTGATATACTGACCAACTAAATAATATTCCAGAGTGTTTAAAAATGCTTGAAAAATACTTGAAAGCATTAAAACCAAAATGTGTAGCTTTCTCCAAGATACACACGTGGTTCTTTAAATAGACAGGAATATGTGTATCTTGCCTCTGTGAAGGATATCTGATCAGAAATCTCGTGAAGCTCTTTTATGTGTTATAAATTCTCTTGTTAATTATTAACGCTTCTTATAACCTCAGTTTTGATGCTTGGTTAGTCTTGGAAAAGTAGAAACAAATACGAATCATAAAGGTAGTCCATGATACATTGTATATAAAGGTCACTCACTGATAGAGCAGAACATAACTAAGTAAGGTGACATTATATCAGAACATTGGAGAAAATGCTACGTGAGGAAGATTAGATTCCCTTTTTGACATCTGCATTACATTTGGTATCAATTCTAGATACCCATGTAACAGTTGTGAGGGAGAATGACAGAGGTGTTCAAAAGCCAAAAAGAATACAGGGAGAGTCCAGATTAAAGGATTAAAGAGATGATATGCTGATGGTTTGGGTTTATTTTTTTTTTTTCTTCTTTAGTTTTAGGCTTGTAAATCAGATTGGGCTTGTGAAAGCCAATGTGAACTGAGTTGTTAGCCGTATGAGAGAGATTCAGTGTGGATGTGAAAAGTTGAATTCATGCATGAAGTTTAAGTTTCTTGGTCCAAAGGATACCAAGTAGCACTTCTTAATGGAATTTTTAATACTGTGCTGAACATCAAGATAATCTTGATAGCCTCAGTTCAGCTTCCGAACTGCATTTCCTTTATTTGTCTCCATATTATTTTAAAGCTGGCTTAGAACTGAATTTGGAGTAAATTAACTGATTGTGACTTCAGATCAGAATGCATACGTAAAAGTGGATGATAACGCATTGATTAAAACTACATATATGCACGTATGTATATGTAGAGAGAGTTTATCTAAAGCATATTACCAAGAGGGGTTTAAAAGAGGATTGTGCCCTTTGGGTTTTTTTTGAGCCTAAACCAGGTCAGACTCATCACTGATGTTGTTCACAAAGATATATTCTAAGCTGAATGAAGTACAAGTATCCTTTTGATACTTTTTGCAAAAAATACTTTATGTGCATCGATCTGTAAGGGGTCATAAGGCATGATGAGGCTGACGGACAGGTAATAAACCAAATACCAGCGTTGCGCCCAAGGCATTATGTATTCTGGCCAACTTGGTAGCTGTGTTGTTGATCCCCAGACTATGTCATTTTGAAGTTAGCTTGAGGCTGTTGACAGTGTCAGTTACTGCTGTCACTTGATTTCACTAATTCTGACAAGAGAACCCAGTTTGGATAAAACAAAAGGAAGAATAATTGATCTCGTCTTTAACGTTATCCCAGATAGCTCTATCCTTTTCACCTTTGGTTTCAGTTATTTTGGGGTCATATAGTAATTCAGTTTTCCGTTTATTTTTTTCATCTCCATTGCAATAAGATGCATTAGTGAACAGGGCCACCCTCTTGTTTGTAAAAGCCCTGCTGTGGAAAATATTTGGCAAAATTCTGCCATTGTCTTTGTCACCTGACAGTTTTTCTCTCAGTTTCTTTTCGAATTACACCATTTCTTTCCAACGCATCACTTTCCATATATTAAACACTCCAGTTCTTAAAATTGCAAGGGCCTTGACTGTTTTATTCCTGCACAATGAATATGGTGGTTAGAGGGACATGCCACACATGTTAAACTTATGCTAAGCACAGAAGACACTGGGGAAAAGCATTAGACCGTTCCCAATTGCAATTAAGAGAGAAGACTAAACTTGTAGAATTTAAACAGTTGTTGAAAACTCTGCCTTCAGTTTGACCCTCATCGTATGGTTTCTGACTTCACTGCACTAAACTAAAATTTCTGATGAGTCCTGTTAAACAATTGTGCTTTTATTAAAAGTTGCTGCAAATTCTTACAACGACTTTCTTTTTTGTTTGCTGCTGTTGTTTTGTTGTTTTATTTATCACTGAATGCTAGTCTTTTTCTTTCAGTATTTTGATTCATAATGTTTCTTTTGACAGGAAATTACATACAGCCTGTGAATAAAAACATGTAACTTCTAATAAATGTTTAGTTTAATTGTAGAAGGGAAAACAGACTTGAGGTTTTTCTGTCATATTCACATCCATGAGTTACTTATTGCTATGCATGTCCAATAGGAGTTGCATAAACTTAGCTAACAAAATCGTTTTCTGTCCTTTCAGGTGAATAAATACTGTTCATTAAGATAAACAATTGACTCAGTTATTCATTGCAAGGGAGGAAAAAAATAATTTCATGTTGCTACATTGGTGGTTTCATAAATAAAATTAATGCCAGGGCATTCTTGACTCTTTAAAAAAATTTAAACATTTCTTCCATTCGTCTGTAAAAAATCCTTTCTCACTTATTTTGGCTTCTGTGATCTTAAGCCAGCAGACTTTGTCTTTTTTTAAGGTTGGAGGTTAATTGGACAAAGCATTTCTTCATTCACATTTCAAAGTCTTCTATCTGATTTTTCACTTTGTGGAAAGTCTTTGAACTTCTGTTGGAATGTCTGATCTCTAAAAAGACTTTATTCAGGGAACTGAAATTTTTTTTGCCCTACTTCGGGGGTTGGGGCAATAAATGATTTTTAGGCTTGTCTCTGACAACTGCACAGCTAATTTTACCTACTTCAAATATACTGGCCACAAGTCTCCAATAACTTGCCTTCTCTTTCATAGGGAGCAGGTGATCTTTTTGACTGATGCATAAATGAAGGAACAACATGCATGAAGTCTGTCAGAAGTGTTTGTGTGTGGCCACCAAAGAGGACCTTTCTTGGGCAAATGAGAGAGAGAACTGGGGATTGTAAAGGGCAGTGCTGAGGGTAGCTGCTGGGAATTTCTGTCAGCATGGCAGACCAGAGTGTTGTGCTTTTGCAGCCCCATAAAGACTTAGTGGGGGAGTAGTGGCTCCTGGAGGATTAGCCATAGTCTACAGCGTGCACTTGAACATTGATACTTGTCAACAGCCTTGGAAGAGGGGCAAGGGATGCAGCAGGGTACCTGGTTAGCTTTTTGCAGCAAGAAGTGGAAGAACATAATATCCCTTAAAATGCTGTTGAGGCGATTGCAAGATTAGGCAGGAGTGCAGTAATGACTTTTTTTTATTATTATTTAAATGCATTGCTTTTTAAATGCTGAGATGGAATTTTTAAGACCTCAGGAAATTCAGAATTAATCTTTATTATGTTATGTATTTTTAAAAGCTTATTTTATGAATAAACCCTTTCACACAAAGTTGTCAGTTGTTCTTGTAGGAGAATCATATGTTTTGGAAGTAACTTTTGTTTCCCATACTATTTTTAGTATCTGTTGCAGGCTAAATCACAAATATTTTGTAGATGCTGTATTTTGTGGTTGTGAAAGCATCTGATAGGATAACTACTAATAGTGATGCACTTCTCTAATCTGTGTTTTCTGACATGAATCTTTTATCTTGTCTCTGAAATGGATTTTTTTTGTATTATCTGGTATGTTTCTTTGCTGTACGTCTTTGGCACCCAGTAACCCAATAGAGAATTTCCTTTAAGACAAAAGAGTGACTCCAGCAGAAACGAAGTGGAGCCTTCTCCTGTGTAAATTGTAATTGAGGTTATGGCATGGCATATTGCCTTTGGCAGAGGTCTACTACTGAGAAACTGAAACCATGATTTTGAGGCTGCTGCAGTGTAAGCAAAATGAATTAATTTGAGACATAGGAAGAACTAGAGGAAAAGAGATGTACAATGTATTGACTTTCCAAAAAAGAGAGAAAGAGAGCAAACAACTTAGTAATGAATAATCCACTTTCATGTAACTAATGACTCTTTGCATACCTGCAAGAGTTTTTCTGCTGGTTGGGTTGGCTCTTTGAAGTCTGTCAAATGTTTCTTAGAAAATTTATTTTTGTTACATAAGTCTGTCTTTGGATTTAACTGTGACTCTCTGACGAGGGGCTTGTCAGACATCAAGCCACTAATATTACTATCTGTAAGTTGGTTTTAAATTTATTTTTTTTAATTAATTGCAAGAGCTCTCACCTCAATAAAAGAAAACAATTGGAGAAGAAGGAGACAAAACGTGGGGGTTTTGATATATTAGAGGAAAATACTGGCCTGATTAAGAAAACATTCTAAATTTATTATTTAAAGGACATGGGATATGCTATTGAAGTAAATCTTCACAGATATGTGCCTCTTAAGCATTTGCTGCATCAAGTCTTTCTTTCACAGAGGCACACAGTACTTTAATTTTGAGTTTTTTCTTAGTATCTGCTTTGAAAGAATATTTGTTTACAATCTTGGATGGTCTTTGCGTGAGTTTAGGTCTGTATAGAAAAATAACCAATCTTTGATGGGTTTTCCTGCATCTGCTGATGTAATTTTGTACCCTATAAGCTGTCTTCTAGACATGGCAAGGAGAAGGGTGGATAATGGGGTCTATTTGACATGTATAATACGTAGCAAACCTGGCCTTTCCTCATTTTTGCCTGTCACGCACTTTGTACTTTGTTGCTTACCTTTTCTTTGTTTCTACAGTTTTATTTTTACGGTTTTTCATTGAGCCCCATTATTTGATCAGACGTCAGTGAAGCCATTGTTCATTATTTTCTGAGGGTCAAGAAGTGCTGCGAGTCTCCCTATGCTGTCAAAAAGTGTTGTGGGTTGTTTTTTTTTTTTATCTCGTTTGCGTATCCTCACGTCTTATCCATCTCATGGTTCAATAATGTTCAGTTTTGGTAGCAGGAAGATGCTCAGTGAGTATCACAGGTGGGTCTGATCAGTTCAGTCTCTCCTTACTCTGATAAAGGAGGGTGAGACTGCTATCATACAAAGTTGTTCTTCAGCAGCCCACAATAATGGGTGCTTACGGTTAAGCCCACTGCTTCTGCACTTAGTGTTTTTATAATGTGAGAAAGATTTTGCAAGCATACAATTAGGTCACAGATTTGCATGGTGCTTTTAAGAGTTTGCAGTAGTACCCTTATCTCCTTGTTTTGATAGTTAAAGTAATTTTTAAATACAAGAGGGTTGTATCTCTACAACTCTCATTTATATACAGCCATAGTTTTCACCTTGTAAGAAAATCTAAGTTTGTCATAAAATAAGAAAGGGCAAATGTTAGCTTTTAGAGACTTTGATATATGGTGGTATGATATCTAAGTAGCTCTGTTAGTAAAATACTTAAGATCCATGTTAGAGCAGCTAAGAGAAGAGGGAAACTTTTAAAAATTCTTGTCCTGAAGTCAAGGCTTAAAAAACCCAGAACACACAATTTCTCTATGAGGTCAGAATATGAATTTTGTTGAAAGTCAATTGGACTTGTGCATTTGAAAAAGATACTTTTTAAAATTGTATGTGGTGTATAATGAAGTAACGTATGTGTTGTAAATGCATGCATTAATATGTTTAAGTTGGGTTCAGACTGAAATTGTTAGAATTATTGAGGAAGTAGGGGGACAATGATTTCTCAAGTTCTTCCACCAATTTTTTTTTTAATATCCTTGATATTTTTATAATAGACTCTAGCTTACCTTTCTTTTCATAGTGCTAACACCCTGAATTGAAAATCATTGCATAGCTCAAGGATGAGATAGATTGAAGTGCTTTTTATTACTGACTGTTCCCAGGCAAAATGTTTTAAGCAAACTGGGTAATGGAGGTAAATTACATTATATGGGGTGCTGGCTTTAAAGCGATCTTTCTATTATGCCTTCTGATAAAACAAAATTGCATTTGAGTTGTGTAAAATGTAAAACAAATAATTGCAGTGTGTAAATGAGGGGAAAAAAAAAAGTGCATTTTGACTTGTTAAATAAATAAAACAGAAAATCCACGAAGTTGAATACTTTGGTTTTACTTTAAGATATTTGATAGAGGACATCCGGTCTGCTGGAAGGCTACTAAAAGAAACTAAGTTTTCGTTTAGAAGGAGCCTGAAAAACTGACAGATACAAGCTAATAACTCACCAGAAGTCTGTAGCCTTTTCTATCAAAGTGCCTATGTCACAATTTTGGAAGCAGACTTTAACGGTTCGAGTCCCTCACAACCATCTACAAATTGTGCTGGCTGTACTGGATCAGACTGAAGATGTGTTTAGTCCAGTGTCATGTCAGGGGCCAATGAGAATATTCCCAAATCTCAGAATATTTTCCCATCTTCCAGGTATTTGTAACGGGGACTTCTTCAGCCAACGGCAGGATTTTGGTTTGTGGTTTGTTTGGTTTTTTAATTAACTCTTTAAAAAAAAAATAGATTTACTCTCCTGAATGTCTCTTGTTGCTTTTGATCTCGCACAATGCTTCACATTTGCAGCATTCTGTCACATTTTTTCCCTGTTTTATTGCATGTTTAATGAAGAACCATGTCCCCTTGTTTTTCATCTGTTTGGGTTTTTTATTAACCTCCCTGCTGCCTGTTATATTTGATTCCGGTTCTTGCATGTGAAGAGGTGGTGAACAGCTGCTACTTAATCACCTTCTCCAGGCCACTCAAGTTACTGTGATCCTTCATCAAAATTTTTTAAAGTAATAATTACTATAGTTGATATTTTAAAATATTTTATGTTAATTAATGAAGTGGGGGGTGTTGGATATTTAATGGTTTCTGTGTATTGGTTAGGGCTACATGCTGAGTTCTGGAGCCCTTGGTGGAGTTTGAAGGAGACCTACTGGAGTTCTCTGTTATGAGAAGAGGGTGGTGTCCATGCCTTCATATAAACACAAGTAATTACTAGATTGCCAAAGGGGTGTGTAGAGCTGCGTTTTCTTTGTTTTGATTTGTCTTTTTTTACAACTCCAAGGTAATACCTTTGATCTGCTCTTGTGGTTTATGTTGTACCCAGGAAGCAGCCAGTGCTCTGTTCTCCAGGGTGAGCTTTACCTGTGCTGCTTTTGGGAGGGAGGTACATAATCTACATAGCAAGCACGCTTTTTTCCTAATGCAGTGCTGCTGCATATGTGGTCAGATAACTCATTTTTCAAAGGGCAGTACACTGTAGTTTATTTCCATCTATTTTGCATCATGCATGTTTTGCTCTACATCTGCCTCAATGTAATATGCTTTACATTTACCTTAATATCTTGGCTGTAAGAGAGGCAAGCATCCCTCTTAATGTAATTATGACATATCTCTTGGGGTAGTAAACCCTAATAGTTACAGTTACGTGCTCTGCGGGATGGGGTAGTTCTGAGGGCTGGCAGAGACATACTGAAACCTCCATTACTGGATAAGCTGTCCTTTCTAGCTGGCATTGAGTAACTTGCACAAGAACCTCTCTTAATAAATTGCACATTAGTCGATAGTCATAGCAGAGAGGTCAGTGCCACGTGCATGCCCGTCTATGGCCTGTATGCTTCATTCATGTCCTGACTGGCGTGTTTAGACAGTATTGATAAAAACTTCAAAACCTTCTCGGAGTCCCTCTCTGTAAGGTAAACTTTAGTCACCTGCAGGTGACTCAGTGTGGCTGGTTTTGCAAAGAGTAGGAACAGGCAACAAGATAGGATAAAACTGGTTTTCATAAAATCTTCATAACAGATGATGATGGCTTATTTGGGAAGGATGGCAGGCAAAACAGGAAAGGGGGAAACAAAACCACTGAGAAAAGCGAATGCTAGTCTACGGTTCATAAAATGGACCTCAGAAGTTCTCATTGTTGTCTTCCTCATTCTGCAATAGTTCTCTTTTCATAACAGATTGCCCCTGACAAGGATATGGTGTATTATTTCATGGATAAACTTTTTTTCAGAAATTTGCAGGATATGTTTTTAAGACTTTTTTTTTTTTTTTAACAGGAACATGATTGATAAGGTGACGTGGCCCCAGTTCACTAAAGCATTTAAGCATGGGCTGAAAAGCCCTGGTGAACAAATGGCTGATAAGAGGAAGTTTTCTAGTGGTCTCATTTAAAAATCCATTTTCCCTTTTGCTGGTATCCCATTTTCCTGCAAATTGCCATCTTTAGCACTAACGTTCCCTTGCCTTCAATATAACATTGTAGCATTAGAAGAATTGGTGTTTGGGCTGGCTTTACACGATACAATTAGGAAGAATTTAGTGCAACTAAGCTGCAGCGCTGTGTGCTTTCCTTCTCAGTTTGCTTGTGTTTAACAGTTTGGAAATTGGTCATTGGGCTCCAAGGAGATATATATATTTACTCTGTTAATTTTGGGACACCCACATTGTTAGAGCACAGTTGGTCTTTACCACCTAGGTAGAACGTGCTGTATTCAACAAGGCTTGTGAGCTGTATCTTACTTGGACTTTAGGATGTCATGCCTTGGTGACCAGATTGAGAGGATCTTCATTTGCCTTTTACAGTGAATTTATGGCCCTCGGCCAAATTAAGTTCACATACTCTCCTGATGCAATATGTGCATGGGCGTGGAAGCACAGATAGAAGTTCTGGCTTTCCTATAATGGGATAATGGAAAGTCTGTAGGGAATAGGACAATAATTTCCCCATTATGAATGGGCCTAGGAAATGAGTTTTCAGTTTCACTAATGTAAATCTTCTCTATGCCCACTCAATTTACTATCAGCTACGCCTCTGGGTCTGCACTAAGAAGTGCTTCTGCACTTGTCTAGACTGATTAAGATTCATATAAATAGATGCTTTCTATATGAAATGTATTTTGGCACTGTATTGACATTGAAATATATAACTCAGCCTTTAACAGTTGAACAAATTTAAATAAAATGATGGTTCTTTTTTACAAGGTGATAAAATGAACATAATTGGGTTAATATCTTAATCTGGCAGTCTGGAATTAGATTACACATACCTGTATGCACAAAATTTGATTAGAGAAAATCAGATTTTCCATCCCACTCGCTCCTTTTGTGACCTTTGGATATTCCATCTTGTTGCCTAGAAGCAGCCAGTTCAGACCAGCCAGTCCAAATCTGGTGGTGTCACTCACTCCTCCCCTCCACTGCTTTTTATCCAGACTGTTTTCTTACTCTGAGAGAACATTTTTTTTCCCTTAATATTGCTAAACAAATTTCCTGTAGAAATAGCAGTCACATGAAGAGGGGTTAGTACTACTTTGGCAGGTGGCTCTCACAATTATTTCCTGACAGAAAAAAAAAAAATTGAGATGAGTTTTGCGATACTAGCTGTGGTTAACTTGGCTTCCTAGTATTTGCTGTGTGGACTTATTTTTCTTATCAGTCTTTTTTTTTTTTTTTTTTTTTTTTTTTTTTTTTTTTTTTTCCCCAACCAGTTTTCTGTTGCAAATAACACCATAGTGGGGTCAGTTGCAAAAGTCTGCCCAGTCACTGTGAGGGCAGCGACTTCTGTCACCAGGGCTTCAGGAAGAGAACAAAAACTGCCAGAACCTACTCCTAGACATACCAAAATTATTAGCACTGCTTCCTTGCCTGACTAGAAGCTGCAGTAACGTCACTCTCTGCTTTATATAAAATAAGTCCAGTGACAGAAAATAAATGAGATAACAAAGCACAGGTTGTTGAACTTTGTGCATGGACTCGTAAGCAATGGTCATTTTTTAAGTATTTGATATCACAAATTGTTGCTGACCTGTGTATTACTAGTTGTTTAATCTGGGGTGGGATACGATTTAGAGAAGATATTTTTGTGCTGAGTATCCAGGTCCCACAATAAAGACTAGATAGTTTGTTGACTAGAAAAAAGATGCGTAACCTGGCTTGCTGTGTTGCATCAGAGCCTCATCCTGCTCTATAGAAACTCTTACTGAAGGTAGTGATTGGGATGGGTCCAAGAGTGAATGTTTCTAGTGCACCTCTGGGCCTCTGTTTGCTGCTGCTAGAGCAAATGGTGAGAAGCAGTGAGTGGCCAGCTGAGAGTAGCAGTTTGGTCCCCCCCATGTTACTCACAGAGCTGGGCTCTCATCTACTCTTTCAGACAACACGAAGTCAGACTACTCTAATAAGAAATGTTTGAGTTACATTTCAGTCTAAGGGGACAGTCTTCACAAGAGAAAATTATTGTCCTGTAGCTTCATCACAGTGAATCTGAATTCTGTGCAATCTGATAGAGAAGTAAGATATGTGCTTTCAAAAGTATAAAATCCTATGAAAGCAAGGATGCATAAAGAGGCATTTAAAAAGACTTCCAGACTACCTCCCAGGGAAAGGGGTTTTGCTGTCAATTATATTTTATGTTTATTACAGAGCACTGCCTGTGCTGCATCCACCCAGATCTTGCCACATACACTCTCTCACACACTTCACTGTCGACTTCCTCTTTATTCTAATAGTTTATTCTGGTTTTGGCAGATTTGGTGTGTCTGTTGAATTGCGCTGCTTTGTGTTGATGTGCCTCCACCACATGCTGCTTTGTAGCCACTCCTTTTCTCTCTTAAAATATTAAAATACTGCCCTGGGACCACCAGGTTACATTTGTGACACATGCTCATGATAAGGCTTAATAAATGAATCCTAATTAATTTATTGCCCCTTCTGGTTGAAACACTTATATATATGACTTATTTACATGTTGACAGCAGTTTAAAAGCTTAAATAGCAATTGCTGTTTCAGGAGAAAACTTGTTTTAAATTAATTACTTCAAATTGAATGTAGTCAAGTTTAGCAATTCAGTAGACTAAATACAGGATCAAATTAATAGATCTGGAAGCCTCTAATGTTCGAATGAACAAATTAAGGCACCTGTGCTCATTATTTAGGCTTTTAAGGATAAAATAATGTCAAAACTGAAGGTTGGCAAAAGTTATTTTTTTCTAGGAAATGTTCATCAGCCCTTTGTTTTATGGTCAGGAGGTGCAGTAGCCCTTCCCCTACATGATGAATTTGCTATATTTTCAGTGGTGTGTGCTTGGATGTGTCGCAGTGGCATGTATCATTCAGGTGCTATGTGAAGTTGATCCCTGTGCCCTGGCATGCACAAAATCAAGTTTACATGAAAAGTTCAGCTTATGTTCTAGTATGGGTGAACTGTTTTCTCCTGTTCCAGGTCTTTTTCTGCCTGTAGGTCTGTAAGTAGCAATTTTATTCTGTAGAATCAGTGATAGTAAAATCCTGTGGCACTCTTCACTTCTGGTTTTATTTTTTAATTTGCTTTTTCTTACTGTCTGTTGCTGCGCAAACTTCGTGCATGGGTATTTTCTATCATAAAACCTGTTTCCAATGATTATTTCATCCTTGAAAGTCTAGTCCAATTTTTAGTAAATACTTTTATTGTGCTTGTTAACAGATGGTATTATATTATAGTATTATATCTGTCATTGCAACACCTACAAGGGAATGCAGATGAAATTAATCTCAGAATTTCAGACATCTCTAAATTCCTTATCCTGTACAGGTTTGTATTGCTGATATAGTGCCTTTCTCTGTAAACATATATTGATTCTCAGATGCCCCCCTTTTTAAAAATGTTTGTTATCATGGACTGTTGACCGATGTATGATTGCAGCTAAAAAAATGAACCAAATGTTATCTTGTCTAAGGCATGGACTGCAAGCATGTGCAGAAGATACTGTAATGAAGAATTAATTGCGTGTTTGCACTTTGGATGCTTCTAGACATGTTTACTCGGAGAAAAACTGTCACAGAAGTTAAAATGATCCACATCTAGGCCATGAAAATAATTTAGGGGCACAGAAAGAATCTTTTATACAGCGGGACTCAAAAGATTGTTTTCCTTGTAGAGGAAGGCATAAAAAATACTGAATAGTTGTTATATACAGCAACACAGAGGTAAGAACTTGGTTTGTTGTGCCATATGAGGACAAAGGTGGGAGAAGCTTAATGAAACAGAACAAGCTGCAGAAAGCAAAAGCTGACATAAAAAGTACAGAATGTTTGATTAGTTACAGCTCTAAAATATTAGGCCAAGCCTTTAAAAGAACTAAAAGCAAAAGGTGGGAGGGGAGATGCTGGGATTAGACCTTTGTAGGGTCAATAGTTACACATGGAGGGAAAAGCTTCTCGAGTTACTTGGTGTTCAGTCAAATGAAATCAGATTTCCTCTGGGTATGTGTCCTTTGTCACCTGAATATCCCAATGAATTAACAGCAGCTCCTTTCTTTCTCCTCCTCTGGACTGTACTGGAGACCCTTGCCTCTCCTGGGTCAAAAAGCTTTGGCTTGGGTTAGGCATGATTTGGTGGATCAGCCTGTAAGCGTGATGTGATTGATTGGCTGGCTGCTGCCAAACAGAATGTATAGCTGCAGGCTATGGCCTGTCTTTCCCTCAGCAGATGCATGAACTTAGGTGTTTCTTTAGGTGTGTCAGCTGGCTTTCATGATACTCTGGGAATATAATTGTCTCTTAGACTTTCATGCCCTTTCATTTTAGCTTTGATGAAGTTGACCAAAAGGTTCAAAAGTCACGTTTTGGTGGTAGAAGAAGAGAAACTGTTACGGCCAGAGCAATCAGATTAAGCCTTCTTGCTATGTGAAACTAGACCTAAACGAGAAAACCTGGGTTTTGGAAGTAATTTAAATGACCTTGCTTCAGGGCAAAAGACAAACTCAGATTACGTTCACAATGTGGAGAAAATATTTAAGTATAATGTTATACCTTAACAGCATCCATCTGGATTTCTTGTATCTTCCTCGGAAACATCTGGTATTGGCCACACTTGGTGAAACGATACTGAAGAAGTTGAATCACTGAGATGATCTTGTCTGGCAATTCCTAGACTGCTAAGTCTACCACTTTCTCCTAGTTATCCTGATTAATACAGTTTACGAATATTCTGCTTTTTCTAAGTAATTTTGTTGTACGTGTTGATAATTTATAATTTATTTATGTGGTCAAGACATTTTTATTTCTTCCAAAAGATGCTAAAAAGTTTAAAACAAAATGCTCTTGCATTTGAGAGCAGGAATGGCTTGTGAAGGGATGAGAAAGAGCTACTTTGCTACCTTCCTTCTTAAACATGCCTGAAGAGCACATTGGAACAGGAGTCACTGATGTTTGAAAGTAACATAATGTACTGTGTTGATCCAGCTCTCTATCCCTATTTAAAAAAAAAAAAAATAATGGTGGGGTGGGGGGCGCAGGGAGCTAAAGATGATGCTGACAGGCCAGCATAGTTTCTGTGGTGTCTGATATGTGCCAGATTTCCAATGATCCAACAAAGCCATCTGCTTTCACATTTATCAAAGGTCAGTACTTATGAATTCTAGCAGCACAGCTGAATTGATTCACTGACATGAAGGTAATTATGAGCTTGGGTCAGAGTCAGGATGAAGGTATAGCAGTGAAAAATTCTGTATTTTTATGTCAAACCTTTATACGGTCTAGATCATACTAAGATGAACTGGTTTTAAATCTTGTATTTTCTTCAGGGTATATGGAGTTAGGTGTCCACAAAACCACAAAAATTTTGAGAGAAAATCATTGACTTACAAGAAACATCTATGTAATATTTTTTTTAACAAAACTCCTAGAAATTAAAACAAAAAATTGGGAAAATGGAAACATTTCTTTGAAAAGGGAAGGATGTGGTAGATGTCTTTATGGCACAAAAAACAATAAAGCAGCTCTCGATTCAGTTCTTAATTTTAATGCTTATAGATAGGCATATAGATTGTATAATTACATTTGTCTGTTAAAATTCACTGATACAATTAATTTTCAGGAGCTTTATGAAACAATATTTTTCCAGTTTAATTTTCACTAACTCATATAAAAGCAATGGAATCAGTTTTTGCTCCTCTGGTTTGCACATTTGTCTCTAGTTAGTCTAGAATTTGAAGCACTAGAATCTTTTTATGCACATCTTAAAATACAAGGTTATGTGGTTTAGAAGCATCACAGACGTACAAACAGAGCAATTGTAGCTTCAGAGTAAAACATGTTTTAAGACTGAAGGGATGTAGTAATATCCAGAGATGATCTACTATCCTTGTGTGAAAGGCTGAACCTAAAGGATCAGAAGTTCCATATTATTATTCAGTGATATCATTCCATGATACTACTCCATTGATATCATTCCCATCTTACAGATGAAGAATGGAAAGCAAGTTTGACCTACTGGACATAACATAAAGGTGAAAGGCAGCATATCAGTGACCACTACGTGACTTTTCTTGATTTAGTCTAATGCTAAGCAAACTAGATTGGTTTCTTGTATCCTTTCCTCAAAGAATCTCCTGTGCCAGTTTGCCCATGGATCCTCAGTTAACTGCTTTGTAGAAGTTATTTTCCCTGTAACACATGTTTTTTTCTGGGAGTCTTCAAAGAGTAAGGCCAAAAATCCATTAATTTGCTCGTGAGCTTGAGTAAGTATGACATTTCCCACTTCTGCTTCTTCAGGAGGAAGGGTGAGAAAGATTTGCTGACACACTAATATTCACAGTAATTCTTAAAGTTAGAAAGGAAAGATATTTTTTCTTCTATATTGTCCATCATCATACTTTGAAGAAAAAGCTTATATAGTCTTGAAGTTCACGAAGAGCTATTCTTCCATCCCAACTTGAACTCCCATGAGGAGAACAACCTTTGCTAAGTCAGCAACATCCAAATTCTTCCCTTTCTACAAGAAAACATTCAGAGGTATTGATGACTTTTCCTCCTTTATTTTTCTTCTGATTTTCTCTAGTAAGACAGAAGTTAAATCTGTTGCTAAGGCTTATGTTTCCTCAGCAGATTCAGATGCTTACTGTGGTAACGTATCCCATCTTGCAACCTAGTCAAACCCAAGAATATTTTGAAAGACAAACACTTTAGCAGGTCACCCATTTTTTGTCCTTTACATGGTAAAAGACTACCCATCCCTCTGACCAAAGTTTTCATTTTGGCACAGCATTTGCCAGCTGACAACATTCATTTGGCATACTTTAATTAGTCTTTTAGAAAACCATTTTACAGTTTGGAAGACATGTCTGTGTACAACTCCATCAGTCAGAACTGAGTGGAAGTTTTGCTATTGACTTCAGTGAGGTCAGGACTGCATCCATTATTTTCTAACACTGTTAAGTGGAAAGACAGAAACTCTTCTGTCAGTAACCATTAGTTGTGGAAGTGCACTGGAATTATTACTAGAACTTTAATGGCCCAATAAATCAAAGTAGTTCAAGTTATGAGGGGAGCCTACAATACTGCCACAGTGTCTCACAAACCAGGGCATCATGATTCCTTTCAGTGGTTTTCAGCATTTATTTCTTCTCTCCACACAGCTCGCTGTCTACCACTTTTGGGGGGGAAGGAGAGGGGCACGAAGGGGGAAGAAACAAGCTAAATCTGCACTGCAAAGTTAAAATTCTATCATGATTGTCTTTTGTAGATTTAAAGGGTAACCATTAAACATTGAATTGAATACATTGCTGTAAAATATAGCTATTGAGTGGTTTTGCTTCTTAGCTTTTGCCTTTTGTCCATAAAATTTCTGCTTGATTGGCTAGGATTCAGTGAAACCTCTCATTAGGGCACCATGGTTCATTAGAGCTTAAAGAGGCATCACTGAAAATTGAATTGACTGTGCTATGATTCTCTAGTTGCTGTGATTAGTATTTGTCTGACATTATGCTGTGTCCTTTGCATGCATAAGTCTTTCTAAACTCCATACGACTTGTTAAAGAGTTAATTTGTTTAATAGTTAAACTCTGAATTGCAGAATCGGCAGAGAAATGCTTTATACAGTGACAAAAAATGTAAGCAATGATCTTTTATTCCAAAATATTTTTCAGAAATTACTCTGATAATCTGTACAAAAAACTAATTTTCACACTTGGATTTTCTTCATTATTTTTTTTATTTGAGAGATGAGACTCTGACAATTCCTTAGACTTGCTACTGCCATTAGCCAGATTGATAGTGAAAGAGGAACAAATGCCATCATGAAAAATCAGTCTTTAAAACTTTTCTCCCCATCCCCCAATAAGTAGAATAATAAAGCATAATTATGGGGTTTTTTAATCAGTTAGTCATGTTTGCCAGAGTACCAGTGTGATTCTGCATGTGTAATTAATTGTCAGTAAAATTAAGTCTGTCCTGATTTGAATCATGAAGTAAAATACATGGAAAGGGATGGGATCTAATTTAAGAAACTAATGACTGAATTGCTGAAAAGAGCAACAACAGAAATGTTTTTCCATGTGCGGGCACAGAGAGTCCTATTTGCCTCCCTGAGACGACAGTTGTACCTATAAACATGGTTTGCTTGTGAAACAGGGAGGGGAGACCATGACATGTGAAATGATGGTACAGATAATAATTGATCTTTGCTCTGAAGTGATGATGATGTGACTATATTTGACCTAGGAGCTGGTTGCTTTTTGCCCTCCAGCTAAAAATCTGACATTTTATGAAGTTATTGCTCCTTGAAATTGCAGTGTCAGGGGTTTTTTTTAACAGGCAGAAAAACATTTTTTCAAGGAACGAAGTCTTCCCTGTCTTGCTTTGGAGGTGCAGAGGACCTCCGCAGAACTTCACTGGAAGAGAAACACGGGGTGGCTCTTTCTAGGAGCAGCAAGGAATCTTTTTGGTCTGTTTGTGTGGGACTTGGCTGAATGTGCCAGTCCAGGGCTTGACTCAGATGCTACTGAAATACTGGTAATGAAGGCTGTCGTGCCTCACAGTGTCCAGTGGGGCTAAGACATCAATAGCTCAATATTACATTTCACACTTCTGTGCTAGTCGCTAGACCTTGTCCTGCCCTTTCTGGAAACTCTTTGCTGTAGTAACTTAATGGGTGATGACCAGATTTTCCCCTTTGATATTAAAAGAAATATTCATTCATTCATTTATTTTCTTGCTTTTATGCATGTAATAGTGTGTTAATTGCCAAGAAATTTAAGGGTAATACATAGCTGTAGTTTAGCTGGGGAGTGAGGTTTTGAGTTAGATGAACTGGTTCAAGGAGAGCTTGCAGGCATCTGTTGTGAATATCAGTATTGTTTAAATTTGTTATTATCAAGCCTCAGAAAGAATACTGTAGCATTATTGTTGGTATCACATAAACTTGGGTTTATCTCAAATAATAGAGAGCAAGAAGCAATGATAATCTCCATTTTAATCTGTGTACTCTGTGAAATGAAACATAATGCAAAATTACTGTTTTTTGTCTCTGAGGAGCTAGAGCACACTGATACAATGACATATATTTAATCAGAAAGAATATATTTAATAAGAAGGAATTATGTGACAAAAAAAAGTGACTAAATGACATGCAAACCGCTTAGAAATATCAAGACACAAAATTTACACTTTCTATTCCATTCTATGAAATGAGCATTTAAAGGTCAGGAAGAAAGGCTAGTATTTGCATTTAAATGGAGATATTTTAAGTTGAAATGGTGATTGCTGACCTCTGTCCTGACTCAAGTGGATTTTTGTTTTGTTTTTAGGACTCAGAATGAGGCATCAGAAAAAAAAGTGAAAATACTATAAATCAGTAAAATGCTAAAACTAGCTCTCAGGCTTTACTTTATTGCTACCTATTTGCACATATTTGGTCTTCATGAAACTATTCTGTGATTTGTCTAGTTTTAAATGGATGTTTGGCCTCTACAGTATAGCCACCGTAGAGTATTCCGAAGGTGAATACAAATTCAAGGAATCTGACCAAGAAAATACTACAGGTAACTGCAAATCCACACGTTTAAGCTCTCTGGTCCCTCAGAGGATGCACATTTCTCAGTTTGTGCATGAAACACCCAAGAAGTTTATGCTGTTTGATAGCCTATGGTTCAGCACATGTACCTCTTGAGAGAGTTGTAACATTTTCATTGTGTATTGGTGGTGCACAAAGTGATGTTCCAGCTTTGGAACTGCACAAAAGTCTCTCAGGGATGCAGGTTTGATTTGAAGTATATTTTTTTTTTTCTGCCTACTCAATGCTGATGGGTGCGATGTTGGTAACCTTTACTTGCATACCTCCAGACTCAGCTATGTGTTTCCCTCTGGAGCAAGCAATGCTTGTATTGCACTGTGCGGCTGGGAGCTGAGGCTTGTTTCTCTCATTAATTTGTGTTTGTTACAGATGCACGCACACTCAAATCCAACAGGTGTTAAAGCTCAGATGTATTCTTCAGTAGAAAAGTTAGTCAGAACTCCGGTAACAATAGTGAACTACAGGCTCAATGATGTAAGGGGTATTAGTACTACACAGCCGACTTAAGAATCCTTGAGATTTAAAATGATGACTCAAAACGCGCGTATCATCACCTAAAAGCTGAGGGCTCCCAACCCGAGGGAGAGTCCCCGATGGCGGACCTGCTGCTCCGAGGAGGACTGATTCCAACGTGTCCTCCGGCGGGACCCCCTTTATACCCCTGTCCAATCTGACCGGTGGTCATCTAATCCCTACTGGCCAAGAAGGTCACCTCAGTGTACCTGGCACGTCTCGATTGGCCAGTTCAAATTTCAACCTGTGGCCTCCAGGGTTTAGGGGTTTTTTTTGTTTGTTTTTTTTTCCTCTTCTCCCTGCCTGGAGAAGTTTTGTTTCCTGCTGGCGGGATGGTGGGGGAGGAGTGTACTGCCACAGTGTTGGGTGGAAATATTAATGCAGCAAAGATTGTTTTTCCTGTTCTCCTCTAGATCTGTGGTAGGTGTAGGCTAGATGAAAGATGATGATACAGCTGTGACTTCTCTGCTGGTTCCAGCTTGGGCCAGGCAGTGTTAATATGGAAATCACAGTCCTTAGATCCAGATTTGCTATCATTATAAAGCTGACACCCATTATGCTGAGAGCACTTCAGGTAAGACTTGAAGAAACTTGTCTGTGTACAAAGTTCTTGAGGGGATTTTTACTTAGTGTCACACTGCCTACAAGTGTGTGTGGAAAAAGTACCGTATTACCTTCTGAGAACTGCCCTAAGATGTCACCTGCTTCATCTTCTGAGCTGTCAAGATTGGCAGCAAAATTTTCCCTTATTTGTTAAAGAACTTTCTCACTACAGGGGTCTGCTGCACTGGAAATAACACACAGTAGATGGGAGAGATGCATATAAAACATACAACCTGAAAGAGACTTAAAAGATGCTAGTATTTGAACAGAAGCCTGCTATACTTAAAACTTTGATAAGTAACTATGTATTTTGCATGCAATATATTATGCTGTAGATAATCTCTGTAATTAGGTAGCATTTAGATTGCGTGTGTACTTGCTCTCTTTAAATACAAGCTATATATTTCAAATTTGCTAAAGAGAGAGTTTGAGTCCTTTCAGGTATTTCACTGATGACATCTAACTGCAAATTTCTAGTCTTAAAACCACATGGTTGTGGCCTGCCTTTATTATTCTGAAATATGAAATACTCATATGAGCTATTGGGAGCTACCTGGCCATACTGGCATGTGCATGTAGTCAGAGAACTGGAGAAAAAACACACACCAGAAGTTTTTATTACGCTTTGGTAATGACAGTGTCTTAATTACTTATTGGTGATAAAATGTTCAGCTAGAAATAAGAGTTTTTAATTGATCCTGCCCTTTTAATAAATCATGTCCAGTCTTAAAGATTCCTGTTCCCACAGTCTTCAGTAGGGGTGAGGGGTCAGTTCTCTTTGCAACTGCTTGCCTCTCGAAAAAGGAAGAAGTCCTCCTTTGCTCAGTCCCCAGTTAGGGGCAAAACAAGATATTGAATTTCTAGTTTCATCCGTGCTGCCTCATGAGTGACTTCCAAAGCTGCTGGGGTGACTTTTTTTTTTTTTAAGAAAATACTGCATTGCGGCATATCTTGGTTTTGTGGTACTGAGGAGTCAATACATTTGTTCAGTCAGAAACACACGTTCTTTTTTGAACATGACTTTTTGAGTCTTGCTGCTCTGGAAGGGAGTGTTTCTCTCCTCATGTTGTTGCTTAATTATTAATTATATTTATTAGTTATGATTAATACTGATCATCCCTCTTCAGTTTCTGATGTCAGTTTTTAACAAGAACCCCATCTCCCTACGATGGACTTCCTCTTCCTTATTAATGCTGAGATGCCAGTGTTCATGGCTGAGCAGTCAAGTAAAGTTCACAGCTTCCCACAGTTGCGTTCCCTAGTGACAAAATTCTACCTAAAGAGGTGCTGGTTGAGTGCTGGTATATTCTAGTTTTGTTTTTAAAGGAATGTGTTTAAAACTAATAAGTTTACTTTGCATGTGTGGACCATTACAACTGTATGTGAATAAAGCAATTATTTGATTTTCAGCTGTACAAGGAGTCAATCTGCAGAAGAAATTTAGAATATTTTGATAAATATATTTGAGCTCTTCCACCTTTATTTCATCAAAGATTTGTCAAATTTTTTGATACCTGTTGATGTGGGTTTGGGGATACTATAAAAAAGGTACATGTTTTTGGTAGTAAACAATTCATTGTGCTAGCAACTGGAGGCAGCATAAGTGTTCTTACATGAACAAGACTGACATCTCCTGAGTTAAGAATTAAAATTAGTTCCACTTTTCAAGTTTTGAGCATCAAACACTTACTTTTGACCTTTGGCTTAACTGTTGTGAGGGTATTTTTCTGGATGTTCTGGATATTAGATGGTCAGTGTGTCTGTAGGCCAACATCTTTACCTTAATTGTGTGACAGGAAGTTACACTGTTCTTACTAAACAAGATGTGCTAAACAAGACACAAAACCTCTATCTACCAAAACTGTAAGTAGGTGTTTCACTGTTAGGAAGTAACAACGTATTCTGTCTTGGCTGACGAAGGTGAGACTACTTAAAAAGCAAGATTATTAGTATAGATGCTTCTAAATTCAGGGCTCATTAATCAATTTTACAATCAGAGCAGCAAAAATAAGAAGTGTGTCATCTGGAGCTGTGATTATTTCCATCAATGGCAGCAGTTTAAAATGTGACTTGTGTAACTAAGGTAATAAGTTAAAAAAAAAAAAAAAAAAAGAAAGGAAAAAAAAAAAAATTCCCCAAGACCATAACATTTCATAACATTTTAAATTGGATGTTATATAACAAGCAGGAAGCAGCTAGGAAAACCTATCGTTCTTGCTTTTTGCAGAGTGAAGGGTGAACTTTTGATACGCTGACTGAGACTCTTTGTCTGAATTTTCCTAGTTTGAGATACGCTAGCTTCATATCTTGTGACATTCAACTGGGACTCAGTTACCTCTTTACAGCGATGGCCAAACTCCTGAGTCAGAGGAATCCTTCCATTTATTTCAGCCAAACCTATTTTTTACAAGCGACACTAGCATTTTCACATTTCTACTGGGGACATTTGCAAGGGGAAGAAAATAAATGGAGTAATAAAAGTGAGAAGATAATTGTCAGGAAAATGAAATGGGAAAATAGAAAAAGTGATTTAAACAAAGGGAGAGCCAGCTAGGAATTACTTGCGTTTTCTCTGGTCTACTTTCATTTATGTGGAAACCAGCTTGCTGAAGAAATGAGAAACTCCTATGTTAACCTACAGAGAGGAGAAATAGCAGGATATATTTGCAGTGCTGTGAACCTGGTCTTGCTAGCTTCGTTTCTATTTCCCTCGTGGTAATAGCATAGAAAACAGCAATAAACATGGACTGTCTGCTGCTGCATCTTATTAAACATTCTGCTGTTTAAACACGCATTGAGCAGATCTAATTGATACATCAGGGCACTGAGAGGTTATTCTTGGCTATGAATGGAGCAGCCGGCATTTCTGGATCCTGTACTGGCCTGTAGATTTTTCAAAGGCTGTCAAGGAGACAGTAGAAAACTGGGGCTTCTGACAGCCCCTAAAGTCCAGAAGGGTCCACGAATCTTATTGTTTTTATGAAAACAACCTAAAGAAATACAGTACTGTAGGAAGAGAGATGTATTTTCTTGGTATCATAGGGAAACAGAAAGGTAGGGAAATTCTTGCTCAATTTTATCATCAGAAGCAGATTTCTGTCCATCAGCCACAGCTACCCAACAGGCCCCTCAGCCTGCACTGGGAGAGCTGCCCATGTCCTGACATTGTATTTTCTGGAAATTGATTCTCTGTCATGCACCATATAAAGACATATTTGGGGGTATATTTTAAAAAGTATTTGAAACAAATTGAGATTCTGATTTTTATTTTTTTTTTTTTGTGGCTGTAAGTGATACTTTGGAAAAGAGATGATGTTCAAATTGTGCCATCAAATTGTGCTGCACTGAAGTTATCTCTGATGACTTGTCTAACGTCAGTGAATTCACTGACTTTAAATTTTGCATATGTAATCCTGTTGAGATTTTGATGTTTCTCTGAATGCTTTTTTTAAAGAAATCATTTTTTTATAGTCCAATACTTAAGTATTTTCCAGTATTGGAAATATTTAGGTGCAACCTGCGGTTGGATAAACATGTATACTTTAGAGCCGACACCATAAACAGCACAAACATGGCAGTCTGTGTGCTTGTCTATGTAATGAAGGACAATTTCATAATTTTCTTTTTAGTGATGTTTGAAAACCATAAATATAGCAAAACATAAAGCTATCACAATATGTGATAGTGGCAGCTTACTGGGAAGATAATCATGATGCAATTAAGGGTGTTCTTGGTACTTTTTGACCAGTAACTGTTTGTAAATTGAAGAAAGATGCAACAGCAATAGGGACCTCCATGTTCTAAACTCTGTCAAATACGTAGCAAACAATCAGTTCTCCAGCTACCTAAAGTGTGTATGACATGCAGTCACTTTTGCGATTATGAACACCGTACAGGTCTCATTTGCTCAGATATATTTATCTTTTTGTTAGCTTTTTATGGACGTGATTTTCACAGAGGAATAGTCATGCACTGTCAAAATAAACCCCTGCAAAAATCAGTCCTCTACCCCTCTGCTGAGCTGAAGAAATTCTAGCTGAGTATTCATCTTTATAGCCTTGTATTTCCAGTTCCTTTTAAAATGCAGTTTTAAAAAATTTTGACAAAGCTTACAGATTAAAAGATAGATGTACAGAGATGTATACTGATGATTTAAGGTGACAATTTCCCACTATATCATGTCTTCATTGTGCAATGTCAAGAACCATTTGTGAAAATTTTCTTACTGTGAATGGATTTAGGTCCTATGAAGTTTGAAGTCTCCTTTTTACTCCCAGCTTTTTAAAAAAAAATCTACTTGATAATAGGAGGATTCTAACTTAGCCTGACAGATCAATGGAAATTTAAAGTTGTCTTTTCTGTCCTTTTCATGTTCCTTTTCTGCCAATGAAAATATTGCTGCATGGAGATGTCAGTCATCAAACAGCACTAGGACAGTTTTCCTTATAAGTTCTGGCTGTCAGCAGTGTGTATGGAATGGTTTCAAATCCTTCAGTACCCACACAACAACTGATTGAAGAACAGGTCTTGATCCCTCCCCCCTTAATTCTAAATAATGTTTTTCCCAGTATGTGCTAGATCTTTATGGATTTGCTTTTAGATTTGCTTACAACACAAGATCTTGATGTGTTCACATGTGCTGTACAGTATTTTCCTATGCATGGCATAAATTTTGATTTAGTAGCTGGTAAGTTGGAATGAGGAGATAAGAATATAGCTAGCAATTAATGTTTAATGTCATCAGAAAGTTTCCTATAACCCTCTTTGCATGGGCTTGCAAGAAGAATGACACCCACTAAAGAAGACATTTAATTAGACGTCAGCTTTGCTAAACTAATTTGTTTAGAGACTTATCTGGCAAAAAGTTGCATAGTGCACTGTAGGTTCCTGTTTGTATCCGACAATTTTAGTAGGGCTGCCTTCATCTGCTCTCCCTTCCTGATCTGATTTCTGTCTGTGGTCAGACATCCCTGTGACAGGCATTAGAGCCCAGCCAGATTTAACTTTTGTCATCCTCACCTTTCAGCTGATTTCAAGGAACCAGACTTCCATGGAAAAGATACATGCCCTGGTCATCTGCCACTTGCTAACTGATTTAGTTTAAGCAGCAACATCCTGATCTGCCTGGATGGATACTGAAAGCAGTAGTGGTGCTGGTGGGGAAAGGAATTTGAATATGTAAGAGAAAATCATTCTCTATCCTGAGAAGCTCATCAAACAAAGGAAATTGTATCTTACTGTAAGCCTGTGGCTACAAAAGTGGGTTGCACTTGAAAGAATACATATGTGTACCATATACCTTGTCAGCTAGGACAGATGATGCCCTGCCTTACTTAAATCTCTTTCAAAACTAACTTAAATAGGACCTGAGGACATGAACCATAAAGCAGAAAAGGTCCATGACCTCCTTCATCCTGCTTGACCAGCAACTGCTGCCCTGTCTCTGAGGCTGTGCTAATTATACTTTCTCATTTCAGCTTTGTATTGTGCTAAATGTTGTTTTAATTAAAAATAGATAGGTAAAATAACTCCTTAGAAGTGGTATCCCAGGAACAGAGTTCTTCAGGGTATTTTGCTAAAGTTAGGCTTGTTTTCATCAATTTTGCTGGAGGACCTGGAGGATAGATGCCAGTTCTGTGATCTCAGTTATGTATGTTAAAGCTAAAGGAATAGTTAAAAGGTTACAGCTAAAATTGACCTTAAACCCGTTTGATGTTCAAATCTTTCATGTGTGGACAGGTCCTCTCAAGTGGAGGTCACTGCTTCAGCAGCAGTAGTTTTCCAATTCTGTATAACACTCATCTGCCTCATAAAAATATTACATTTAAGGTGGAAATTATGGGGCTGTTGACTTTCAGCTTCTGGATGAGTCAAACGGAGTCCTTCTAAATAGTCCATTGATTCATTTCCCAGCAACTATACATTTTAAAGCTGGAATAGGTGTTCAGACTATTTATCAAGACAGGAATTTTGTCCAGTATGTTTATTTTGTCCCTCAAAAGTTATGTGAGGACTATTTCTATCCACGGGTGATTTCTTACTTGCTATTAGGCTTAAATTTGTTGTTCTTTATTCAACCCAATAATATATACCCTCAGATAAACCCAAATAACTTACCTTTGTCCTTTCCATTGATAGCCTTTACAGTATGGAAACGGTTAAGCCCCACAACTACTTAATCATTCCTCAGCCAGGGAATGGATTGACTTTTTTCAAGAATTGTTAAATGCACTATTCTGTACGGGTCTTGTGCTGCACCAAAGTATGTCAGAAATGTCCAGCATTTCATCAAGCATTGAGCTGAGCAATGTGACTAATTCCTGTCACTCTTGTTTGTTCCATTACGCTCTCACCAGTGGGAGAAAAGTGTGCAGAGCAGAATTTTGTTTCTGCTGGGCCTTTTGCTGCTTTTCCTTAGCATGCGTGAGTCACTGTGTATCTTAATTAAGTGCTAGGTTTGCTGTAAAGTTACAAGTTTGTTCACTTTATCACTGAAAACCTGTTCCAACCCCACTCGTTTTTTTTAGATCTCATTTTGTATCTTACTCTTGCCAGCCTGGAGTCTTAGGTTTTTTCTTTCTGAACTCCCTGCAGTTTGTCTACATCGTTCGCGGGAGTCAGCATGGTGTTAGAGGTTAGGTAATAAATCTGGGTTCCTGGCTCTGGCTCAGACTTCCTGTGTGATCTTGATAAATCATCTACCCTTATTGTCTCAATTATGAAGCAAAAAGAGGTAATATTTACTTACCTCAGAGGCACTGTAAAGTTAAAATGTTTGAAAGCTCCTCCACCTATTTCTCTGGCTAGTTATGTATCTTTTATCTTTTTTTGTCTCCATATTGATCTTTATCTTTGATGTCTCTTTTTTTCCCCCCCTTTCTCACTCAGTGGCCACTACCCATTTTCCACCATCATTTTTTTCTCCACAGTGGAGGGTAATACTCTCTGGCTCATGATCTGTCACTGTGTGGGTCATCCTGAAACTCTCTTCTTGGAATGTCTTCTAGAACATTTTGTTATGCTGTAATTTTTTGGTGCTTTTTGTCCAAGCTTTGCAAACTCTTAGCTTTGTAAGGTGTTTCTGCTTTGTTAGTACCACCTCAATATTTTCAGTTAAGTTTTTGTGTAAAGGTTCAAAGACATGGTGCCCTTTCGTATATTCTACTTGTGCTTTTTTTCTTTTACTTAACCTGTTTACATTGCTATAAGAAGCCTCAATAAGAAAGTGTACTATATTCTCAGTCAGGGAACAGTACATTGTTCAGTAGTAATTACCTTCTTATAAATACAGCTGTATTCTTAAACAAAGTAAAACCTCTCAGTTCTGAGGTAGAGCAGAGATGCCTGCATACCTGAACTACCTCAAAACATGCACAAAACTGTTTGTGCAGTTGTATCATCAGTGAACACGTATTTTATGTTCCTCCCTGAGTGCCTGTCACAGGGATTATGTAAAAGACAGATGAATAAACAGTTGTGTGAAAATGAATATGCTTGAAATCTGAGGATTATTGTTCTTGTTATTTGCACATTTATTTTGCATAATTGATTGTTAAAATAACAAATCGATAAGATTTGCCGCTTCTTTTTGTTCATTTTACTTGGGGCATGAACTGCAATCTTTCAAGGGTATTTTGCAGTAAATCTGGGGCTTCTCTCCCCGTATTTATTTCTGTAATGATGGAGTAAAATATTCAAAATATTTGTAAGTTTTAAGGAGATGAATCTATACCGCATTGTAAATGAGGGTTATGCCTATTTAAAAGGTACTAATGATACCTAGAGACAGATTAATCAGAATTGCGGTGAAAACGTCCTTGTTCCTGGTCATTCAGTAAACAGGGTGCACAGTCAGGCAGTTACTGTGAAATAGTCTGTCTGGGGTTTGGGGGTTTTTTCATCTCTTCCTACTGCTAGACAACTTCAGACTTCATTTTTTTAGTCTGCACTCCATACGGTCCCTGATATAACTTGGAGAAATGTTTACTTCAAGTCTGGAGCCTGTTATGTGTTGCAGGCCTAATCAAGAGACTCCATGAGAGATTACTAGAAAAGTGATTTAAGCTCTTCTCTCAAGCTTTAGACATTTTCTGCAGTCCTTCAGCATCCAAGGCACGCAGTGGAGCCTCTTCTTAACCCCAGTTCCCTCCATCTCTCTGCTTCACAGGCTTTGGGATTTAGATCGACACAGCTTACAGTTTCAAAGGGTTTTGAATCTCATGGAGCAGATTTAGACCTATGGGGTACAGAATCATGGCAGGCGCTTTTATTTTTGGCAACAGGTCCATTCAGAGGTGGTTCATTTAATGATCCTGTCTCTGGCTGGGGTTCCTGTTCCTCTACAACTTTCCCACAGTGAGGAAGTCTGATAGTTTAGCGTTTGGAAGCTAAATCAATAGCATACATTCATGAGGATAGAGATCTGCAAGCATTAGAGGGAGCAGTTCTTGTTCCCATGCCAGTAACTCTTCTGCCTTAAATGCTGAGTGAGAGACACTTGCTTAAACTAAAATGTATGTGGGAGTTCAGTGCTCATATCTTCTGCCTTAAATGCTGAGTGAGAGACACTTGCTTAAACTAAAATGTATGTGGGAGTTCAGTGCTCATAGTTACTCCCTCTTCTGTAGTGTTAACTATAAGGTATCAATTAGAATAATGATGATGCTGTTTAAACAGCACCTGTTTTTTCTATTTTGAATTGGCACTTTAAAAGCCAATGATCAAGTTATTGCTTTATTAATGTAGATCTGGTGAATATACTAACTAATGACTTCAGAATATGATGTGACGTGAATATTCTGTTAATGCAGAGGAAAAATTAGGCTATCATCCCTGTCAAGCAAGAAACAAAGGAATGATAAATGGGGTGAATAGTTATCCTAGCTCCATGCAGTTTCACGCAAGTTTGAGGTACCACCCTGAGATTATAATTTGAAGAGTTATTTTTAGAAGGAAAAAAGAATAAAGTGAGGCAGCACTTGCCATGTGTTAGATCCCCTGAATGACAATATAAAGGGACTTTCCTAGGCACACAGGACAGGAAAGTCTTGATGTTTCAACTTCAGCATCCATCACTGGTGGTTACTGCAGTGTAATGTTGTGAATGCAAGTCTATGCCAGGATTTTCAGTAAACTTGAGCTTTGTCTTATGTTTTTGTCATTTAAAAGGCAGTAAAGCCCCCTGCAATGAAATGGCATCTGCCAAGTGATAGGAAGCTGTTCTGTAGCACCTACAGCATTTATGCGCTAAGGACTGGCTTAAGGTCTTCTCTCCTTCAGGTACAGTTTAATAGAATGAATACTGCAACCATTTGTTCCAGAGATACATTCCTCTAAAAGGTTTCTTTATTGACTTCTTTTCAGTGTTCCCTTTCTGTAATTTCTGTGGAGTTTAATTGTTAGCCCCAGGTATCCTGGTTGAAATCCAGACTATAAGAAATGGAGGTTTAAATTGAGACTTGTGTTTTGAAGTGCTGTAGAATAGTTTTAATATAGTCGCTATAATGTATGTTTTTCTGTTTACACTGTTGGGTAAATGAGACAAAAATGATAGCTTCTGTTTGAATTCTGGTATATGAAATCAGACTCCCAGAGCAATGTCTGTGTGATTAAAGTGGTATTGAAGCATTATTAAAAAGCTGTGATTTCAGATATTTTATGGGTTTTTTTTGCATATAGTCAATCTACAATGAAGACTAGTTACCTAATGTAATTCTGGTGCTTGCATTCTACTGAAGTCGAAGGAACTTTTCATTGGTCTCTGTTGGCTTTGGATCAAGCCCTTGGTTTAAAGTATTGATTAAAAGAGAAACTAAATATGAATGAGAAGCCAAGACAATTAATACAGTGAATGCGATGAATTAGCAAAAAAAAAAAAAAAAAAAAAAAAAAAAAAAAAAAGGCAGCTTCCAAAAGATTGCATCCACAAATGTAATTTGTTCCTTTGATCTGATGATTCTGGTTCCAGGTGCTTATTCTAAAGCTGTCTTCAGTAGTGGCTTTGCCTGTACCTACTCAAATGCTTTTTTTCTTCCTCTTTATTCTTTTTCTAGTAACTCTGCTCTTTAATAATTTGTTTTCCTAGTATTTGTTAGATTGCTGTGCAGTAAAAAAATATGAACAGAGGAGACTTAATTAATGACTGCTGCAGCTGGTGAACCTTAAAAGACAAAATACTGTAGTAGTGAAGATTGTCAATAAAAGATGAAGTGCCCATTGGAAGAACCACTGTTGTCACTTAAAATATAGTAGCCAAAGAGGGAAAATCAGAGTGGTTCAAGGTGTCTACTGTATTCCTGTCTTTCCTAAATGACACTCCTCAATAATACAAATGCATGTTTTCAAAAGGAAAAGGGAAAACAGAATTGAGTAGCTTCTCAAACAGCTCCCTAAGGTCTGCCATATCTAAATACTGTGAATGGAAATTGCTGAATAAAATGAATGCAGCCTGTTTGACAAATCATATGCTGATTTACCTGGGTTTTTATATCCTTGGGAGGATTATGTGACAGAGAAAACAACTGAAAAATAATATAAAGCCAGAAAAGATATTGCAGAACTTTGTTGTGCAAGCATGCTGTGTTTCAAGTCCAGTTGATTGGACAGACCAATGCTTGTGGTTTAGAAACTAAATTTCAATTGAGTAAATAAGGTTTTATATATCCCTTAAGGTGTTTGACATTTCAACCATCCAGATTGGTAAAATAAATGCAAATTTGAAGGACATCTAAAATTTCAGTCCAGGTAGAAAGAAGAGTAATGAATGTTATTATTCATCACAGCACTGCTCACTGGGGATATGGTTAGTTTTTTATCTACAGCCAGAAATACAGAAGAGAAGGATGCATTTCAGGGATGTACTCCTGATCATGGTTAGCTCTCCCTCTCTTACACAACATGGCCATTTTCCTCTGTACCTTTTTCCTTTTGGCAGACCTACTTTATCAGGGAAATCTATAACCCTCTTGACAGAGAAGCAGACTGCTGCTGAATCTATGTCTTTATTAGGCTGCAAGCGAGACCCCTTCCTAACACACAGAGGCCAAACGATCCTTGGCCTGGTCTTCAGGTAGGGAGAAAATTTTGAAAACTCTCAATGTGCAGAGAAAGCATCTGTAACAGCAGAAGACCATGCATTTTGGCTTTTCATTAGGTCAGCCCTTCCACTGGTGAAACTAAAATGATTGGAGGAATAGAGTCTGGGGACAAAGAGAGGAGAAGAGGGAAGAGTTATGTACCCTATGGTTTAGTCATTCTCAAATCAATATCCATATCTTCAAAATGCATTTTATAGGTGTGAAATTCAGTCCTGCTCATGTGAAGGGCCAATGTGAGATGCTATTTTACTAAGGGTATGCTTAACAAATTATGAAACTAAAAGTGTAGGTCCTAGTATCCTACAGAAACATCCATATTTTGGCTTAATGGAGACATAATCGTACTCTCCCAAACAGATAAAATAGAATCTAATACAGATTTATTTTCCTATCCCTGAGATTAACCTTATTTCCAAAGAAAGAATAAACATATGCGACTAATAGTAGACATGTAGAAACAAAAGCACAGTGTCACTGGGTGCATCTATGCTGCTAAATAGAGAGGGCAATGAAACAACCTTGAGCGTTCCCCCAGCTCTGGTTTGCATCGCTCTGACTTGCTCTCTCAAAGACCAATTCTGGGACTGTCTGGAGAGCTAACCTGCTTCAGGAACTGCTCCAAAAAGATAGTGTGTGTAAGACTGCAACAGGTTGGGCTCCTTCTACATGCCATGACAATTCCTCCTGTATCTCCAGAAGACTTGCATTTTATGATTTCCGTTAATCCGCCTTGTTCCTAAGAGAGCTTGTTCTCATTATCTAATGTGTCTGTGAAAAGGTTTTTTGGTTTTTTTCCCATTTTGATACCCAGCATTTGGTGGCTTTCATTTCTGAAAAGACTGTGGCAACGTTTGGTCCTCAGGTTCTGCTTTCTACACAAGCACATACACAAAAAAAACCAGAGGGGGGAAGGAAGGAATAATAGGTATTATTTCTATTCAGAAGTTGAGATGAGCTCACCTGTTCTTTCAAAAGATTTGTGTTTTAAGAAGCATTTGTGTGTGTTTGCTGGGTTTTAGCTGTTATGTCATTCTGCCTGATCAATTAAATTTCAGAGTCATAGCTAGAGAAGATATATTCTGTTGAAGGTCAGTTATCTTTTAAAAATTTTCTTCCGGTTTGAGTTTGTCCAGTGTCACTGAAAATTCTGGCAATCACATTATATAGTCTGTGGTTTTAGGTAGAGCTTATCAACAGTTTTCCAAGGTAAAGTTTTTTTCTTCAGAGCTCACCAGTTCCTCAGAACAGAAATGTTTTCAAGAAATATATTTCATATGTAGCTGATGGAGCTAAATAAGTAACTGAGATCTACCAGTTTGTTGCCTGCTCCTTCAAGTTTAATAATTTCTTTATTTTCTACATGTTTATGGAGTTGGTCAGTGACTCAGGTGTGTCTTTCAGTTGTCTTGTCTTGAGTCTTTCAGTTAACATTTCAGCACTCTCTGAAAAGGGAAGAATGTATATCAGTAATAGATTTTGGATAAATACTTGATAGATGAACCAACTTAAAAAGTTATTTAGTTTTTCTTCATATCAACTTCTCAAATCTATACAACAGCAGAAGATTTATTTTATTCAGGAATGAGTGTGTGAAGTTTTGATACGTGATCAAAAGTCTGTACTTCTGATTTTTCTGCACTGTTACTTTGTTTTTATTGGAGAATAAAAGTGTCTCTGTGCATCCCTCACGATGTTGTTGAAAAGAAGACCAATGAGAATATGTCTAATAAATTAAAAAATAAGTTTCATTCCTGTATTCAAAGGGGAGTTTAATGAGTTTTTCACACAGTAAACAGTAGTGAGTTTATGAACAGTCCTACCATGCTTGCGGTGAAGGCTGTGTAAATTACACTGATGCATATTTATTGATGTACTACTTGTGGGAATATATTTAGGGACCTATAAGCATATATCAGAATTTGTTATAGGGAAGGGAACTTATGAGGAAGGCTTATTATCCCAAGAGTGGAATTAAGGTGAAATTAACAAGTAATTGAAGTTATCTTTGATCATGATTTTTCATTCCCTTTTTTTCCCTGCTCTAAGGAAGTGAATATTTTTGATGTTCAGTAGAGCAGTACAATGCTGCACAGAGAAGCATAATGCTGAATTTTCATAATAATGTTTGTAATGCAAATGAGGGACACTTCAAAACCAGGTTGATTAGCATTTCTTAATAAAATGCCAGTCTCCTCCTTTTTCTTCATTAATTCTATCAGCAGATTACATAGCTAGATTTTAACATTAGTAAATGTGAAGTGTGTGGTGGCTTCTCGTGATATAATTATTTGGTGGCTCTAAATTGTTTCAGATTGTGTGTTTAAAACAGTTCCTCCAGCACTAAAGCATTACAGTGAATTAATGAGCAGCTTGTCACCCCTGGGACCTTTCCTTTGAAATCCAGTCTGGCTTAAAGTGAACTCCTACCATTTCAGGCCAGCAGCTGGTAAAAGGTTAGAAAATGAATGAGCTTCAGGGACACTACTGAACTTTCACAGGAGCATATATTTACTTTAGTGCTGTTTTTCAGAGATCAAACCTGGGGAAATACAGAGCTGCTGTGCAGTTCTTCACAGAGACTGTGTCAGCCAGCCAGAGTATTTCCCCATCGCACGGCTCTCAGTAATGTGCTTTCCTCTCCTCTCCTTTCCTCCCCTAGCTTCTGCAAGGGAGTTATGGCAACATAGCAACTTGAGCAAATGAACTGCATTCTCCTTCCTATGTGCCATTTAGCCTTTTTCCTAATTATTTCTTGTCATCTCCTTTTTATTTGCCAAAGCTTCCTCCTGTTCCCTCTTGTCCTTTATTTCATTTTTAAAATAATTTATTCTCTTTCTTATCTCCCAAATCTTGCTTTCCACCAGTGTGTGTTTTATTCTCCTTTTCCTCTGTTGTTTCCCAATGGGAGACTCAACAAGCTATCTCACACTCCACACCAGGTGCATCTCTCCTCCCCTGCTAGACACCTGTAAGGAGCTATCTGTTGCCCTTTTTTGTTACCGTTAGAGAGACTTCAGAGAATGAAATGTTTGTTGTGCTGCTTTGATTTTAGAGGAGAAACGGGAGTCACGTTGTATGAACTTTAAGTTCAGAGCATCACTAAGAGCAGTTGGTGAGCATAAGTCTCTGCCCAGTTTTGGTTCCAGTTCAGCATTGCTTTGCTGGTCAAATTTCTTTTCCTAAGTGCATAAGGCAACAACTGAGTTTTCAGGCTTGGTATTTAAATAGTATGTGCAAGTTAGGATAAGCATTCAGATTGCACAACTGAACTTGGAAATTTAAAAGCCGTGGAATAATAGAATCATAGAATAGTTTGAGTTGGAAGGGACCTTTTAAAGGTCACGTAGTCCAACCCCCCTGCAGTGAGCAGAGACATCTTCAACTAGATCAGGTTGCTCAGACCCCCATCTGACCTGACTTTTTGGAAGAAATAAAACTCCTTACTGTCCCTGGAGAAGCACTGAATTAGGGATACTTTAATCTGTTCCAATTTTTGTGTCTTAATGCTGTCTTGCTAGTGGTTTCTGGCATGGGGATGGATCATTGTGATCAGACTATGTAACTACCTAACATAACTCAACATCTTGTTTCTTCTAAAATTCTGTGCAGGATTTTTTTTTTTTTTTTCCCCTCCAAATTTGAATGTAGAAATAATGTATAACACTTGCTCTTATTAAGATAGTCCTGGAGTCTCATCTTTGTTAGTAAATCATCTTGACAATCTTCTTCCTTTCATGTGTGTTGATTTTGATTAGGTAATTCATCAAAAGCCTGTTATTAGCCATTTCTTATGCCTTCTGTCTTAGATAACCACTTGTCATTTTATCTGGTTGTGGATTACTGCTCAGCAATCAAGCCAAGGCTTGCTGCATGCCACGCAGCTCCGTCCTTTGATTTCTCTTACAAGCCTGCAGGAAGTCGTGTGGAATTCTCCTTTTTCAGTAATGGAGTCTCTTAAATTTTGCATTTTTTGATTGATTTGTGCTATTGATGACTGCTTAAGCTTTTGCCATTGAGACCGAGTTGGATCTTAACTGTTTTAAAAATAAATGTAGCTCCAACAAGCTGCATAGTTCTACAGCCCAGCAGTTTAGTTTAGTTTGTGCGTGGCAAGTTACATTGATGGCTTTTGCTGTTCTCCTTTTTTATTTGGTTTGAGAGAGCGAGAGAGAAGGAGTTGTATTATTTAAAAAAGATTGTTGCTAAATGAATTGAGTGAAGGAAATTAATTTGTGGAAATACCTTCACTTAGAGAAAAACATGCCCTTTGGTTTTGGTTTTGAATTGGAAGCATAGAAAAGTCTGAGTTGGAAGGGACTTCTGGAGATCATCTGGTCTGACATGCTGTTGCAGGCCTGAGATTTCAGGCATTAGATGAGGTTATCCAGGACATGACCAAGATGAGCCTTCATTACTTCCAGCAAGGAGATTCCACTACTTCTCTGAGTAATCTATTCCAACGCTCAGTTGCTCTCACAGTGAAGAATTTTTTTCTCGTATCCAGCTGTACTTTCCCCTGCAGCAACTTGTGCCTGTTACCTCATGTTCCGTCAGAACGCATCCTGATAAGAAGAGTACCTCTGCTTTCTCTGTAACTACTATTTTTAGGTATTGGAAGATCATAACTAGATCATCTGAGCCTTTTCTTCTCAAGCCCAGTTCCTTCAACTTTTCTTCATAGCATAAGTTCTCCAATTCTCTTATTATCCTGGTGGTCCTTTGCTGGACTCTATCCAATTTTTCAATGTCTCTCTTGAAATGTGGGGGGACCAAAACTGGGCACAGTATTCCAGGCATGCCCTAGCAAGTGCTGAATAGAGTGCAGTAATCGCATCCCTTGACCTGCTGCAGTCCAGGACATGGTATGTCTTCATTCCCTCAAAGGTGATCTGCTGACTTACATTCACCTTGCCGTCTGCCAGGACCTCCAGGTGCTTTACAGCAGAGTTATTTTATGGACTTGTATATGTCCAATTTGTACAGCTGGTCCCTAACTCAACTCTCCTCTACAACTACAGGCATCTCTAGCCTTTTTAGTTTGAATTGTATTGGGTCACGACTATTGCAGTAAGAGGTTCTGGGAGGGAATTACTTTAACTGTGAGTATCTTCTGGAGGGAAGCTAGGACGTGTACACAAACACCCCCACCCCCTTCTACCTCAGTGCTCTGATATTAATGGAAGTGAACTGGTGTTTTAATTTCTTTCTGCTTACAGGAACAATCTGGGGTTTGATCAGAAAGATACTATGAAAGCGCATGAACTGTTTCTGTGTTTGTGTAAAAACGCTCGTCTGGCCTCAGACACTCACTACTGGAAGTGCTGTTTGCAAAATATTGCACTTGCCAGGCTCTCATCCTCTCTGGCTTTTTTCTCTTTCTTTTGCAAGCTGACCTGCTCACTTTGCCTATTCTCCAAGCCAGGCATCCAGAACCCAGCTCCAAATCCAGAGACAGGGGACTATGTTAGCATAACCTCAGCTTCCTCAGCAGGGCTGAAGGGCTCAACGTCAGCTTGGGGGTGGTTTCCAGGCCCACCTGGACCGGAGCACCCAGCAATCTCCAGTCTGCTGTGAAAGACCTGACATACTTCTCACAGGGCTTTACCTAGCAAGGCAAAATGAGAGGAGGAAGTGAGAGGATGCACTGCATAGCCTCCCTAACCACCCAGTGTTATGTTTGTTCATTCTCTGCCACTGCCTCCAGCAGCTTCATTACAAAGGTTTTCTTGGGTCATAGGCAGCAGACGCAGCCTTTATGCTGCTCTGTCAACAATTACTTTACAGATGAGTACTGCCAAAATTTTGATCATTTACTGCGTTGACAGTTCAATGCATTTTCTCAGTGGAAACAGGGTTGTGCAGCCTTCCATGTTAAGGTGAAACAGCTGAAAGAGCTACGGGAGAATAAGCTAGCTCAGAGTATGAGGTTGGGAAGGGAAGGCTGCCTAGCCACAACAGCAACTCTACTGGCTGACCAAGAAGGAGCAGTGATGTAGCTTCTGCTCTTGCCCATCCTTTTACTCAAAATCTAATGGCTAGATGTGTTGTCAGGTGTCTGGCCAGGTTTCCAACATGCTGGGGGGAGGGGGGATTTTTTTTTATTTTTTTTTTCTTAAAGAGAAATAATTGCAGTTATTATTGATTGTGAAGTGCTTTATACCTCAACTACTTTCAGAGTCTGTGGCTCTAGCAATGCCCTGTATTACTTGACAACAATTATGTAGTACTCTTGATAGATGGATGATACGGGGCCAGCCTTTCTGTTAAGCCTGTGGGCTCTTTGCATGATTGGATTAGGTCAGTTCCTAATGGGATCTTTTTCCATATCACAAGCCAAACTCAATGCAATGTAATCAGAGAAGAGCAGCTAGAATGCTACCACGGCTAGTTGTAATAAAGTGAAAAATCAACTTCAAATTAATTCAGTCAGGAACCTGCTATAAAGAGATGATAGTGTTGCTGAGAGTCAGAGCTGGGAAGTTTTCCTAGTTCCCCTTAAAGTCAGTGGAGAACCAAGAGATGATCAGCATGGAGTCTGATAAATTGTGAGGCACTCAACATATTCATAGTCTTATTAGATGTTCAGAACTTGACTCTGAATGGCTTTTTATTTCTATGGAGGGGAAACAAAAAGGGAAAATATGTAAATATGGCAAGTTTTTAATTTAGTCTTGAGAGGACAGTATCTTAGCCAGCTTGTTAACATTCACCTTTCAGCGATGGTTTGGTTATATGGCTTATTTTAAATAAGTCTTCAACGGCTAAAGAAAAACAGAGACCATTTCTCTAGTAATGAGAAAAGCCCAGTGCCCTTTGTCAGTAATGGAGCAGAAATAGTCCTTCTTTTTTTGACATCACTTTAAGTTTCCAATTACTTTTTCTTTTCTTTTTCCTTCATTCTTAAGTTAAAACACATTCAAAATTGTGCTGACATTGTTCGACGAAGGTGAAATTTCAGAAAGTTAAATGTTCAGAAACAGGACTAATTTGATTTGTTAGCTGTCCTTTTGGGAGCATTGCTTTTCTTCCAGGTATAAAGGCTAAGGAAAGTCAAACAGTTCCTGTATATTCCCAATATTATACCCCATGTGTCTGACACTGCAACAGATGTTGAACCAAGACCCAAAGGACTGTGTCCTTTGCAAGCTACTGAATTCTAGTCCAGCTTTGGACTGGTGGGAAGGAGAAGACAGATGTTGTCGTATTCTGATCATGATACCAAAAAGTCTGTGAAATACCTTATTTACCCTGACCATGCCCTTAACAGAGCCAGACAGGGATCTATTAAATGAAGACAGTAACTAGACCAAAGGGGAACGAAAGCATGAAAGTATGGTCATAAGCTTGATTCTGAAGTTATGGGAATGCTGGAATATATTTAACAGGTAGGTGATGGATAGTAAATTCATGCTAAGAATAGATTTTTGGTAAGCAAAATAAATCCCTCCAATTAGTTTCCTCCATGATTCATTTAGATTAAATTTGCAATAGGATTTATATCTGGGCTAATGACAGCACTGGAAGATCAGTTTGCTACTGGTGAGTAGGAAATTATATCTGGAAGAGCATGGTAGGAAGTGGGACGCATTTCATCAATTTCTTAGGAAATTAAGTTTTCAATTAAAATAAAATAAAATGAGTTTATCTTCCTAGAGATAGGCCTGTAGAGGCTTACATTTGGGAGAGTATCATCAAACATCCACAAACAGATGGCTCCCATGTTTCTTTACTACCCAGGCAGAGAAAAAAACCCAAACCAACAAATCAGTACTACTAGAGTCTTGGGGAGCTGTAGAATTGACAAGAATTGGGGGGGTGGGGGTGGTGTAGGAGGTTCCTGCTGCTCACAACTATTGGAGTTACTCATGAAGAGAAAGATCTACAATGAACAGTGGAAGACAACACTCAGCTAAAGGTGAGGTGATAAAAACACTCAGCTAAAGTGAGCAAGTTTAACTGGTGTCTCCCAATGACATATCTTTTTCACAAAAAGCTACTTTTTTTCTGTTGGAAAAGTCAGGGGTTTTTTCTTTTTCTTAAAAAACAATGAAACACCCCCACCCCCCCCCACCCCCCCGTAAAATCAAGAGTTCCCTGAAACAGTACTTCCAACTAGGATACTTGATTTTACTTGATTGACTTAATTTTACCTCCATTGGAATGAGGGAAGAGAATGTTGAAATAGGTAAGTATATCTCAGTGTTTGATATTTTTAAAAGTTAATATTCTGGAAGCTACTGTTAAAGAAGCTGAATAAACATTTTTTGAATGTATGTATAAGTGGTAAGTGTTGTGGACTGATTTGGAGGAAATTACTTGACCCTCTGTTGAGCTGGAAGCCCCCAATAGAGCTTGGGAAAGGTGTGATATTTGCTCTGCTCTTCCCCCAAAATGTTCCTATCACATGTGTTTCCATATTCCTCTTAAAGCATTTGCTAGCATGTGCAAAATTTCCAAAATGTCTAGTTCTATTGAAAATTATCCTTTCTAAACCAAGGTTCAAACTTTTCCCACAGATGCAGAGTTTGCTTTACGTTTGGGGAGGTAGGGATTTTATAATTGAAAAGTTTATATTTGCTCTCAGATGGTGCTAGGTAGACATTTGGGAGTGCTCAGACCCTCCCCCTCTCTTCATCCCATGCTTCCACTTCTACACAGCTAGAAACACTGCAGATATGCCAGACAAATGGAAACTCCATTTTCAAGTGGAGGAGGAGGAAAAAAAAAAATAAATGCTAAGATCAAATAGTGTTCACTACTGCAATTCAGTGTGAACATATGGAGGTAGCAGACAGAAAATGGAAGAATTAAAATAATCCTTAATTTGCATTCACAAAACTATGGAAAAAGAATTTCTCTTCAAAACTACCTACTCCTGAGATGTGTGCAACTAGGGCAGAAAATAAAGATCAGAGGCAAGGCAGAATGGAGGCAAGCACTGACCAAGAATGTCAATTTGGTTAAAAAAAAAAAAAAAAGGAGAAGGAAAAAATAAAGGAAGAATATTGAAAGGAAACATGTTAAAGTATAAAAGCTGGCACTGGAGAGCAGTCTAATGCATCGAGGTATTGATCCAAGAAATGCCCTATAAGCTTTGCAAAGAAAGATGTGATGCTATGGTTTCCCTGGAGTGTACAGGTATGATAATTCTGAAACAATTCAGATCAAGGGAAGAAAATGTATCTTAAATCTAGTAGAAAGATGAAGCTTCTGTCATTTTCGAAACCCAAGTTGTTATGCATTTCACCATACCTGAAATGCAATCCTAATTTGTGAATCACTAGGATCTGGGACTACAGATTTCGCTTGCTGTGTGTGGTCAGCTACTTTCTGAGAATTGTTGAACAAATGAATTTAGGAAATGTCCCCAAACTGGCACTTACTGTTTTCTATATAAAAATATTCTAGAAAGGACAGATAGAGAAATTTATATATATAAAATAATACAAAAATATTCTTTGAGTATATCTGAATCCCAAAGAGTTGCTGAGTATTGATACTGACTTGATGAGAGCAGAATGGAGCCATTTGCAGTGAATAATGTATTAAGTAGTTGGAATGTGAAGTGTTTACTAAAATAGCAGTAATTATACAAACCGAGCTGATGGCAGTGAAGTTGTTAGGAAGCCTGTGGAATGTGATATGTTAGTTTGCTGCAGTATGAATGCTGTGGCTCGTTTTTCGTTTTGGTGGGGTTTTTTACACAATACTGTGAATTTTTTTTTATTTTTTTCTTCAAATTGCTTCTACATGGGAATGTGGGAACACCAAGTAAAGCATTTTTTCCCCTGGTTCTAATGTCTCTTCATACCATGTTTAAAAATACCCAGACTCTGCTACATGCAACATGCAGAGAGTCAAGATTTCCTTTCAAAAAAATTCTGAATTTTTACGTACTATGCTGAGATTGCAACTTTAAAAAAAAAAAAAAATTTTTTTTTTTAATAAGCTCGCACCACAACATATTGTGATAAGAAGGAAAAAATTAGAATGGTTCTTCAGCATCTTCTGTCTGGAGGTAATGGCTAACAATATATTTGATTATGTCATTACATAGATTTGCTGTTTATTATAAGGACTGCATCCATATCATTCAAATACAACTAGAAGCTTATTAAAGAACTTTGTGTTCTCAACCGCAAAACTGAACTGTTTCTGTGCCCACTGGCAAACACTGAAGTTTCCATTGACAAATGTGTACAATATGTAGAGACTTGGATTTTGTACTTTTTTTACAGCCAAAATTCATGCTTTAATGTTGTAAAGAATATATTAGAATAATGTGAAAATGCCCTTTTAATAATTTTATTCATGTCTCGACATGTTTTCCAATATTTAATCTGTCTTTTGCCTTTTAGTGTGAAAGTTAATCTGTTATTAATATCTCTTCAGATATACAAATGCTCTTTTTCACAGATGCACACATGTGCAATGGAACAGAGAGTTATTTAACTATAAAACTTGGAATCCAACCCCGAGCCATAGATGCCAAATCAGAATTAGTTTGGGGTTTTTTTTCCTATGTAGAATAAAGGCAACAAACCACTAACACACCATCTTTAAAAAGATTTTTATGAAAAATGTTTTTACAATTTTAATTGTTCACTATTCCTTGTTTTGTTAAACTATTTAGCAAAAAGACTCCTTGCCCAGATATTGCAGGTAGGATGTGTTGTGAGAAACAAGATGTTTTTTCTTCTAACAACCTGGTTTATTTTGTGCATAATTTATAGAGGAAGACATATAAAGTAAGCTAATGAAATAACTGGAAATGGATTGGCATGTCACATAAAGGAGGGCATACAGCTCCTTTCTGAATGACTGTGATGAATAGTGGGCATGGGCAGATGAAGTGGTTGCTTGTGCTCAGTATGATCCATAACCTCAAACTTCAGAAAGCCTCCTTAATCATGACAACTATTGAAAAAGCTAGATTCCGGTGGATAGCAGGGGAAAAAAAAACCCCGAGTTTTCTCAAAATTGTTGTTGTTGGTTCCTGAATCCCTTTGGTGTTCTGCAACTAGCTCAAAGCCAGGAGCCATCTGAACAGCTGTCTGGCATCTGTGGGATTTGCCCGGCAGGGCCAGCAGCAGCAGGATCGTCCCGCTTTTGTGGGGGTGTAAATTCAGAGCCCCCCCCTCTGCCCATCTGTTGATTTCTCAAACTGAAGGGAAATAAATGGCCTACTATTCTCCACCCCTCTTCTAGCTCTGGCTGAAGCTGACTAATAGCTTCCAAATGCATTAGAAGTCAATTTCCATAGAAAAGGATGGAGAAGCAAGTAGATGGGAGGAAATTGCCTGGGCCTTATTTATTCTAGGAAGCCAGAATCAAAACAGCCCATATGTGCACCCTAAGAATTAATCTAGGCTTTGGGTCTCATCTAGGGATGGGTCCCTCGCAAACGCTTCCCTCTCCAACAGTACGAGTTGAAACCTTGGTCTCATGACTCCACGTTTTGAACGCAACTGCTGGAGCCTCAAGTCTTGGCAGTGTATCAGCACGTCCCGTGCGTGGTAGGAAATTCATTCTGAACTATTTTGTTGTCTACTGAGGGTCAGTTATTGAAAGCTGGGACTTCCAGTGGACTTTGGGTCAGATGAATAAACTGTTCTGGTTACAAGGAAGCATCTAGCTATTGAGGAATTGACTTCTGAGTAGTAGTACTTTCACACTGTGTTTTATTTACAATTTTACTAAGGCTTTGGGAATCAGAGCTTCTCCTGTGTTTGACTACCTGAACACTCCCAGGAAGGGGAAAAAATCACGTATTAGTCATAATCTCAAATGATTCTTGGTTCAGGTAGGCCCCAAAAGAGTTTGAAAACCTTGTTAGTATTTTGTACAGGATTTGATTGTCTCTGGAGTTGTATTGACTTTTTTTTCCACCCTTTGGACTGCATTATGCTTCCTTGCCAAAGTTAACAGATCTGAGACAGACTAGATTGTGCTTGCAGATGTGAAGCTGCTCGGTAGGACTGGGTTTTTTAATTCAGTTTTGGTGGGTTTTTTTGTTTTGGTTTGTTTTTTTTCTGAGAAAGCACAGAGAATGAGGAAATACATTCAATGAAGTAATAAAATAGCAAACGGGTCCTTTTTCATAGCAGAGTGTCCTGTTTGAGTGTACTAGCAAAAATCATGGAAGAGAGAGAGAGAAAGAAATATTCCATGAGTTATGATAAGTAATAAATATAAGAAGAAAACAAAGGATTTGGTTTGGTCAAAAAAATTATTTACTTTTTCTCAGTGATGAAAGCTGACCCAGGAAGATACCTACCTATATGTTTATTTTGTGTGTATCTGCCTTTCATGCTGCCTGCATACAAAGTACATACAGAATAATTTATTGCAAGTTTCAGAACTGATGATCCACATAAGCCTGTCAAGAACACAACATTAACTGAGCATAGAGGGGAAAATACAGTTTTGTTTTGGATCTTTCCATGACCTTGCTGGTAGTGGAGATAAAAATATAAATTGTGGTTTGGTTTTTTTTTTGTTTGGGTTTTTTGGGGGTTTGGTTTGGTGGTGGTTTTTTTTAATATATTTTCTTTTCATTTGGTATCCCTTTAAACAGAGAACAGATGTTCCTATGGCATGACGGAATTCTGAATTCCTAAAACATAGAATCATTTAGGTTGGAAAAGACCTTCAAGATCATCGAGTCCAAACATCATCAATGCCCACTAAACCATGTTATGGAGTACCCCTTCTACGCGCTTTTTGAATACCTCCAGGCATGGTGACTCAACCACTTCCCTGGGCAGCCTATTCCAACGTTTGACAACCCTCTCAGTAAAAAATTTTTTCCTAATATCTAACCTAAATCTCCCTTGCTGCAACTTGAGGCCATTTCCTCTCATTCTATCTCCAGCCACCTGACGGAAGAGACCAGCACCCACCTCACTACAACCCCCCTTCAGGTAGTTGTAGAGAGCGATAAGGTCTCCCCTCAGCCTCCTTTTCCAAACAGCCCCAGTTCCCTCAGCCGCTCCTCGTAAGACTTGTGCTCCAGGTCCCTCACCAGCTCCATTGTCCTTCTCTGGACACGCTCCAGCACCTCAATGTCTTTCCTGTAGGGAGGGGCCCAAAACTGAACCCAGGACTCGAGGTGCGGCCTCACCAGTGCCGAGTACAGGGTGGGGACGATCACCTCCCTGCTCCTGCTGGCCACACTGTTTCTGATAGAGGCCAGGATGCCGTTGGCCTTCTTGGCCACCTGGGCACACTGCCGGCTCATATTCAGCCGGCTGTCAACCAGCACCCCCAGGTCTTTCTCTGCTGGGCAGCTTTCCAGCCACTCCTCCCCAAGCCCGTAGCGCTGCATGGGGTTGTTGTGAACCAAGTGCAGGACCCGGCACTTGGCCTTGTTGAACTTCATACAATTGGCCTCAGCCCATTGATCCAGCCTGTCCAGATCTCGTAGTAGAGCCTTCGTACCCTCAAGCAGATCAACCCTGCCTCCCAACTTGGTGTTGTCTACAAACTTGCTGAGGGTGCACTCAATCCCCTCATCCAAATGTCTACAATTCTTTTTTAAATCAGAAAATTGTTATTCTGTGCAACAAAATTACTAAAATGAAAGTCTGACGGAGAAGCAAAGGAAATTGACTTAAAGGAGTTCTTTATTATAGTCGTGCAAAACTCATTAAGAGAGTAGCTAATTTATATCTCAGTCAAGACACATGCCAATAGTTTAGGTATCTCTGTCTTTTAGAAGTGTCAGGCTGTTTCTTCAACATCCAAAGTGGCAGCTAGATCTTAACTCAACTCTATTATTTCTGAATGCATTGATAATCACTTGCCAAAACAATATTCATGTTAGATTATGGACTAATACTAGGTTCTCTGATGCACAGATTTTTAGCAAAGAGGCAGGAGGTCTAAGTTCTCTTATGAAATATTTTAATAGTTTGCATTCCCTTGTTCCCCCTCGTTGGCACATAAGTCTATGCTCCCTCTCTTGACGGTGAGCTGAAAGTGATACTTTTCAAAATAACTTGACAAAGATACTTTCAAAACTCTCACTTCCTTATGATAATTTAATTATTCCTTATTTCTTCAAAGAAAACTTTAGTCCATTTGCAGATTGCCATGCACATTTTTATCTACTGCTTTTGCACTTGGAGCATAATATTACTGAAAGTGAACAGTCTAAGAAAAATCTAGATATTGCCACTTAAAAATGTAGGGTTTGGTATTACAAGTATGCAGTTTTTTAAATAAAAAAGAAATATTAAAATCTGACCAAAATGCTGATTTTTGCATTGAAACTGTTGGATAATCATTTAACAATATAAATTGCATTTCCTATGTATTAATGAATAGCATATTCATGAATACTAATAGTAACAGGCTAGATTATAATTTTATAAGAGTTAATATTGTACTTCATAAAAGTGTGTTTCGAGGAAATATGTTTTTATTGTAAAATAGTTTTCACTGTATGGGCAGTTTTGCTTCCTCTAGAATGGCCAGGAGAGAGCATTTTGGACTATTAAGGGAGAGTTTTGATAAAAGTACAGATCTGCTTAACATGGCTTAAGTGTTGTGTGTTTAATGAGATTTTTTTCACACTATTTCAGGTTGATTATGTATAACAGAACTCCACTTGATAGTAGTGAGACCAGGAAAGGTAACCATTTTGATGAGGTAGTTCTCAAGAATATTATTTATTTTAATACTGTTCTCTGCTTCAGAGACAATATGTATGGCTAAAAGAATATATATTTTAGAATTTCATCCAACTTTAAGGACATCATACTATGGGGAGCCTCTCACAGTCTTCGTTGCCCTCCTTGGAGGATAAACTGAAGACCTGCTTTGGGTTCCAGAGCTTAAGCCACCAATCATAGGTTCCTCAAGCACCTTTACCATCTGGAGTTTTGTGATGTAGGCTTTTTGTTCTTTTACATGTATTTGTAGACTGACTGGTTAGATTTAGTGAAATATTTGCAAAATTCCATTCTAATTTCTAAGATAAGAGTGTTATTTTGGTGACTTTTAAAATATGCACCTCCATACTTGGGTTTATCTGTACACACACACACAAACATGTATATTCACATTACATTCTATATGGAGATAGCTTTATTTTTAACATCAAGGTAGTGATTGTCCTAAAATATAGGGGTTTTTTCTATAATATAGACAGTTTTAATTTATAGAGACAAACACTTTCAAATTGAAATGAAAAAGTGACAATTTCAGAAAACAGTAATATCACAGTAGTATGATCTCCACATAGTATGTAATACTGTATAAACTGCATTAGAAATATTCCCCTCCAAGGGGAATGGCAATATGAATTTGCTTAAAACTCCATGATAGTTCATGTCTAGTGTAACTGAATATTGTTGCAAAGATCTTTTATACATCTCCAATATTGGAGGACTCAGCTGAAAATAGCTGTGTGACATGCCTGAAACAGATTCAGACATCTCTGACAAGTGTAAGGAAAGACCTGAATACCAGGATTAGAGATCCCACAAATCCTCTGCTCAGTTTTACAGAAGGATCAGACAGTTTATGTATTCAGTTAATCTATTTTCACTTCAGTGTAATGACTTGCAGCTGTAGCCCACTTCATTGGCAGATCAGAAGCTACACTGTAATATCTGTCCGACCCATACCATTTGTCTTGGAAGGCTAATTGTTTAGCGTACAGCATGTTTTATTCTCCCAGGCTGCGCTTAAAAATAAACAGAGCCCAGGCAACCTGGACCCTGCTCCCCTGAGATAACTCTGAGATGTCCATGGCGCTTGCTGTCTGCACTGGAAGAGCAGGCAGAGGAGCCCAGGCAGCGCAGATTTATCTCACCAGGCCCTGCCTGGGTGGTCCGGTAGGTGGTCAGTCCATGTGTCTCGCGAGGACTCTCCCGCAGATCCTTTTCAGATGCTTACTAGAGGCGACGCTTGAAAACCCTTCAGCTCACCCCAGTGGGGGATGCTGAGGTGGACTGTCCAGGAGGGCAGGCAGGTGAGGCAGATTTTCTGACTTATTATTATCCAAAGTTAAGAGAATAACCTAGCCTCCAAAACCAGGGTGCCTTGTCAGGTCTTCAGTCTTCTGTTTATTTTTAAAACATCGCTCTCAAGCTGTGTTATTTCATTTAACAAAGAGCAGTTCCCTTTACTGCCATCTAGTATTTGCATGCATCAGGGCCACGTCTGTCTGGAAGTCTGGCTCTACATTTCAGGGAAAACAGTATCAGAGTTTGGCTGCTGGTGTGCAGCACCTACAGTAGGTAGGCCGTCACTTGTAAACTGCGTTCTGCAAAGTTTCATAAAACTACAGATGATCCGATGGTTTGCTGTGCTAAGAGGAAGTTTGTTGGGGAGCTCAATGAACTCTCAAGTTTTCAAGTCATCAAATGACTTGAAAATGAGAATGTTCAAATCTTTCAAAGTATGAAGTGACTAGAACTCATACAATCTGAGGTCCTGTCGGCTTCCAGTGATATGTTCACATCTGTGTTGCTTTGGAAGTTGGGACCAAGTTATTTAGGCTTTTAGGAGAATTTTACATTGAAGCCTCAGTATGCACTGCAGCTTTGGTATGCCTACATCGGACTACAGTGGGTGGAGAACAGGATGGGAAGGCAACAACTCGTGTTTTCTGTCAAGAAGCAAAAAGTTTCACTTCCGTTGAGCCAGCATGCACCTGAAGGTGATGTGAACTTGCCATATCAAAATGTGATGCCTGATGAGCAGGGCTTGGGCTTGCCCAGTATTTATTTGGGTGGACGTTTTAATCAGATCAGTCTTTCAGCCTTTGCTTATGCCAACAGGAGATCTGACTGGTAACAACTGTGAAAATACACGTATATGACCTAATATATGCACAATATATGCAACCTTGGGATGTGAATTTTATATGGGTTAAAAAAATTACAGGCACGTGCACATAGATAGGCACACCATCATATTTCCTGCTTTGCTGTGCATGTTTTGGACTTCATTAGCTTTCATCCAAAAGTAGTTAGATGTACAGTCCAGAAATACTTGAGTGCTCTATTTCTTCTCCTATCACTTCAGATTCAGATCATCTCGCTTGGAGTTCAGCATTTAATGCAAGCTTCTGCAATTAAACCCTTCCCCATGGCATTTTACCACATGGTGTCATGCTGCAGCGCTGTTTACTTAATCGCCTTACTTTGCTGGATGGCAAGTGTTTAATTAGGAACTGTTATGAATTTGTTATAATGCAACGTAACCTAATGAGGTCTTGTCTCCAGTCAGGACAAGTTTGCCTTACTGGTTGATATGATTATGTAGGTAAAGCTTCGGTATAAACTGGACTAGGGAGTCTTTTGCACACACATTTTAAAATACAATTATGTTGTCACTAAATGGCATACCTGCAAGAATTGGTAAGATTCATTTAGTAGCTCAGCTGTGAAATACTGCAAAAGACTTTTCATTTTAAAAGTTCAGACAATTAATTTAACATGTAAACAGTAATTGTTTCGAGAGATACCATGGCTATGTAATGTTAGTGTCATTCTTGTTTTATTGTGGTAAACTTACTTAAATTTAGCATTCTGTTACAAAGGAAGAAGCATGCTTTTAATTTGAACTATAAAAGTAGGTTGAAACATTGCCTTCTGGGTATTTGAACTGAGTCCTTGTCTTTGATTTTACTAAGAGAAAGGTTAGTGGTGGGAATTGTTTTAGAGCGTGTGATTCAAATTCATTCTTTGGCAAGAATCTCGATTCAGGGTTTAATCTAGAGTCTGGCACTGCTAACAAAGGTGAAGTGTAATTATTTACCAAATGGCATTGAAGTGGCACCTAAATTAAGCACTAAGCACATACTGAATTATTTGTATAAAGATAACCCGTGCTTTCAGTGTTACTCTGTAGGAAAATGCTGTGGCTCCCCTATGAGGACCACAGGAATTTTCAGCTTTTGTTTCCCCATTGAGTCTCTTTTGCCTCCTTTTTCAGACTTTGTGTAAGTTTCTGAGCCAGATTTACTGTATCTTAATAGGAATGAAATGCAGATTTCTAGGAGACTAGTATGCTTGGCAAATGGGCAACTTAATCTTTGGAAGTGTTTTCAATTTTATTAACTGTATGTCCTCAAGAAACAGAATTTTACAATCTTTTTCTCCTTTCTCTCCCTTTTGTTGACTTTTCTGTTGCCTCTATTTTGCCCTTTTTTCCTTTCCTGCAGTCTCTTTTGAATTTGCTTCCTTGACTGCAGAAGTTTCATAGTTGTAAAACATTGAGCAGTGAATCTCCTTTTGCACTATTTTTACCCCATTCTGTGGCTTGCATACTTACACTCCAATGTACAACTTTATCTGTTACTGGACTCCAATGTGCAGCAGAAGTGGCTTTCCAGATGAAAAGGCCTTGGGAAGGACATTGACTACCACTTCAGCGAGTTCCCTTGAGCAACCCTTTCATGTGTAAAGCTCACACAACCTACTGCCGAGAGAAATGGACTTCGCAAATCCATTTCTCACTGCAGCAGACTCAGCATGCAAAGAGCTGGCAGGGTTTAGCTACAGAGAAATCCAAGTGTGACATGAAGGCCAGAGTGTTCATCAGCTGGGCCAGAGTTTGGCACTACTTTATGGCCTTTTTAAAAAAAAAAAAAAAAAAAGAAAAAAAAGAAAGCAAACTCCCAACCCCAAGCCCTTATTCCCCCTGCCTGACAGCTGCTAGCTCATTTTCTAGAAAAATATCTGAAGTATTTGGTGCTAAACTTCCTTTTAGGTGAAAGTTTGAAGGAGCTTCACAAGATATGCGCAGAAATTAATGTTAGCAACAGATGTTTAAGCTTTACCTAAATGAGGCATTCTTTAGACAGATGATATAGGTTGCTGTTATGCTGAAATATTGATCTAGAATTATGAATTCCTAATCCCTTCCTCAGGCTCCCACTGCTGGATTCCAGATGTGGAAGATAATGTGTTAAAACAGTGCTGCCTCTTTTCCATCCCTCTGAGTTTCATTTCTTTTTCTTTTGTACTCCATCTCCTCCTCTTAAGATACGATTTATTGATTCATGATTGGTGAACATCATCAGGAGTAAGCAATGTGCTGTCCCAGCACCCTAATTTTGATATGATTGTATTTATCCACAAAATTAACAGGTTTTTAGCAATCTGAACTCAAAATTTTCTCTGCCCTATACATTTCAACTAACAGGTGCCTTTACTACTTCTATTGTAGAAGTGCTTTTGAAGATCAATTAAAAAAATGCAGTACAGGCTGATTTAAGAAGTATCAGAAGCATTAGAAAGCAGGTATTCTGAAGAGTTTTCCTAGATGAAGGTTCTCCCAAACCTGTGGACAAATTGTTCATTGTACCTATTTGATTCCTGTTTAATATGCAGACTGTAATAATATTATATTAATAATTCTGAATAATTACTAAGTATGAGGAATACTTATATTTAATAATAAATATATTAGATTGCTATAAATTCACATTCATTTCCCAGAAGATTTCCCCCCAAACAATGGAAATATAATGCCTGCATAGCATAATTATAGGTTATGGATTCCTTCTTTTGATGCTGTTCTAGGGACTGGTTAGTAGGGAATCAGGTGTACCTCCACTCCAAGGATACCTTTGTACTCATGTATGCATGCAGGTAAAGTAGGATTTGAGAGCTGTTTATATTTGTTTATAGCCCATTCTGCAGCATGCTGCATAGACTAAAGGAGTACATGATATATTTTTTTAACATACAGATTTACAGTGCTAGGTAACTCTCTCTCCTTTTGTTGTTTCCCAGTTTTTCCAGGAAAAAAACCACAACCCATAACAAACAGGTGGGAGAAGTACTCATTTGAGTTTCATATTGCAGCATGGATGGCCTTAACAGGATTTTACAAATTTATGGCCTCTATCATCTGAAGTTCTGCTCTTTCATAGCATTACAATAGGTTGGCTGCCGAGTTGTGTGTTACTGTGCTCTACTTGAGCTGTTTGGAATATTACTTTGAGAACTGGAAGGGCTCCGGGGTGCTAAAACTGATTATGAGATTTTTCTTTGCTTGACAAGATGAGCAGGTCCATGTGAAGTATAAGGCAGTTATGTGGATTGACAGCAGACAGGTTTCAATCACAGAATCATGTTGTATTTTGCTCATCTTTTGAGGTGAGATGCCAGTGAAATTGAGTTTCAAGAGGATAATTACAGCCCAATCAAATCCTCAGGTTAAGTTTCATGACTTCTTTTTTTCTACTATTATTCTTAAAGAGACTCCTTCCAGTGACTCAGTGTATTCTGAGAGTTCTTCAGAAACTTTGTTTATAATTTGTCTCCCTGAAAATCAGAGTAAAAGGTAGTAAACTGAGCAAAACCTCCAACTGTCCAAAAATCTACATTTAAAAAGTTTTATGAGTTGAATAATGTCGAGGGTCCCCAGTCCTTATTGGTAAATTTTTCCATCTGTTAGCAAACATTATTCTTCCACATGTGTTTGACAACGGTTTTGTGTGCTGGTACCTCTGTCAGGTAGGAGTCTCAGCAGGCTGGTTAAGTGATCCCGGCTTGTAACTGCCCACCCCAGAGATAACCTTCCGTAGCCAAGTACCTGAGCCTCTTAAAAAATCAGGAGTTAACTCTATGAATGGGGACTGGTTTGAGTGGTAAAGTAATCCCTTTAGCTGAGCAGGATAAGCCCTGAGACCAGGCAGAGCCCTTTTAGGAAGTTATAGTTATGCATTCCCCAACAATAACACAACATTCACAATTCCCCCAGTATCATTATACAATTTATTGGTCTCTGACCACAGAGGTTGGGTAAGGGCTACGGCTTTTCTTAATCTACTTGCTTGAGAAACATTTGGTGCAGTCCCTGGTTTTCATTTGTACACGAGAAAGTCTCAATTCAGGCTCCTGTTGCTTGAATTGTCCCTCTTGCCAACTGCTTTGCCCTTCCAAGTTGAGTCACTTAATCCCCCCCTCACTGGGGATCGGGTTGGTCTCCTGCTCAACCCCAAAATCCAACTACTCACACAGGAGGTTTGTCCTTTCCAGACCTCACCAGAAGAGTTTCTGGTGTGATGGGAATACTCCAGTAACACCCAGACGTTCTCCTCTGTCTTCAAAATACTGACGCCTTCCACTGAAGTCCCTGGTAGCTGGCATCCCACCTCTGCTCTCTGGGGCTGGTGTTTATCCTGTCCTCTTTTCTGGTGTTGCACATTAGTACAAATTATTTCACAAGGGGTGGTACTGTGTGAAAGTGCTCCTCACCCTTGAAAGGTTGCAAGTGATGCTTTAGATTTTCATACTGTAATACTACACAGTTCTGTTGTTTAACACATGCCCATTATATTTTTGGTTGTAATAGGTCTTTTGTACCATTCTGAGCTTTTCCTACTGTTTCTACTTCTCTGTCGTGGTTTAACCCCAACCAGCAACTAAGCACCACACAGCCGCTCACTCATTTCCCCCCCACACCCAGTGGCATGGGGGACAAAATCAGGAAAAGAAGTAAAACTCATGGGTTGAGATAAGAACGGTTTAACAGAACAGAAAAGAAGAAACTAATAATGATGACGATAACACTAATAAACTGACAACAGTAATAATAAAAGGATTGGAATATACAAATGATGCACATAATGCAATTGCCAATCGACGCCCAGTTAGTCCCTGAGCGGTGATCCCCCCACACCCACTGCCCCCAGTTCCTATACTAGATAGGACATCCCATGGTACGGAATACCCCGCTGGCCAGTTTGGGTCAGGTGCCTTGGCTCTGTCCTGTGCCAACTTCTTGTGCCCCTCCAGCTTTCTCGCTGGCTGGGCATGAGAAGCTGAAAAATCCTTGACTTTAGACTAAAAATTACTCAGCAACAACTGGAAACATTAGTGTGTTATCGACATTCTTCTCATACCTACCTCAAAAACATAGCACTATACCAGCTGCTAGTAAGACAATTAACTCTATCCCAGCTGAAACCAGGACATTCTCTTATTCGTACTTTTTGAACTATACCATATCTGTAGAGTTGTAGAAAGCTGAGTTTTAACTCTGAAACGTAGCTGGTATGATTCAGCAGTGCCCTAGTATATGACTTGATAGATTTCATGATGTTGAAGTTCACTTTTGGTCTGGAAACCAAACTCCCAAGGTGCCTTTGAAGAAATTGTACTAAATTCCTTGAACAAAGTTTTGTTGCTCAGAATGCCATTTTTGTTCCTTTTATATACACAGAAGCACCATTCATATACAGAAGGTGTCATTGAGCCATCTGAGCACTTGCCACCTAACTTGAGAACAAAGCAAGGGGTTTTGAAACCAGACTAAAAGAAAAAAAAAAGAGCTGCTCTTTCTCAATTACGCATGCCCTGTGTTTGGGGCTTTGATCTCACCGCAGCTGAAGGCAGCCAGGCTCTTGGCTGACACCCTCCTGGGCATGCAGCTCTGCCCCTCTGGTGGTCCAGGTCTGATGCACGTGGGAGCTGTTTCCTACTGCTATGTCAGCAGGGAAGTGTTAGATAAATATTAGGTTTTCCAATAACCTGCCCCAAACCAGTGGGATGGGAGCCTGGCATATTTTCTACAATAGAGAAACTTTTGGTACCTGTGTGTGATGATGGGAATAGAAACATAAGATCAGTGGAAAATAATGTAGCTTTACACTTTTAAATAATCTAAGATGGTTGGTATAAACCCTGGGACAAAATGCAACCGAAGTGTGCCACTCAAGATCCAGTTTAAGCAATTTTGATGTTGTTCTTCCAAATTAATTGTTTGGCACTGTGTAATTCTTTAATACAAAGCAGTTGTTTTCATTTTTAATGTAGGTACAGGAAAATTTATGATGTATTTGTACTTCTTTGTAAATATTCAAGTGCTCTACTGGAAGCAGGTATGCAATAAATAACATCGCTTCATACACAGAGTGGACATTAAATCATTTAATAGTATTATAAGAAAGCCTTGAACTAAAATCCTTGTGGACTTTCTGAAGGTATTTTTATTAGATTTTCCAATATTTTGTTCTTTAATGGAAAACTTTCCCTCCTGCTAGTACACATTGTCTTCTCTTAAAATTAAAATATGGCAAAATATTTACTGTAACTACAAAACAGAGATATACAGAAGAAAGAAAATACATCTATATTACATCATTATGCTATAATCTAAAATATTTACATGCCTTTTAAGAATACTGGCAAGTCTGAGTGGCTGACAATATATAGTGGTGCGTGTGTTAGTTCAAGTTTGCAAATAATAAAATCAAGAAATAGTTTTTTTTCAGTTTCCCAGTGATCACTCTAAATTCAAACTCGGAGTTTCTCAGAAAATGGGTTGTTGGTTTTATTTCTCAGTGCTACCGTTACATAAAACCCCCTTAATACTATAGTTTTCTCCTTAAGTAGGCTTAAAATACACATGGAAGCTTTAAAGTCTGAACCAATACAGACACATATTCAGCAAGGACTGAGGGCAAGACAGACAGTACCAAAGTCCTTGAGCTAAAGGAGTGACTTCGTTAGCTGGCGTCACCAGCAAGCTTTTATGATCTTCTTAGGCCTCATCCCATTGAGCAACTGTTTCACACATCCAGGCTATCATCCTTGCAGCCCCATTTTAGCTTAGTAACAATTCACTGCATCAGAAAGCACAGTTCTAAACCTTTTTCTTTTAGGGACATAGTCATGCTCTGAAAAGTGAATGTAGGGGATACAATTGTAGATGTGAAATTTTTGCGTTTCATTTGTCTCAGTGAGTCAGATTAAATGTCACGTGCACAAATAAAAATATTTCTTTGTAGCTGGCTATTCGTCAAAGAATTAGAGAATTCATGCTTTCTAACCAGCTAACTATCATCTCCCTATCTAGCTTCAGACTAAATACTGAAGGCACATAGAGATCTAAAGATAGGAGGACCTATCTTCAACTTGTCGCTCTTCAGGATAAAACTGCACTTACAAATTTTGAAAAACTGAGAAGCAAATTATTGTTTCTGCTTTGATTCAAACAAGGGGAGAAGTCTTCTGTCCATTACAAAGAATCTGGTCTCAGAAGAGGGGCAGGTAACAATTTCTCCCCTGCTCTCTAATGGTGCAAGGTTAGGATTGGATTCTGTCCATACATTGCTATATAAAAATAACTTGTCAGAAATGATCAAAATTAGACCAGATTCTTGGTCTGTGGGGTTGACATGTCAGAAGATGTGAAATTTCCAGTGACATAACTTGTATATCATGCAGTGAGATACGCCTGTATACATTCTTGTGTATAGTGTGAACACCCACAGATCTGCTCTTATTGCCTACTTTCCTCCAGTTGAGATTCTGTGAAATCCCACTCAGAAGGGGGCAGATTTTATGACTGGATTTTATTTTATTGCTTCTGCTTGTGCATTTGCACTCAGTATTTTTTAACTTCCTATGTATATCTGTGTATGGTGTTAGAAATTTGGGAATATATTTACAGTTAATCTTGAAGAAACCATTGCAGTGCCACACTTTCCTTCAGGACAGCTTTTTGGTCACATAGTTGCTTTTGTGAAAAAGTGGAAATAGATTTAAATACTTCCAGAAAATACTCTGGTGAGCAGTTATCTTGGACTTACTGTTGATTTTAAGCTATGGTTAACAAAAGCATAGTGCCTTATACAGTACAGCAGCTACTTCAGCCATACACATCCACTCTTTCAAAACATTCCACCAAGAAGAATTTTTTTTTTTCCTGTGTCTTTTACTCCCTTCTTTGTTCTGAAAATGTGGAATGTGGTATGTTTCAATTCCTTTGCTCCCTGGAAATGTTAAAGCCATTTGCTGTTCTAACTGATCCCTGCTTGGAGGGTTTCATTACTGACGCAATTGCAAGGTGAGCATTATAAAGTGAAGTATTATTCTTGATCTCAGTGCGAAGCGGTATGGAGTCAAACTGCAGGCAGCCAATGTCAAAATCGCCTCTTCTGAAATTTTTTTTTTTTTTTTTTTTTTTTTTTTTTTTTTTTTTTCCTGTAGTGTGAGGGTGAAGTGCATTTAAGGCTGTGTTTGCTGATCTTGAAGCTTGGGATGTAATGAGTAAAATGACAGAAGAATATGACCTTGCAAAGAATGAGAGGGATAAAATCTACATGAGCTTTGGGAATAATAGAAGTGAGGCATCGTCCAAATGAATGAGACCTTTAAAGGTTGCCTTTCCCTTCAAAAAGGTTTTTGATATAGTATGAAGCTTCTAACAAACCCTTAAGAAAAGACAATTACGGTACTATCCATAGGGTTCAGAAGTCAAGGTGTTCAGACTGGCTGCAGTTTGACAGCCATAGAAACCATTTTCCATTTGATCTATTTAACAAGAGTGAAAGAGTGTTTTCTTGCTCTTAGTATGTAGAATATTTAGTCATTCATTTGGTCTTACACTGTTTTCACTGCTGAGATTTGAGCATATTGTGGAAAATTAATTATCTTAGTGCATACCATACTTATGAAGTATTGATTTGCCTCTTCCAGTTACAGATTGTACCTTTTTTTCCTCTTAAATTGAATTTATTTCTTCAGAGGAGTTAGACTGGAAAATGCTGCATGAAAAGCCAGTATTTTAAAAAGCAGGGTCTATTGAGTGGATTTTTTGAAACTAATTTGAAATATTTTGGGCAGCCTTCTTTCACAACCGCCTAATGTATCAGTCCCCAAAGAAATTACACAGCTGTTACAGAATGAGGAGTGATTATGTGCAGATTTGAAAGACGTTGATGAAGGTGTACATTGAGGGCCTGGTCTGAGGAAAGGCAATTCAACAGTTTCCCTTTGGTAGCTTAGGCTCTACGAGAGGATGTCCTTCATGACTAAGGTAGCAATGAGATTTCTGTGAATAGTCATGTTTCTTATGCTCAGTTATGTTTTTTACTGTGCTGGGGTAGCTGTCTTTTGCTTTCTATGCAGTCGTCTTATCCCTAATTTTTACCATGTTCAAAGCTTCTTCCTCTGTCCCTGCCTTCATGTAACTGAACTGATATTTTTTTTTTCTTTCATTCTAGAGTTGCTGGTTTTGGAAGAGGGAAAGAGATGGGGGTGGGAAGGAGGTTAGTTTGGTATGTGGGGGTTGTTTTGGTTGGGTGTTTTTCTTTTTTTTTTTTTTTTTTTTCTTTCATAATCCCCTTTTTCTTGGAACTGAAGTCAGTAGTTTTAGGAACTGTGGAAAAAGATACATGTTCATTTTAATTTTTCTGTTGTATTTTTGCTTTCTATGCCTGAAGTCTCTAGACACCTCTCATGACTGGCACCAGTTGCACATTAGTGCTCTTCTTGCACATCCTTCTGTAGTTACTCTGCTGCTGTGTGTAATGAACCCTCCCTCTCTCCCTATCTCTGTGCTGTGCTTTTCCTCTCCCCTTTTCTACCAGATTTCAGCTGTGATTTCTTTAGCTGACATATGAATGCTCAGAATTTCAAAACAGCCCACAGCTGCAATTAGCCATTTGTCAAGGTGTGCATGAACCAACCAGCCTCCTCACTGTAGTTAAGTCCTTCAGTTGGTCTGCTGACACACCACAAAATTATCGTCTTAGCTCAGTGAGTGAGAAAAGTCCCATAGCAATAGAAGCCCATCTTGGTAATATATAAAAACCCCACTGTGTGCATTCACCTTTTTCCCCCACCCCCTCCCTCAAAGTAGAGTTGTTTTTCCCTTTCATCTCAGTGTTTCTAAAGGCAATAAAAGCTTTGTCCACCAGCAGTTATAAATTTCTGGTGTGCCACACCCCCAATTCAGTGCTATTATGTTTAGGCTTGTATGGCTGGAACCCCACGAAGCATTTTCAAGTATCTTCTCCATCCAACTCAAGCAGTTCTCATCACTCCAGAAATGTCTTTCTTTAGCTTATAGGACCCAAGAATGAGCTCCCTTCAGAGCTTAATATGCCTCTGCTTCACACAGAAGCTGAAGGGGTGCTGAGGTAATGTAATGAGAGCACAGGCGATCCAAGTTGGAAGTAAAATACATTTTCTCTGTGATGTGCTCAACCTTTTCTGCCCTGGGGCTTAAAAACTGAAATCTACTCTTTAATTTGGCGTTCTCCGCCTGTACACTGAAATGCCGCTAATGATTCAAGAGAGTTAACAAGAGGGTAGCAAAAATGGTATGTCAGATACGTCTGAAACCATAAAAATTCTAGAGGCAAGAAAATTTGACTCATGTCAATGGATTTTGAAAATATAATTTTCTGTCTACTGGAGGCCAGGGAAGAGAACATACTGAGTTCATTTGAGTCACAGTATTTTTACAAACTCCTTATTAAATCAAACTTGAAGTAAAGGTTCATTTTACGAACAGTTAGTATGCTGCTACCCTTATTTCTTTAGAATGGCAAAATAGAATAATTTTCAAATTTAAAAATAGTCTAAAAAAATCTAGATTGCTTCAAAACAGGGACATATTTTGTTGGTTTTTTGTGTTTTGTTTGTTGTCCCGTCCCCCCCCCCAGTTTGGTTGGTTTTTTTTTTTTTCCCTGTACAAGCAGTTCTCCTGGGAAAAAGGCTGGAATTTGTGATTCACCAGCTCAATTATTCTTACAAATGTGTCATATGTGTCAGTTCTTCTGATTATTTTTTTTCTTTTTTTTTTCCATGAGCTTCTACTGGGCAAGCTTGCCATGCGTCACGAGTGCAAGGTCATGTGTTTCAAGGAGATTAATATCCATTTCCAGAAACATGGCAATTTCTCATGATTTGTGATTTATAGAGGTGGCTATTTACACCATCTAAAAATGTTGAATAGAGCATCTATTATTTAACCTGTCTAATTTATTTTTAATGTTGTAACCAAGTTCATTTATTCAGTAAGATAGCTGCTTTTCATGACAGTTTAACATCTGTTTTTGAATGATATCTTCAGCTCTGTAGCAAAACTTAAATCTACTTTGGAGTTGGAAGCTAATGCATGTTAGTAATGGCATACAATGCAGTTTTAAGCTGTTCATGTGTATTTAAAATAAGATTGATTTACAGGAGTTTCTTTCCTAGGGAAGTACAACTTGAACTAATTCTTCATGATCCAAATGCATTTAAGACTGGTTCATAAAATCTTTAAAAACACAAAACTCAGAAATCTTTCAAAGCCAGTTTACTCCAGCATTATTTTCATGGCTAAAAAAGCACACTCTCCTGACAACAGACTCTTTGGTCGGCTTTTTTTTTTCATGGCATTGCCTTTAATTAGCTCACAAAATGAGATGGAAAACTACATTACTGCAGTATATCCTTGTGGTGGAAGTCAGTTGGAGATGCGCTTGGCAAGATATATTTCTCAGAAAATAGGTGTGTTTCTTAACAGAAGGCTGCAACTAAAAGCAAACCCCCCAACTAGCCTGTACGCAACTGTGTGCCACGTGGGTATTTGAGGTGCGCAGCCAACTGCCCTAAGAGTGCTTCACCACAACCAGTCCCTGGCTGGCTTCTAGCAGTACGGGCTCAGCTCTGGAAACAGTCCTGAACTTTGTCTTCATCAGAAGAGTAAAACTATATTATTTTTATTATTTTTTTTTTTTTTTTAAAGAAATGTACTCTTGGAAGCTACTCCTATATCTTCATGGGGCTTATATTCTGCTGGTCATCGTATCTATTCCTTGTCTTCTTCTATTTAGGCCGAAAGCCTTTTCAGATGCAGCAAAGCCTCCATTTTTTTTTTTTTTTTTGAGTGGGAAGCAGAAAGGAAGAGAATGATAAGTCAGTTAATCGGGCAAGAGATGACCTTAAGCTTTTCTCCTGCGCTGGCTGATGGGTGATCGTTATTGAAGGGTCTGGTTTTGGAGGGGATATTGCAGAAGTACGAACACAGGATGCTCAGCACAACGGATGATGCCTTGGGAGCAACAGCTTGCCTGGTAACTGCCCAAGTGCTTAATTTTGACCTGCAGCTGGGGTTGAATCCGTGTTGTAACCAGCATTTTACAGATTCACGATGGTGTAAATGGAGTCAAATGTCATATTAGATCATGTTGTCAAGGCAAAGTGAAAAGTGTATCAGTGCTAGCTGATTGCTAACAGCAGAGTAAATTGAAACTGTTAAGTCTAAACAAACTTTGCTTTGGTCCCCGATTTTGAGCATACCTTTATTATTTTTAATGGATTGAAGCTGACAGGAGATTTGCGTAAGAAGATTTTATATAGTTCTAGTGAGAATCCGAGTCCTTTGTCAGTGCGTGACAAAATCCTTAATCATTCACAGAATTTTAACATGGTGTTAATGTTACCCAAGATCATTTAGAGAGTATTTTAAAATGGCTACATGTTTCTTCATCACATATTGGAGACATTCACAGGCTTTTACACATGGTCTTGCCGACTGAGTTGGTGAATATACCCAAGCCCATCAGCCTTCTCTGTTACAGATGGGCCGAGTACACTGTCACCACAGTATTAATGAAGCAAAATGGCGGACTCGAGTGGAGGTGCTGTCACCGCCTAGAAACAGCGTTGAATCGGGAGACTTTTTTGTCAGTGAAGAAGCTTTGAATCACCGATGCAGGTATCGAGAAGTAAAAGCAACCCCGGCACTGCTGCCTTCCGTAACCCGGCTCTGAGGGAAGCACTGAGCGGGCCCCGTTAGCCCCATCAGCGTCCACCACGTCCTCGCAGCGAGTGCCGGAGCCCCCGCCGGGCAGTCTCTCCCTCAGCCGCCCGGGGCGGCCCCGTCTCCTCGGCCGGCGCCTCCGCGGGGCGCCGAGCACTAGCGAATGCGCGCGTGAGCGGCCCACTGCTGCCGCAAAGACGGCGGGTCGGGCGGCCCGGCCCGGCCCGGCCCGGCCCGGCCGCTCCTCGGCCCCTCTCCAGCGCCGCTGGGCCGGCTGCGCGCCTTCTCCGATCGTGGCTCGGCCCTGCGGCGGGGCTCACGGCCCTTACGCAGCGGCGCCCAAGCTCCGCCCCTGCCGGGTGTTGGCGCGCGGTGCTTGTGTCTGTTGGGGATCCGGCTGGGACCGGCTGGGGCAGCCCCTCACCTCCTCCCGCCCCCCCCCCCTCCCCCCCCGCAGCCGAGCCCTAAGGCAGGAAATACTCCCTTAACTGTGAAACAAAGTGTAGCGAGTCTCAATAAACTAGCAGGAGCCGAGAAGGGCTGTGGTGAGCCTGGAGGCCGGCGCTGTACCATGTGCTCGGGTTGTGCTGAGAAATGGCAGGACAGAGGAAGGAAGCAGGATGAGAGCTTTCTAAACCCAAAAATGAAAAGCAGAAGCCTTTGAGGTCCTCTCCACGTTGCCGCCTCCTGCCTGGCCCCTGTCATGGCTGCTCTGGGTACAGCCGTCTGGCTGCCAGTGTCGGGTTAGCCAGCCTCAACAGACCAGTAGGTTGGGTTTTGTGCAAAAAGAAGCGCATCAGGCATTTCTGTCCGTAAAGGGCAGCAGCAGCTAGGGGTAGCTGAGGTATCTGTGTTGGTGGCCATTCCTGCAGATAGCTGCTCTTCTCCCAGCAATCACCGACATGTAGTAACCAGGCCTCGCTTGGTTAACTCCTGCTCATCTGTGGGGATAACTGCAATACCCTTTGTGTGGCTGTGAGCAAATGTAAACTTACGCAATGGCAAGTAATACTGCGTGGTGTATTTAATCCTTATTACATATGTAGCCTGTTTTCAATATCTTTTTCAAGGCCTTTCCGGTTTTCTTTGAGCATATGGGCACTGCTGAAATAATGTATTAAGAAGGAAACTGAATTTTCCTGCTGCCTCAGTAGTAGGCTTCAATTTCTGGGGTTTGTAGACGTGTATAAAATTTATCTTATCTGTGTCTTATAATCTGGTAACTATTTAGTAATAACGGTCACCCACACAGTATGCCAGGACACCATTCTGTTTGGTAATGAGCACTCCTGGAGTTCTGTGAAGGCCCCAATTAATCATCGTAGTGCCAATTAAAAAGGCCATTAGAAATACTGTCGGTAGCCATCAATCCTGCATAGGTATCCTTTCTCGAAGAGGTGCGTGTGTAATGCACTCAGGTTTGCACACATATGCATACTTCTTTTTCCAGGTCGATGTGACCTGGCAGAGCAATCGGGCAAAATATATTGGCAGCGGCAATGAATTTATATTCTGTCTTACATCATACTATAGTTGGATCCCAAATTTATTACATTCTGTTAAATCTTAAATCAGTTTTTGTAAGTGGGACATGGTTCTTCATGCGGCACAGTTACACTGAAGCTCTCACTGGAGTTGCACTGCAGTATTATCAGGGTATGATTTTAAGGCCAACATTCGTTAAATCCTTTCAGAACAGGGACTTCGTTGTCCCACAGTTCCTGGTGGGGTGTTGTATGACAGTTTGGGTCTTCAAGCAAGCACTCCAGTAATAGAAATAATTGTGGGTGGAGTCTTCAAGCAAGCACTCCAGTAATAGAAATAATTGTGGGTGGAGCAGGTAGCATTTTTACTTTACATTGGTTATTACTTTTCACTTTTCTTTTTGTCAGCTGATCATAAGTTCTTCATATTTCACTTTTTTGAGCTGAGATTTTAATACCCATTTTGTGCCTTGACTTTTTTTTTTCCTGAAAAGTCCATTTGAAAACAGTTGAAGCATTTATGAGACCAAGAGTAAGTAGAAGGCTGATTTGTCAATAATAAAACAAAAAAAAAGGGTTTTTATTAGGAAGCAGAGCTCATGCTTTGAGCAAGGGTTTCAGAACTCTTAAGGGGTTATGGTCTTTGTTTTTTTCTTGTAAAACATCTAAGTTGTTCAAAGTTACAGTAAGGCACTGAAACCCTGTGTTGTCTCATGCTCAGCAGAGGTGTTAATGTTTTACAGCTGTGTTCTGCAAGAGGAATGGAGCTGAGTGGGACAGATCTGTAATAAGTGCAGCACCTTTATCGAGAATCCGGAATTGAACTCAGGATTTTTCTCTGCTGTTAGCAAATACTTTATGAAACACAGTAGCAGATATGTATGTTATCATCCTGTTATCGCAGCAGATAATCTGCTACCTCTGTCTTTTACTTCAGTTGCTTAGGTACCAGATTTTTTGATAAGTGGATCTTTGGAATTGATGATACACCTGTCAGCATCAACATGCTGGTCCATAATGGGATATCACTTTGGCTTTCCAGTTTACGGGGGGGGGGGGCGAGGGGGGGGAAGAAAGAAAAAATCCAAACAGTCAGTTTACAGGAAAAAATAATAATCCAAACAAACCAATTTCAATCTTTTTTCCCAGCCTCCAAATCCCAGAAATTACATACAGAAACTATGCATTAAAAGAAAGTCAGAGTTACAATCGCTGGCACACTTTTGCTTAAGTCTTCTCCTTTGTGTATGATCATCATCATTCAGTTTTCAATGATGTGATCATAGAGCCCAAAAGATTTTTTGGTTGCAGAAGATGATACAGCTCTAGGAATCAGGCTTGTGTTGTGAAGGAGATCCCTGTCTTGTTTTGTTGCCGAAATCACGAGGTGGGAGTCTTATGAAGGAGAAGAGACCAGCCTGTTACTTGTCTTGTTGCATGGCCACTATTATTGTCTCCCTGTGGAGGACCTGGCATCATCATCATGTCAAGCAGACACCACCTGCTGATGTCTCTGTTTCTGGAACAAAGAGACAGAGGCCTGGGCAACTGCAGTTCTTATAGCTGCCGTGGAAATCAGGGGAGTGATGCTCTGAACCCCATAAAACTAAAAAAGCTAAAACTTGCTGAATACCCTTAATGCGTGGACCTGCCGGCTTTTCACATGGGTGTGCAAGAGTCTTGGAGTCAGTTGACCTTCATCTTGCTGTGCCCCCGTATCCCAGCTTTTATCCAGGAAAGGATAAAATGCTTTTGTCAGATAGGAGTGGGAGAGTTTTCAAACAGTAAATAGCCTTGTTTTATTTTAAGTAGTCACATGCTAGTGTGCTGAGCACTATGAAATTAGGATGATACTAAGAATTTTGCATTCAGAGCAAAATCCAGAGGGTGTTACAAAACAGCCAGAAATGACAATAAAGCCAATTATTAACTAGTTTCCTTTCATTTAGTGGGAGCCAGTGTTTGTCATTTATATTGAGACAGAGGGAAGATGCAGCTTGTGAACAAATGTCAGGAGTTTAAAAGGGTGAAACTGTAAATGAGAGTCTTTGTAATAATAAAGGAACATAAGGCTTGTATCTGTTAAAAGCAAATTTAAAAATGAGGCCTATTTCCTGCCCTTCAACTTAAAATCTTGTGATTATCTTAAATCCCAAAATGTGGCTTCATTGTTCATTTCCTTTTTACCAGAATGTAAAATAACAGAAGCTTGAGCTTTTAGTGTATTAAAAAAGACATAATCCATAACTTCTGGTAGTATTTTAATTAAAGGTATTAGGAGAACCGTCATGTGCGACACATCTTAACGTTCTTGTACAGTGTGCTAGGAATATCTAGGAAAGGGATTATGCACATAACTTGTTCATTCGCAGTGAAGTAGACTGGATTTTGTTATCCTTGACTGTTTATCACCTGCAGCTTGATCATCTATTTTTATGTGGCTAAGAGGAAGGATGTCTTTGTGTGTGTTCGTTGTAGTTCATAATGTGTTTAACAAATTGAGACTGTTTTTAGCAAAGTTCAGTATTGTTTCTTGATACTGAAAGAAACATTAAAGCAAGCTACATAAAATTTTGAGAAATGGTTAAAGAACAAGAAAAAGATTTATGTGGTTTTGTGAGTGGCTTTCATTTCTTCGTGGTTTTGCCCTACCACCTTTCCCCACCTCCCTCCGAAGTATGCCCTCATACCATGTTTCAGCCTTTATTTGTATGTGTCACCTTCCACAAAGGATCTTGAGGATTCACTCTGACAGGCCGTGCTGTTCTGTTGGAATCATATGGTATTATCTGCCTGGCTTCCTGGGCTCACACTGCGCTGCCCAAGTGGCAAGGTGCTACCTTTCTGCAAATTCTATGAATTTAAGAGGGTAATCCGACAGAATTCTTTGCAAGCATGCTCTGATCGGGTGATTGATGTTTTATGCAGTGTTTTTCTGAAAGAGTTTGCATTATGTCACTACCCTGTAAAACCGAGTCTAAAGTATATTATGGCAATGACAATGAGCAATACAGAGCAATGTACAAAAATTGCAGCGGTTGCTCTTTAAGAGTGAATGGGTTTGGGTTTTAACCTCCAAGATTTTGAATGAGAAGAGGATGGAGGAAGGAATTGGGGAGATTGTCGCCAGGTATTGTAATGTGACATGATTTGTATAAATTTTGAAAACTGTAAAGTGTAAGGTTTTAGGGAGATGTTTTAAAAGTAGAATGGTGTTTCCACTGACTCCTTAGCCTCTGTGTAAGACAGGAATGTCACCACTTTAACAGCTGCTGGTGCAGCTGACCTGGGTTTGAATAGAAAGATCTTGTTGATTGATGTTTAAACAAAATGTTAATTTGTTTACATGCCATGTGGTCCCAGTGCACTTGTTTAGTTCACCAGATGCCTTGAAAAGCTGAAGTATTTGACCATTGTAAGGAATTCGTGCAATTTCTCTTTTTTATCCTTTGTACTATTATCTTCCTCCAGCAGATCTGATTCACTTGTAAGGTGTGTTTAAGTAGGTCTTTTTACTTTCACATTGAGTTAAAAAAAAAAAAAAAAGTCAAACAGGTGTCTAAATTCCACTGAAGTTACTGGATATAAACCCATAAAACCAATTTATTAGGTGAAGCAGGGTTACTGTTCAGAGAGACAAGTGTCCCCCTGAAATAAGAGCATATGTTGGCTTCTCTGCTTGGACAAGAGGAAGAGTTGTGTGGTTTTACTAGTGTTTTTAAACAGTTAGTGAATAATGTCAGTTAACTTCCTTCTCTCTCTCTCTCTCTCTTTCTTTTTTTTTTTTTTTTTTTGAGTTGTTTAACTGACAGCTGATTGACCAGCCATTCTGAAAGCAGATGGGAAAATCTGTTCAGGTGCCCTTTTTTTCTTTTTCTTCTTTTAAGTCCTCAGAATCTCACCTAATTACAAGGTGATTACCCTAATTCCTTTTACCCAAACAAATAACATCCATTCTGGAATCTGAGTGTTCCTTGCATGTTTTCCCTAGATGAAGGATCTCAAGTTTAGTTAGCAATAGTACAATAACTCTAAATTTATATTGCTATGAACATATGAAAGGCAGCATAAAATAAATTCATACTTCTTCCCGTCTGTGCTTAGTACAAGTGTTGATATAACAAAAATTAGGTCCAAGTGTTTCATCAAAACCAAAATTTTGTCATTTCCTAGTACACAAAAGCGAAGTATTTATCTTGCAAGTATTTGAAGGTTTATAGAGTCCATGTTAAGAAATTTCTGCTCATTAATGTGTATTATTAATGAATGCCCCTGGATCATTTGGGATTTTTGTATATAGGAAACAATATTAAGAGACTTCTGTGTATGAATTTTTCTAAAGTGCCTGCAACAGTATTTACTTAAGTCTAAATGTCCTGTGGAGGTTTTGCAATACCAGCTTTTCAGCAGAAAGCCAAAGGTGAAATTTTATAGAGTATACTTTGGGTGTCTCAACTGATTATAACATTAAATAACTATATAGACCATAATGTAAATATTGGAATTATTTGAAAACCTACTACAGATAAATAATTTTTGTAATTTGTATTTGCTGAGGTGTTATAAGATGCTGAATCTGAAAGGATTTACAATGATGCAGTATGCGAGTGAACATGTTGTCACTGTGTTTAGCGGTGTCATTCTGCTGCACCATCTAATTTATCTGAGAACAGAATATATAAACAACTCCTTTTCAAAGGACCCTCAGTTACATGGTTTCACTCTCACTACTAGAGAATGTGTCTGTGTGTATACACAGACAGAGGCGTACTCTTTTTTCTCAGACATCTCCAAAGACAAAACTAGAGTACCTGTATTTTTTGATTACATGGCCACTGTAATCTCTCAGTTATTAGCAGTTTGGCACCCATCAAGAGCAGTTTTGCAGCACTTGCGGTCATTGAGTGAACTGAAACTCTTGGCTTGACAGAGTATTTCAGACAAGTCCAGAGCACCCTGTGGGAATTGGATTAAAATCCAAGATAACTGGAAGAAATGAACCCCTAGGTGTCAAGTATCCCTTTAGTGAATTTAAGCGCACTTTTCATTTCTTTGTCTATGAGATGAAAATGGAGCCATTTCCCTCAGAAAGTGGAAGAAAGCAGCCACACAGTGTAATAACATCTTGCAAGGGAGCTTGGTGAATGTGCCACAGGAAGCGGGAGAGCACGGTGGTGTCTGACACTTTTCTCCCCTCCACAACTGCACGTTAAATGTACGCTGCTGTGGATAGGGGGGCAGGCAGGTTTTAAAAGTGGGGAGACCAAATAACTGTCACTGAGTTTATTCCCATTATTCCTTCTGCAAAACAAGGGAAGCCTCTTATAACTCACTCCTGACAAAAACATTTGTCCAGTTTTTACTGCCTCCTGCTTTTTCTTTTGAAACATTGGGCAAAGTGAACAAACGTAAAATTGAAGCAGGAACAGGAGAGGGGAGGAGAAAAGGAAGGACAGGTCCTAGAGAGCAACTTATACAATGCTAGCCCTTAAAGCCTCGAAAAAAGCTCTATTGCTGAGTATGAAGCAAACATCACCTGGGTCAGCTTTCCAGCATGACAGCAATGAACACATGACCAGTAATTCAACCCGGCACAAGAGGTGTTCAAGAATACAAAAATCATGAATGCTCTGTTCTGCTTATCCACTCAAAATGCGATACGTAAGCCTGGACTTCCCTGACAGGGTTCTGTCTCTCCCGTCCTCTCATTTGATGAGCGTCTTCTATGTGAAAGCACGGCCTTTCTGATCCCGTTAGAGAAGAGAGGCTCTGTCTCTGTGGTCCCTTCTGCAACCTGTGCACTCTGTGAACCACGCCGTGCATGGGGTATTTGTTAAGAGATGCATTGGGACCTAACATGTCACAGGCAGACTTTGTTATGGATGAAACCCAGTTGACAGTAAGGATTAGCTGCAACTGAGAGATAAAAACAAGAAGTCATATTTTTAGAGGAAGATTGTGGTGCAAAATTTTGGTTATATATTGGGCAAGGAGATAGTCAAGGCTTTGTGTTATTAGAGATTCTGTACCCTAGGAAGCTGGCAGCAAATTCAGCCTGGCACTGCCAAACTGTACTTCAGAATCTGAGTTTTCATATGAAAAAGGGGAAAAAAAGCAAAACAAACAGAAAACCCTCTATACCCTGCAGCTGCAGAGAAAATACTCAGAAACTCACTGTGACCAGAGTTGTGTTCTTGTCTTGAGTCAGCAATCAGCTTGAAGCAATACCTTTGAGAAGAACGAACTGTGCTGGTCATTTCAATGCATGTGAGCTATGAAGTCTCGTATGTTTACACAGCAGCAGCTAGCTCATTTCTGTGCTTTTATTGCAAAAACCTCAGTGTAATGCATGCTGTTTGAGAATGTATTTTCTTAGGACAGAATAAGAGAACCAGAAGGCAGTTTGGTTTTTTTTTCATGTAAATTAGAATTAATGTTAAACTTCTCTTCCTCTCTTCTTCTCTCCCCCCACCCCACCAAAAAAAAAAAAAAAAAAAAAGGGAAAAAAAAAAAGCAAGCAAGTTTTCAAGTTGTGGAGAAACAGAGAAACAAGGGATATTTTCTTTGCTCACCGGAAAAAGCTTTAGTCATATCCGGAGTCTTGAAAAAAATCAAAACAAAACCCCCTTCTTCCCACGAACTCCTGCATTCTCCTTAGTGCCATATGCCCCAACTTACAATTATCCAGCTTTTTATATATTCCACTTCTGCACTGACAGCTATACAATGTACAACAGTTGCACAGAGTCAGAAGGCAAATCTGTGAAGCACAAAGAGTGAAGAATTTGGTGAGTTTAAAACAAATGTAGTGAACATGGAAGTAAATAACATAAGTAAAACTGGATAGTGATGGTATTTTTTCATTTCTGTGTGTCTGTCTAAACCTCCTGTCTCAAATTTACCTACACAGTACTGTGAATTTCCCTTTTGGCATCAGCTCCACTGAAGTTACATTTAGCAGGCTGCAAAGTACGGGGGATCTTGTACCTAGTGCTCATGATCACCCTGAGGAACCTGTTAATCAGTGGAACATTTGTATAGTTATATGGCTTGCATCATGTTTGAGCATTGGAGCTCAACATTAGAAAAGCACTGTAATTGCTAATAATTAGTACCGGGTAAGCCTCACAAGGTTTACTTAAGAGTCCCCTTGTGTCAGATTCATATCGAAAGCGTATCTGAAGTATCTGAACCGTTTAAGGATCTGGGAGGTAATACTTTGTCATTGTGTAAGGCAGAAGACCTGCGTACAAAAGGGCAAAGGGATTGTGAAATAATTACTGGCTCTGCATTTAATTTGAGTCAATGAAAATGCCAGGATGATTGAAGTGTTTATGCTGAAGATCAAGGAGTTAGATTAGAATAGGATAATCACAACCGGGGACATCTTTCTTAAGTTTTTTAATATTTCCTAGGGAAGAGATAGTGGAGGACTGTGAGAGTATGGCAAGGGGAGTGTTGGAAGGAAAATCAGGATCAGAGGTCACACCTGTGTGAAGCGATGGTTTGAAAATGACAAGTAAAAATAGAAATATGCTTCACTTGACGGTGATGAATGGCTTTCTTGACCCGCGGAGGTAGACTAGAGGTGGCTTTGCACCATGGAGATGGTAATTCGATAGTGGCAGTTACAGGTGAAAAAGTTTGCTGTTAAAAATACGGTGGAAGAAATGACTGGTCATAATTTTGTATGAATACTCATGCCCCTGGGCCTCAGTTGCAGGGGTAGCTGTGCTTTTCTGCAGCCACGGCTGTGACACTTTCAGTTTGCCGTTCTTCCATACATTCAATGTGATTCTCCCATCCCTGTTTTCTCTATCTGTTCCCAGTATGCCTTTTACTTTGTGTTTGTCTATGCTTCACTTATCTTCAGCGCTGGAGTATTCTGCACCACTCACCTGCCTCTTTCCTCTGGCACCACAAAACTGCTCAACTGGCCTCGTAACATTGGTAAACATGAGCAAGGCTCATAGAGTCAGTATTGCTATACCTGGGACTGTACATATAGTTTCCACAATGTGGGAGGTGGGATCAGTCATATCTTGCTTCCACATTTCGTATCCCAAGGGCAGGGAAACATTTGCCAATGGCCTATGACTTTGCCTCTCTGCAAGCAATAAATGCCAAGAGTCTTGTCAGCTTTTTACGTAATAAGACAAAAAGCATGTTACGGGCTGCTGGCTGCTTCTGTTCAAACATGAAGTGTGGATTTTGAGGTTAGTAGAGGTCTGTTTGCTTAAAAGAGGTTCGGATCGAGATGAATTATTAAAATGTCAATAAATACCACATTTTAAAAGATAATAAACTGACTGTTCATGTTGAAGGCAGAGCTCCAGGCAAACATTTGCAACAGCCTGAACCACCTACCTTTATGTACCTTCTTCCTCTATAGCACTCAGCATGAGGAGCCTAAGCAGCCCTGAAGCCCAGAAGGGAGTTCTTAAAGGTCCAAACAGTCAAAAGTGCTTCACAGACACCATGTTCATGGGTTTTGTTCCTTTCTGTATGGGTTTCAGTCACAACTGGCTATGGAAGTCCCTTATGTGCATGTAACATCAATCCATTTGTCAGCTAAAAATACTTAGTACACTGCCGTTTAGTATGGTGCAATTAATCATACATTTGGGCACCGTGATGCCAAGTTTTATTTTGTTTTGAAATATTGTGTATGCAAAATTAGAAAAAATAAATAGTGAAATGCCACGTTTAGCATACTTCTCTTCTTTTGCAATTCTTTGTAAAAGCGTGCCAAAGGTTTATTCAAAAGAATTGAATTTAAAATAAATAATCTTTCATACGTCAGGTCAGGGTTTAATTGGTTGCCCACCCAGTCAGGAGTTACCTGCTACTTGCCAAGTTCTGATCTGTACACTATCGTAACACTAGTTTAGAGATTATCAACTCAAATGACCCATTTGGGGAACAGTCTTATCCATAGGTCTTCCCCCTTCCCCTTCGCTGGGCTTGAAGTCTGATTAGTGTTTAGACATTGCTTTGAGATAATGATAATGTGCCTTTTAATTAGCATCAATATTTCTAATCTTTTGGGAAATAATAATGTGCTGCTTTTTTAACTCCTTGACTGTTGACAGATGGCCACTTATTAAACATCATTAAATTCTGATATCAATCATTTTTGTGCTCTTTAAAATATGCTTGTCATTTAAATGAAATGATATATTATAGGAGGAAGGTTTTTCACACCGGGTTGTGTAGACTTTGATGCAGTGCTGCAACAGCATTTGGTGGAGGCCTTGTTATTTAAGACTTTCTAAGTATAATCTCTGAGGCCTTGCTAACTTGTCATTTCAATGTCTATCCGTTTGTTAAAAGGGCCTCTTGTATGGAAGTAGCTGAAATGCTTCTGAGACAAAGCCACTATTTAAACATTTAGCAACTTGAACTTTTGAGAAGCCTGTGCTTATATGCAGAAAACATTTCATGCATTTACACAGGAATTCATATTGTATCTGGTTTTGTGAGTGCCATGAAAAAGTGAAGGTGAATTCCCACGTGTTATTTGCAGCAATGCTTTATTTGACTTGATGCATTCTTGGCTAGAACCTCTAAGTTGTTATTTGTGAAACCTTATTTAATGGGTACAATTACAATCTGCATTGTGTCCTTGCTCATCTTAATAGCAGTATTAATTTGCAGGAAGGGACAAAAATTATCTTGCAGAGTTATCAAACGGTGTTTAGGCTTTCTGAATGCTAATTAATTCAGAGCTCAAATGCTGTACCTGCTGTTTAAAAGGCTGGCAGCTTGTATTCATCACCTGAGTGACAGCTGTTCCTAGCCTTTTGTACTCTTAAAAAGAGAGGGGAAGATTAACTCCTTCCATGCTAATGACTACCATATTGAAGTAACAATTGTTATGTTCAAAATTTAAATTTGCAAAATTTTGTCTTTAACAGATTTGCTGATTTTGACAGTATATTAGAGAAAGGATTGGTGACAGTATATTAAAAGAAATTGCTAAACATTTCTCCAATACACTGTTAATTTTTCTGGGCAGAAAAAAAAAAGTCTCTCTGACATTTGATGTCAGAACTGGATCCTCCATGTAAGCTAGAAGAAAAAGAATTAAAATATTGTTAAGTCAGATTTGAACATTTATGGTGAGTGTGGAATCTGAAGAATTTTTCTCCTGGAGTCAAATCCTTTTTTTAATATTTACTGTCAAGGAAAATATTTAGTTGCAATTCAATTAAATGTTCACTTAAGCCATTTAAATGTCACATGACAGAGTAAAGAACAATTTTATATTTTATATGTTGCATTCAAAGATCATTGAGTGTTACTTGTTAAACTAAACTCTTCCGCATTAGGAAGAAATGGTAGTCTTTAGTAAAAAAGGGGGTTAAAGGCATGCAGGTAATTTATTTTAATTTAATCTGAGAAAGAGTATCATCTGGTATAATGCAGATGTTCATATGCAGGTTTGAGAGGATTACACAGTTTGCCTGAATGATTGAGGAAGTGAGATACTAATATTGGATTACATTCCTTCTTTTTCACAGAGGAACAGATAGCTAAAATATGTATGTTAACTTGATCCCTCCATTCCCTCCTGCCCTCAATCAAAACATTTTAATTACACTATATTTTCTTTTTGGAGGAAACATGATATAAATCAACAGTTGTCTCCTGTCAAAGGGTATTGCTGAACTACTGATGCCAAACAAGTTTCCACAAAAGCTTTCAGTTAGTATTTTAGGGTAAATTCAAGGGTCTTCTCCTTTTTCTACTTTAAAGACCTATAAAGTCTGGTATGTGTTTTGCTACATAATTATTTCAGAAATTCAGTTGTACAGTAGAGATGTCATAATAATTATAAAATTTTCATTCACATTTTGGAGGCCCTGTATCTTTAGGGAAACTCAGGGTGGACTTGACTAATGCCTCTGGGCTTTGATTCTGTTCACATCAATTTTTACGCGTTCTGATTCAGTAAATCTCATTAAGCACTTTAACTTCCAGTATTCACTGAAAGTTCTGTTGACTTCAGTAGCAGATTAAGCACATGCTTAAATGTTGTTCAAAGCCTCAGGGAAAGGTAATTAAACCAAAGAACAAAGCTATGCTATTAAAATATTTTAACTCATTAAAATCCAATAGATTTGCTGATACTGATTCACTGAATACTCTGTAAAACAATTACCTTACAGTTGGCTGGCTCTCTTGTGCAACTCGGAACACCAACATCAGTATATTAGCTGGGTATTTCTGCTGTGACAATACATTTCCTTTTACTTTTGACCTACTGTTCTATTATTATAAATAATCAGTAATTATAATGAGTGATTGAAAATATAATGGGAAATAAAAAGGTTTCCAAGCTTGTTTACAAAATGTTCTTGAAAATGAACATAATTTTAAAGAAATTTTTGTCTCACTCCAAGTTACTCAAATGTCTTTTGTGATTACTCATTAACTTCAAAAGACATTTTTAGTTTCCATGCACAGGGATGAATTTTTTAAGCTTTAGCAGTGTTGTCTTAGTGTTCTTTGTGTGTTGACATTTTCTGTATTAATTTATTGTGGAGTTTGATGCAGAGTAATTAAAAATCATGCTTTGGCAAGACTGAGATGTAGTCTTTGAATTACCATGTGAGATGCTCTAGTGAGTCCAGCAAGTGTTAAGAAAATGCATGGCAGTATGTAATTCTGTCTGTAGTATGTTATTTATTAAAAAGTCCTTCAACTTTTTAGAATTTTGTGAAATACTTTCTGTAGGGGAGGTGTGTTGTTCTCTAATCCACGGGGAGAAGGTTCTGAAATAACCCCGTAATGATTCAGAAACCAGAAGATTGCTTAAGTGTTGGGGGGGGGGGGGGGAAGGTAGCGGGGCAGCAGGAGGTTAGAGGGAAGGTTGTTGGGGTTTTGTTTTTGTTTGTGGTTTGGGTTTTTTTCCCCATTTAGTTTACTGTAGAGGAAAGAATCTGACCAAGTCTGGAATATTTTGGGAGGCTGGACATGGCATCATTAGCCTTCCCAAGTTCCTGTCCTGGAACAGTTACTGTGTGTGCAAAATCATGAGCTCACTGAAATCCTGGAGTGAGTTATTTGGGGTCTGTAGTCTGGCTGCAGCTTCTTGAAATAAATCTGAATGATAAAGCTACATAATTTTTGCTACTGTGGTATTAAAATCTTACAATGATTCCATCTCAGTGTGCTCACTGAGTCAGACCAAGAAACGATCAAGTCTGCTGATTCGTGTTTGCTTCTTGACCTTTTGGCAAAGATCAAGTGTAGCATATGTTTTTATCAGTCTAATATCTGCTAAGTCCTCAACTTGAGGATTTTATATTAAATGAGTTTGGGGACTGGGAAATGTACTAGGACCTTATGCCATCCTCTTCATGCATGAAGCTGGCTATTGCTGTGTTTCTAGAATGGTGTGAAAAGAAAAAGAAAAAAAAGGAAAAAAAAAGGCAACAAGCGCCCTAATTACCATAAATGAGTGCGAAGAGAAGAGCAGGAACAGAGCAAGCATAGATTATGCTTCTCTAAAGTATTCTTTTAATCTCCACCTATTTTCAACTCAGCGGTTTTCCTGAGCTTCCATAAAACCCCTGTAAAAATAAAATAAAATTGCACTTCTGATTGCATTTCAATCTTGTTTTCACATCTTCTCAATGCATACTAATATCCATTTTGTAATGTCCAGTATTGTAACATCAGGTTGTCACCTTCAGGTCTGGGCATTGCTTTGTACTTACAGTGAGCCTACACTCAGTCTCATCCTTGCTGAATAGCAAGTCATTGCATCACTGTTTATTTTCACTGGTCACTCTTACAGGTTCTGTTTTTCTGAAAAATGAGATAAACTAGCAATCAGAAATAACCACAAATTCAAAAAGAGAAAATACATACACTACATCATGGTGAAATGGTACATATAGGGTTTGATTAAAGACCATTGGAAAGAAATAGATGTGATTGATATTTTTGAGGAAGCACTGCTCTCACAAGTGTTTAAAATATATTCAGGCAAAACTATTATATCTAAAACTATATATATATATATACATATATATAAAAATCTCCAAAAACTATGGAGAGTTGGTGTTCACTTGAATGTTTTTGATTGATTAAATACCATCTTATGCCATTTTATAAACTGGAGGTCCAAAACTGTTCATACATGTCGCAATCAGTGTCTAACAAAAGCTGGTTTTATTTGGCCTGTGACACAGTTACTGCTGAGGTCTATGTAATGCAGCAGGTGATGACAAGCATGGTTTATGACATCTCTTGAAACAGAATCAAGCCACTAAAGGCCAAGTTGATGTGACAGGGTGAAAACTGGAAGTTGTATTAGAAACCAAATGAATACAGTTCAGATAAAGAGTGAACAAAATCATTTCTAGATGACATAAGAATTTGACCCTTTGAGGATTTCTTACTAAGTATGTGAGGTAATACAGAACGGAGGAACCTGTGTCATTGTAAATTAGTGTCCTTGAGTTAAGTCTCATTACCAAGACACCTTCAGTTTTTTAGTTATTTGACCTGCCATGGTTAATAAAAAGAAAGTTAATTTGGTGGTGTGACATTTTTGGTGGTAGCTTGGTGCACTACCAAATTAATTGCAATAAAATAAAATCATAGTTTCTAAGAAAACCCCAAACTTCCTGTTCCTTGCATTTTGAATCAGTTGATGATTTCTTAGTCATTATTTATGGCCTCAGTATTTAAATTAGGACATGTTAAACAAAGCTGATGTTTGGGGCAGGGAGGGAGGGGAGGAAATTAAGTGTTTGTTAATGGTAACTATTTTAATGTTGCCATTTCATGGAAAATACAGTATTTTGATTCTTTAAAATTTCTGTATAGAGCCAAAAAATAGTGTCTACAAGATAGAAATCCACTGCAGCAAAATACCTTCTTATTACTATGCATGCTATGATGCTTACCGGTTATCGTCAATATACAGTGTCTACTGGCAAGGAAGCTTTTGTTTGTCATGGGAACAAAATGATTGTTCCTCATTTTTCTTGACTGCTGAGTTCTTTAAGTGAAAAGCATTTTGATCCTGGAATAAATATTGATTCTCTCTTTTCTCTGTCTGAGAAAATTAATTTAGTGTGAGTTATATTCACCCAGGTGAGGTAAGGGCAGCTCAGGACCCCACAGGCTACTTAAACCTGTGACACAGGCTGGCATTCAAAAAGTGTCTTCATTACCCCTAGGTCAGCACATACATGCTAGTTCTTTTGAAGAGTGTCTCCTGGGGCAGAGGGAGGGAGGGAGGATTGGTGGCCCACTTGGCTATAGCAATAGGACTGCAGGCTTTCTTTTTTCTAGCTAAAAAGTAGTAGAATCTATCTGCCTTCATTCCTGTCCACCTCCCCCCATTCTGAGTGGTTCTGTACCCTAAAACCAGGTGGTCTAGATGAAACCAAGGGCAGTAATGCATTGTCCTTTCCAGAGACAGCCTTTAGAGAAATGTAAAGATCTGTGTTTTCCTGTGCTGATTTTTAGCATGCAGAAATCCTTTTCACAGTGCACTGGGGGGAAAGTGGAGAGGTTGGCAATAGCCAAGTCTTCCAATTGTAAGTAAGCTAAAAACACGAAAGAAAGAACGCAGAAAGTTGAAATAATGCACAGGATTACGTTTACAAAGCTGAGCATCCATTGCTATGGCCGCTCTTCAGCTGACAGGGGCCGTGCTCATCCTTGGAGAGGGGCTCAGTGGCATATTCTTGTGTCGTGGTTTAACCCCAGCCAGCAACTAAGCACCACGCAGCTGCTCACTCACTCCCCCCCCCACCCAGTGGAGTGGGGGAGAAAATCAGGAAAAGAAGTAAAACTCGTGGGTTGAGATAAGAACGGTTTAACAGAACAGAAAGAAGAAACTAATAATGATGACGATAACACTAATAAACTGACAACAGTAATAATAAAAGGATTGGAATGTACAAATGATGCGCAGGGCAATTGCTCACCACCTGCCAATCGACTCCCAGCCAGTCCCCCAGCGGCAATCCACCACCCCCAGTCCCCCCAGTTCCTAAAACTAGATGTGACGTCCCATGGTATGGAATACACTGTTGGCCAGTTTGGGTCAGGTGCCCTGGCGGTGTCCTGTGCCAACTTCTTGTGCCCCTCCAGCTTTCTCGCTGGCTGGGCATGAGAAGCTGAAAAATCCTTGACTTTAAACTAAACACTACTTAGCAGCAACTGAAAATATCAGCGTTATCAACATTCTTCGCATACTGAACTCAAAACAGCACCGTACCAGGTATTAGGAAGACAATTAACTCTATCCCAGCTGAAACCAGGACATCTTGATACACAAATTGAAAGAGTAGGCAAGAGCAATGGGAAGAGTTGGACAGATTACTTTAAAAGAATTGCATGCTTCCACTTCCTTCTCTTTGCAGCTCTCTTAAGAAAACATTGTTGTGAGGTGAGAAACATCTGAACCTTTGCAGATCACTACGTGTGCCTGTTGCTATCGTAGTATTTGATATCAATCTGTGTCCATATGCATCCCTATCAGATTCAAAGCATAAGCCTGTGATACTGTAGAAATTCTGTCATGCAAGTGCAAAATTTCCTCTGCCCTGACTTAAAAAATAACTTTTATTAGTCACTTGACAATTAGTCCAGATTGCTGGATTCCCTTTAGAGAGTGATGCCTATGGTGTCTTGATTTCACCATTATAAAAGCAACAGTTAGCATTCTAAGAAATCAGTTGAGTGGAATTTATTGCAACATGCATGTCTAGCATGATGTTAACTGTACATCTCCAGCATGATATTACCATGTGTTTGTTCCAGTTAGTACTATTGAAGTAATGTTGAATTCACATTTAATTTCATTTTTTTTGTCTTCTCATACTATTTTTTAAAAAAAACCTCCACCACAATAAAAAACAAACAAAAATGAACGTATAAATATAACTCACTCACTTCTTATGTGCCTCAGACAGACCATAATCCTGCCATTGACTTTCTGAAAACATTTAGGATTGTTTGGGAAGGTTTTAAGCTAAAATGGGGACTTTCATATGGCCTGTATGATCTTTCCTCAAAGGAATGCATTTTGTTAAAGTGATGATTTATGAGATTCAGTACTAATGTCAAACTTTGTTCTGCTGTGTGAAGTAACATAATTAAAACACCAAAACAGAAGAACACAAGCAGTGCAGCATTGTTGAACTTGTAGATATTTCCACATAGGTGATTTGAAATCTGATGTAACAGTGATATGAGTGTTTGAGGCATGTCCATGTGAGATGTAAGAAAAACAAGCCTTAAGCATCTTAGTTATTTCCTTCAGAAGGATTTTATCCAGAGAGGAAGATGCAATATTTATGTGCAATAGCAGCTGGGTATTTTTAGAATTATTTTAAATTCCTTTATACTATGTCTCTGCTTGATTAGAGAATAGCTACCAATCAGATAACATAACAGTTTGTCCCATTTGTGTGAAGTGATATTCCAGGATAAAATTACAATTATTTCCTTCCAAATGTGGTATTCATTTGGGAGTAAATTAATTAAGGCTGAGCTGATAAGTATCTGCTGTTGTTCTGCAGTCATGACATGGCAAGATAATAGGTATCTACATGCAAAACTTACTTGTACATCAAAAAAATAAATAAAGTGCCTGTACCTATTGTTTCTAGAACTGTTATGTGATACTGTAAATAATTTACTTAATTCCATGTTTAAAATACCCAAAGGTATAATGTTTTATTATTGTTACTATTGACTTAGATTACATTAGTGTAAGAGCTCATTCTTCATTTGAGAGCCTTTTCTCTTGAGACAGGAAGGTGGTCTCTGTGCACTGTGCCCTACCTGGTTTCCTACTTTATCCACACTATGACTTGAACAAATAAAGATGAACAAAATGTAAATTGAGAATCATAAAAAGACTCTCAGTGTGGTGGGGTTCCCTCAGTGATCTTCACTGATGGGGAGGACATATTTCAAGGTTTTATCAGTGGGATCATGATATGAATTGCTTAGTTACTCTGTACGTGCTGGAAAACTGGACGTTTTCCTTGTTTCTCTTTGAGGGAAGATCAAAAATTCATGCAGCAGGAATGTTAAGACTGTCAGTGTTTGAAACAGTCAGTTAAGATAAGAGATAACTGCACATGAGCTTTCCATTGAGTTGTAGAATATCGTTGACTTGATGTCTACATGTGTTTAAACACAATTGCTTTCTATACTTATTCCAGTCATCCTGTGTCATTTTCTGTTGGCTTATTTTTCTGCCTTAAAATTAAGCTAATTGCAGAATGGTTTCATATAACAATATTGACTGTAGAGGTATGCATTTCTGCATGTTCTTTTGTATGAATTCTCTTCAGTACTATCTCAATGAGGTGGATGAAAAATCAAGTGCTGAATCTTTTAAAACTGCTTTTCAATGCCATCTTCAATCAGATATTAAGAGGAATTAATATAGCTGGAGCTTAATCATAAACTTTTCTCCTTCCTGACAGTACTGACATTTACTTGTTTCTAGACAAATAGATGAATCATAGCTAACGAGTTGTTTTGATCATTTCTGGTGTTAATGCAAAATCAAGGCTCATGTATTTTGACCCTATACCTCCGAATTAACTCTAAAAGACTAAAAGCCTAAAAGCTGATCTTTTGCAAAGACTTAGAAACTCCTCTAAAAGTTGCTCCATTCAGTAGGCTTCAGCCTGGGGTAACAAACCACTGGTAAGCCATGGGTGACTGCATGCGGAGGGAGTCTGCAGGGCAATCCATCATCCAGTGGGCATTTGCTGGTACATACCACTGGAAGCTGAATATTTGGTAACGCTCTTTTTTTTCACGTGAAGCTTTACCTGTGGCTCTTTCTGTGAGTGAAATTGAGTGGTAGCCTGTGATCCCAGCGAGTCTGATTCACAGCAGGCTTTTTAGTTAGAGGGTTTCACAGCACTTACTGTCTGCTTGATTGTATGTGAAAGAGAAAAAGAGGATTGAACAAGGAGATGCTAAATATAGAAAATAAAAAGGGAAACCTTGATCAGACTGAAGGTAGGAATACCTATCTGTTCCAGATTTAGTATCCCTATATTTTTTGTATGAAGAGCAACGTAAAGGAGTATGGTGTTTTGCACCTGCGACGTTGTTGGATACTGGAACAAGATTTTGGTTCTGAAGTTGGCTTCCAATAGTCAGTTTGGGAAGCATATATTGAGTCTTTCTTTGGGGAGCAATATTGGACTTTGCATATAATTCAGCTAAGGTAGCAAATTTAGACCTTGAGCCTTAATGTTTCTGTGATTTTAAAACTATTTAGCTGTATATAGGGCTTCTTTTTTTTAGAAGTGAATATCTAACCCAAAGGCCATGTACAAGCCTTCAAGTTTAACCTTTTCATTTTACTTGACACTCTAGAAGAAGATAAGGGGGAGAATGCTGTCAGAGAGGTTACACAGAGGATAGAGAGTGGTGGTGGTGAACGGGATAATGACTTCAGCTCTGACTTTCTTCTTCCTGCTGCAACAAGGCATCTGTATTCTCTGCTGGGTGCAACCAGCCTGCAGGAAGGTTTCGTCCCTGCAAACCCCAAGTAAGTCAGCAGATCATCTGGGATATTAGAGAGACATCGGAGCTGGACTTGTGATGACCTGTTTTCAAAAAAAGTAAAAAGTGTAGACGGATGGTGAACGGGAATGATGGGAAGAACGCAAGGAAGGCCTTAGGTATACTTCCATCTGCAGTATTGTAAAGATAATACTACTGTGGTATCAGGTGGCATGAGCTGCCAGCCAGCCTTAGCAACAGATCTTTGTCTTCCATTTCACATACAAAGGGGAGAGCTAAGTCAAAAAGCAACTTGCAGCTGGCTGACACTTCAGGGGGATCACTGACAGTAGTGAAGGAATAAGACTGAACGTTTCTGGGCTGAGATTAGCTGAAGTCTTCTCTTATCATATAATGGTTTATTATACAATAGTATTCAGGCAAATGTGTATAGTGTAACAGTATGTCAATTATTCTGTCTAGTAATCAGACACTTCATTTTGCGCTGCAGAAACAAATGCCTTTTTCAATTGCTTTAATATGTTACATTCTTTAAATTAGATTGTCTATGGGCAGCATATAAACAGCACTCTCCAATATTATTTCAGAAAATGAATAGCATGTGATGCCCATGCTTATCTACAAGAGCAACTGCGGAGTGACATAGGTTCTTGTTATTTTGTTCCATATGAACAGCTCTGAGTAAGTGTCCGTTCTCAAGAAATACACATTTGCTGCATTCTGGCTCGGGAAGGCTGTGTGCCTATTTGACGTGCTCTCAGTGGAGAATTGCTTATCCATGCCTGATCCTGACTGGTTTCACCTTCCAAAAGAAACTAGCATAGGTCAAAAGTTGGCAAGATGGATTGAAAAGTGTTTCCAGCTGATAGAAATGCTTTTGGTAACCAAGTGGGGGAATTTGAAATCTAATCTATTCTAGACAGAAAAACAGCAAATAGTCCATGTTTCAACATGAACAAGCTATTCCAGTATCTAAAGTGCTGACATACATGTGTTTTTCAAGTCACAGAGACGTGAATCAACTACTTTTGCATGAAAGGTACAAATACAGAGTGTCTTCTTTAATGGACTGCAGTATGACAAAAGAACTTTTTTGTTCACTAGTTCACTGCAGTGCTAATGGCCACACCTGTGTGAATGTTTCCATTCTCCCTCTTCCAGTTCTTATGTTCAAAGATTTTGGCATTCCTAATTTCTCATTTCATTATCTTTTGAAATTTTTCCTATTTTTCCTTCTGTAGTTGAATCTTTCCCTCCCTTATTGGAATAGTTTTCATTTCCTTTTTTCCTTTTTTCTCATCTGAATGTCTTTTTCCTGTTTACTTTTTTTCACTCTTGCCTGTTTGCCATGTTTAAGTTCTTCCATATACCATTTCTTCACAAGTAGTTCCAGTGTTGTCCAACACTTTGAGGGAAACACACTTTCTCAGTTGTTACCTGTTCCTCTACGTGAGAGAGTGTATGCTGTGAGCTTAGGATGAGAAGAGTGTGTCTTGTTGAACAAAGATTATTTTATTCCTCCTTGATTTTCTTAGCTGCTGTTCTTTGCCCTCCATTCCTTCCATCTGTCTCTGACTGCAAGCAGAGTGTAAAGCAAAGTAAGGGCCAAGTGTCTGTTAGGTTTCTTGTTGAAATACAGAATAATGATGAGGATGTGAGTCAGAGACTGAGTATCACTGGGTACAACAGCATAGAAGTATTTTACATATATTTATTATAATTGTCCTCCTTTTATTCCATTGTTTGTCCTTTTTTTCTCCTTATACCTCTCCTAGATTATGTAAACAGTAACTAATTGATGTATTATAGGAGATCTTTAATCAGACATTGTTACCTTCTCATTTGCCTGGAAAAAGTAGCTCCTTAGGTATAGGAATTGTACGTAGGAGGGCTAAGCTGCCCTTCATGGCTTTGCAGGGCTAGTGAAACCTTCTTATACCCATACACCCCCACCCTCCCACTGCCCTTGCACATCACAGATTTCTTAGACAAACTGGTATGTGAAAATTTCCAGTGTAAATTCAGAACTAAACAAGGCAAGGAGCCGTCACAGTTGTTTTGTTAAAATCTTTAAAACCAGTTTCAAAATTTAATTTCTCCTGACAAGGACAATCAGCAAAGACAGATTTCCATAGTATGGAAGCAATCTTGTTGACTGTCTTGAGCAAATTCTCCCACTACTGACTGGCTACTGAGATTAAGTGGAGTTTCTAACAAATCCTGTTACAATGGATCAAGCACTGTCTCTCTAGTTATACTTATTGGTTGCAAGCCTCTGTAGAGGTTTATTTTAACGTACCCATTTTATGGTGCTTGGAATATCTTCATACTCTGCATTGCTGCTACTATAGATAATGGATGACCACTTCGTTAATGTTTGATGGCAGTTACAATACACATCTCCCAAAGTTAAGTGTCCTTATGTCTTTATATGAGAACTGACCTTCAGGGACAGTAAACATATTGTTTGGCAACAAGTTAATTACAGACTTTATCTTCCAAAAACATTCATGTCATGGGTGGGATAATTAAGATGTCCTTGCAAGTGAAAAAAAGTTCTTGAGTTATAGTAATGTTCCAAAGTAGGTGTTAGAAACCGAGGTCACAACGGTATTACAAGAGCTGTGTACTCCTGTTATTTTGACTAAATAATTCTCCTCTTCGGGCTATAAAAATGAAAGATGGATTTAACTGATATGTATAGCAATATATTCTGTAAGTCTGTGAAAAAACCAGGGATTTGGGTTGTGCAGGGGTATCATGGGCAAGCAGAACTGATTGTGTTTGATTTACTGGGGGATTGATTGCTAGGGTTTATTTTGGTTTTCTCCCCTTTCCTCCTTTTAAGGCCTGTATCTTTTGTTAAATTGTTAGGATCATGTCAGCCCTTTCTGCTTTTCTAATATGAACTTCATGGTGATAAATAGCTAATTATTTGCAATTGAATTGGGCTATGAATTTAAATATGACAGAAACAGATGTACTGGTGATTACCTTCAACGCATTGCTCAGGGAATGTAAGTCTAACATAGTATAAATACCTTATAGAAATGTTATTTCTGAAATGGAGCAGTACAACTATTGAACAATATCATAGAGATGTTAATGAGTTCTGTGGTACATGAATATCCTCCAGACTGATGTATCTCAGATATGATGTGTTTCATTTTGGTTTTTTTTCCTGGAAGAATTTGGGTTGGGAGGAGAGGAGTGTCCACTGGTGGGATCTGAAGTTCCAGTTCTGGAGTGTTGAATTTCTAAGCTGGAATCATGTTGTTTGGGTGAAGTTATGAAGTATTTTTTTCACAATATACATTCAAAAGAGGACACTGAGCATTTTCCAAAGATGGAGACCCTAGAGGGGCACCCTGCAGTGCTATTTTGTGGGTGAATGAAATGAAAATCCTAAATGAAAATCTTTGTTGGCTGGCTGAATTACAACATGATACAGTGGGTTAGCTACCCTGGGATGCCTTTGTATTAACGTGAAACTAAGAATGAATACACACGCTAATGTAATTTAAAGATTCGAATTGTAATATCTGAAAAAAGGATGGACTCTGCACATGTTCTCCTTCTCAAAACTCGATTCAGAAGATCGATAGGTCTGCTAAGCAGGTAGTTCTGAGCTACTGTTTTCAGTTTCAGTTTTTCTATTCCAGCAGAAATAAATGTTTCCTTTTTTTAATGGACAGTATAATTTTGGACAATCAAATAACTCTGGAATGAATTTTATTCACTAGAAGAAAAGTTGTTTAAAATTAACAAAGCATTCCCCAAGTGTAGCCACGATACATAGAAGCTGAGGAGTCTTACTGTGCCGAAATATAGCAGCAGTATGAATGATTGAAACATACGCTTGGAGACCTCTTTCTGTGTATCCATTTGTGGTTAGAATGATAATATTTAAGCATCCCAAAATTAGAGAATAATAGAAAAATATTATCTAAGCACAAAGACTTAAAATGATGGAACTGTGTCATTCATGTCCAATGCAGCACTGTTAACACACCTGTATCTAATTGATACAGTAATACAGAATGTGTCCAGGCTGTGTTTATACAAAATGGAAGGCAATAGAATAACACCTTCAAAATGGTTAATTTTGAGGCTGTCTCAGTGACTGTCTTGAATGTTAAATCCCTGTATCTTTGCTCTTATGAAAATGTTGTCCACAGATATTTGGGTATGGTGTGCTCAAGAAAAGTCAGATAATCTCTTGAAGATTCCTTCATTATTAAATGGCACTGGAATGTGATTTTTATTGTGCAGATCAGTTCAGTGGTTCCATATTTTGAAATTCATCTCCAGCCCTATCCTAAAAGCTAGTTCACATTTGTTTTACCTTCTGCAGTACATGAGAGTTGAGTAAGTCAGTTGATCTCTCAGGCAGGATGTGGTGTATCTTAAAATGAAGTTATCAATGAACATTGCATGCACTATGTAACTTTTTTATATTCCTGTCAACTAGATAGTTTTTGGTAAGCAAGCTTTTTAGTTTTGCATGTTTTAACTTCTAAAATATGTGGGTTCCTCTTTGATTTCTTTTTTTGGAAACTTCATAGCTTATTCAAGTTGTCTCTTGTTTATCAGGTTTACTTGGGTATTCTACTCAACATAATATGGCTCAGTTGAATTTCATTTGAGGTGATTTTTTTCTGCATAACTGTGTGCAAATAAGTGTTCTGATAATCTCTTTCTTTTTAAATCAACCAATTTAATACTTGCTTCTGTCACTGTTACATAGAGATGAGAGACTTGACCTATTTTTAAAAATGAGCTTTTTAGCTTTGTTAGCTAAAGGAACTCAGAATTTTAGAATTTTTAGAATTTATTTTTTAATTAGCTGCCATTAGGATTTGCTGGGGCACACGTGGATGATACTTCCCTTTTAATTGTTATCTTTTGCAGTAATACTTAGTGGAATTTTTTTCTTCTCATAAGCCCCTGACATTTTCTAACCTAGTGCTCTTCAGCATTTGACTTTGACCTGCTGTATAGGCTTCAGCTTTGTTGCATAAAAATTGCTTGGATACTGCTAGAACGTATAGAATATTCAATTTCATGTGCATTCAAGCAATAAGCATGATAGGTGATTCATATATGATTACAATTACTTCTAAAGTGACATTTACACCAGAACTATATTAAGTCTTTAGCCCTGGAAAAAAAAAAGAAGTATTTTGTTAATGCTATTCTGTATTCAATGGCTTTGATGGTACTTGTTGTAAATGTTTCAGATTACTGTCAAAACTTAATTATCAGTGATAATATACTAATGCAGTAAGTTCACATAGGTGCTGACTGAATGACTATTCATAGAATCACAGAATGGTTTGGGTTGGAAGGGACCTTAAAGATCATCTAGTTCCAACCCCCCTGCCATGGGCAGGGACACCTTCCACTAGACCAGGTTGCTCCAAGCCCCATCCAACCTGGCCTTGAACACTGCCAGGGATGGGGCATCCACAGCCTCTCTGGGCAACCTGTTCCAGTGCCTCACCACCCTCACAGTGAAGAACTTCTTCCTTACATCTAATCTAAATCTATCCTCCTTCAGTTTAAAGCCATTACCCCTGGTCCTAGCACTACATGCCCTTGTAAAAAGTCCGTCTCCGGCTTCCCTGTAGGCCCCCATTAGGTACTAGAAGGCTGCTGTAAAGTCTCCCTGGAGCCTTTTCTTCTCCAGGCTGAACAACCCCAACTCTCTCAGCCTGTCTTCATAGGAGAGGTGCTCCAGCCCCCTCATCATCTTTGTGGCCCTTCTCTGGACTTGCTCCAACAGGTCCATGTCCTTATGTTGGGGGGCCCAGAGCTGAACTATTGCAATATATAATTAAGTTGGTGTAATATGATACATTTCCACTGATCCTACAGAGCCTTTAAATGAAATCTGTTTCAGACTGAATTCCCTTGCTGCATTGTTACCATTCCTAGAGTGACTGCTACAGAGTGACTGATTTTTTTTAGGATTCTTGCAAGGGGGTGTGCATATGTTAAAGAAACTCCATGTTACACAGCTGCAAATAAATTTTCTTCCAAATTTTCTTTTAATATTGTTATTACTGGAAATAATAATACCATTATACAGTTAGCAAAACATGTGTCTGTCTCAGTCTAATAAGTCAGATCAAAATATATTGTGTTTATAGTATATATAAACCATATACTGTATATTACTAGTATTTACAAGTATTAAGCCATTTGAGAGCTATTGCAATTTCTAACCTGTATAAACAAAAAATGGTTTGCAGAGATGTTTGTCTGCAAAGTGAAAAACTGAAATTTTAATGGAATCTTTCCAATAGCTGTCAGTTTCTTCCTCAGAGTTTGATAATTGAAAAGTTTGTTATTTTTTTAGAAAAGGAAGATGGTTTCAATTATCCAAAGCTAGTGGAATGTTTTAACTACCCTTCTGCTATCAGTGGACTTGTTTACATTGGGTTTTTGACTAAATGGAGATTGCACATATCCAGATGTTATCTGCCCGGGTGACTTTTTCATTTACTTTGGCAAAGGATTTGATGGCATATTGCTACCATCTCTTTGTCAGTTTTCACATTATATATTGCAGGCTACATTTAGACTTTTGTTTTATAAACTTCTTCCACTAAATTGTTAACTCCTGAACTTTTGCTCTCCTTTTCTGAGGGTGAATCCTCATTTTACAATAGGCTCATCTGAATAAAGATTATAGGATATGGAAAGTTGTATGTTCTATCCTTTGCATGGCTCTACACACAACTGAGCAAATTCTAAGTTTTATTTTTCAGTTTTTATAGTTCATTTCTTTTGGTCTTATACACATTGGGAATGTCATTGCTATAAGTCTAGACTGCAGCCTGGCATTCTGCCTCATGCGGAAAGCATGGCGTTATTAGGCTGCCCAAGGGGCAGCACGGGAACCATACTGAAATGATAGATGGGATTTCGATCCTTACTGCAAGTTTTCTCATTGGTTAGCAAGAAAAAAGCCAAAGTCCCAGACAAACAAACCCAAAATCCAAAAGAAACTTTTCTTGTTCTTGATTTTTATCTCTGCTTTGCTGTGCTAAGGGGCAGAGATATGTCTGAAATGCATCTACTCTGCAACGTCCTTCAGTAAGATAGGAAAGGCAAAGCTCTCCACCAAGAACTGCTTTCTTCCCAGCATCCAGTGACCTCCTGTGCCAATGGCTTGCACAGAGGAGCAAAGGCTCCTTGTACAAGTAGCTTACAGCAGGATAACATTCCACAGAGTATCAGTGGGGAATTGTAGAAAACATTAGCCAGGACCACTCAGAAGTAGAACTATAGTACTGAAAAATAGGAACAGTTAAACAAGAGTATCATTTAATTCATTTCTGTCATGTCATTTTTCAGCACTATGGGGGTGGGGAGGGAGAAATATCTTAGCCCAGAAACCTGCTACTTAGGATGTGCTAGGCTGAGAAGCAGCATGAATAAATAATTCAAATTTTTATATCTTTAGAGCGATAAAGATGTAAAGTGGGCGAGTGCTCAAGCTCAGCAGTGATCAGACAGAGGTGCAGCCAACAGAAACAGAGGTTTGAAAGTGTAAGATCCTCATCTATGTTCTAGTGAACCTTTCTGTTGAGTTGTTTTACTTCTTTCAACCTCCAGACCTTCTGGTTGCAAATTAAAGAGCGTTCACGCTGGTGTTCATGTGACTCACAGATGCATACATCTTACATTAAATCTGAATGGAGCTCCACTTATTAATGTTTATACAGACTGGGTAGATCTAATTCTATTTGCAGGTCTTTCAAATGCCAACTTTTTATTTTAAGCCTGGTTTACTTTAACTGCAGTATTTAACCTCAGAAATGTGTTTGTGGGGTTTTTTCCTCAATGGCTTTTTAAAAAGTGTAAGGCTTTAAATCAGTGAAAGTAATGAAAATTTATATGCTCTTTTGCATGTGTGATTTAAGCAAACCTATGGTGGAACCATACACAGAGGGATTTGAATCAAGCAGCTTTAGTTGTTGCTAAGATTGTTTATTTTGGTAATGCCTGAAGACCAGCTTTGCTTCGTAATGTAGAAACACATGGGGACAGGTTTTTAATCTCCTGTAGTAGCCAGGGTTGAGCGATATTGGTAGAATTTTGCGGTAAAATCCATGAACAGTTGATGTTCAGCAAATATCAGGCTAGTTTCAGTTTGAATATGGGAGAGAGAAGAGAAAGGGAGAAGAAAAATTGACTATGAAGATGCAAGATGGTTGAAAGGAAATGTGACACTGAAAAGGGAGAAATGAATAAACAGTGAAACTGAATTGAAGGGCAGAGGCAGGGAGGGAAAGTAAAGATCTGCTAAGCAAAAGAGCAGTTAGCACAGGAAAACACATCAAAACTTCAGAAATTTATGAATCACCAGAAATACCTCTTTTTGGCAGCTTTTGCAGCTGCTTTTACTAGTTGGAGAGTGGCTAGGTTTCTCTCTGAGAAGTGGCCCCTAGGCCAAATGATGGAGAGAGGTTGGGCATCTGCAGTTAACTATCTGCTGTTAATAAATTATTAAGAACAATTAGATGGGTTTAGATGTGTGCCTAAAATATACACAGGGCTGTGCAAGAAGTGAATGCAAAGTTATTTCCTGTCCAATGACTTCACGGCCTACGTGACAGGTACAGAGACAACAGGTGGTGATGGTGGGAGCTCTTAGTGTACCTCTTTTTCTTCCTTTTTTTGTGAACGAATCATATTTTCAGTAGGCAGTTGACTTACTGTATAATGACCTGATATCTTTATAAGATCTGTGAGATTTAAGAGAATTATTTTTAAAAGGTGGATCTGAAAAATATAACATGAAAATAAGTCTTCTGTGTATCTTACAGCATCTGCTGGGTGGGGAGCTAGCCTTCAGTGTTAGCTTTTGTATAAATTTGAACAATGTCACTTCTAGGTACAGGAGCAATACCAGAGTATCATGAAAATCTGGAAGAATCAATTGTCTTTTTTCCATTTGCCCCTCTGAGGACATGTTTGTTTTGCATTAGAATTATTTTTTTGTTGCTAAGAGAATGGTGTTTAAAAGGTTGGAATTTTGGGTTTATAGGATGATTTTACAGAGAGAGTTAGGGCTGTCGCTTGTGGGCAAGTGAACATGGGGACAGGTGTTAGAAACCTGTATCTGCCTTCTCCCTTAGGTATTTATAATGGCATTGATCAGGTGCTTAGCATTTAGTTGCATTGCTACATTGGCAGTTACGGCCTGGTCAGAAAGAAAGGGCAAGGGCAGGGGAAAATTTACCAGTGCTGCTTTTTGGGTCAGCCAGACCTCCCTCAGGAGCTCCCAGTAGATCATTCTCCTCTTTGCTCCTTCCCTTGTATATAATTAATTTGGGCTGAATGACTGGTTTTTAACTGAGTTCTGTGTTAGCTGCTCATGCAGAAAGCGGGGCCAATCAGTCAGCCTCTGATCTGTTTACTCTTATCAGCTGTCTTCTCAGTAGCTGGTAATAATTTACTTAGAACAAAAGAAAATGTGGGCTCTGCTTAAAACCTGAGATTCCCGTGTCCTCTTCCCCTGCAGAGCTGGGAGTCTTGAGAAGAAAGGGAATTTAGACAGGAGTAGAGCAGAGCAACCAGGATTAGTGGTAGAACCAAAATAGTTCAGAAGTATTTGGAGAGATGGAGCTCTCTGGCTGGAGGACAGAGGGATAGCATTATGTAGAAGGAAAACCATTTGCCAAAGGACATCACAGAGGGTTCTGCTAAATTCCAAAAGGCATTCAGCAATGAAGTGAGGCTTTGTGGTGGAAGGATGTTTGTTTGTTTGTTTAGCTTCTTTTATCTCTTGGTGTATCTGAAGTAGAGCTTTACAAAAGCTTTACAAAGCTGGATGGTACACATGTCATCCAACCCTGGTCGCTGAAGACAGGCACTGTAGCCCAGGGTGCCCAGAAGGAAGGAGCTGTGAGAAAAGGGTAGATTTAAGCTATCAGGTTGTTATTTTTTTATATGAGGTGTTGTGAAGGACTTGGGAAGCTGGGGATTATCTCTCTCAGTAACACTTGCCAGAAGAAAGAGACTGAGCTGGTACTAGCTTACACCAAAGGAAACTTGAGAGCACCTGGGTGCATACCATATCTAGTTATAATATAAGAATTGCAACTGACACTATTTCCCTGAAAACTTGACAGGTTGAAATAACAGTGGGAGACTTATGAAAAGAGTAGAAAGAAATATTGTACAAAGAACTGCATGGCTGATTGCATCAGTGCCTTTATGTCAGTAAGTCTTCACCATGAGACGTGCACGAAGGCTATGGAGCATGTATATGCATATGGTGGCATATACATGTCTTGTGAGGTGTCATTAACAGTAACAGCTGTTTCTTCTAAAGATTTCTAGGAATTATATTCAAATAAAGTGATCAGTATCAATCTCTACCTGAAGATTTTCAAACTCTAATATTTAACTCACTATGCTTCATTTCATGTTTCATTCCTGTTAACAGGCAGACAGGATACAAACTGTGTATTTGAGGAAAGAAGGTAAATTATACAGTGTGGAATGAGCAAAATTCAAAGAGAATTCAAGCCTTAGAATCTCAGTTACTTATTACTGTGCCTCTTGAGTCTCTGAATTGTTACTCACAAAAGCAAAATGAAACAAAACTCTGTTACCAAAACTTCATCAGTTCAAACAGAATGTGCAGGCGTCAAGGGAGTGCCAGAAAACAGCACCCTTCAACCCATTGCAGATCAGTGAAGTCTACAGATACCAACTGTAGTTTGCTAAGTCCTGCTCCATTGACTTGACTGCTTCCCAGTCCCATGTCACCAAATGAGTTCTCTAGTCCCAGGTGGGCCTTGGTGTGGTTTTACAGATCTCTTCATGGAGATCTCCCAGCCTTTGACAAGGAGCTGCAAAAAACCAGAGGGTGCTCCCAGACGTCTTCCTAGTGTCCCCATTCCCTCCTCTCTCATATCCCTTTAATTTGGGCTTTTAATCAAAATGCTGTTAATCCACTTTCTCTAGACTAGATTCAATAATTGTTTGACCATTTAATAATTGCACTTACCTATATTTAATATTATTTCCCAAAGTAAATTTGAACTCGGAACTGTGTAATGCAAATGCAACAAGGACAAAATAACATCTATGAGTTCACTGGCTGACATTTGCCCTTATTTCTAAAACAAGAGCATAATTTCTTTACCCTTTAATCCTTGTAATTTTAAGTTTCATGCACAAAGTTTTAGCTTTTGTAGAAACTACAAAATCAGTGCATACATTTTGAATGCTTTAGAACCTGGAGTTGTTCTTACTTTTCTCTTGAGTTCAGATCCTTTTTCACCTCTTCCTAAAAGTGTTTCCTTAGTTCAAATTTGCTATGCTTGTCTCAAGCATGTGAATGTTGCCTTGGATCATTTGCAATGAACAGCTGCAAGGAGATCTCAGAAAGACAGAATATGCAAAGTAAATTAGTAGTTTTAACTGCACAGCAGTCAGCAGTTTTTCATCTGCGATATTGTGTGCTTGTCTGTGAATTCAGTAGTAAGTTTCCATAGTTCCAGAAAGCTCCTGTTTTGATGTGTGGAATTCCAATGAGCAGGAACTTCTGACAGCAGCTTTTCCCAGTATTTAACCTTCACAGTGTCAGTGAAGACAAGCTCAGATTCCTCCCCCTCCCACCCCCACCCCGTCACCTGTAAAATACTTTTTTCTACACAGTTAACAGTCACTGTTAAGAAACTCACTGCCTGAATGTAGGCTTTGCTGATGAACTTATGCTCATCCAGAACACCTTAGCATGGAAATAGCATCCCTTGACCTTTTTTACATCAAGAGGATAGGTGTTACAGAAGCCGTATTTTATCCATACAGCTGTTGTCTTGGCTGTCACTCATGCTTTAACACCACTCTTTGAAGTTGGAGAATTTGGGGGTAAAGTAACAGTCATAATTCTTCATATTGGTAACATCCCTGAAATGTAGTCGCTACATGCACTTCATTATATGTTCTGTACTTCAGCCTGTTACTTGCTGATGAAATTGCAGGTTAGGAGGGGGAGTGGGTGGTTTGGGGTGGATTGGTTTATGTTCTGGAAGTTAAAAGACATTTAATACATCAATGTCATTATAGTATTAGCCATTATTCATGGTAATTTTTGTAAGGTAGTAAAATATGTTTGTTCTCAACTGCTTCTCCATTGTGAAGTAGCATGAACTGTTAGGATAGCTATGTGAAACAGGTTTGAAAATGATACCATCAAAAACTGGGTTTAAAATGTGTAGAAAGCACAGCATATTTTGATATTGAGTTCTGTGCAAAATTTCATAGTTCCCTCTTTAAAACACTGAGAACAGAGAAGTTCTGAATTCATTTGACAGATAATGAAAAAAGTCTGAATTGAGCAAAGCTTGTCTCACTACCTACCCTACATGTTGTTTGTCAGGGTAGAGCGAAATTAGTCCCTTAAGAATAAGATGCTAGTAATAAAGATTATATAAGGTATATTAATTTGTGCCAGCTTTCAGAAATTTCTGAAATGTGCAGAGGTTTTGAGAATACGTAGTAGTTGCCTAGCCACACTAAGAAATGCCACTTTCTTTTGCTAAAAAATATGGGTAAATCTTCTTGTTTAAGTACATGCTGAGCTATAATTTATCATACTACGTTTTATCTGTCATTTTACATAGGAGCAGCAGCATGCTTCCCCCAGTATTTTAATCTGTAACCATCAGAAAACAAGCTGATTTTTATTGTCAAAAGCAATATTTTCATTGTGTTGGTAACTAAACAGTACAATATTTCCAATTTCACCAGAGACAAACATTGTTATAAATACACTTCATACTTATTGAAAAGGTTTGGTTTTAATAGAGGGATGTGTTTTGGAAACTTCTCCTAACAGAGTAGCGGATGGGATGGTTCTATATTAGCATTTCTGGGATTTATGCTGTATTTTGCACTACAACCATTAAAAATTACTCACACAAGCACCTGCATCTGCGGAAGAAGAATTATCTCAGACCAGTAATAGTTCCAAAATCTGTTATTTTTCTGCTAGGAACCGGGATTTGAATGCAGCATTCCAGCTGCTAATGGATATTCAGGGCCCTTCCGGATGGAGTCTTGATTAGTAGATGACAGATTAACAAAAGAGCTGTGTTTTATGGTTAGGGAGGTTAAACAGAACCCATGTTGCCTTTTGGATGGTGGGGAAGCAGGATCATTCAGAGACTTTGCAGGAGTCACGGGAGGGGGATGCCATAGTGATCGATGAAGGTGGTCCATTATCAAACATTTTGTGAAAACTTGTTTCCTCTAAGTAAATCATATGGCTTGTACAGGGCACAAGTAGAGAATTAATTTTGTTGTGTTTTGCTGGAAATAAGTCAAACAGTATTCAAGCCAAAATTTAGGAAGGGAAATTGCATAGTGTATTTAAGCCAATCATGTAGTTGATGTTCCCTTTGAATTTAGCAGCTTTTATTGTTTGGTAAATAATATTTTGTTGGAAATGAACTTTTTATGTCAAGGTCTTTTAGATTTGTATATCCAGGCACATGAAATAGAGCCACATAAGTTATAAGCTTTTTCTGTAAAGTAAATCTGTAAATAGGTTGATTATTTTTGTCTAACTGAGAATATTGCAATTTTCTTTTATTCTTACCAAAACAATATTTAAGTATTATTTAAGGAAATTACTTTTTTTCACTTGCGATTAGCATTGAAGCAATGTCTGTCCCCTAGATAAGGAAATCGAAGCTTAGGGAATAATAATTTTGTACATGGCATGTATTGTGAAAGTGTTCTTTTGGACAGGAAAGCTGCAAAGGTGTTCAGGCTCAAAAAATTCATTTGACAAATCCTTCCAAATAAGAATGATGCATGCAGTCATCCATACGCTTTACAGACTGCACAATCCCCAAGGAGTGCAGCAGCCTGGGATGTAGAAAGGGATATATTATCCCTGATTGATATAGGTAGGACTTGTTCTGTTAAATGGCCCTAGAGATCAGGATCAAGGTTTTCAGCTTGAACAGATGTGGCCTGGAATCTACTAGGAGCATATGATAATATTGTGAAACAAATTAATCCCTTCTAGTTGTAGAAATGCTAATGAATGTTTCTGAGCAGCCACGTTTTGCACAAGCTTGAACCTTTGTATTACTTCTAGGTATGCCTATATATGGCAGGAGAATCAATATGGTGCATGTCTGAATCACCATTGAGGGGACCCTGTCTGTGAGTGAAGGATTGAGTTTTAAACCATGTGCAGGCTGGAGAATAGCTTTCTGTAGGCAATTATTTTAGTCAGTCATCTTAATTAATTTATGATTTAAGCATGATTCTAAGCTTTCCATCACACTGTAAGGAAGGGTGGGGAAGGTACTAGCTGGAAAGGAAAGACATTCCCCAGGAAGTCCTCTAAAAAAACTATTCACATGGGACTTGTTCAGGTTTATTTTGTGCCAGGTGTTCCTCTGTGCATGAAACTGATATTCCTGGCAGTCCTGAATAATCAGGATTTACACATCTTCTTTTAGACTCTGGTATAGTTTGTGAGACAAAAGGGAGATCAGGCTTAGCTCCTTTTATCTGACACTGTGTGTCTGTGACCTACATGTCTTGTGGCAGATAGCTTGAATATCCATCGTAATGCAGTTAGCGTCTCTATAAACTGAAGTGTGCTATCAACTGAACTATGCTAAACGAAATGTCGGTTACATGGGTGAGCTGTGTAAGAATCTGAAATAAGCCAGAATCTGGCAGTTGAAGTGTGCCATTGCTCCCTTAAAGCATGCCAACCAAGAAAAAGGAGCCAAAATTCAGGTAATATTCAGCACTGATCCACTGTGCCTCTATACAGAAGTTCCCTGCGTGGCTTCCTGACTCATGTAACACAAATTGTGCTATGAAATCTGAAGTGTTGTAAAGCTCCTTTAAAATTTCAGTCTAATAGAAATGAATAAAATGAAAGAATCTAACGTTCAAAGACCTCAGAGGCTAATATAGAAATTTTCCTTACATATATAGGTACTTGAAGATAATCTCGGAATAGATCACAGTTGTTTGTCAAGAAATCTACACAGAAAATCTGTGGTGGTTAATGAATTAAATATATCTTGTATTTCCTCTTGTAAGAGAGGCTGAAAGGATGAAGGTAGGTAGGCCATTCTTTCCAGTCCCAGTACAAAGTACACATCTTTTGATTACTTCCTTAAATATGAATGTTCAACATTTTGCTCCAAAATTCTTATGAGAGAGACTCTACTGAGTCATTAACAGCCTGTTAATTGAATTGGGTTTTAATAGCTATGCGTCTGCCTCAGAAAGAGATGTGTGTAAGAAAATCTCAAAATTGGAAGATCTGATTTGCCTTTCCTGCTTTTAACTTCAGGTTGGATGTAAAGCCATTTCCTAACCTCAGTCAGATACAGCAAAAGTTTCATAGGGAGAGGTCCTACCCTCATATACACAGACAGCATCATTCAGGCTGGAGAATTTCACTGCATTCCTGTATTACCCATAGCTAGATTCAAGGTAAAAATCCCTGTATTTCAGCCCCCAGGAAGTTCAGCAAAATGGAAGTGCATTCATACTTAATTCTGTTCGCAGCATAGCATGCTTAGTTGTATTTTTCTGTCCATTATATTTTTCCCCCCAATTCTTTAATACAGTTTATTTCCTTACATTTGACTTTTCTTGCCTTAATTTACCTTTTTATTTTTCTCCTATCTTTCCTATTTTCCATTTTTTCACTTCTTTGAAAAGTAACTGCGTCTCTCTTGACGCTATTCTTTCGCTCACCTCTGTACTCTCCCGCACACTCCATTGTGTGTTGCTTTTCGTCCAAATATTTTTGTGGTTTATTTGCTCAGCCTTCTCTAGGGCTTTTGCTCTGCCAGGTTTAAACTACATGGTCAAAATGATTCCTTTTTGAATGAATCATTTAATCTGGTCTTGATATACTCAGCCATATTCTGTTGTCTTTCAAAGGCCTATACTTATGTCTTGTAACATTTAAGTGGCACTCTAATGAATTAATGGTTAAAGCATCATTAAAGATACTTAAGCAGCTAACAGTGTTCTTGTTTTCCGGATGGAGAAGCACAGATAAAGGGAGAGGCTGTTCATGACACAGGATTTTTAGGTGATAATTTCCTGTGGTTTTCCCTCTAAGATTCCTCCCTGCATCTGTTGTGCCTTTGAAAATTTTGCTTGAAACGAATTGCCTAGAGCAGGGTGTAAATAATGCAGTGAGAAAGTACCATGCGCTTGCTCAATTAACTCTTCTGGGCTTCCTTGTCACGGATGAGCAGCATTGCTGGTGGTCTCCTCTGGTGGGTTGGGAGAGTTAAGAAGATGCAGGAACTTCCTTGACATCAGGCAGGGGACTAACAGACGCAGAATTGGACAGTAGGTGGTTTTCAAGAGACTGGCGTGGGCTTATGCGGCCTAACAAAGGTTTTCACATGTTATTAACTTATATATTTTTAAGGTGCTTTTAATACTTTAAAGGACAGAAGCAAAGATTTGCAACAGACATCCCAAAATCAAAGTGGGCCACAGGACCCCCTGCTCACTAGGAGTCCCTAGATGGTTGGCTGCATTTGTTTATTTTCAGTCTCAAGAACCACACTCAGGCTGCCTTGCACATGTGCCAATGCTTGGAGTATTTCAGGGTCATCCTGCAAGTGGAGTGAAGACGTGGAAGGAGAGGATTGCAAAGCAGCCTTTTTTTCAGTGCACTCCCTGGTTCCAGACTGTTCTAGCAATACAAAGTGCAATAAATTAATCTGAAAGAAGCTTTCGAAGAGGTCTCCATTACAGGGTGGTGGCCGAGTCCTCTCTATTATGTTTGATCTTATTTGAATCTAACATTTTGGGGGGCTTTTTAAATTTAAGTGAATTTGGCTTTTTAACTTTTAATATTTTCTCCCAGTTAAGATGACCAGGCCTTGAACTTAAATATCTTCTCTCAGCTTATGCCAGTTGATGGTCCTCTGGGTAACTCTCCTGACTACATTTCCACAAAGGCTTTTGGAGGGGGGGTAAGGAAAGTTTTTTAACTTACCTTTTTTAGTTCTTTTCAAACTGACCTCCCTGTAGAGCTGCCTTAAATTTCAGGAGGCGTGCAGCATAAATCCTCTGTGGTGTATTGCTTGATGTAGTGGAATTTCTAATGCAAATAGGTTTTCTCTGCCTTTGAGACGAAGTGTAACAGTAAAACAAGGAGCCTGTTGTTGTTATATTATCATTTTGTATCAGTGTGTTACTAAAGATTCCAACTGACTCAGGCCATTAGGACTGTAAAATTACCTGATAACAGACAACACAAGCCTGAAATCTGTGATAAGAAAATGACGGAAGTTTTTCCACAAATAGATATTCAGGACTTAAGAAGTCTTTTTAAACTCTGCAGCTTTTCTATCCAAACTGGTTAAATCTACAACCTACAGAATCTGCAGAATTATGCTGCTTCTTCCCTTTATGACAGGTCTTCATGCCCATACCCAGCCTAACTTCCTTAGGCAGCATAGTGATTTCTTAAAATTTCTCCTGTACCCATATTCCCCACCAATGCCACTTCTAAACTTCACTGAAATAGCGATACTGACTTCTGTCTCCCACAACTTCTTTGCAATTCTTATAATTTCTGCTTGGTAGAAACAGACACCTGGGGTAGGGCTGTAAACAGATTTTCTACAGTGGTCTCCTTATACTGCTTCCCTACATCTTCAAAAAAGATGCTTCCAAGCTGAATGATTTTTTTAGTAGCAAAATCAGTTCTCTGTTAGATTAGATTCAAACTGGGTTCCTCATCTTTCAAACTCTCCATGTATAAAAGATTTTGAACGTTTTTTGCACCCATTTTGCTATATTAGTAAGAAACTTTCACAAATGGTAACGAAGTAGTAAAAATTCTTGTATAGAAAATGTTGTCTACAACAGAAATACAGCTTTTTATTAGTTACTACTTCTAGCAGTAAGTAGCTGATCTGTTCCTGGTGCGAGGAATTTTCAGTGTAACTTGATTGTAGGATGATAATGTGCACCTAAAGAAGATCCAAATGTTAGTGCTTCAAATTGCCACCTGGTGGTATTGAATGTACTACTCAGGGCATAGCAAAATCCTTTGTAGATTGAAAATAAAATCTTACACAGATGATAACTTTGTGAATGACAGAAGATGATCTCGATGTTCATGTGAAACATCATCATCATCCTGGCTTGTGATTTGAATTTTGTTATGTTCAGAAATGCAAAAATGGCAAAGATTTTGCAAATCGGGGACTGTTCATATTTATTTCCATGTGACATTTGTTTCCTTTGTTTTGACAGCTAGCCCTACACATTTGTTCCTAAATAATTTTAAAAATCAGGTCCGTATGACTTCTTTCAGACAACTTCTTTAGAATCTGCTTAACGATAAGCATAAGGAAAGTTCAGATGGTTTGAATATAAGTTCACTTCTGAATAATCATGTATTTAATTGCTCTGCCAAATTGAGCAATGGGTTCCAGTCAGCAGTAGCATGTAAGCGTGTCTCTGCTTAACTTCATGTTCAGATGTTTTTTGAGTAGGGATATTTTGTTGACTGTGGGCCTCCCCATACCCAAAGGAGGTGATTGATCCAAAAGAAGGAGGTGGTATGAAGAATTGCTTTTCAGAAAAGAGCTGTGGACTGTTTTTCAACATTACTGTTGCAGAATGCAGTATCTGCACTGGGCACCGTGGCTTTGTACTCTCTCTGTGGGATGCTTTTTGGGGCCTACATGTACAGTCTGGTCCATGTCCAAACCAGCACCCTCCTGAGTGGTGGCCCAGGTCTCTTTTTGCTTCATTTGTGGCCTTAACATTGTTATTTCAGGGACTGGTTTTGGTTTGCCCCAGAAATGCATCCGACTGGGCCATTGTGCCAAGACTAGAGCTACACCATAGTTTATCATGTTACATTCATGATGATAAAAGTCTTTCCTTTTTGTGCTTGTGCATTTTTCACTTTGAGTAATTTAGAGGAAGATGGTTTAAGTACTAGCATGTAAAGAAGTTTGATTTCTTCATAGCATAAGTGTTTGGTTAGCGCAATCTCTACCATTCTTATGAGGGAGGAACAGTTGTGAAGAATTTCAAGACATTGATGGTAGAAGTCCCACTTTTTAAGGTAATTAAATGGGCTCATTTTCAGTGTTTCTTTAAAAATAGATCTTAAAAAAAAACCAGCAATAAGTTTTTCTCCTTATGTCGAATGATGAAAAGAATGGTGTAGAGGATCTTGTGAAATCAGAGAATACTGGGGGTTTTTTTTATTATTTATGACAGGCTTTTTCCATTAATAGAAAAAAAATCAGGGAAAAAAACAGATTTTATTCAGTTACTTTGGGTTTATAACCCATTTGGATGATATCCATGCAGCTGAGCTCCTCAGAAGTTTTGGAGGGTGTGTGCAGGAGCCTGGGAGTGTCAGGAGTTACATGAGACAAGATGGGGGTGACTTGGCAAAATCTGTTACAGAGTTGTGCAAGTAAAAAGAGATAAAGAGGGGAAATGGGTCTTTTGTGGAATGGGGGAATAATAAAAGCTGCTGCCACTTTGTGGGGAGTGAACTACTTGGAAAGGATGGTGGTGAGAAAGGACCCAGGTATGCTGCCCTCACAGGTGATTAGCTGAGGAGAAAATGGTGATCAGTAGCTGATACTGTGCAGCTATGAAAAAAGAGCGGCCTGCAGTGTCTCTGAGAGTAACAGGCCTGGGCTGGGGAAGATGAACTCCTGGAGTATCATGTATGATTCTGATCCTCTGCCTTCAAGGGAGACTCCTCTGGGATAGGTGAAGAGTCATTAGGCTGTTGGAGGAGAGAGAGTGTTGCTTGCTAGCAGAAATGAGCTCTCCATCAGTACAGGACGGACATACCAGATTTTTAGAGGTCCCTCTTCTTTATGTTCCCATGTACTAACTGGGTATTAGTGCTTATTACTACTACCAGTTACCATGTTGTTAAGGGAAAACTGCTTTTCAAGAAAGTCATGTGAGAAGTCTTTTGTACATACTGCAAAATATTTCATTAATGTGTTCTTCAGGTATGTTTTTCTGCTGTTACTTTTGCTGAGGAAACTTAAGCTTGATTTGGTTTGGATACTGTAGTAAGATGGCTTGACTTTACTGAGCAAAAGATAAGGTGAAGAATATATACTAAAAATAATAAATGGTGATTTATTTTTTTTTACTAGGTACTTTTTATTGTTGTCCGATATAGTGGTGAAATTAAATTATATATAATCTAGTTCAATGCGGTTATGTAGATGGATCTGCTTTTTCATACTGTACTTAAAGTTCTCAAAAAAATTGTGGACTATAACAAGTGTTGATTTAAAAAACAAACAAACAAACAAACAAAAAACCCACCAACCCAAAACCAACAACACAAACCACTCCAGCAGAGTTAAGTGTGTTGTTATGCCCTTAATTCTGTACTTTGCTTTCTGTGTGCAATCATTTCTGTTATTTGGCAATCATTATGCGGTATAATGGAAGTGAGCTGAAACACTCAAAGCACAGAGTTGTCTTTATAAAGAGATTTTTTAGAAAGAAATGGGTTGTGGCAGGGGATTATTATCTGAAATACATCAGCATACACAGAATATCTTCCATATTTAGTGGCACTACGAAAATATTCATAATTAAATGTGTGATGCATGGAGTAATTCTCATGGGAGCCATTTCATATAATTAATTTCCAATAATTGCATTACTATGTAATATTGTATCACACGAGAAGATAAATACTCTGAATAGTAGTTGGAAAATATAAATGGCTAATTCTTCAGTTCATTAAAGAGAATAGATCCATACAGAAATGGCTTCTTGCAGGGGGAATAATGCAGATGAAGTGTTGCATGCTCTTTGAGGAAGTGGTGCGGGGCTTCTTCCAGCAAGTCTTTATTAGGAGTGCCAAAAAAGTCATGCTTTGTGTTGAGGTATACTTTTATTTATGGTTTTGGAGTTTACTGGGTCCAAGTCACAAAAGAATTGGGCTTTTTATTATTTTCACCTCACTTTGAAATCATGGTACGTGAGAATTCTTTGAAGTAAGTTTACTTATGTAAGCTGCTGAATATAACGTTTTTTTCATTAAAACATAAGTGCTGGCTTACAGTATATTCAAGTTCCTTGTACGTTCTGTAATAACTAATAGGAGGCCTGACTAAAAATGCAGAGGGCTTGTCAGACTCTGAGAGGTGATTTACACAGCTTTTGGGCAGCTTTCCTCATAGAAAACCGAGACCTTCATTTCATGGTGTTTTTTAAATCTTCCATTTCTCTCCACCCACTTTTATCTTCTATAGTGCTAGTAATAACAATGAATATATTGTGAATGTCAGTTAAAAGCCAAGTCTGTGTCTGTTACAACTAATGAAAATATATTGAATTTAATATACTTGGTTGGAGATATTAGTTTCTGACAGTAAATGATTGCTCACACTAATTATGGTCATTATCATGCAAGTAGAGTGCATTCTTTAAGTGTGAGATATGACTGGTATTTGAAACTCAAAAGAAAAAGGTTTGGGGTTCTTTTTTTTTTTTTTGGTTTTGGTAGGGTTTTTTTGTTTGTGGGGTTTTTTGGTTCGGGTTTTTTTTTTTAGTTTTGAAAAAGGTGTTAAGTTTATTTTCAATGTTTTTACTTTGTTGGCCACTTCTAAGACAACTGTGTCCATCACAGCTAAGGAGGCTCTGATGCATTCAGAATTACTTGGTTTGTGTGGGGATGAGGAGGAAAGGTGGCATATTGACTTGTTCGGTCTTTTCTTTTTCCAAATATTTTTCTTTTTACCTCTTAATTTTCACCACCTCTATTTCTTATGTGTAGGGAGTATTTCAGGATAAAGGGAGTGTCAGTGCAAGTGATTCAGTCAGGATCACAAAGGTCCTCTTCAGACATATGGAAGGAGATGGAGGATAAATAGAGGAGAGAGCTAAGAAAATACAGCTCTTGTGAGCTGTTAGGATCTAAACCAAAATACTTAGGCTTTTTTTGTTCCTGCAATGGAGAGAGGAGCTCCCATGAAAAAATTGCTTTTTTTTCTTGTGATAACAGCTGGGAAGTCAGGCTAGCCCAAATTTGTGAAAGAAAAGGAAAAAATAGTCATCTTCTTTTGAAAAGTTCACACTAACAACGATGTCAGATCAGTTCCTTTGGCTGTTGCTTGGCAGACAGGGAAAGCTGCGCCAGTGCCACCCTGCTCCGTTGATCGCAGCAAGGTGGCTGAACTACATCACTGTCCTGCCGAGAGGCTTTTTCCAGACTTAGTTTCTGGACCCTCCCATGGGTTTAAAATGCTCCTAGACTGATTTTTTTTAAGTGTATGCTTCTTAAAGTTGGATGGTGCAGCATGAAATAAGCGTGTTGGCTTTGCCTGGTGACACTTGGTGTGCAGAGGCTTTTCAGTGTGTGTGCATGTCGCCAGCACTGCCCCGAGCCTGTGCTGTCCCGTGTCATCCAACCAAAGGATGCTATAAATCTGCTGCTCTGTATGGCTTTTTCCTACAGTGAAACAAAGCCAAAAAATTTTACAAGCCTATTTTCTGTTTTACATCCAGAGACAAATAAAGCTTATGTATCTGGGGGCGGGAAGAGGGCAGGCAAAATCTGGACAGTGTTCTCTCTCTTCCCTTCTACACAAGCACAGCTGTCAGAGGTTATTATATCTCTAATTATTCCAAATTACTTTATATAGTGGCATTCAAGTATATATGATCAAGAATGCACTTTTCCATTATGCTGCTCATTTTTTTCAGAAAAGTTTGTGTCTCATGTTAGCAGTGTTTTTGCTTTGTGAACACACTGTACCTTAGAAATACTTTTCTATGGAGTTCTTAGGAAAATTTCTATATAAATCTAAATTTCTCAATTACTGATTTTGAAGTGTGTATTTTTAGAACACCAGAGGTACTGCCCATAGGATGCTGCAGCTGTTTGACATTCTGCTCCTTAAAATAAGTTAAATTATTTCTTTCAAAACTGGAGTGGGAAGTCCCTGGGTATCAATGGAAAGATGTTATCCTGAAGCTGAATGTAAGCTGGTTTTTTGTTTAAGAAGCCACCTGGCTTAAAAAAAAAAAAAAGGGGGGGGGGGGGGGAACGGGACATTTTGCATCATGTGACCACTCAGTTTTGTGCATCACCAGTCACATTCCAAACAGAATTTCTGTCTTTAAAAACAGCGATGGCTAAAAATACAGCTAAATATTCTGAATTTTATGGAAACCAAAGTAGTATATAATCTATAAACAAGATTTGACTTGATAATGTCATGTACTAATGATTCTTTGGCTTGATATGAAGTCCATTAGAAACTGGTGATTGTTTCTAAAACATTTTTTTCTTTTTTTTTCCCTCTCCATTGAATTCAGGGGCTTTGGAACATTCCCACAGTCACAGTTGGGTTATGATGGGAACGTGTTTGAATTATTTAATATGCCATGTCTCGCGGTATATTTAAAATTCTAGGTGTTTGTGAAGACAAGTAGTGGTAAAGACTTGATATATATGCTTCCTGATTGTTTTCTTGTGAGGATGTGTCAGAAGAGAAAATTAAGTCCTTTAGTCAGGACATTTTCACTTTATGTTTTGAGCTTGAAATTATACTTCCAGTGTAGTAATAGATGAAACACTTTAAGAGTAAACTTAGAAAGTATGTGCTCCTCCTGTGATAGTATGTTTATGTTTCAGCTTCACATGTGGTTTTTTTCCTAAAAATACCATAATACAAGGAGAACTAAAAGCCTTTAAAGCTTAAGACTTTTCTTTTTATCCTAAAATAATGGAAACAAATTTGTATATTGCAAAATACAGCTGTTTTCTACAAAATAGTACAAGAGTAGAAGCACAAGCTTTAGCTTAATACAGTTTTTCATTGTTGCTCTTTGTTACCTAAGCAGGAGTAATACTTTCAGCTGGCATAACCTGTAACTTCTGGCATATTTACAAAAGAAGGATTTGTGGGATGTTATCTTAAAAAATCCTCATTATGTATCTCAGTTACCAAGACCTGTGGTCCTAGTCTACTCAGCTGCTTAAGACGAATACCTGAAAAGCTCCCCTACACTGGGGCTTTTGACTATAAATTTTTTTTTTTTCCTCCTTTTTTAATCAGTTCATGATAGCTGTAATTCACTGTTTGGTTTAAACCCAGCCGGCAACTAAGTGCCATGCAGCCACTCACTCGCTCATTCCCCCCGGTGGGATGGAGAAGACAATCAGAAGAGTAAAAGTGAGAAAACTCGTGAGTTGAGATAAAGACAGGTCAATAGGTAAAGCAAAAGCCACACATGCAAGCAAAGCAAAACAAGGAATTCATTCACCGCTTCCCATCGGCAGGCAGGTGTTCAGCCGTCTCCAGGAAAGCAGGGCTCCACCATGCTTAACAGTTACTTAGGAAGACAAACACTGTAACTCCGAATGTCCCCCGCTTCCTCCTCCTTCCCCCAGGTTCATACTGCTGACCATGACATCGTATGTTCTGAACATCCCTTTGGTCAGCTGGGGTCAGCTGTCCCGGCTGTGTCCCCTCCCAACTTCTTGTGCCCCCCCCAGCCTCCTCACTGGTGGGGTGGGGTGAGAAGCAGAAAAGGCCTTGGCTCTGTGTAAGCACTGCTCAGCAATGATGAAAACATCTCGGCATTATCAATGCTGTTTCCAGCACAAATCCAAAACACGGCCCCATACTAGCTACTGTGAAGAAAATTGTCTCTATCCCAGCCAAAACCAGCCCATTCATATACAGTAATGTACAACTCAAACTGTCAGACTAATTACATTCTTCTAAAAAATTAAAAGGATGGAAATATTTAACAAGCATAGAGACTATTTTCAGGATACTATTATGCCTTTGTTGATGCTCCCCAATTTGAAAAAATATCTATGTGTGATTAATGGAATAGTTTGCTATTAGAATGTGAAAACAGAAATGCTAATTTCTTTAGTGTGTTTCACTTATATACGATAATGCTGAATTCCGCAGTAAGATGTATTGGTTTTAACATACTTGCTTGTGAAAATCTGCTTCTGTCAGCTGCATCTGATTGTTCAATGTAACTACGGTATGGTAAATGGGTCGCATTTTGGCGATGAAGTCATAAGACTATTTTTCCTTGCCACTTCCCTCAAGGCCATGGAAATTCAGAAGAATTTCAGTTCTGAAGTGCAATGGGTGCATGTGTATGCCTGTTCTAGGCACTCAGATTTTAAATAAGTGCAGAATTCAAGATGAAACTGTAGGCCATACATTTTTAGGTATGCATCATTGGCTGCGCTTTTGCAATTTTATTGCTATTAAAGAATGGTTGCCTTGATTATATTTAAGTCATGAGAGCTGAATGATTCTGGCAAGTTAAAAATGTAAAAGTGACGTTTTCATTGTTAAAAAATGCAGGAGCGTAGCCACCGATATATTAAATTAAGGTAACTACATGTAAATGCCCAGTGTGTATACATTTAGTATGTTGCTTGGACTAGCTGTTGGATGTCTAACGGGTTGCTTCATATTAGGCAGTAGATATAGATGTGAATAACAGAATACATCTAGAAGCAGTTTCATTCATCTGTTCATCCAGTCTGAGCAGCTCTTAAAGCCTCTGCAAGGCTTAGCTGCCTCTCCAGTTTTCATAATGTGAATAAAATGTATCTACGTTAATTAGTGTTTTTGTTAAGAGGCCAAAAGGAGGAATGCATTTGTTTCTTAATAAGAAAATAATTATTGTATAATTTCTTTTGAATACATCAGCATTTTGCAGTAGTTTTTTTACTAGTTAATGATAATCTCTTGCAGAAAAGTATCTTTCCTCTTTTGGTGGGGAAAAAAACCTTCTAGGTGATGTGTTTGTAATGTCTGTAGCGCTGAGTACTGCTGAGAATGTACACATTCATTTAGTTTATTTTCCATGCTTTTTAGGAATTCTGTGTTGGTTGTTTACATGACTAGTTAATGGACCAGCTTTTTTATTCTTAATGGGAATGGCCCCTCCTGATGTCCTAGAAGGTCATCTTCTAATTAGTGCATAATAATAAGTGTCTAATGCTAAGAAAATGAGCCAATTTGCTGTATCACACTTAGAATTTGTATCATTTTAATTTAAATATATTGAACTCTGCCATTTTTCCAACTACTACCCCTCCTTATGTAATGGAAACCTGACAGTCTGAAGGAAGGTAGGGAGGTGGTGATACAAGATTTTTAATGACCTTTTTTCCTATAGGTAGTCACAATACTGTCCAAACCTGTTTGATGTTAGATTACTGCTCTTTCTTCCCACTGCCCACCTGCCCGTTATTTGTGAACCAATCATTTAGCAAATGAATATCTAAATTCTGTGGCTCTAAAAAAATTAAGAAAAACTGGTTGCTAGGAAAGACTATCTAAATGTAGGGGAATTAAGTGTGTGATACTATCAATAATGGTCTGGCCATCATAGGGCTGACACTTCTTATTTGACTAGAAGATGAAAAGAAAAGCAAGCATTTAGACCATCTGTATGTCTTTAAAGTGATTTGGGATCCAAGAAGACATCTGATTTCACTAAAGAAACTAAACATTCCCAAGAAGATAGTAGTAATATTGGGAGCTAAAAGGTGATCCTATTTTATTTTTCCTCAAGGATAATGGGAAACAGCTCATCTGAGGTAGCTTCTGTTTTTTCTAAGAACAGACAAAGTTTACTGAAAATGGAAGAATTAACTGCACCATTCTCTGGGCCTAAAATATTTTAGTTTTCTTCAATGATTTTTCCTTTCTGCTTTTCACCTATGCACTCATACACTTCGGTTTGGAATAGATCCCAGGGCAGTGTTGCTTTTTGCACAGTTGGCCTTATTGCACCTATGTATTTTTTTCACATGCGTGCAACGAAGATTAAAATTACATTGTTGTTTGGAAGAATAACAAGGAAATTATGCTGTAAAAAAAAAAATCATAACCTGCACCCACTAAGGGTAAATATCACTACTAAAACTACTGCAGTGCTTTCTTCAGGTCAGAACAAGCACAAACATTCAATGTATTTTTCAGACTTGCCAAAAATGATTTTGTAGTTGCCTGATGTCGTTAGTTTGCTCTGATTGCAGTGAGATGTTTGGATTCTTACTGTTTGTTTCCAGATTGTGGATAGCTGATGGCTTGGTGTTCAGAGGCTCAAGTTTTGTGAGGAGTGAGGTTTGCTTTGACTTGCTTTCTGCTTATGACATGGGTATGAGCAGAAAAGTCTATATGTATTTTTTGCGTAGGAGGTAACTTGCAGGATCATGAATTGGTCATCTGGCACCTAGATTATCTTGTTCTACAAGACTCACGGTAGTGCTTTTTCCAGCAGCACCCAGCAAACAGGAATGATCTCCCTTGTGTCATGTTACCTTAGAGAGTTCATCTCTTCCAGTAGAGCACTATGCAAGATGGAAACTACTGGTGCGTCCTCACCACTGCTTAAACAGTTCAGCTTAAAGGACTGAAGGGTCATCTGACTAGAAATTAAAGAGATATTTAAATTAGAATTGAAGAGATTTCCCACCACTGTCTGGTTTCCTTTGGGTATTTCTAGTTGGTTGACCCATCATTGGAAGATGTTGGCTTCTGGCAGTCTGCACATTCAGCCTTTGTGAGGTGTGTATACATCAGCTCGGACCTATAGATGTATCCAGTTGTGTAAATTAAAAATCCTTACCTAGCAATGCTTGCTGCATCAATTTAGGATATTTCTGAACTGCATGTAGGTGGATAATAGTTTGTGGTTGATTAACAAACAAGCATGTAATTTGTTGTTATTTCTTGTGCTGGTAGCTGGAGATGAATGAAGCAAATGCTCTGGAGAGGTCACCTCTCAAAGGTGATGACTGCAAATATCTTTTCGTCTTACTCCTAAATTGGTAGCAGTGTCTTTGCATGGGAATGCAAAGAAGTATGTCTAAATTTAGCAATCCTAATAGTATCATCTGGTAAATACAAAAAGTAATATGAGCTAGTGACTCCTTGAATCTGTGCATATATAGTTCCATAGGTCCTTTTGAAGAGGCATCATCAGTGGGAAAAGACTAGATTTTTTTTTTAATAAAGCAAGCTTTTTTCACCAGTATTTAGGTTACTTTCTTCACTGTTAAAAAATAATGCTTACTCTTGAATAAATGCAATAGTTCCTAGCAAACAGGTTTAACCCAGTTTTTCAATGCAACAACTGGCTGGGAAGCTTGTTGGAACAATACTCTGACTTGTCGTGAATATCACTGTTGGATGAAAGTTGGGTGTTTTGGGTTGGTTTCTCTAAAGACATACTTTTTTTGTCACTGGCAAAATGACTGTGGTCATCAACTGGATTATGGTCGTCCCTTGGAAAGGAAAACTAATAACATTAAAATTAATTTTTCATTGCAAAGGAATAATGAAAACATTGCATATGAAGATGAACTAATCTCAAGTTGCATAAGGACATATTTTTTGATGGTGTTTTTTTTTTTTTAATCTGAAGTGCCTCTTCACATGCTAATCTTGTAGCAGTCAAATTGGATTTAGAAGTCTCTTTATCAGTGTAGGATGAAATAATCATTAAAAAAAACCCAACCTTGGGCTGAGTAACATTCTCAAAGAGCACAGCCTTTCTGAAGATGCCATTTTAAGACACTGTTCGATTTAATACACTTTTCTCAGTTTCTGACCCAACATTTAAAATAATGGACCAGCTACACCAGCAGCTTACACAGCTTGCTTCTACATGTGGCTTTTTTTATCTAGGTGAGATCATTTTTTGTTTACAGTTGATACTTAAAACAGTTTACCTTGTAGTTTAAGAAGAAAGAGCAACCATGATGTTATATGATACTTTAAAACATCTGTAGTTGTGTCCTCATTTTTGAAGGTATAAATGCATTGAGAGGGGAGAACTGCATCTTAGTGAGCTTAATAGTATTGATAGAACTTCTCTAGCCTTAATCAGTCCCTGGAGCAACTTAAATCTATATATAATGAGCATTCTGGAAACAGCATGTCTACCTCTACTGTTAGAAATTGGAGGATACTATTTTTTTGCTATTGTAATTGGTGTGATGTTCAACTTGAGTAAATTTCATTCACGTTAACCTTGAAGTAAGGAGCTTCAAGTTGTTGGTTGTTATTTTTTCAAGTCTTGAGTGTTTTGTTTCTCATTTCTTTGTGCTTTTTATCATAGGAAAATGAAATGGAGTTAATAAGATTTATTTGTAACATCTTTTATATACTTTGGTTACAAGGAAGACTTTTATTTCAGTTTCTTGCGTAAGGAAAGAAAATTAAAAACAGGTGATATCAGCTCTATTGCTTCCAAAAGAACTTTTAAACAGATGCTAACAAGGCTGCTGGGTTTATAGGCTTATTGACAGACAACAAATGAATTTCATCCCTTTTTTTCTCTTCACTGCTTCTTCCTTCTTTTTCCTCTTAGTTGCACTTTTCTGGGCAGGAGTAATAATTGAAGTGTACAGCATATGAATGTTACTGACTGGCAGTGTGGCAATGTGATGTAGTCTGCACACGGCTCTTGACTTCCCTGCATATGAATTCGACTCAATTGTTTTACAGCTTCCCTGAGAAAAGATTTTAAAAGGCAATAATTGAGGAAAGGTAGATTACATTTTACTGTTTCATAAGACCCTGTTTCAGGAGAAAAATACTCACACTTCATTTAAGGCTCTGAAAAATACAATAAATATTTTAAATAGAATATAACAAAAAATAGTATGTAACTTTTTGTCACTAATGTTGTCCAGTGGGCTTCCTGAATTATTTCTTACATCTTACTCTGAGCCATAACTCAAGATCAGATTCTTTTCTGGGGTTTTTCTTGCTTTTCCTGTAGGGGTTTGGGGTTTTTTTTTGGTAACTAGTCCAGATGTAGGGATTGTGGAGGTTATCAAGAATGTTGGTTGTGTGGTATAAAGTAGTCTGACTAACCTCACCTGATGCCATGTATGTTTGTTCTGTTACCTAAGAGAATTCTGTTTCCTTCTTCACTGACTTCTTTTCCACTTGCCCTTCCTCTCAGCATTCATTTTCTATGCCTTGGTAAGTTGGTCTTCTCATTAGTAGATGATCTTGTTTTTCTTCATCCTTTTAGGGTTTGTTTGTTTGTGTCTTCTTTTTTTTTTTTTTTTTTTTTTTTTTTTAAGGACAGTGTTGCAACACAAAGTATATGCATGTATACATACATGAAAAAGATGACCTGTGTCCAGGTAGTTATTTCTACATAGTAAAAACAACAAGAATGCTTGAGTCTCCTTGCAGCCAGCTGTGCTGCAAGGAGACCTGTACTATGGAGCATGTTGCCATTTCTGAACGTTGCTTCTCTGAAAGATTGCATGTGTATTGCCTTAGTTCTGTATTTTTAGGGCCTTTCATATGGAGGTGGTATTAAGGCAAGGAAGAAAAAAGATAGCTAAAAACGACACAGAGAACATGCTCAATTTTTTTTTTTTTTTGTATCATCTGCTAAACAAGGTCTCATTCTGTTGCAGACATTGCTGACCATTTGAGCAGAGACTCATCTAGTATTAAGTATTTTGTCTTGCATACATTCCCTTCACATCTATCACTGAGCTAGCATTTTTCATCACTGCCTCTCTGACTCAAATGCGGGAGGGTCTTGCACTTGTCCTGTTGCAAAATATGCATGCACCAATGTGAATTATGCTGGTCATCCTTTACGCAACAGGAATGATCTCATTGGATTGGCTTATTACCATGTAATATAGGAAATACTGTGTTCTTATTTGGTTTTGATGTTCAGTGACAAAAGTACATGGAAGTATGTAAGATATCTAGTATATATTTCATTTGCAATAGATGCATAATACTTTTTTTCTGGGTTTCTCTTGTTTTTGTCAGTTTTCATGTGTGTTCTACCAAATCGGTGATCATATTTAAAGAAAAGCATTAGGTGGGAAGCATTCCTTGTCATCAATTAAAATATTGCAAATAATGTTTCCATTGAAGAATTTGTTCTGAAACACCCAGATTTTGAGGATATGGACTTTCTGGCGTTCTTCCTAATTGACTCTCTGATTATGGAAAATAAGCAGTTGTTTGACCTTCAGAAGAAATACCTGTGGGTAGCCTGGTGCCACTCATAAACGTGAGAATACTGCTGAGGTGGCCTGTCCGTTTCCGCACTGTGGGCTGCAGCAACATTAACCAGCTCCCACATGAATTTGCGATGGAAAACAGAAGATAAGTGGGATGAATGTAGCTGCAACTCATTATTAAAACAGAAGAGTAAAAAACAAAACAGAAAACTCAACTGTTTCCTACAGAAAGCCATTCTTTCATCTTGGGACTCCTTGTCCTCTCTCAACTCATAGAAAGCCTGTCTTATTGCACTGTAATTCCTTTTTGTTGTTGTTGTTGTTGTTGTTGTTGTGTGTAAGGAACAACCCAATGACATTTTGGGTTAGTTACTTAACTTTTTTTTTTAAACTGTCAGTCAACAGAGTAGGAACATGGCTGCGTCTAGCCAGAAATTGCATTTCATGAAGAAAACTGCAAGTTCCCAGAATATTAAAACCCAATTCTTTACTGTTTCAAACAATGTTTGTTTGAAAATTATAATTAAATAAAAAAAATCTAATTGAGAACCTGACAAATTAACGTTCATAAAACACTTTGGAGGTTTAGGTTGCTGTTTCCAGTAGTAGTCATTTAATCTGGTTGGGGGTTTTTGGCATGGGAATACAGGTTTGTGTCCTTATTATTCAGAATAAAGTGTTGCAATCAGAGAGGAGGCGTGCTGGACTATGTAGTAGCTGAGTGCTGACTAACACACACTTGTGCATACTGAAGGTGCTCAGCTTCACCCGGGTGCCTTGCTGCCGTACTGGAGATGTGCATTATCAGCACTGCTCTGTCTTGCTGCTTAATTATATTTGTGTGCAAAGCTGGAAAGAGAACACAGGAAAGAAAAATGTCTTTGCACAGCAATAATCAATAAGACCAGCAGTATTTTAGGCCTCTGGTGATCACAATTTAGTTGTTTTGAAAACAATCACAAGAAAGACTAATGATGTAGAACTTGTCATTTGCTGATTGTTCCTGACAACTCAGAAGAAATTGTGTTAGGAATGGGATTAATTAAATACTCTGTTTTTCCGATTGCATTAGTGAAGGTTTGAAATATTAAGTGTAAATTATACTACACAGTTTTAAATCAATGGCAAGCTTTACTTCCCTTCCAGATTATATCTCTTGGAGAGCTTGGGGGTCTCCATGCACCCTGCCAGGTCCAACTCCACTGTAAACTAATGGGAGTTGAAGCAGCTCTGCAGCATATGCTTCTGGGGTAGTACTGTAGTGTTTGCTTAGAGAGATTAATGATCTATATTTGAAAAATTACCTTTTTTTGTGATGGAAGTGGGTGAGGCTGGAAGTGCTAGCTTTATCTTTTTTCATGCTTGGTGTAAGGTTGTAGGGGAAATGCTATATAATCTTCTGTTAGGTTTCTGCTAAACAGAACGGCTGGAGTATTGGAAAGTACTCCAGTTTTAAGTGAACCAACTACAGTCTCTTTTTTGTTTGGTGTTTTTTTCTGGAGTTCAAATGCATGTATACTTCTGCTAGGATAACTTTTCTTTGTTGGCTTTCTAAGGTGAGTGACCCAGGTAGGTGCCGATGGGTGTTAGTCATCTTGTATGGTAGTGGCAAGTTACAAGGTTTACTTTTGGGAATAAAATGTCTGGATTGAGGGTATTACCTATTGGTTAGCATGCATCTTGTCCAGCAAGTAATATGCTATGTTCAGACCATTTTATACCGAGAGCTATGTGGAAATAAGTTAAAACTCAGAAAACATCAAAGCTGCTTCCTTTGAGACCCCAAATAATATGTCTGAGGACAGAGTCGGGAACAAAATATGATCTCCATTGTGAATTTGTTGTAAATATAAAATAAAATTTATTAAGAAGTAGTTTAGGCTGAGCTGCTGAACTGCATAGCAGCTGCTACGAGGACAAAAGCAACAGGGATGCGAAGCATAGAAATGTCGAGCTAACTCTCACCTGGTTACTGTGGCATGAAGTCATGATGACTGCCCATAGTCAGGGAGCTAGTGTGTAAAGGTTTCTAAAATTAATATTTTTGGAAATATGTTTTTCTGACCACAGCATCATCGGAATGATGAAGATGCAAAGAAGTGCCCAAGGGAGCATATAACTAGGAATAGCATGCCTAAATTTGGGGAGGGGAGCAACAGTTCTGTTTCAGTGCTTCTGAGGCTATTTGCTCAGAACTACACTGCCCGTTCCAAAGAATAAATGAGAGGGTGAGGAGGTGTATAAATCATAACTTAAGAGGAAAAAAAAAAGTAGGAGTTGTTTCCACTTTAAAAAAAAAAAAAAAGTGAGACAAGGGCAGGGGAGGGAGGGGCAGGTCTTTCATTTTAAAAGATTTCTGTTTAAAAATACAATAATAATTCATTTTCTATGTCTTGTGGGGGAAGCTCAAGAAGCAATTGATTTAATTTGAAGCAAGGATGGGTTTCCTTGCATGTCAGAAAACCTTTTCTAAGTCGTAAGCTTAAAATCATTTTTTAATGGAATTTCATTTATAGAAGAGAATTCATATATACTTATCTATCTATCTGAAGCAGCCTTGTAGATATGCAAATGTGTTTCTGTAGGAGTTACATGGAAATGTATTTCCATAGAAGGCTTGGGACTACATAATCTCTTCCAGTTCCATATTTCTCTGATCCTCTGGTGATTTTTATTTTTCTTGCTTTGACCAAGAGAGCTACCCAAAAAGTGCATTAGTAGTTATTTCTTGTGGTAGGTTCTTGAGAAAATGCACTGAAATTCATTTTCATCTGCAGGTACAGCAACCTACAATTTTTAAGTCTATTGTAACTTTTGCTGTATCCTAATAAAGAATTGGTTAACAGACTGTTTTAAAAGACAAAATTATAATTAAGCAAACCAATCGTCTTCTAAGAAATTTACTCCTGAACTCACTTTCTAGTCTTCAGGTTGACTGCGATTACCCAAGTAAACAATAAAACTTTAAAAGTGGTTCTTAATAGTAGAAAGAAAAAATGACAGTGTCCTGGCTACTATGTAAGCAAGCATTGCTGTAAGCATTTATGATGTGCATTTAGCTTCACTCCCATGCACTGTGTTTCCTAATCAGGCGTCCTTTCCCTGGCTGTTTTCTTGTTTTCTCCTTCTCTGGTAAGCTATCATCTTCCAGCTATGTGATTCTTCTGCCCCTCTAATAAATCTGGAATGGAGACAGGTGAATAACATACCTTGAAATGTTTCTTGTGCCTGAAATACTAGGAACACCCTGATATTTCACTGAGAACCTTGGCAACCATTAATTCCCATAATGGGAATTAAATATATTTGGTTGGATCATTCTGGGCTGAGCTGCACTCAGTTATGCTGCACATGGTATTGGGCCAAAGATGTTTTCTCAGATTTTCTGAGTGCCGTTATCAGGACAGAGTGGTCTGAGGTCTATATTATTGAGGGTATGTCTGCATGGTCATTTGCAAGAAAACTTGAACAAGCTCTGCCTATACTCTGAGCTGGCTAGAAGCTCTCCAACAGTGCTAGTTTGTTGCCAGGACCTGATCTAACATCCTTTTCTTCTTTCCCTGGGAAGTCAGCTTGACTCGGAGAGCAAGCAAGGACAGCAGTCATCACTCAGCATGAAGAGTGAGCTCATGTGTACAAAAAGGCTTTTTACACTAGTTGTTTAGAGCCCTATGTTTTATTAGTAAAAAGTTTCTTTTTTTCCCAATTGGAACTCTTCTTTTTTTAGAATATAGCTCCTAACAGCTGCAGGGTTATGACACTGTTAAATGAGATATTAATTTTTTTTAACAGAAGTTTTTATTCATTGACTGAATTGTTAATTATTTTTTATTATTATTCTGAAAATTTAGTAGGAGGGAAAAAAAGCATGTTAGGATTTTTGAGCTGTGATTTTTGCCTTTTGAGATGCTAAAATTCACCAGACCTGGTTGGTAACTTGGAGACTGAAGTAGTGCGTAGGGCTGTGCATGGAAATGGAAGCCTCAGGCGACACCCTACTGCTCTCCTAGGCTGGTACTCATGGTGCTTGAGGTGAGGGGAAGAAGGCTGTTTTCATAGATTGTGTTTGGTTCATAGGCTGGGTTTAGTGATCAAAACATAACACATTACTGTGTTTCAAAATGTATTAAGGTACTTGGGGGAAAAACAGTGGAAGGAAGATGCTTGATCTAGTGGAAGGTATCCCTGCGTGTGGCAGGAGGGTTGGAACTAGATGATCTTTAAGGTCCCTTCCGACCCAAACCATTCTATGATTAATGTACAGCAACCGACTTTAGTTTACATATGCAGCTTCATATGCAGCTCTTTGATATCTTATTCTTTCTTCAGAGTGAGTCTTACTGTTATAGGAGCTCTCTGAAAAAGAGGCGCTTTTTTTGTCAGGTTTTCAGTCAGCGGTCTTAAATTTTCACTAAAATCAGGCAGTATCCACTTCAGCAGGACTTCCCAGGACGTGGCTCGCTCACTCGTTGGGCTAGAAGAGTGTATATCACTCGGCACTCCTTGCAAACCAGTCAGAAGTGACTCTTCCCTATACTTGCTACAGAGCTAATCATTCTAAACAGTGATGCTTTTGTTGCTCCTTATGAGTTTTACAGGATAGCAGTCATTTTGCGCAGTTTATGAATTACGCTTTTGGGCGGTTCTTACTCCTCTGTTATATAGTTAGAGAGAACCAATAGAAAGGTTTTTTTACTAAAATGCGTCAATACCCTGAGTGAGCTTTGCTCATCACTAAAAGGCTCCATTTCAACACAGTGCATGGAAAAAATGTTGTATTGGGGCTTTCTCTGCAGTTGTACATGGAACCAAATGCAAATTTGCAATACATGGCATACCGGGAGCTCTGGGATAAGGAGTGGCCTGTGCTCATCTAGGTCAAGAGGCCCGTTCTCTGGAAGCCTCAGTCTCTTAGCAAAAACATTTTCCATTTTTCTCTTAACTAGTACCATTCTAGATATGAGACAGTGTTTCCTTTTACCAGGAAAGACTAGGAACACTTTGTATTACAGAATGCTTTAAAATAAAAGGGGGGGGGGGGGGGGGCGGAGGGGGAGCGGAGACCCTAATAATTATTTTCCAATAATCTGCCCTTAGTGTTTTGAGATTTAGTGAGAGAAAAAGCAAGTTAACTTTTTGTGAGATAACATAAGCTATTGAACAATACTTAAATATATGAAATGTTCCATGTTTAAAGCACTTTAAGAGTTGTTATAAGTAAGATTTCTAGAAATTATATACTGCTGTGCATCAAAACCTCTAACATATTATCAAATTCAATTATTAAAGTTTTAAAGTAAGTAGAAAGAGTCGCTGTCAATTCAACAGAAATAAAAGTGGACCTTGTGGCTTATCCTGAAACTTCGGGACTTTTTAAAATTCTAAATGTTTTTAAACTGCTGCTCCTGTCTTCTGTTTCTTAAATATGGCTTCAGGAGGGTAATAATCTATATGGTGACAGTATCTCTGGAGTAAGGAGGATAAACATGGGGTGGAAGAAAGGGCTTTACCATGCAACCAAAGTGGTGGTTTACAGTTACTGTCTATATTTATCTGTATGTGTGGAAGAAGGAGCGTAAAATTTTAACTTGCCAAATGAAAAGGAAGATGAAAGGCAGGGATCGAATTCCACTGATGGGAAAACAAGGGGGAGGGGGACCACTGGGCTGGAAGACTGAGGGAGAAAATCTCCAGAGTGAAAACATTAGGAAGCAATTGAAGCCTTGCACCAGTGTTAATGCTTGAGAGTGTCAGTGCTTTTGTCTTGATTTTTCTCTGATACCTGATCTAAGGGTGAGTTCCCTCTCTGACATGTTTATCTCATCCCAGTCCACAGACCCTGAGAACCAAAAGGAGAAACACGGCAGTTGCATGCCACAGAGATCCTTCCTTGCGTGGGGTTTATTCCTGCAGAGTTTGGAAACCAGGGAAACCAGCAGGGCAGCATTTAGGCCAAGCTGGTATATTTTCAGCTCCTTTGTGCTGCAGCGCTGCTTTGGTGCCTTGGGAGGTGGTTTCTGAGTCTAGTTGGCTTGTAGGAGAACCATCTGCTTTGTTAGTAAGCTTGTAATTTAACAGTTATTTTTCAATATACTTTTGTATACTTTGGGTTAAAGTTTTAGTGAAAATTTTAGTTGGGAATTGTAGAGGGGACTTGATGAAATTAAAGACATCCTGTGCACCTCACTTCTGAAATTTCCAACTTGAATATAAAATGTAATTTCCAAGCAATGTGCTGTTGGCTTTGCATACAAATATTTGCCTTTGCAAATATCTTTAAACTTTAATTATTGGAAAGGTATTTTCTGGATTTACTGTTGGGGTTCAGTTAAGGCCAGCCTGCTACCGATATGGAAAAAGATACATTTACATAGGCATCAAGTGTTTGCTTCTGTGCTTTGATATCCATTGTGTGCAATATCATCTATCGAGACAATTAGTTTGTGGGTTGTCAGTTTGGGAAGGCTCATGTTGAATACTAAAAAATATTTTAGGAAGACTCATTTCAGCTAAAATATTTAATCAGTCACATCTTATGCTCTTTTGTGGTAGTCTGTTTTTCCTGATGCACAGGAAGAAAAAAAAAAAAAAAAAAAAACAAAAAACAAACCACCTGCTTTTATTTCTGAAAGTTTTCTTGAAGTGTTCTGCTTCTAAACCATGTTTTTCAGAGTATGAAGACAGACAAGGAACTAACTAGTTTCCTGGAAAGTTTGCGTTGATTTTAATTTAGCAACGTGACTAAATCAGGTAAATTACTTCAAGGGATTTATTGTTATTTGCTTAAAAAAAAAAAAGCTATCGAATCTCAGTGTGCATTTTTAAATCCAGTAATAAGTAATATGGCTGAAAAATGCACACTGGAATTAGCTTTGACACTCTATTTGCTTTATGTCTAGCTTTATCTCATGATGCATTATTCACTGGTAGTATACAGACTACTTTATTAAGTCTTAATCAAATGCATTTTATCATAAGTGCCAATTCAATATTTTGCTATTGTATTTCTGTTTTAAAATACTGAGCTTTTTGTAGGGGTATGATAAATGTATAGCAGTTTGGTCAGGAAGGGACAGTTTTATATTGACATTTTGTAAAATTATCTATAAACTGTAGTTCTACATTCTGTTCTAAAATGCCTGTGGATTCAGTCTATTTGCTTATGAAATTGCAAAATTGAGGAAGCAAAGTGGCTGATACATGTTTATCACATCTAGATTTGTTGGAAAGAGTATTTGGAAGTGTATCTGAATGTGCATTAAGTCTTTTTAATCACTGCAGGTTGTGTTTGCATTAGAACTAAGAGGAGTTACAGGTACGTGGCATTTAGGGTGTGTCCAATGTATGATTTTTGTATGTAAAAACAGGGACCAGGTAATTGTGTATGTTACTGTACACAACTGTAATGCCATAGCTAGAGATACACATGGCTTGCATACATGAGTCTGCTTTTTGGGCTTGCATGGATTGTACTCAAAAAGATCACTTCATCTGCCTTGAGTTGACTGGATAATGTACAGCAACCATTAGTAGCTGTTTTAAATCAGAAACTTGGCACTTTTTCCTGCTTTCCTAGCACAACCTAGTTGTGCTCTAAAAACTTAGACTTGGACAATTAGTCCCATGTAGAGCTGTAAGGAGACTGTAGTTTTGCAGGCAAGTTAAAGTGAAAGATCATAATTTTTAATTTTCAGCATCTCAGCTGAAGGCTTGCAGTATCTTCCTTATGAAATACAGACAGGTTAAATGGTTACTTAACCATCTCCCATATGGGAAGCAAGAATTAAGTGGTTTCCATGTCACTAATCAATTTGGTTTGTTACTCTCATAAATATACATTTCTCTGCAGCAACAAAGACTTGTCTAACTACAAAGTATGCTTAAAAGCAACTGCTATATTTCATTAGGAGGGACCAAAAGATAAAGCAAGCCATTGACTCAGGCTAATACAAACCCTTCGTTTTTCTCCATAAATTCTTCATTAACCTTCACTAATGATGGTAGGAGTTAAGCACATGTATGGTAAAGAACAGACCTCTGAGGCTGCAACAAAGTGTTTCACAAAGAAAGTAGATGATGTTCACTGCTGATACTTTTCCCCAGGCTGTCTGAACTGTTTGGTCAGAACACACATCATGACAGAACAGTGGTTTTAGAAGCATTAGGAGGTTTATAAGCTCAGAATCAGTGCAGCAGTTCCAGTGTTACAAATTCAGGCTCTCTTGTCTCAGTTTTATGGCCCTGAAGATGTCACATCTAGAAAAAATTAGGACATTCATTCTCAAGGAAGGGTTGGGAAGTGTATAAGTATTATTTCTTATTTATTTGTTTATAGAGTAGAAAGTAAGGTAGAAGATAACTGACCTGCCTAGGGCATGATGCAGTTATGTCAGTGAACTGTGAAATACAATCATGTATCTGAGTGCTTCTCTTGTGTCTCAATCAGGCTGTGCTTTGCTGCTGACTGTATGTGTATTTAATGACCAAAAAAAAAAAAAAAAAAGCTTATATAAAAATACTACTATACCAATCAGATTCAGTCCTGCCATTCTCAAATATTTACGTCTGTTTAAATGAAGTGATGCCTGTGTGCAGAAGTGGCTTTTAACTTGTAATAAAAGGTAGTTTAAATATGTGGCCTGCTATTTCTTGCATATATGCTATTGGATGTTGTTTTTCCATATGTGCTTGGATGAATGAAATTAAGCCTATATAAAAGAAATACAAGAACCTTGCTTTGAGCAATGAATAGCAGATGGAACAGTGTTAGAGTTGACATACTTTGTCAGCCTTATACACAATAGTCACTCTTATTTGATGACTTTGTAATATAAATTGAACAGATCTGTAGGGTTGTCAAGACAATATAAGCTGTGGGAAACTTGGATGGCCATAGCTTGAGAGAAGTTAGAAAATACTCCTGTACTGAGAGCATTGACAATATGCTGAAGTTAATTTTCAAAGTTTGAAAGGGTATTTAAATGGTGAATTTTCACTTTGCATTTTACAGCTTTTTTTTTCATTTAAACATATTAAAATGCATGCCAAAATGTGTTGTGATTCAGATTGTAAAGGCTCTGACTGTATCCTTTTTGGAAAAAATGCACCTGTAGTTGAATAGGAGGCTTTCCTAAATTCCTACTTGAGCTGCTTGGGTTTAGTTAGTAGGTATAAAATTTTGCTTTGCTGGCAGCGCTATGGTTTGAGTTGTGTGGAAATTCTATGGATTTTCCTTTGTGAAAACAAGACAAAATCCCCAAGCCTCAATCCAGCTGAGAAGCTGCTGTGTTCCTGGCCCGAACACCAGGGATGTATTCTGAGGTGCTTGGTGTGTATGCCTTTCTGGATTGAACACTGTGGTGCTGAATTTAAGTACTGGGATATGTTGATATCTATTCTGGTATCTATTTGTTTTTGTACCGAAGCTGTGCGGAAGCTTCTCAGGCCTTCATAAAACACGTGTGTAGTTGTGATACCGAAGCAATCCATTCATAAGACTGCTATTTTTGGTGGGTGTTGTGTTCATACTTGATTGTTCTATGAAAAGTCATTAAAGGGAATGGGGAGAGAGATGAACATAACAAGCCATAGAATTATATGGAAAAATTGGTATGGCTTTTTTAGTTACATATATTGCTTTTTTATTTTCCTGGCAGTCATCAGATCCCCTTGTATTATAAAAAACTTGACAGATGTGATAACGTTTTCCTTGCTTCACCTACTTCATTTTTATAGGTTCCAAAATTCAGTTTCACTGCTTTTTATAAGCTGGCACCACAACACAGTGTTTAAAGTCTCTTAACAGAAGAACATATGAAAGCTACTGCAACCTTTTGTCTGTTTGGGCATTCCTACTAACAACTAATGTACTTTAGCCTACTCATTGCTTTTAGTATTTTGCCAGTGGGATTTACAGAAGATTTCTTTAGCTTTTCTTCCTTGACTTGTAGAAAAAGATGTTTTCAGATCTAACTCACTGGTTTTGGACTTGAAGGAGCCCCTGGCATTGCCAAATGATTTTCTTTTTCTTTTCTATATTGAAGTAAAAAGTAGTATAGTGATTGACTGAAAATTTGCTAACATGTCAGACTTCTGATTCAGGTTCAGACAACAGAGATCTTTGTAGCTTACATAAGAGAAAACAGTTTGTAGTTGCATGTGTGTATATAGACATTCAAATATATTTTTTTTAAACACATTATTTTGTGTTTCTCTATTCTTTATTCTGGATTCATTTTGAAGAAATGAGAATGCTGCTTGACTGTCTGTCCTGGTTTCAGCTGGGATAGAGTTAACTGTCTTCCTAGTAGCTGGTACAGTGCTGTGTTTTGAGTTCAGTATGCGAAGAATGTTGATAACACACTGATGTTTTCAGTTGGTGCTCAGTAGTGTTTAGACTATAGTCAAGGATTTTTCAGGTTCTCATGCCCAGCCAGGGCACAAGAAGTTGGCACGGGACACAGCCAGGGCAGCTGACCCAAACTGGCCAACGGTGTATTCCATACCATGGGACGTCCCATCTAGTATAGGAACTGGGAAGTGGGGGCAGGGAATCGCCGCTCGGGGACTGGCTGGGTGTCAGTCGGCGGGTGGTGAGCAATTGCCCTGCGCATCATTTGTACATTCCAATCCTTTTATTACAGCTGTTGTCATTTTATTAGTGTTATCAGTATCATTATTAGTTTCTAATTTTCTGTTGTATTAAACCGTTCTTATCTCAACCCAGGAGTTTTACTTCTTTTTCCCGATTTTGTCCCCCATCCCACTGGATGGGGGGGAGTGAGTGAGCGGCTGCGTGGTGCTTGGTTGCTGGCTGGGGTTAAACCACGACACTGTCTTATGGAGAAATCAATATTTCTCTTTTGAAAAATGTATACAATTCCCATAAGTAAATATTAAGTGTCAGATCTATGCTACGGTTGCACTGGAGGGCTGGGAAGAGAGAGCGAGCTTATCACTTTGTATGTGGCTCTGCCACCATCTGAAGTAGGAGTGATTTTTAGGAATTTCGCCTGTTATTTCAGTACTTTCTGTGCCCTTATCTTCCCTTCCTGACCACAAACTATTTTCCTGTTCTCCACAGTTAGTCCTCTACGGGAACTGCTCGTGCTGCGGTGTACCCAGTTGTGTGACTTGCATGTGCACACACGGATACGCACATTTCCAAACCACATATTTCATGTCCCCAGTATTATTAATTATCAGTATAAACACAAGTAAAAGACTATAAATGTCAAGATTATGGCATTTAAAATAAATCCCATAGAAAATATCCTTCCTGGGAAGGTAGATGGCCTTTCAGAGCAAGGAATCCTGACCTTGCTTCCAAGTATGTCCTGTGCTGGGGATCTATTTCAGGTCTTCAAAACATGAGCCCTTAGATTGTGGAAACATAATCTATTATAAAATATGACAGTACCGCCCTTTTAAAAAATGTGTCTTAAAATATATGTATAAGTCTAGGAGTAATTTGCAAGTGAAGTACATTTTCCCTTTGGGATGTCATAATTATGTTGGAGACTTAATTTGTCATGTATTCCCTGCTGAGATCTTGAAATATTAGATTGCTTTCTTGAGGTTTCTCTGATATGCAAGGGCAAATTTGGATATTTGACCCTCTGGCTATAGATGCTATTGATATGACAAATAGGTCAATTTGTGTTTCTAATCATGCTGATAATGTAGTATTCAAATCCTTGATGACAAACAAAAATATATGTACATTCTGGAAGACAATAAGAAATCTCTTCAAAAAAAGCAGGATGTTTATATGAAATTTTTCAGTCATTATACTTTGAAATGTAACATTTATCTTGGCATTCAGTTTCATTCTGTACTCTTGAAGGCCCCTCTCTCATTTATTACTGTTAGCATACCAGAACAAATGTCTTTCAGATGTGAAAAATCAATCATCTCAAAAATGTCTTCAGTAGTTATTTGGGTGGATTAATGCAAGGTGTTGGGAGAGTAAGGTTGAAATGAAATGTCATAATTGAGCAGCACAAGTCACCAGAGAAATAATAGTAAATTGATCATGGATCTGGCTTGAGAGGCTTTTTAAAAAACAAAACAGAAAAGAAGAAAAAAAACCCTCACCAAAAGAACGTAAGGAAGAAACTTGGATAGTGATACATTAGATGCTGGAATGAGCACACACTTTGTGAGTTAAGCTCATTGAATACAGCATGTAGTTCTTTACTCTTCAGATTTTTCATTGTTGGTCCCGAATCTGTTTTCAAAGCTACTTCATAGTCCTCTGGAAAATAGAAAAGGTAGGCCAGTAATAATAATAAATCTGTAATCTCTAATGCTTGAGTGTCAAGTCCAAAATCTTTCTTATCAAGTCCACATAGCCTTGGCACCTGCGAGGGATAAGATGAGTAGTGATGGTCTTGTCAAATAAGAATTCCAGAGAAATAATATTTTTTTTATTATTATTTTTATTTATTTATTTTTAACTAACAGTTCAAATGAGTTGTCTACAAATGCTGAGAGTTTTAGCTGATTTAAGGTAGGATAAATCCTTGCTGTGTAGCTGAGGGGAGGTTGTCCAGATAACAAACAAATTGTAACAAATCTTTTTTCCCCTGTAAAATGCTAAAGAATAACTCATATTCATAAGAGATCACCCACATTTACACTATTCTTTGCATAGTCAACTGAAATTATGGAAAATGCATTGCTAACTCCTGCCATGTTCAGACGGTTATCTTCAGTGACTGACGATTCCATGAGAGGGAGTAGGTCATTAATATATTATTAATAGAATAATGTATTATTAATATAGCATATTTTGAAAGCAGAGGAACATTTTATTATACAAACATAACCTCTTCCCCCAGTATTCTAATTTGGTATGTAGATGATTTTTCCCTTTGCAGCATACAAATAAACTAGGAAAAATGAGAGATGTGTACCTGTGTTAGAGTTTCTGGTGTGTTTTCAGTGAAGCAATGTCTGCATTTTCTAGTATGTATGGATCAAACATTGAAGCTGATTTGGGGGGAAGAAATATTTTGGAAAGCTACATGGGTTTGCTTGAGGTTAAGTCCTAATAATGTTTGGAAACCTTTAGGTTTTAGGGCCAGAGAAAACATGTTGGTCTTTAATACATGAGGCTCCACTGTAATGCGTCCATTGCAGTGAATCTTGGAGACCCATGAGGAGGAAGTTTTGGGTTTTGTTTGGAGGTTTTTTCAATAATTTATAATAGCCCATGACATGGGTTAGATTAATTTGCATTGTAATGAGCCATTCCTTTTCCAGAAAGCATCAGTAAGGGTAAGTGTCTGTATTCAAACTACCCACAGGTCATATTCTCTGAAATCTGAGTGCTTTTGTGGAAATTGGGAAACTAATTATTAAATGCCAGTTGTCATTGCTGCAAACTCATAAGACTTCAAGAGAAACAAGATTTTAATATAAAACATAAAGCAGGACATGACAGATGTTTCAAAGTTAACCCTGAGTTGAAAGGGAGTAGGGAAAAAAGAGCATTGTTTGATAGTATTTTGACATTAAATTAATTCATGGAATTGAGTTATGCCCTGTGACGGTTTTTTAGTGCAGGTGCAAGAGAGGATATTGAGAGAAAAAGAAAAATTGGGGGGGGAGGGGAGAGATGTAAGGCAGAGGAAAATAGAAATGTTGATTTGGGGACTCAATATTGTATGCCTTTTTCTCAACACAAGTTTCACAGACCTCTGAAGAACCGTTCTGGGGATGGACATTTAGGTCAAAATTTAATGTTTGCCCTGGCCAATAATAAAGTGTTTTGTTAGTGATTACATTGCCAGTACTCTGCTTATAATTATCACCATATTAAGGTGAATGAGGAAAAATTTGGAGTTTAGCAGTATATAAGCTATTTAAGGTCAGGGGTATAAACTAAACTCTTTGAAGTTCCTGTGCTATTTCCTTGTTTTAGCAGGTGTATTCAGGGGGAAACTCTGGTCCCATTGAGTTAAATGGCAAAATTCATGTCATGTCTGAAGTCAGAATTTCATCTGCGGGTTTTTTTTTCATTTTCTTTTTTTTTTCTTGTTTCCCTCTACAGCCATAGAAAACTGGGCTGTTGAATACACTGTATCTTAAAACAAAACCATTACAAAAGATGTTACTGTGAAGTCTTTCCTTGATGATAAATGATTAAATTAACTAAGAAAGATGTGCAAGTTTGCTAAATGGTGATTTTCTCCTTCTTTGCCCTCAATTCACTTGAACGTGGGTTGGTCCTTTTAACTGTGATATTCCTGCTCTGACTGAGATCTGCATTCATTCAGGAACCTCCTCAAAAAGAGAGCACCAAGTGATCTGTATTTAAATTCTGTATATTAATTTGGATGCAGCATTGCTCTGCCAGCGTGCCTAAACACAATAGGCCTATGCATACATCACACTTGAAAGTACCTCCTTCAAGGTGAACTGTAGCTTCTGTTTATGAAAAGCATTTATAAATTAGCAAAGATGAAACAATAACATACAAAAATGCTAACAAATTAAATAGTTTTGTTTAGATGGTAAGTAATTCAGCATGGATCATTAGAATTAATTAGAACTGTGTGCTTATTTTGAAGCTGTAAGAATTCAAAGCAGATGGGATTTTGAAGGAAAGGATAATCACCTTATCCGTATCTTTCAAGAACTTTAAAAAATAACTAAGTGACTTTAATAACACTTAGTCCAGTAAGGTTCCTTCAGCTGGTGTGCTAGTACTGTAGTGATGCCTTTCCCTTCTATATAGCATCCCTTTAGATGCCTCACTGAGTTTTTTAACTTGCATTTAACAGACAAAGCTTTTTAAAATATTAATCTTCCAATGAATAAACATGGTATTTCTGAAGTTTATCAGGATACTCCAATTAGAGAATGCTTACTGTTGTGGAAGAAACCATGGCATGTGAGCTGGAGCAATGATTTAAGAGGTATAATAAGTGACTAAAAATGTAAGAATATTAAGATGCATTGCTTTGTCTTGGTTGGATTTGGTGCAAACTTGCGCTTGCAGTACACTGTTGCCAAGGCTGGCTCAAGAAGTTGAAGTTGTAAGGTTGGATGAAGGCCAATATGCAGATTACACAGGTGCTTAGTAAGTGAAGAAGAGCAATAAAGAGCATCATTTAGAATACCCATTTAATTGTTTTACATTTTAGAATTCATTTTGCTTCTACTTCCAAATGGCCCTTTTGTAATTTTCAGATGTTATCTTGTTCTGGTAACTAGTCTGGCAAAGGGCACTGAGATTTGGTTCTTGATATGGTAGCGAAGCTTGGTATCTGTTATGATTCTTGGAGGTAGCATGGGTGTCTGTGGGAGCATGAGGGTCCAGACCAAGAATATCTGGTCATCCCACAGTCAAGCGATGAGTGGGAAGCAGTGTGATCATACTGGAGTACCTTCAGTGGACAGGGTATCCAAGGAAGCCTTTGGTTTGAACCTGGGTTCCATTTGGACTTCATCCACCAATTGTTCCCTTTAGTGGTGTTTTAGTTTATTCGCAGAACATTCTTATACTTTCATGATTTTGAATTTGAAATATTGAACCAATGGAAATAAACATTCCTGTCTTTTGAACATATGCCTCAGCAGTACTGTCTCTGTAGTCTCTGGCCTTTCTGAACAAATAGCCTATGGTCAAGTGTTTTTTAGGCAAGCCAAACTCCTTGCTAGAAACCCAGGTATTTGAAGCTTGTATAGTATTTTCCCCTGTCCTACTTGGTCTTACCTCAGTGACCATAAAGGAAACCTTTGCTGTAGGCTGCTGAAGAGGTGAGCTGTCACTACATAGGTACCCACTCACTTCCCAGAGGACCAGAGATCATGAACTAGAACTTTAAAGGTAAATCAATGGCTCCCATAGTCTATTAACTGATATCATGTAAGTTTAAAGGGAGCATTCTGTGAGTCAGCTAGACAAATGTTTAGTCAGTAGCCCTGGGAAGAACAGAGTTTTAAAACAGCTTTTACAAATGAAGCAGTAGGCTAGCCCAAACTATTTCTTTTTCTGTGTGCTTGTTCCTTACACGTTATCTTTTCTTTTCTTTTTTTTTCTTTTTTTTTTGGGGGGGGGGGGGATGGGAGGGGGTCAATTATTCTCTTTTAAATAATGTAGGCAGTTAGTACTCCTTTAGTATGTTGGGAAATAAGTCTGCCAAAACAAAGATCAACTTTAATATAGCTTTTTCTAAAAGTAGAATTAAAGTAATTCACTCCAACTGTAGGATTTTTAAGTTACAGTAGTTATAACCTCAGCTATCTGTTCAAGCTGTGGAAGTTTACAGGAACTTGGTTCTATTTAGGATTGGTATTTACCAATTGTGAAATGATTTTCAGATTGGGAAAAAGGGATTAGAATTCTATGTGGGTTTTGAGAGTCTATGCTTTGCATAGCATCTTTTGGGTAGATGCTGGACCAATGCCATATTTCCTTATTGTTTTGTGAGGCATCACAGTGTAAGAATGGAAGGGTATTTGTTTTGACACCCCAACTTCTGTTTCGGTGAGAAGTGTTGAAAGATGCAATACAGCTGGATTGTACGAACTGATAAGAGTCGAGGGTTGGGCATGGCTTATTCCCTATTGATCTTTGGTGAATGTGCATCATAATGCATAAACCTGTTCAGTATTTACCTTAATGACTTGGATGATGAAATGGAGTGTGTGCTTATTAAATCTGAAAGCACTTCAGGCTGGACCGTGAGCACACTGAAAGGCAGGAGTAGAATTCAAAGTTAGCTTAAATTAGGGAAACAAACCCCAAAAGTTGGATGACATCCAGTGTGGATGGGTCTTGTGCTACTAGCTTTAAATAGCAGAAATTGGCCACCTAAATAGTTGATAGGCAGGAGGGCTACAGTCAAGGATCTTGGGATTATAGCAGATCACAAGCTGTTGAGTCAATGAGATCCCGTTGTTAACACAAAAAGACAACTGATTTGAAGGTATAAACAGGGTAATGGCCTGCCAGAGGGTACCCAGTAGTTCTCCCAAATTCTGTTCAGCTTTGGCAAAGACTCAGCTTAGCATACTGTGATGGTTTGGAAAGAGAATAACCATTTGTAGAAAACCTGAAGGAGACTGGTCAGAGGTCTAGAAAACATTACTCCACTAGGTATAAATAGGAGCTGTTACTAGGTATGGAGAGGAGATATTTAGACTGAAGAAGAGAATGAGATGTAATACTTTGTAAAATATGTAGTCCTACAGTAAAGAAAAAGGGAATAGTATGTTTTGCCTTTGTGAAGAACAACATGAGCAGCAACAGGGTAAAAACTAGAAAGTTAAAGCCTGTTTATTAAAACAGCAAACTGGTAGAAAAAAGCAACATGGGAAGGTGGTGGGTTTTCCATCTTTGGGAATCTTTAAGGGCAGTTAGAAAAGCATCTTGTTTAGCTGATGATCTTTTAAAGCTGGGAAATAACTTCCCAAAATCCCCAGTAGCCGTACTCTCAGACTGGGTGTTATATTCTGCCTCCATTTTGTGTGAATGGAATCTAGGTACTGGCAAATGCCTGGGAGTGTGAGAAAATGACTGGGCTTAGACTTGCTGCGATTTTGTATATTTGGTCACTTTGCAGGTTAGATGCTAAAGAAATGTGAGTGCTTACATCTCTCAAGTGGTAACAGCTTTTCTCACAACTATAGGAGGTCTTCTGTAACTTTGTAGGAGAGCCTTCTGCTGCAGTGGATTACAACCTACTGTATGTGCGTGGTCATCCTGAGGAACTACAAAATTGTCACATGCAAGTGCAGATTAAGTAATGAAAACTAGCTTTTGAAATATTTCTTTAATGCCAAGAGTGTGTAGCAAGACAGACTTGTGAAGAAATGCTTGCAGAGAATAAATCTGATAGCCGTGCCCATAGGTGAGCTCTTGATGGCTCTCTGTAGTCAGTCAGATATTCTAAAGATAGCTTGAAATGGATTGTGTTTTTATTTCTTTGAAGAATATGAGATGAAGTTCATTACAAATACCGCAAGAAAGAAGGTCAGACACCTTGCTGCTTCACTGAAGAGTCTGATTAATCAACTGTTGATCTATAGTGAGAGAAACAATGTAATTAGAAAAATAGATTAACTGTAAGCTTAAATCACACGGTTTAAAAAATAGCATAGAAGTAAATCCTCTCTCACAAATTAAAATAAAAATAAATTTGGTTTTGTAAGCAGGTTGCTTTTCCTTTAGAGAGGAAGCCTTGTCTATGTAAACAAAACAACCCCCCCCCCAAACAAACAAACAAAAAAACCCAACAACAACAACAAAACAACACAAAAAACCACCAAACAATATTTTTTAGCTAAGTAAATGTGGTGACAACCATTTCACGATTCCAGACTTCTGCGGTATGGATGTTCCTGAGCTGGTAGGATGAATGCTGGCAGGAAGGGGAGTAAGTTGTATCAGTGTAATGCATCTTTACAGTGAAACCACATCTATTATCCTGGAGATAAAGATAAAACCATTTCTGATGGGGGAAAAAACTAAAAACAAAACAAAACCCCACAAACAAACAAAACCCCTAAAACACCAAACCAACAACAAAGTATCTTCCAGCCCAAACTCAGCAACCAGCAGCAAACAAAAATACAGTGCTACCTCCTATTCGGAATGGTTTGGTGTGCCTGTAAGTGCTGTGCAGCTTGGGAGCAGGAATAATGCTGTGCTGTGGAGGCTGGGGAGCAGCTTTATCTCTGTTTTCTTGAGCCCAGGAAACATGCAGTTTGAGGTTACAGTTTCTTTGTGACTTGAAGTTGCTATAAACGTAGAAGGGAATGTAGTACGACTAGTGTGTGAATACAACTAACAAATGAGTCTTTTCTTACCTGTTCTCTACCTCACTATAAACCATTGCATCTCTGTCTCCAGCAGAGACAAGAAGCGGCTCTTTCCTCTGCCTTCTCATTTCTTTTTTTCTCTGCCCTGTTTAGCTTGAAGCTTGCTGGGTTTAGGAAGGCAGATGGGTGTCTCTTACTGGAAGAGAGAAAAGCTTTCATTTATTTGCCTCTTCTGAACAGGAACATGTGGACATAAATGCTATCCTACCTAACTGAGAAACAACAAAGAAATGACATTGTTTTCTCTCCTCCCTGACCCCAAGGTGATCTGGCATGTTATGTGCTGAGCCCCTCCCTGATGAAGACTGCCATTATGCAGTGAGCAGCCCAGCTGTGGCAAATTTAAAGAGTCACAGGTGCAGCAGTTAAAGCAGTCAGCAGGAACTGAAGCACTAATTTTGCTATATGAAAGACCTGAAGGAATAGCTTGCAAGCCGTTTAAGCTAAAGGCTGCAGGAGGCTCAATTGGCTGTCTCTTGTCTCAGGACTTGACTTGTATTTGGTGGTGCTCAGTATTTTTGGAAGCTTAGCTCAACTTTGTTTCTGTTGTCAATAAATGTTTAATTTTGTCCATTTTGCATTTGATATGCATCATCTCTTCTCAGGCCTAACCTACTTACTCAGCCAGTGACAATGTCCAAAGTTTTCAGTGTGTTGTTTTCTCAGTTATCAGCACAGAAGTAGCTGTGGACTGGAAAGGGTTTCTGGTTACTAATGTGTGACTGAGCTCTCTTTGTGTCTTGCAAAAAATTGTGTTTGTTTCTGCTGGTCATTTGTTCCCAACTATCTTTCAGCAGGATCCTTGTTTTATGTGCTGATGGTGGGACATCTTCCTCACAGCCTGTTTCCTCATATGCTTCACTTATCTCACCACTTTCCCAGACTCTCTTGCCCTTTTCTTTCGTTGCGTTGCAATGACCTTCTCATCTTCCCCCTCTCACCCTTTTCTATTGTTCCTTTCTCTTTTTTTTTTTGATTTTTTTTTTTCTGTTTTGTTGCATCTCCCTTGGCTGTTCCACGCTCCCCAGCAGCTCCATGTGTTTGTGATTGTTTGCCAACTGCAGGACATCCACTGGGGTTGGCCAACATGTGTTTTTGCAGCTGCTGTGTGAATCCAGAAGGGACGTTTTGGGTATAGAAGCTGCTGTTTGCTTGCCACTCTGTATGCATGAGTTATCTCGAGCATAGACCCCCTACGAGAGCCAAGGGAGAATGGGAAAGGGATTTTGAAGCGGTCAGTTCTTTATCCATAGTTTAGGGATTATGCCCACAGTGGGTGGGTTAGATACACAACTTTCCAGCTCTACAACTTTTATCTCCCCTGTATCTAACAGTGCTAAATTCCAGTAGGATTTCAAACAGTGAACACACTTTTGTACTGAGGTTTAAGTCAGTTATAGGTTAGATTAAGCCATTTTCTGTAGGGAGGGAAAGTATGCAACGATCTTTAAAGGTCACGGAGTGGGGGGTGATCAGAAGAACTGACTGTGCTTACAGCTGTGTGCAAGCGTGAGGGGTAGTTGTATGGGCTGACTCACGGCAGTGGGGTTTCATGGTTCCATGTTTCCTTGTAGCTGTGGTGGTTGGTGGATTAATGGCAAGAGCTCAGAATTTATTTGTTACGCTGTTTTTCTGCAGTTTGCTGCTGTGGCACATCTAAGCTTTGGGAAGTATTATATGTTGTTAAGGTGACTGATTTCTGGGAACTTCTAACACAAGGAGAAGCCATCCAGTGAGATGGATCCAGTACGTAAGGTGGGGTGGGGGTGAAGTGAAATTCAATGAATGGTTTTGGGACTTGAAACAATTGATGCTAAATGGTGTTCTGTTACACCTAGGAGATGGTGTTAAAGTCACACTATTGAAAATCCTCAAATACAGTGACCTCGGACTGCTCTTAAGTTGGATAGGTTTTTGCCCGGTGTGTTCTTCAGCTGAATAGTTCCTATTTTGAAAGGGCTCGGTAGGAAACTATTGTGGTTTCTTCTTAGGAAGAAGCTCTGGGTGGTTTCTGGCAGTCCGTGGATCTATGAAGGTGGTGATATGCCTGGTTGATGTCTACAAAGCAAATAGCAGTCTTTGCAGGTAGCAGTTGGCTGCCACAGGGGACTCGGGAAGACAGTATCTATAAACAGCTGCCCCAAAAGGGAGCTTAGAGGAGAGTGTTTCAGGTTCAGATTCCCTTTAGCTTTAATCTACCCAGCCCTACTGTGAATTGTTCTCCTATTTTAATTTCACATGAAGACACTGAATTTTCACAATTATCTACTATCTGGAACAGGACCTGTGATTTCTCTCTAACTCAAATACAATGTAAACAGAAAATGCAGTGGCTTTTTTGGTGTGAGGTTTTTCTTTTCTTTTTTTTTTTTAACAAGCATAGAAGGTTTCTGAAATATATCGAGAGATATGTAGCTGCTTAAAACTTGAAAATTTTGAGATACATTTTCTATGAAATGACATTTGTTATCTTACTGTTTTCTTTAGCTGCAGACATTATTTGAAATGAAATCTGGCTGTAAGTCTCTGGAGCTGTAGATATTTAATTTCTATTTTCAAGACATCCCACTAAAATCAAAATTCAGTGTTATTTGTGACTCCTTAACTGTGCAACATGCCTTATTCAATCATGCTTCCTATCATGTTTTTCAGCCAAGAATTCTGTTTATGGTAATAAAGATGAAGTAATTGTGCATCCTAAGGGGTTATAGTAGTTTGGAGTTGATAGCTTCTGGTTCTTCCTTCCTTTTTCATGTTTTTATTTTCTTTTGAAATTTAAGGTGGATAGGCCAGAACAGCTATGTTGAATCAGATTTTTTTGGTATTTTTTTTTTTTTAAATAAGTTTTCTGTTTCTCACTTCCATAAAAATGGGATTCATTATATAATTGACTCATTCCACTATTTAGGGAAGGCTTTTTTGCAGTTTTGGTTAAATACATCACCTTGTCTTATCCTGACAAGTTAAAGGGGAGCCTTAACATCACATTGTTGTGTGGTTGGGTTTGTTTTGTTTGGTTGTTTGTTTTTTTCTATTTCCCCACTCTATTCTGTTTCTTGATCATTATTGAAACATTATGTACACCAAATCTGGCGTATGTCAAAAAAGGCTGAAGTTCTGACATTCTAGTGAGTTAAATTGCTCAACATATCTGTGCAATTATTGCTGCTGCGTAGAGGGGGGAAGAGGGGAATGTTGGTCTGCTGACCTTGCAATGGCAAGGTTAAATCCCCCTCTGTGCTGAATCAGACATGGGATGGTGGCAGCTGATTAGTCAGTCATGTGTGCCAGTCCACCTGTAGTGTTATAGCTAGCAAATTAAATCACACTGTGTAGAAATGACAATGGCTTTGTATTTTAGGCCAGCAAACATCAGCTTTAATGGAAACTCATGTGAAAGAAGCCAGGATGTTTGTGTGGACTGTTTTTTCTCACTAATATATTCCTTAAAAAAACACAAAGAAAACCCCTAACCCTATCGATATCCAAGGCTAAAATTGAGTCTGGTTTTCCTTTACAAAAAAAGATGATCAGCAGGTTTTCTAGATAATAGAAGAAAATAGCAATTTTGAATATGCCATGCTGTTTTCAATGTACTTTTGCTCACACACTAACATAGAAGAGATGATAAAGGAAGAAATCAATGCAAAACCATTCTGGTAACTAAATTGATCCCTATTAGTTTTCAGACAATTGATTTTTAGTAGGCATTTGTGTATGTTAGGCACTCTTTTGCTGTGAGCGAGGTGTTATTTCCAATTAGATTTTTAACTGTCAATGATTTAATAAGCATGTTATGTTATTGATTATGTTCCACACAAGGAACAGTTGGGGGCTAGGGGGGAAGAAAAAAGAAAAGGATCTTTTTCTGGTCCAGGTAAAGGCTTATTTTTTCTGTTATACCATTGTTACAGATTACTTTTCTAATATGTTGACTTTTCCCAGTGCCATTGCTTTTTATGATTAGGTTTGGGTTTCTTAAAGTTCATACTATATAATCAGATTGGCTTCATGAAAAATTCTGCTGTATCATTTTAGTGAGAAAGCCCATATAAAGTGCGGAAGAACAGTTTCAAATTTTGTATTTGAATTTTGTTGCTTTTCAGGTTGTAGCATCAGTCCTGATTAGATTTGGTCAAATAAACTCAAGGCTACTGTGTTGGAGCTGTGATGCATAATGGAATGCATGAGGTTAATCCATTTTCTTACTGTAGGGCACAGCTACTAACTCTGTCCCTTTTAAGACTTGTAGTCACCATATATCATTTAAAAAAAATTTTAAAAAAACCCAAACACAACCACTTTGTATTCGTATCTCACCTGCTAAGCCATTTGAGTTTCACCAAATGAAACGGAATTTGTAAGCCACTAAAGGTGACTAAAATGACAGTGGCGATAGCAGGAAAGTCTTGCAATGCAGTAAACTAAGTCTATTGATCTTGAAATGAAAGTTCAGTGGAAAAGCTGATGGAAAAAGTAACAGAGCACAAAAGGACAAGCTGCGCAACTGATTCAAATGAACTCGCTGGCTGTGAACATTCATGTGAAAGAAATGCTAATGCAAACAATACAGAAGAAGAAACTATAATGGGAAAAAAATACCACCAGTATTGTGACTTCTCAGGTATACATAAGACATGTTTTCTTATGGAAAAAGAAGTGTTAGTGGTTAGTCAAACTAAAGTGTTCTGAGAAAGCAGGAACTGAATACCTAAGGTTTCTCTGCAAAACCCACTCTTGAGTATGTAATGACTGTAAGTCCAAAACTTCCAAAGTATTTTTAAGAGAAAAGTATGAACATGAACATGCTACTTGATCATAATGTGTATTGAAAGGCAAATGTAATCAAAGTCCATTATAGTGTATCACTGGGTACAGTAAAACAATGTCATCTCCAAAGAAATTTTGAAAATAGCTGAAAGGCAGCTGTAGACAGGATGCAAATTTCTGTTACTCGTTACACACCCATGAACATGTGGCTTACAGAATGTAAAGAATTTGACTATGGGAAGGATGCCCTTTAGAAATATAATTTACTTTCCTGGAGTGAAATACAGGAAAATCTGACATGGCATCTAACAATATAGTTCATCACACATTGTCTCTGCTGCTCCTTCCTCCTCAGAGGGAGAACTCCTCACGGTCTTCCTCTACTCCACTGTGGGGTCCCTCTGACAGGAGACAGTCCTCCACGAACTTCTCCAATGCAAGTCCTTCCCTTCAACTTGCAACCTCCAATGCAAGTTCTTCACAAACTGCTCCAGTGTGGGCTCCTCTCTCCACAGATCTGCAGGTCCTGCCAGGAGCCTGCTCCAGCGTGGGCTTCCCACGGGGTCACAGCCTCCTTCGGGAACCCACCTGCTCCGGCGTGGGGTCCTCCCCAGGCTGCAGGTGGAGATCTGCTCCACCATGGACCAGCATGGGCTGCAGGGGGACAGCCTGCCTCACCATGGTCTTCCCCACGGGCTGCAGGGGCATCTTCACTCCAGCGGCTGGAGCACCTCTTCCCTCTCCTTCTTCACTGACCTGGGTGTCTGCAGAGTTGTTCCTCTCACATGTTCTCGCTCCTCTCTCAGGTTGTAGTTGCTGTCATGCAGCAACTTCTTCTTTTTTTTTTTTTTTTCCCCCTTTTTAAATCTGTAATCCCAGAGGCACTACCACTGTTGCTGATGGGCTCAGCCTTGGCCAGCAGCAGGTCTGTCTTGGAGCCGGCTGGCATTGGCTCCATGGGACATAGGGGAAGCTTCTAGCAGCTTCTCACAGAAGCCACCCCTGTAGCCCCCTCCCTGTGCTACCAAAACCTTGCCATGCAAACCCAGTAGGAGTGAATTACGCATGCTTCCTCAGAGATGTACCTCTGAGTTTATAGTCTCTCTATGTGCAAAAGGGTGGAGTAGGTTTTCTGCAAACTTGACTGAACAATCGGGAACAATTGGAGGATAATTCTGAGAACAGTCATTGGAGCTGATCAGGGAAGATGTCTATCATGTAAGAGATGCCACATGGGACACTTTGTGGCGGCCTTTCAGAAAAAGGTGGCAAAGTGCAAGGAACAGTCAGAGGAACATTCTTATTGTTAGCATTTTTATCATCAGCATAAACATTCCAAAAATGATGTATTCATTTTCTCTCAAATCAATCATACAACATACCTGGTCTCCTGTAAGACTACTGAATCTTCTGACTTCAGTATCCCGGGTAACAAAATATGGAGATAAAGAGAGGGAGAGGGAAGAGGATACCTAGAGTTACGAACAAAAAAAAATCCCTAACCCAAAATAAAGATACTGCTGTGTCTGTATCTAGTTGCTAGAAGTCTGGTGTTACACAGACTTGTAAAATTGCATAAATATACACTGCATGAAAAAAGGCTGTGATATAAATCAGTTATTTTGTGAACTGTTCAGAGAATCTGGATCTTGCTTTCAAGTCATATCCAGCGTATGGTCAGAGAGGCCTACTGCATTTGTGATTTGGATTTAGACTATCACAAAGTTTTTAGGTGGTTTTGTGACTGAAGTTTGAATTTTAAGGGAAAATTTTAACTGCAGTTGGGAAAAAAAGAATTGTTCTGAAGTGTTTCAGCTTGCCAGTCTTCTGACCACCACGAAAGGCCCCTGTTGCCCCAGGTTTTTTCAAGTGCTGATCTGCTTCTGTTTTTCATAAGTGCTTCTTGATCTTGTATGTATTCACAATGAACTTTGTTTGCACTGTACATAAACTACACAGCCACAGAAAGTGGAGAAATGTGTCAGGATTTATTTTTAAAATGCTTTTCAGTTTTCATATAAACAGTCTGGGATGATTAAAATTGAAAGACAAAGCCTAACCCACATGAAGGGTCAGTATCTGTGTCAACTTGAATGCCAAGCACATGTGTGGCTGGATTATATCCTCCACAGGAATATGTGTTATTTATCATGTGGTTTTACAGCACTTTAAAAACAAAACAAAACAACAACAAACCCCAAAAACAAACCCCCAAACAGACCCCCCAAAAAACCCTAAACACCACCCTCCCCCCCAAAAAAAACCCTAACCAAAAACCAAACCAATCAACCACAAAAACACTAAACCACCAAAAACCATTAACCCTGAATCTTTCATTTTAACTAGTATAAATACATTTGCATAATCAACAATTCAAGGTTGACATCAGATTAAATATAGTCATAAATCCTGAAACAGCCGACTACATACCCAAGGCTGAATCACAGTACTAGTTCCTGGCTCAAGACAACCAAATCAAGAGCAATAATGTGTCCCCTATCGTGTTACAGCTCAATAGTATATATTTAACCCATGCCATTCTGTAATTTTGCTTCTCTGTAAGAATTTAACAGCTGAATAATCAACTTGTGTTTCTGCCTCTGTGTTGTGTATTAATGTAGTCAAGCTGACAGGTATAAGCAGAGAAAATACATAAAACATATTAGGAAAACATTTTGAATAAATTCTGGTTTAATTGGAGACGATTGTAGCATGAAAGCATGCCAACAGATAGTTCAGTGCTTTAGTATCTAAAATTAGCTATCACTGTAAGTAATAATTGAGTAGAAATGTGTTTTCAAAAAGCTGCTAGAAAGTGTATATTCATATGATGACTCCTCCTCATAAACAGCTCTGCTTTTATCCTTGAAGGGTATTGCATCAGCACAGATCAAAGTCATCAGACATATGTTGCTTTACAAATAATGTATCTATTTTCTTTTTTTTCTAAAAGATATGCCAAATAAAGAGAGTTATTAAGCTTTTCAAGACAATTTAAATAAGATGAAACTTGCCGGTGATGTTGAGCTGCCAAAAACAAATGATATAATGTCAACATTAGAAGAACAAACTATTCCCCAAACAGTCTGTTGGGCTCTTATGCCAATCAGACTGCACCATATTTCATTCTTGAATACGGTCTGTATTTCTATGATAACTCCCCCAGATAGTGATAAAAATACTTCAGGTAGATCTCAAGCACTTCAGCAACTTGGGTTATGGAAGAATAAAGGGTCCACGTTATGTCGGTATAGTTCAGCCAGAATTGCCTTTACTGTCGATGATGACTGCACAGCCAGTCTGGCTTCTCGGTGAGCCCAGTATGTCTAATTTGCTGCTTCTGTAAGTACAGATGGACTGCAGGGGACTGACATGGCTCAGATAAGTGTCTGTTTAACATCCAGGCGTATGAAGTATGGGTGGAAATGGATCATAATAAGATTAAATTCCAGTGAGCTTGCCTTTTGTGTCTCTTGCCATGTACGTACAAGTAGCAGAAGAAAATCACAAGCCGTCATCCTTCAGGGTTTTATCCCCTACCCCACCTTTCCCCCCTTGCACTGCATTCAGCTGCAGCGTTCGGAAGAAAACTAAGTAGCCGGATTATGTGCTGTTTACATAGAGCGACATAAAGGAAAATAAAGTCTTTGCTGTTGCTGCTGCTGCATTTGTGAAACTATGCAGTCGCATTAAGATATCTTCCCTTGTTTAAAATACAAGACTGGAAGTGAAAAGATGAACTGCTGTCTTGAGCAGGACTGTGCTAACATGGTAAATACGATGGTTGTCCAGACAAATCTCATTTTAATTCTTTGCAGAGATTATAAGGAAGCATAAGGAATTTATAAACTTTCCTGAAATAATACAGCTTGAGTTTATGATGGTACAAATTGGCAGTTGATGCTGATGGGAAGTATAGCTGGACAGATAAAAAGAATATGACTAGAGGGATGAGGGAAACGTATGGCAGTATGGCACATGTGGTTTTGTACGGCAACGCATTGGTTTAATTTCCCAGCAACAATCAGTTCAGAGAAGCAAAGTATATCAATTACTTTATTACAGATAATGTCTGAAGCTGTCTTTAAAAATTAAGAAAAAAATCTGATTGATTTAGTCGAACTCCTTGGAAGCTTAAGTACAAAATCTATTACTCTACAAAATTTCCCAACCTCTTTCCTGTGTACATAGTTTGTTATTGTAGGATTTCTGAAGAGATTTGACTTAGTCACTTGACCGTTTTGCAAAGTGAAAGGCAGTGTGAAAACATTAGCTTTTGAAAAGAATCTCTAAACAAAATCAGATAGACTTCCAGGGAAAAAAAGTAAGAAGAGAAAAATGATAGCCTAGGTTTAATATCCTGAAGGGTATAATGCTTGTTTGGCACTTGGTGTCTGCTTTTTCAGGACAGAAGGCAGAATGGGTTCAGAGAGGGCAGACCTGGCACTTGGAAATCTGACTTCTGTACTGTAAAGGTAGCCTGATCCTTATTCAGGATTACAATTTTTAGTCATAAGTACAAGTTTTTGATATCCTAAAGTTTGGAGATGTTCCCCAAACATGTAAACTAGGAAGGGATAATAGTTTAAATCCGGATTTTTAATGTGTGTGTAGTCCAAAGCACTGTAGCTCCCCTGCTGTTTTTTGCTGTTTGTGCTCTCTCATTCCAGATAATTAGTTCCTATTTGGCAATAATATCAGAAAGCATTGGATTACTTTTGTATGTTTGAAATTTCCATCCGAGTCAGTTGCACAGCTTTACGAAACATCCAATCCTGAATCTATGACTGAAGAGTATAATACGAGGGATGAATTGTGATGAGAGGAAAGTCTAGAAATGTGGCACAAAGTATTTTTTTTTAAAAGAAAATATTATGCATAGCTCAGGTTTAGTTACTTTCTGAAATAGTACAACAGTTTCAAATAAAAATAGAACTCATATTTTTGCATAGTTTGCAGTTTGACATACTTGAACTCGATAGTTTCAAAAAGTAAAACATCCCACAAAACCAGTTGAAAGCTATTACTGAGATTGAAGCTGCAGAGGAATTGATTGTGCTTATGTGTCGTAATGTGGGGGCACATCCACATTTTTATTCCAGGAAAGTATGTTTGTGATTACTTTTTTTCATCTCTTACTGTGGAAGTGCTTTCTGGCTCTCCAAGCACATGTATATGTGATTGTATATGTATATGTATGTGTATGTATATGTATGTGATAGTAAGAACTGTGTTTCTGCGCATAGGGGGATGGATAAAAAGTTTTCCCATTTCTTTTTCTTTTTTTTTTCCTTGCTTTCACCCTGAATGTTGATAGGAAGATTCTTGACCCTGTCTGTAAAAAAAAAAGAAGGAAAAGTCTGAATCCACAACTCGAATTTGGGAAGAGCCATAGGAGTAAAGGAAAAAAACAGTTAAGAATTTTCTTAATGCCGTGCATAGGAGAAAGGGATCTGCACTCAGTAAAATAAATAGGTAGCGTATCCCTGTTCATTGTACTGATCCTCTTGCACACAACCTTGTTAGCCAAGGAGTAGCTGTCCTGGGATGAGGACCTGAGTCTTCTCACGTGATTGCATTTTAAAACCAAATTAGTTGTTATATGGGAAGTTAAAAATAAAGGGAATCATTAGCCTTGTGCTCTTGCAAGTGGATAAGCTAGTTCAGGACGGTCCTCTGTAAAATACTTTTTAATACTATGTTTACTTGATATGCAAAAGAGATGTAAATGTATGCAAATATACACGCAGAATAGCTTTGACCCTCAGGCTGTTGGCAAGATGCCAGTGTGGCCCTGGGTACTACAGCACTTTCGATCTCTGTATCCTGGCAATTTCCTGGGATTATGTTATCATTTGATTTTTAATGCGAGTTTCAGCCACTTAACAGTCTGATCGGTTTCCCTTTTACCACCAGCTTTGCTCTCACAGAAGTAAACAAACATATTTATCACCCCTGGGATCAGTAAGTGCTAATAAAGTTGCTGTTGCTTGCATTTTAGGTTTGGTTTCATGACAGATGCATTGTAAATGAACTAGTAGTGTTGTACTTGCACCACAGCTCAGCAGGAAAGGTAAAGATCTGAGCCCAGCAGCAGCCCTGGGGTAAAAGCATCCAATGATGCCTGTGGGTTAGCTCTGCGAAGGGTGTCTCACTGGCCTGGGTAGCTCCTGTAGCTCACAGAAACCAGCTGGGTTGGTGGCACGTCAAGACTGACGTTTCAGATGGCCTCATTTGGTTTTAGTTCTGGTAACTCTGTGTTTACAGGGGAGTGGAAATGAGAGTCTGTAACAAACTAGAACCACTGTGGGGTTTTTGTTCGCTATTTTTTAAAAGTTGGCTACAGTCTGCCAAAGCTGGCTTCGTTTGTGGAAGGAATACCGCCTGTCTTGTTACATGTGGAAATCCTGTAATTGCATTTCTAAAAGCATAATGAGATGTCTGTCTTAAGTATGTTCCTCTGGGAATCCATAATAATACATTACCTTTGTTAAAAAATCACTATGGCACATTATATCATCACAACGCAGGAAGCTGTATCATTCATGTTTCAATTTTTAGGTATTCTAACTACTAGTCTCTGCTATGCCTTTTAAACTAATTGTTTGCTGTTCCTGGCAGATATTTCCAGTGGACATTCTATGTTAAAAGTTTTAGGTTTGGGATTTTTGAAGCAATATTTACAGATGTAATTAATCACTGAAGATTAACAGGATGTTACTTTTGTAACATCCTTTACAGATTGTATTAAAATATAAAAGTAATTGTCACATTAATGTGTGATGCTTGATTTATAGAACAAAATGTTATTGTCTAATTTGCCCATGGAAACTATTTCAATTATAGGCTCCCACTCACGTAATCAAATATGTAAAATAAATATAAAGAAGACATCTCTCCTCCCTGCGCTCCAGCCAGGAATTTTAATTCTTTTTCAATTAGCAAGTTCACTTGTATCTTTTGATTTTGTAGTTTCCTTTGACAGTAATGTTACAGGGCTAACAACATTTTCTCAACGCTGACTGTTACTTTTGTATATTGAATCATTCTTCTTGCATTTTCATTTCCCTGTTGTTACTGGTGAACTTGCTGTTCATCAGCTTATTACATGCCTTGGAAATATGACCAAGCCTGTTCTCACAGATGTCGGAGTACGTTGTTATTCAGGAACACATACACACGGTGGGTTTGGGAAGCAGAAGGATGATACTGCCTTCACACATGCATTAGAACAATGTCCTTAGTAGCAAGTCACCCAGAAAATACTTAGAAAAACTTTCATGAAATAGTTGTGAGAACAAAAAAGAAAAAAGCTGTTGCATCTCATGATAACATTTTTCACTTGAGAATACTTCACAGATGCCTTCTTTTCATGTTGGTCCTTGGCTCCTGACCTTCGCTTGTTTGCAACATGGTGACCTACCCTCTAGTTGAGCAGCTCTGCTCAAAACCACTCCAAGTGTAGAACAGGAGCCTGATGATGATGATGATGTGGGTGTGTCTCTTCCCAGAGGGCTGCCTCATCTGCTGTCCTCCCTGTACACGAGGGATCTAAAGCAGGAATAATACGGTATGGGATTTTCTAGAATGGGTTGTCAGCTGACGTGTTGGCTTGTGTTAAGCCTTGTCACACCTGTGATTGGTATTTACAGTGTTGAGATGTCTCTTAGAAAAAAAATTCTTGTGCATACTTTTGTACTTGAATCACGTTGTTCTTGTGTGCCTAGTAGCTGTAGGTTTTCTTGTTAGCCTTGAAGGTCGCTTTCTAAGTAAGCAGCAGCTTCCTTGTTTACTGAATGGAAAAATCTGTCGATAGAAATGGGATATGGAAATTGAGAAACCATTCCAAAAAACAGTGAAAAGTGTAAAGCAAGTAGCTTTGAGCTAAAGATTTTGAGGTTCAAAAAGGCAGATGACAGGATCTGTTAGACTTTGAGCCTCCTGTTAGGCTCATTAAGTTTTCCTAAATATTTTCCAAGTAATAATCCATGATGAAATTGAAAACAGTGTTTCTGTCAGGCTTTTAGAGCTCTGATGCTCACAGTGACATCATAGTAGCATTACATTTTAGAGACAAACAGTGCACAGAAGCACAGAACAAAGACTCTTTGCACAAAAAGAGAAACTCACTTTCGCTGTTTTAAAAGGGTGGGGTTTTTTTGGTTTTTTGGGGGGGTTTTTTTTTACTGCCTTGGACTTTGCAGGATTCTGTAGCATTCTGTGGGCACTGAGTCCTCTGTAGTGCTAAAATATCCTTTGTAAGGAAGAATTTCAATGCTTTTTAATAAATAACATTAGTTTCCAGTCTTATTTTTTTAATATAAAAAAAATTGAATTTTCTTATCATAATTAGATATTTAGTTTTAGAGTGATTCTTACAGAAAAAAAGAGGATTATCTTTGTGGGGTTTTTGTTGTTTCCTTGTAAGTGAAAAGGCTTACAGAGGTAAATACTTGATAAGCAAAAGTGCCATCTTCCTCTGTTAATGTTGGTATGATCTATCTTTGGAGCAATGTTGAGCTGTATCAATTATTATAATAGAAAAAGGATTATTTAGATTAAAAAAAAAAAAGAAGATTCAGTTGTCTTGCCAATCAAGGTTGTCATTGGATCTCAGAGTATAAGACTATTAAAAAGCTGTTGCACTGATCTTTAACTGTAATGCATATCACTCATTTGTAACAGTATTCACGTAGCCACTTAACTTCGCTCTGTGGTTGTTGATGCCAATATATCAGCCACTCTGCCAGTTTCTCTAAACAACAACAAAAAACCCCTAGAGCCTCAAACTACTGAGATGGGGAATTTTTGCCTTTTCTGTAGCAGTTTGTTTCATCGAGGCCTCCAGGCACATCTAACTTCAGTGATCTTAGTGCATGCTCTTGAGCCCTAGGTTTTCCAAAAACTTGTTTCCACCAAGGATTTTCCCTCCTTCTTCAAGATACTGCTTACCATTGCTTCTACTCCTAGCTGGATAGCGTGTGTAGTGCTTGACTCTGGACTCTATTACGAAGGAACACATAAGTTGGCAGTGTTTTTTCTTTCGTTTTCCTATTGATTTGCTTTCATGTCATTCTCTCAGTAGCTCATTTTCTTTTTCATGTCAGGGGAAATGCAAAAGAGGAGGAGGGAATGTACTTGTGATGAAAACTATGCTTTGCTCTTACTTGAATATTGTTAGGACTAAAAGTTGAGGAAAAAAAAGTAGTAGTAATAAAAAAAGGTTATTTCTCTGCAGCAGTGTCCTTATGATTACATCATTTTTCTGGAGTCATCAGATTTTAATGACCTCAGTCAGTAGATGCGTATAAGGGTCAGCATGTTTGCATGCTCTTGCTTGACTGGTGATTTTTGGGAAAGGCCTGCCTTGGTTCTTAGCTGCAGGGTATACTTTTTCACCTGTGCGAGTATAATTTTATTGTTTACAGCGTTCATCCATTCCTGTTCACCTCTGCCGTGTTGCAGTGTTTGGGCAGGAACATGGGATTTGGTCTTGAAGGACAGTGGACAGGATAGGCCAGGCCAGGCTCTGGTGAGAGAGAAACCTGAGGGGTAAAATTAAATAGTAAGACTTGTTATTTTTTCCAGAGCTGAATAAGTCTCCTTTGAAGTTGGTGTCAGTTGTTTAGTTTCTGTTATTCCTTGTTGTTTATGTAGACTTTTCTTACCTGTTACTGTGAGATGATGTGTATTATAAAGAAAAAAAAAATCAACATTTGTTATAACACTTCTGTTATACTCCCAAATTAGCTGCAGTCTGCTCCATTTTATTAAAAAAATAAAATGGGGTATTCCTTGTGAACTGCTGGCAAGCTGCTAATTTGTTTCGGAGACTTACGCATCAGACCGCCTTGCAAATAGAAATACTAACCTTCTGGATTTGTTCAGTTGTGGTACAGAAATGTATGTTCTTTAATTGTTCACTTCAGGATCACAGAAACAGAAATGCGATCTCATCAATATGCACTCAAGGCTTAAGAGCTCCATGCTGTTACATCTGTGTGATTTAGGAAGTTTAAAATAGGCTTTGCAGATGTTGGGAGTAATGGAGTATGTTGTTTACTTTTTATTCATTTCCATCATATGTCATGCTCTATACATGAATAGTCAATCATTGGAGTATATCTCCTATAAGGATTTCATGTGCTTTCAGTGTGTCTTGTTTCTAAATATTTAACTTTTGTCTGTTAAATTTGGGTTAGGCAATATTTCACAGGGGTCTCTTTTGTATGTGTGAAACACAAATGAATTTGTTTTATAGGTACCAAATCCTTGAGTTATTGATGGTTTTACCAATATGGATGTCTTGCAATAGTACCATAATGCTTTTAAAATAAGTTGGTGTTTCGGTTTTTTGAAATACCTATTGTAGCAGTCAGAGGTCGATAGCAAAGATCAGCCATTGCAACTTGGCTTGTGTTGCTGTGATTAAATTACTGTTCAGTGGGCTGCAATTTAGAGCTATAGTGATACCAAAAAAGAAAGAAACCTGGATTGTAAACTGTTAAGTTACTGCTTTTCTTAAAAAGAATCTCTTAATAGTAAGATCAATGTGACATTCATTTTGCTGAGCAGTATGTCTTTTGTAATGCTTTGAACTTTGCTTCACCATGGACCCCAATGTGCAAATTAGTTATTATTCGTTATACTAAGACAACTTAGTGTATGTTATGCCTGTTACATGAGTGGTGCTGCTTTCATTACTGCCTGAATTCGCTTTTACTGCTACAATAATGCATTCTTCTTTTACATGAGTTCCTATCACAGTAGTTTTCCACCTCTCTGTTTTACATACATACATATATGCTGTACTAAAGAATAAAAGTGAGATCAAATTCAGTCACAGACTTCATCTCCAGACTCACTGTCTTCTTGGCCCACCAGTTGTTTTTTGATAGGCAAATTGTCCCTATAGCAGAAGGAGGAACGCTGAAAGGATGCGGTTGAGCTGGTAGGTTTTCAATATAGTTCCTTGCATTACTTTAGGAAAGAGTAAAATATAAAACTAGCATTTGCTGTAGGAACGATCAAATTTTCTATACTGATTTTACTAGCAACTGTAGTTCGGGGAAGAAACGTTTCTATCTTAGCCAGCTGGAACTGCATTGGACTGTAACTTAGCTTCATTCCGGATTTTTGGTGTCCATGTGTTCATAACCACAAATCTTGTTAAATTAGATCCAGCACTTGCATTTATGTGTGCGGTATGTTATCTTTAAAAGATAAGCTGTTATGCATCTACATCTTTTAGTGCACAATTAGACTTTAGCATATAAATGGTCATCCTCAATGCCAAATTTTATTTACCGGTTGCAGCGTTAAACTCACTCTAAACCATAATTTTTTTGATTACATAATATTATAGGTATTCAATACGCAGACAAGGAAATATTTGGGTTTGATTTTCCTCTATATGCAGTGCTTTATTCATACATTCTGAAACTAAAATTTGGGGGCTTTTAAACTTCTAAGCAACGTGCTGCTAGCACTTAATATTTACAATAGGCACAGAATGTAAATAATTGTTTTATTGCCATCAATATATGTGTCTCCATAATTGTTTTGGCTTGTGGCCTGGGTGAGTTAAGAGATGGCAACTGTGACTTTTCATATTCTCATCCCCATGCTCCTTTTTCTGTCCCTTCTTTTGTTTTCTCCTGAGTCACAAAGAAATTGGGATTTAAAATTTTTTAGATTAAGCTCTTACTTGGGCCCTACTGTCTCCCAGGGTTTTTGATTGTAATGTGGCCTGGTGAGGGAGGGGAAACAATATAAAATATAAGTTTTGTTCTCCAGTGTGGAAAACAGCCCTAGAGAAATTAGGGGGTGACTGACAGTCTTTTTCCTTCTGAAACCCAAAGAAAACCAGCAATGATACCCCTCTAGTCAGGAACCTAAAAGTGGGGGAGTATTATCTTGAGGTGTATACCATAAAGAAATCCTTACTTGAAAGGAGAAGCCCAATTCCTCGGGCTTACCAGGAGAAGGAGCGGTACTCCAGGTGGTATGGAAAAACGAGAAGGAATTGCACCTTTAGAAATGAGAGGGGATCAGTGACTGCCTGAAGATTAACAGCGCTGTGTTGCATAGTGTTGTATTCTGCCATTCATAGACTTCCCAATGAAGCTCAAGGAGCCAGTCTTGGCTTGTAACAAATAAGTGGTGCTGCAACTTTCTTGTAATCCCTCCTTTTCCCCCAGAAAATTATTACATTTATTATTTATGTTGTTCAGCAGAAGCATGTCAGCTGGAGGGTGTTTGTGTTTTGGTTTGGGTTTTCTTCTGAGTGTGTCAGGAGGGCTCTGTAATGCATTGCTCTGTCAAGACCCTTGGTTTTGGAGCTGGTTCCCTACGTGGTCCTTCTGGATGTGCTTGAAAAGCTGCCTTTCTCTGAGGCTGGTGAGGGTTTGTTTGGTAAGGTGAGGTTTTTTGGAGACGTGTGGGATCAGAATAGGGGAATGGACGGCGGCATCATGATAAAGCTAGTGGTCAAACTGTGCTCCAGCTGTGCAGTTTGCAGCATGTGATTGTAAGCTGAAAGGATGAAATACATGGAATTGAAGCTCATGAAAACATTTGTAAGAAACGATGTTACAGAGAGGTGAGAGGAAGAGGGGCAGAAGGCTCTGGGCTGACATTTTTGTCAAATCAACTTTCAAAGCCTACTTGGCGTGGAGCGAATACCTGATGTTTCCACTGTGGGCTAGCACTGCTACTGCAGCAGGCACTGCTGGCAGGTGCCCAGATCTGCTACAGTAAACCAGATTGCTGAGGAGGCTGCTGTGGAAGTATCCTCCGCCACAGGAGACAGAATGTCACCCTTAATATTTGTAATTACAAAGTGCAATAGTGACATCCACAGACAGGAGGCATGGCAACAGTAGATTTGTGACAACTACTTTTGTGCCTTGCCGTGATGCAACTCTGCCCCCAGAAAGAGGGAACAACATAATAATACCAAAGACCATCTTCAGTTTCACTTTCTCCTCTTTCAAGATGGATGACAAAATAAATGTATAGGGATGCTACTTATTTCCCCATCATATATAAAAAAGATTTAAATGAGGGGTAATAATTTCTGGTTTCAGTCTGAAACATGCTTCTGAAGATCAAATATTTCTAATGTGTCTTCAAAAAAAAAGTTTATTAGTAGCTGGGGAAACGGTGCAAAAGCTCAACTATGCTTAAAATGTAATATATGCCACGTTGGCGCTAATCATTTTGTGATAAGTGGCGTGATTCCTTTAATCACCTATGAGAACTTTCAGGAGTTGTTAACATTTTCTTTCATTTGTACAGCAATGTCATTCTCTGTTTTTCTGAGGAAAGAATAACCCTCTGTTGGCTTATGCAAATAAATCATCTCTTAATGCACTTGAAACAGAATGATTCCCAAAGGAAGATGAGTGGCAAATCAAACTGGCTGCAAATGAAAGTAACCTCTCAGACCGGAGTTACAAATGTTTTATTCAGATTAACAAAGTGTCTTTATTTTAGCGCTTTAATCCATTTTCCTTTTGCTTTTTTCCAAATAGTACTATCATCCTGAAATGACAAGGATTGATCGTTAAATTACCGTTGCGTAATTTGCCTCATCACTCCTCTGTAGACAGTGTTTGATTGAAAGTTCAAGTCTTTTGATGGGTATTGCTAATACGGAATTTTTAAAGTTTTGGGCAATATATTACAAGTTCTGACAAAAATGCAAACAGTTTGCTGCTTGGATGATTAATGTTTAATTAATAGCTTTGCAAAAGAATCAAATGTGTTGTTTCTAATTAGTTAAAAGATTGTATTCTTAGTGCATCCCAACATGATAGTTTTTTCCCAAATTGCCTTTGTACCTGCTTATTTAAAATTCTGAATGTTGCCTTTAATGTGGATAGCTTTTGCAGTCAGTGTTTTCAAAGTCACTTAAGTTTCGCTTCTCTATTAGTCTGTCATGAATTATCTAGGGTATAATGTTTTGTAAACATTTACATAGTATTGTCCTATTTTTAATGCTATAGGAATGTCATTGTTATCATTAGAGAAAAAGGCACTTTTTTGGTAAAAGTTCGCCAGATAAGCCAATATGTTTCTGTGAAACTGTTCTCCGCCAGCTGTGATGGATTATATAGCTGTATTTATACCTGCAGTACTTATGGTGAAAGTTTTCTCAAAGAAGAAAAATGTAGCAGGTAAATGTTGTATTGCTTTTGCCAGTTTGCAGTGCTGAATGAGAGACAATTGGCTGCTTTTGCCTGTATGCATGAGCTTTTTTTTTTTTTTTTTTTTTTTTTTTTAATTTCTTCCCTGAACCTTGCTTTGCTGAGTGTATTGTTTCACTGTCTCTCTGCCAACACTGCGTGTATTTCCATGTTCAGGAGGATTTTTGATGATCCAGCTCTCAGCTGCCAGAAGTGTAGTCAATGAACTGATGCTCCCAAGGTCATCCATAATGTGTGTGGGTGTATTTCCTTGCTGTAAACTGTGTTCACAGCCATCCCAGGAAATGGAACTGGCTTTGATTTTTTGGCTTTGGCCATAGCTTCAGACAAATCTGCCTCTTCACCTAAAGCTGTGGAGAAAGAAAGCTGGCAAATATAGGGAAAAAAAGAAGTAGAAACAATGCAATTTATAAGGCTAGTGGCTTTAATTAAAATCCCAGTGCAAAGTTTGCCAAATGCACACCGCACAGTTTATGCTAAAGTTTAGTAAAAGCACATTTAAGCACTCATTTATTAAACATTTTATTTTTCAGGCAAGGGATAGATGATGCTGGTAATATAAAAGATTCTTTTGTATTTCTAGATTGTAATCAGCTCCTTTGTTATGCTATTGGTTTTATTGTTTTTATAATATTTACTTCTGATGCCAATCAAAGAAAACACTAAATGCAATGAGGGATTTTAAAAAGTGTTTGAAAGCAACAGCAGTTCTGTAAATTAAAGTCACTTCTCTGTAAGACAAAAGATTAAGGTCCCCAAATATACGTATGTTTGTGTATGTGTGAATGTAATGTATGTATATTTATTAAGAGAGAACCTGCATTTTTTTCTATGAATAGTCATGCAGATGGCCTTTATTTCTTTTTTCTTTCAAAAGACAAGGTAGTTTTGTATTTGGACATATTGAGGGCAAGCTTTGTGCTTAGTTTTGCATGCATGGAAGCAGATAGCACAATCATTGTCATCATCTGGTCTGACTTGTTATGCTGCTTCTATGCAACGTAGGAAGTGTTCGGGCTGGATTTCCCTCATGTATAAAATCATGTGGTGCAGGCACCACTGTTGACATTAGCTGCTCCATAAAAGAAAGCATTATATTTGTCTGTGTGTTCACAGTGGGTTGCATATAATACACGAGGAACAAGCCTCATCAGCAGGGCACCCGGATGCTGGCAAGTCACGTTTATCTCAGTGGTGTTTTGGCTACAACCCCTTTGGGAGTCCAGATAAAGCCTAATGTCTCATATACTCTTATGTGAACCTTTTGTCCAGAAAGTAAAAACTACTGAAAGTCCCCAGTGTGAGTCTGTAGGTAGCTGGGGAGATGTAACCAGACAACTGTAGGCTGTTTTTATTGATTTCTTTCTTCTTTAAACTCAGGACCTATGACCGTGCTATCACCCAGTCAGTGGCACAGAGGGACCATGACCTTGTTCTTGCTGAAGTCAATGTGAGTTTTGCTGTTGACTTCAACAAGAGCACATGTCCAAGGTGAGAGAACTGGCTGCAGATCTTTAATAGATAAAGCCTAACATGTCTTATTTCTTTTGGGTAATATTTAACTGTTTAGGTTTTTCTCTTTGGCATCTACACAGAAAAGAGAGTTCTTCCCCGTGGGAGTTCATTGCAGGACTAAAGTTGAAGTTGTACATCACTGCCCAGCATTGCTTGGCTGCTCTCATAAGGATTTTATTAGTTGGCGTTATTATTTTAGGTGTTAAAAATGAAGGATACAGAGAAACTGTGAGATTTATTGAAAGCTTTTTTTTCCCCAACAACATGGTATTAGTTGTGGTTTTAAAGATGCTGAGCATTGATGGCTGCATAGTGTTCCTGACAATCAGGCCCATCTCTATGGCAAACAAGTAAGTAGCCGGATGAATCGGAGGTAAGACACTGCTGTGTCTGTACTCTGAAGATGTGCATCAAGAACAGAAATCGTCATTTGAAGGGGGCTTTTAAAGACTTTTTTCAGGGTATGAGGACAGGCTTACTCCCAGTGATTTGTCCCTGCAATCCTGTGGAAACTTCTTAACCTGTTAACATGGGGATTCTCTCACATGACCCTGCAGGGGCCTGATTAGCAGCAAGAACCAAGACACCCCCCCCACCCCACCCCACCACCACCCCCCCCCCCCCCCCCCCCCCCGATAAACTGCTAGCAGAGATATGATCAATTGAGGGAGGAGTTGAGAGCTGGCTAGGTGTCTTAGTATTTCTCTAGCTATACTGGCAGTTGTTCATCAAGGGTCTAAATATGCCACCTGAGACTTGATAGAATTGAGAGTAGGATAATTACAATGAAATAATGATTCATCCTAGCTCCTTATCCTGTTGCTAGGGTATGGGGCCACGTATGACTAATTCACGGACTGAGGTCCAGACTTACAAATATTATTCGTATCACAGGAATTTTTTTTAGGTGAAATTCGTACTTTCATATTCTGTCTTTGTTTGGCTGCATAAAGACTTTCTTTCTGAGTTTATGGTGATCACAAAAAAAGGTTTAATATGCAGTCTGATCTGTATCTTGCTTCACTTTTGTTTCATTTCGTTACTTGGTAGACCCCTTCCATTGCCTTCACATCCAGCTGGGGCAGCTCCTCAGTGAACAGCCATCTTCCATGATCAAATACCCTTTTGTGTAGTGTGGATGCAGACAGCCTTTAAGGATAACTCAGCATTTGGAGAAATAAAAAAAAAACTAGGGAAAAGCCAACTCTGTTGCCTCGTGCAGTCTATTCATTGGGTTTGTATTTTGAAGATAGCTTGTCAGAAGGACTAGAACTTGGTTTTAACAACAAAAAAAAAAAGTGGGAGGCAGGGGACGACAGGTCACAGGACTGTGCTATACCTATGTCATGTTAATCTTTCTTACTCAAAGTAGTTTGCTTTAATCATGTTTGTCGAGGCTCAGGACTGTAGAAAGCATCAACAAATGTTATAACCTGTTGCTGCTGTGACCTGATCAGTAGAACTTGATGCTGTGTAAAGCACTATTAGGTTTTTCTTTCCTTACTCTTGCTGGTATTTTGAAGAAGGTGAATACCATTATAGTGTTTCATTTATTGGAAGAATAAGCAGGCATATGCTAAGTGACATGCCCAAGACATGCAACCTGTTAGTGCTAAAGACTAGAACAATAACTGGATTGTCTTGTATTCTTTATGTGCATGTATATGTGAAAAGTACTTCCTAAGCTACTTGAAAGGAAATGCATGGGAGGGGTCTTAGGGACTTGTTTCCCATAATAATCTTTGCCTTTTCAGTACTAATTTTTTCCAGTTTTAATTAATCTAAGAGAAAAGAATGAATAGAGTAACTTTTTAAAAAATGTTGTTCCAGTGTTCAAAAGAAGTGGAAAGCATCTTCTGAAAAATCCTGGCTGTTCAGAAATCCAGTTCAGTTTCAGGAGCTGTATCTGATCCACAGCTTTCCAGTTTTGCTTTAAGGATGTGAAGTTATTGACAATCCTACACATCCATGAAAGGATAAGTAAATGAATTGTTATTAAGGAGTGTTGAAAGAAGTGATTGTCATTGAAGAGTTACAAAAATGTTAATGTCAGGATTGACAAGGAAGTAATTATACTTCAGTAGCTTCATATTCAATTGATGTTTACTGGCAGGAAATCTGGAGAGTATTTCACAGGCCTATAGCCTGCCTCCTCCTCATTCACATTTTCTGCCTCTGTCCCTCTGTCTCTTCTCTCTCTTCTGGTCTCATGTATGCACACTTGTATGCATATTCTCTCGGGGTGGTGGGGGTGGGTGGTGGTGTTCAAAAGCTGCAACCCTCTTTCTCCTTTCACTGGATGTAAAAAGATTGTTTCATTCCGATTAGAATTGAATTCAGTTCATTGGAAGTCATTATCAGTTATGAGAACAATACGGGCCCTATTCTGACATTTCATGTGCTTTCTGTGCTTTCGGTTATCTGTGGTTTAAATGGCAGGGGCAAGAGGGAAGTTCTCAGTTTAGAGTATGCAATGTTGGTGTCCTCTCTTCTCAACTTCCTGAGAATTTATTAAGGCACTTGTCAGAAAACTGCAAGCGTTGGGCTTATTTCCCACAAGCAGGTAAAAATACCAAAGAGAGGGATGACTGGGGAAATCGGTGTGATGGTTTTGGTATTATTTATTGATTAAAATTTTTTAAGGCTGGAGTTTGCCATAACTGGGAAGTTGCATATTCCATCTGGTGCAAAGCTGTAGGTGCTGACATCGCCAAAATCTTCCCAGGTCCCGTCCCTGTGTGTCCAGGGATTCACACCATTTCCTTCATTACCTAGTAAGAAGGCCATCTTTGTAGTATTGTGTGAATGAAAAGGTTTTCCTCAGAGCCATCTATTTACTCCTCTTTTGGAGCTTCTGAGGTTTTAATTTGGAGTACCTTGCAGCTGCAAGATGTGCGTGGGCCAGCACCAGTAGCAACGGAACTTGGAGATTTTTTCATATATTTGACACCAATATCCCCAGCCTATTTATGGAGGAATTACAACAGTTGAATCTTGCTACTGAACTGCCTGGGCAGAAGATACACGTAATTGTTTCACTATTTAGTGTACCAAAAATGATATTCGCTGTGATATGACGATCCCTTCTGGCTGAGAAGCTAAGGGGCAGTAGGAATGCCCCTGTGATGAAAGGCTATTTCAGGTGAGGGATGCCTCTCCCAGCTGCTCTCCATAGTAGCTTGGGCAGAAGAGGCCCAAAAGGTCCAAAAAGCTTGAAAGCTGCAGAGCAATTTCTGACAGTGACACCTTCCCCAGGCTGCTGCTACTGCTGCAGAGGTGTTTCGGGTGAGTAGAGGGAAGAGCTCCTGCTATTGCTGTCCTTCAGTCAGCCAGTCACTCAAGTGCTCCTGCCTGCCCTACACCAGGACCTGGCTTCCTCCTCAAAGCACCGAGCAGCTTCAGTTCCCCACTTTAGTAGTACAAGATCTTCTCTTTTTCCTCAGAGTGCCAAAAATTGGCAACAGAGTCTGTTTGGGTATTTATTTGGTACCAACACTGCAGAGACCACGGAGGTAAAGCAGCTTCAGTCCTGAGGCACTTAGTCCTATTTAGTGTGCATCTCCTATGGCAGAGGTTGGTTCTTTCTGTATTATGTCAGGGCTAGCTACCACAGGAGAGTGTGTTCTTTGCCTTTAGGAACCAGGGTACGAAAAACAAATGCTGGACCATGCTGAGCACCTGTAATTTCTGTTGATGGTGGCAGCAGCTCTCCATAACCAGCTTTACAAAATAATCAGCTGGCAATTTACAGACATAAATAGCTGCACTGCTAATTTTTAGAGGTGCTCAGCACCATCTGCTCTCACAGGACTCACCTTACTGAAGAGAAGGTTAAGTGGCTATTTAATCATGGTCTGTAAGTACCCACTGAGGGATAAGATGTCTGGAGTAAAGGACTCTTTAAGCTAGCAGGCAAAACCACAAGATCCAGCAGCTGTGAGTTGGAGTCAGCAAAGATCAAACAGGAAATGCAAGACATTATTTTTGAGTGAGGGTAATTAGTCCTTGGAACAACTTGCTGGTGGAAGTGGTGAAACTGTCCATCACTGCAAGCGTTTAAATTGCGTCTTATGCTCTATTGCAATCACAAGTAGTTGGGCTAGACAGAGTGGCTTGGCAGGGAGAAACGCTGTGACCTGTGTCATGCGGGAGGTCACACAAGATGGTAATGTAACCCTTCCGGCTGTAATGCAGTACACCTGGAGTCCGGGGTGCTCCACTAAACCCACCAATGCAAGAGGAGGAGAATTTCTTACAGCACCGCTCCAACTTCCACAATTGGCTTTCATCCTCCGGTGAACTACAAAAGTCTTTTTGTGTGCAGAAGATGTATAAACTCTACAGGCAGACAGTTACATTACTGAGCTGGGAAATAACAATTCAAGTACCCGATCTGTGTCAAGCAGGGCAAGTTTTTTCATCAGAAGCTGCAAAATTAGACAATGTGTAGAATTGAGTCCAGCTTTCCCACCTTCATAGCTACTGATCAGTTGACTTAAATACTTCAGGTCTACCACGGAATGCTGGTTTGAAAAAGAAAAAGCGTGTCTCTATGAAATGATTAAGCTCCAATCAAATGTGGTATTTTCATTTAAATTTCCAATTAGATCATGTGCTCGGGACCTGTGAAACTCAGCTTTGAGTGAACAGGAAATGAAACAATCACATCATGATTCCGGCTGGAAGAAGTTTTGCTATTTCATTGAAAGGATAATGCAGTTCTGCAAGTGGAGGATTAAGCAGGACAAACTTCTTGGGGGGTGAGGGGAGATGTTTTGTTGGGGATTCAAAAGAGAGAGGCCAGCTGGGGCAGGCAGTGAAAGGTCTTTCAGTTGCAGGGCATGCTGTGAATAAAGATGTAGAGGATCACGGGAGAGAGCGGCAGAGGAGGGAGGGCGAGCCTTGTGCGCTCTGCCTGAGTGAGCTTACCAGCTGGGATCACTGGACGTGGCTTATCAGGCTGTGGGTTCAGGTCAGCGCGTGCAGTGCTTGTTTCCATCCAGGAAACGGAGCCAGAGGATATGAACAGAAAGACCGAGATCCTACCCTCTTGCTTCTAGAATACAGGATGCTTTACACTAAATTAATTATGATATGTTATTACTGGAGTCCACAATAAGTGCTTAGATTTGTGTGCGTTGTTCTGTAGGGTGTTTGTAGGGCGTGGTTGCCAAGGCTTTGGTTTTGGTTTGTCTGATGTTTTTTGGATTGCTTTCTTGATGCTGAGAAAACATCTGCAGTCCCAACTCCCTGAACCTGTAGAAGGAAAGATACTTTCTGTTTGCAGCATGAGTTTTGGTTAGCACTCTGGTTTTTTGGTGTTGATAATGATCACTCTACAGATACACCCATTTTCTGATGGTGAACCACTGTGTATGTCCCCTGTATCTGAAATCTTTATACACATGGCTAGCACTTTAATCGGATCCAGTTGGTGGGTCAGCATTGCCTGGGATCTAGTAAATACATCACTAACACAGGACACTCTCCCTTTTCCCCCTATTCTCCCCCAAAAGTGACATGAGGGTAGGAAGAGAAGTTAAAATTCAACCTCAAGACAGGTTGAAAAGAAAAAGAAAAAACTGTCTTGGGCTCCTCAGCATTTCAGGTTTGTTAGGCGCTGCTAATTGCTGCCTATGGAGGGCTTAGCTCCACAGGCAAAGCATTTTCGTTATCAATGTTGCTACAGAGCACTGGAGCTTTCTTTAAAGCTGTAAAGAAAATTGAGGGGGTTTAGAGATGTAAGCTTCTCCTAGAATCAACTGTCACTTGTATGTTGCACTGTTAATACTAATAAGTTAATACTGTATATGCCTGGAAACAAATGCTTTTTCATTAATACTGAGAAAGTCTAGAGGCTATTCGATTTGTATGCTTGCTTGATGAAATTACAATATATCAGTGGTCAAAAGGATGTTACATGGTAATTTACATGACACTCGGGGCAAATTGGCGAGCAGTTTTAGCTGACATGCGTGGTAAAATGTGCAGTGGTTACAATATTTTTTCGTTCCTTAATTTGTCTCTGAAGTATTACATGGGTTTTGATTTTGCATAGGCAATTTAGAACTCAAATATTTAGATTTAGCCTTTTGAATCATTTGGTATGCGGGTTTTTTTTCTACATCTTTCAATCGTGTCTGAAACCATTTACCAAGTTTACAAAATGATTTATAAACTGCACAAGGAAAGACATAACCCTCAATAGTGGGATGATTTTGGACAATATTTTTTTGCATACAAGATTTGTCCTGTGATAGTCAGAGAGGAGTCACAGAAGTTCACTCATCGCAGGAGAACTCTATTTTGGTCTCAATGTCCAGTCTGAGACAAATTTGGCCAAATCCTGCTTTTTTTTTGAGAGCAGCCATGTTATTTTAGCAGCATACTGCTTTGCCTCCTAGTTGAACACAATCTAGCACATCAGTAACAGACGATCAAAAATAGTATCCTTAAAGCTTGCACTGGAAGTCTCCGAAGAGGTCTGCAATCTTCTCCCCCCCCCCCTCCCCCCTCCCCAGAGAAATATTAGAATAAATTGTTCAGATAAGGTGTGCCCAGGGGAAGGGGGCATTGATGGCTTTGTGTCGAAGAAGAATATACACAAACTCGATTGTGGTCAGGTAACCACAAGTAATTCGGACTAACATCTGGCGTGTTATATGTATGGGCTTCATCTGCAGCTATTATCATCAGGGGATTGGGGTGGAGAGGGAGGGAGAAAGGACTAGACTTGATTGGCTTCTGTGTTTTGGCTAAGAAGATTTAAATGTTGTGAGAGACATCTGCTTTATTTCACAGAAACAAAAAGCAGATGGGAAAGAGGATATAAAACAGGAAAGTTTATAAAATAGTAAGGTGTAAGGTTAACAGGGATAGCTATGTCTGCTGTTGAGATACCTGTGTATTTCTTTGAATAAGATAATATACCATTAAAAAATATTTAATAAGATATGTATTCATTATCCATAATGCAGTTGTAATTGTTCTAATATTGCCTATCTACCACATTTACAGGAAAAGATTTATTTTTGCTGACGTACATTGAAAAAAAAAAAGCTGGATCAGCAGTAATAGGATAAGTGGATCTGTTTTGGAATATATGAAAAAATACTATGACGCTGCCAGTAGCATCATTTAAGTGGGTGTTCCCATTTTAAGGCTGACTGTGTGAGAGTTGCTTCTGCTAACAGATGCTCGAGCAGACTTAACCCATCCCCTTGCGAGCCTCATAGCTGAACTTGCTTTGCCTGAGTGCCCTGTGCCTACCACCAGCACTGTCAAAACTCCTGTGTTGCAAAGCGAACAGTCCCAGTGAACTTAAGGGGCTGTTGGCAAAAGCTTCGCTGACCTTATTTCAGCAAGAATTTTCTCTGATTTGGGAGAGAGAAAGAAAGGTGTTTCTAACCCTTTCTGTATTGCAAGACCAAGCAGGCCGTCATTCAGTTGAATCTCTAACTATGCGAGTTAAATGAGATGAAAGCAACTGTAAGTCATGCTCTGTTTCGATGCCAGGCCAAATACGGTATTGGAGTGACTCAAAGCAATACACAGCCAGTGCGCCGATAATTCAAGTCTGGATTATTCGCACATTCATTTGAGAAGGATCCCTCAAACCTTAGCTGTAAAGCCCTGGGTATTCTTGCAGCTTTAGACATAGTTTGAAGGAGCTCAGAATATCAGGATTTCACAACCATTGAAATAACTGTTGTGAGGTGGTTTCTGTAAACAAATAAACTTTTTGCTGGGTGGGTGACGCATAAAGTTGCATACTTGCCTATATGTTGCTGGGAGGCAGCCCCAGTGTAACTGTTCTCAGGAACGCAGGATCTATCCTACAGCTTAGCCTGTTGCAGAGGCACAAAGCTGGCACTTCTGCACCTCAGTCACCTCTGGGACTCAGCCTAGCAGGCATGTTCAGACCGTGCCCAAAGTCCAGTGCAAAACACAGCAGCTGCCTGTGTGTATGTGAGAATCGTGGGGAAGGAGGAGAGAAATATCCTGCTGTGTTTTTGCATGTAGCATCCCTGGATTCTGTGTGGTCCCAGGCATGCTGAGCACTCTCCATCGCAAAGCTTTTGGGTTATTTATCCTGTCGAAACTGCAGATTTATGGCTCCCAAACGCCAGCTTGCATCAAAGGGGGAACTTGGGTGAGGCTTGGCCGCCTCTGGCCAGGAGTCACACTGTCACCTCCCTGCAAAGCCCAGCGCAGGTTTTACCTGCAATGGTTAAATCCTCCCAGCACCCTGGGCAGCTGAAGTCACTGCTCAGAAATTTTGGCAGCCTGATGTTTTATTACTGTTTCTGCAGAAATTTAATGGGGAACGTTTAGTGTGAACTTCGTGTATTGTGTTTGCTCAGTCATATGCAACAAGGCTTTTAGGAAGAAAAGGTTTGTGTATCTTCATAATAAATGTGTGTTTCTGTGCGTGATGAAGAATGAACGCACACATTGAGGCAAGAGCCCAGGCGCATACGTATAGGCATGTATCTCCTTTCTTTTATGTTCTGATATCATCATGCTGTGTTTTTGGATGAGATAGACTTGCATGGTTCTGGACTAAATATTTTATTTTTGTTAATGTACTAAGCATATTTATAAATGTAGTCACTGAAGTATATTTTAAAATTATATCTAAGTATTTATTTATATGTTTACTAGCTTTTTATATGTTAGACTATTTTAATAACAGTTTTCCAGATATATGTGCTTGGCTATTCCTTTTCAAGAAAAATGAGGAGTTAAAAAATTTTAAAAAAATTTAAAAATCTTGTGACATTGGAAATGTGGTGGGGGTTTTTTTCCCAGTGCTCCCACTGACTTCAGTTGACAATTTCTAATAAAATGCAAACATCCAGTCCCCATGTTCAGTGTGAGAATTAAATATGAATGTGACATAAAAGCATTTAATCCAGATGCTATGTAAGCTCATCTTGTCTTTAATAGCAATAGAATCAGCATGTTTCCATTGGTTTCCAATGCTTTGTAGCCTCTTTTTTAACAAGTGTAGGTTCTTGGTGTTTATAATAGTAAAATATGTATTTGCCACTACCAGAAATTCTGTATTTCTGGCAGTAACAAAAATCTGAAACATTTCAAGGTGGAACATTTCAGAGCTACAGGAGGCTTTGGAAAAAGCAATGAAATTTCTTTTTAGGCTTTGTAAACTTAACAGTGGTTTAATGGGCGATATGCTTTGACAGGATATGTAACCTGCGTGTTTTTCCTTAGTGAAAGGTATTTTTATTGGTGGGTGCTAATTTCATTTATATTGTAACAGCTAAATTATAAACCTAGGACGCAATTCACATTAATTATGTCTCAGTTCAAACCACAGTTCAGGTATGAATTGTCAGGATGACAATAACAAATAGAGTGTATGCTTGCTGCATTAAATCTTTGTTGGACTCTGCGCAGGGAACCTGGATATTAATTCTTGACTCACAACTTTGTAGTGATAAAAATGGATTCTGTATGTGTGGCTTTTTTTCAAACCCAGGAATAACCTGCTCAATGAAAAATAAACTAAACTGAGAGTCTGCCAGAAAATCCTGCAAGTTTGGGGAGGGAGGATGCAAAATGTCTTTGAGAAGCAGGGTGGGTGGGGTGGGGTGAGGTGATTACAGATTGAGTTTTTTGTGTTTTCTCTACTTATGACAGGCAAGGCAGTACGTTACTCAGAAAATGATCTTCCAGTAGAAAAAAGTGCCACAATTACTGAATATGAGTGAAAAGACTGTCATCAAATTAATCTAATTCTGCACAACACAGTTCATTCCCTTTCAGGAGAATTCTGGAAACTGGCTGGATTTCAAGCTATGTTTTAATGCAACTTTTTGGCTGCCTGCCTCCTCTGAAAGTCAGGGGTCACTGCTCAATAATTGAGTATAAATACAGTCAGTGTAGTAGGCCTTCATTGCAGTCATGCAGAACCAATTTTTAGTTTGATGGTATCACTGTTGCATACTTTTGATTGAAACCATTGTGAGAACACTGATGTAAATCTCATTATTATTCTGTTTTTCCTGTAAGCTTATGGCAGTGTCTGACTTTGATATTGCTGTGATCACCAGCACTAATATTCAAACATAGATGTATCCCCAAGTTTGGGAACTTGGATGAGAATTACCTTTTGATGATTAAAACCAGAGTACCAGTGTATTCATTAGCCTGTTAATCAAATGCTTCTGCTAATGCCAGTTGTTATAAAGATTTAATAGGTTTAACATGGGGCTGTGGCACAACCCCAGCAGCCCTTAGTGCTCTTACTGAATCTAAATATTCGTCCTGGCAAATAGATCTAATGTTTATTCCTTAGTGATCGCTTCCTCCTGCTCCCCAACAAAAAGAAGTGAACCTCTAGTGTATGTTAAACTTTTCCATCAAAACAATATTTTTAGAATGACAAGAGCTTTCTTTGAAAGTCTAGTTTTCTACCTTGTTAAAATTAACAGTTCTTATTAATAAGTCATCTGTAGAAGATAATTATGTCTTTCATAAAGAGATTTTTCCCTATAACAAAGCTGGAATTTCGGAACTGATGCAAGAACGTAAATAGTTGAGTTTCATGTTGACCTTTGGGTCTCCTCCCCTTTTTTTAAAGTGATCTTACTGTGTCTGCTCAGGGCAGACCTGTTTATTCTCTTTACTTTTTAATAATTACATGGCAGTTACCATTTTTGTCACCTCCTACTGCTTCCTCTTTACTCTGTAAATATAATTTAAGATACTAAAATCCATCTGTAGCTGTTCACCATCCTATTCACTTTAAATGGGTGACACTCCCTGTTGGAAAAATAAATTTCCAGGTTTCTTTCTGTGTGCTGAGTGTATTGTTAAATATTTGAATGTTCTCAATATTTAATCACTTAGGTTTTTCAAAGGCACACAAAAAAGCTGACAATCCTTTTGTTTGTTTATAAGTAGTAGGCTCAGGTAGGGTGATTATATGTTGTGTCAGTAGCAGCATGAAAGGAATGTTTGGGAAGACTCTGAAATGTAAATTTGGTGAATAGCCTACCAGGAGAGAACAAAGATGGGGATTATAGGAAAGAATTTGCAAGCAAAAACAGATTAGAGGGACTTTGTTTTTCTCATTACTTTCTGTTCCTTCAGGAGATCAGCTACAAATCACCCGAAAAACTCAAGAGTCCACTTGCAGGCTCTGTGCACTTGAAACTGTGTCGGGGTTTTTTCTTCCCACCCCTCCCTCCAATATGAGACTAATTGGAAAGAAGTGTATCTGCTGTGTGCATGCTGATGGGTAGTATAGATCTGCACACTTTATATAACACACTAACTTTTTAGTTGAGTCTTCCAAGATTGTTATTGTTCCTCTATGGGAAGAACTTGGCCCAAACTCTGCTCTGGCCTGCGTGAGCTCAGACGCTATCTGGGGAAGCATATTTCTCTGAAATTTGTGTACTAAATGGCTAGGAAAATACATATGGATGTGAATTTCATGGATGGACTCAGTTTCTTAGTAGGAAAAGCAGTGACAGGACATGAATAATTTACAATGGTTGGGGTCTTGCTTTCCCTTCTATTTCTGGCTTCTGGGTATCCCCAGGCTGGGGAACACGTTTACCTTCTGTGGTCTCTGTGGGTATGTAGTCTTAAATTGGACCAAGCTTTACTCTTAAAACTAACGTTTTTTTTCCCCACTGAAGCCTTCGGCAAAGATCCCCAACATTTGTAAGCAGTACTAGGTCTATTCTCTAGGAATTGTTGTAAGCAGCTTAGTTCATGTTGTGAGGAAGGAATTTTGTTTCTAGCTTCAAGGAGCTGCAGAAATCTTCTCTTCTTGGCACGGAAAACCCACCAGGCCTGAAATCTCTTTTCCAGCTCAGCGTGGTGATCAGGCAAAGCCCCGTGTCGATCACTGAAGAACACCCAATTACAGCACAAATTTCCTAATTCTGTCAGAAGTAATTTATCTAATGGCTTGACCAGCAGTTTAATTGCAGCTTGAGATTCACATTAGGTAATCTGAGCAGACAGGTAGAAAAAATTAAAGAAATAACATGGTGGAATGGGGTAGGTTGGTGGACTGTAGCTTGCTGTTCCCTCATTTCCCCTCCAGCTGCGTGAACACCAGTCTGAATTTCTCTGGACCCTCTATCCCTGCTTTCATCAGGTGTCAGTTGGCAAGCAGTTGTTGGGACTTCTCAAAACCTAATCTGTAGGGAGACAGGGGCTTCCACTTTATTTCACTGGTGATGATTTTTAAATGACTGACTCCTCTTGCCTACTGATGTCTGGTGGTGTGTGACTTCCCCCTGCTCTGCCTCTTGGGTTCTGATTTGGCACTGAAACTATAATCCTTCATCACCACAGAAGTTACAAATTTCTCATTATGCATTCACTGTAGGGTCTGCCAGAGCGAGAAGTTCCTTTTTAAAATTGTATGTTGATAAATTTCATGTGGATTGTGTTCTGCAGCAGTCCCTATTCTGATTTTTTCTTTTTTGCACCCTTATTTTAACTCCCGCTGCGGTTTGTGTTGAGGAAGAAGGTCTGCCATTCCGTGCAATACATACACTTGCAAAACCTCTTGTGTCTTATTGTACTTGGACATATATGAGATACTCAAGTTTTGTTCACTAAAAAGCACTTATTTTGAGCAAGCATTGAAATTTGCAAGGCATAATTAACTTTTTTTAGTTTCTGTGTTATCAAATTAGCACAGCTGAATTTACTATAAATGCAAATTAAGTTTCTGTTATAAGATATGTAGCAATTGAACTTAGTATTTCAATTCTTTGCTTTCCATTTGGCTATGTAACGTAAGAGATGATAAATACATGATAGAATCTGGTGGTTTGGCATAACCAGAGATAATATAAAGGCCAACTGAAGTTTTTGTTAGTGGGAAATCAAGTTTTTCAATCTCTCCTTCAATGAAAAACACAGAACAGCATGATTTGTATCTTAAGGAACTATAGTTTAGCTTACAGTGGTCATCAGACTCTCTACAAGTTTTTTGCATGATATATTGCCTATAGATTACCTTGCTACTTTGTTTGCACTAGGGAAATTGAGATTGGTAAATATACTATTGTTCTTGTTAGAGAAACACAACTTAATAAAAAGTAAAGAATTCATACAGATTGACAGTTCAGTATAGAAAATAGTTTATCATTCCAGTCCTGGCATGCTTAACTTTTGATGGTTTAAACAAAAACCATAATTTGTTTTCTTTTTTTTTTCCTCCAGTTTTTAGCAAGATTGGCTTTTTTGGCTCCTTGTGCTTGAAATAAAATCCTTCTTTATTCTAAATGTATAAGGTTGGCTCTCAAAAAAAAAAAAACAAAACAACACCACAAAACAAAACAAAACAAAACAAAACAAAAAAAACATTCTATGAAGATATTAGCTGGTGATAAAAAGGTGAATAAATGTGTCCTTGGGTATCATGTCCTAAGGTATTCAAAAACATTAACCATAGTTTGCCTTAAGCATTGTAATTGTCATTCACATTCTTCTATGTTGAAAAGATTTTATTCATCTATTGTATTGACTTTACGCCTGAAAATTATACTTTTTGCTGATAATATACATGAATCCATGAAATCTACAATTAAGAGACGTATTTGCAGGCAACAGACCTCTGCAATGCTTCAGTATTCCATTTAAAAATAAAAACTAAAAATCAAATAATTGCAGAATATGATAGCATAGCAATTTACATTAAGTATAAACCAGGACTTAGATGCAGAGCTCATAAATATAGCAAAGTTATTTGGTTTTTAATTGTGTTGGAACTTACTGGAATTTCTACTAAATCTACAGTGCTGCCAGAGTGCCATCAGGCATTCAACTTGCAAACACACAGTCTTTTATGTGATGTCTGAATTGGAGTGGATCACTTTGGCTTTAGTGACTTTTGACATTTTTCTCTATATGAGTGCACTGTTTTGCTTGTATTTGTAAACTCTTCTTCGGATTTCAGTTTACCTAGTGCTTCAGGACAGAGGGTAACTGGCCAATGTTTCCAAAAAAGCTTTTGCCATTACGAGGTATGGAACAACCCTCTTCTCTGCATGTTGGGATCGTTCAGAGTAAAACAGCATTATAACCAAAGATCATGATCATCTCTCTTACTCCAATGACAGGGTTTGGGGGGTCTTAACATCTGTCATCTGACTCATCCCGATAATTTTGATGTTGAGCAGGGAGAGCTCTGTACTGAGCAGAAGCATAGAGCAAGACACAAATAATCTGTAATTGTAAGCCATCCAGACAGCCTTGCATCTAACTCCCGGCAGTCCTGTCAGGAACTTGCTATAGTCATTATTTGTTCCACTTATTCACAAAATACATTGTCTTAGCTTCAATGCATCTGTACTGGAAATGTCCACAAAACTTCCTTAGGAAGTGTGGTCAGAACAACAAGCTTTGCCTTTGCACCAAGGCAGCTGGTCCTCTGAATTTGCCTTTCATTGCAGTGCTTTGAGTTTTAAAATGAGAATAAAAAGTCTGCTTCTGACAGCAGGTGGGTGTATCCTCTGGTAACGGCTTGAAAAATTCTGGAGTCTATGGATGTGGCTGGACAGAGCGTGGGAATGTTTTTAAACAGTTCTGCTAAAATCGGTGCTGCTGGTGCACAGTTGTTCATTTTAATATAATATAAAAGCGGTCAAAATCTTGCACTGAAGGACTATCTTGTTTGGCTTATTTTTGTAGTAGAAAATACTGTTCCTTTTCCTGAAATACTAGTCAGGTTCTTTCAAAGGGATGGCCAAATGATGGCGGGGGGGAGATATCTTCAAAGCCATGATAACATAAATACCTGTTTCTACTGAAAGTCAACACATGTTTAGCTCCTTCCCAATACCAGACATTTTTGCAAATGTCTAACTGAAGTAGGAGAGGGACAAATCCAGCTCGGTTTCCAAGTGGCATGTGTTCACAACATGTGAACACACAAACTCATGTAGAGAGCCCTCAAAGCCAATGACATCTGGCAAAAATGCTGCCAGAAAGTCAAGGAGTACAGAACTGAGCTGAGACTCCAGTGCTTCAAGTGATCCCAGCTGGGACATGGGCATGATAATAAAGCAAAACTTTTTCTGTCACTCATCATTCATTCTGTGATTCAGCAAAATGCCTCAGTCCTTTTGCAAGCACTGAAGTTCACGATTGCAAATCTTCCCTAAAAATAAGGGAAAGAAATTCTTGTCTTTTGGCTTTGGGTCTGTCAATGTTTTCTGTGATGCTATTTTCAAATGCTTTATGTGTTTACCATACTGGCAACCTTTCATGTGCTATATGGTCAGTCCCCAGTGTCTGAACCCTATAATTAAGCATCTGTCAACCCTGTAACCATGTCGTCATCTCTAGGATGGCATTCTTCTCTATGTGCTCAAAATGTTTTATCTTTAAACCTCATTATTCTAACTGTATAGTTCTCATGATGAAATTGCCACATAATTATTTATAATAACAGTATTCTACAATATTGTTTTGATGTGAGCATAAATGCACAAGGGTTTTTAAAAAAGAGTTTTTATAAACAACCTTATGTGATGGGTTAACCCTGGCTGGACACCAGGTACCCACCAAAGCCGTTCTATCACTCCCCATCCTCAGCTGGACAGGAGAGAGAAAATTATAACAAAAAGCTTGTGGGTTGATATAAGGACAGGAGAGATCATTCACCAATTACCGTCACAGGCAAAACAGACTCGGTTTGGGGAAAATTAACTCAATTTATTACAAATCACCAGAGTAAGGTAATGAGAAATAAAACCAAATCTCAGAACACCTTGCCTCCACCCCTCCCATCTTCCCGGGCACAACTTCACTCCCGGATTCTCTACCAAACCCCCCCAGCGGCACAGGGGGACGGGGATGGGGGTTTACGGTCATCACACGTTATTTTCTGCCGCTTCATCCCCCTCAGGGGGAAGGCTCATCACACTCTTCCCCTGCTCCAGTGTGGGGTCCCACCCACAGGAGACAGTCCTCCACGAACTTCTCCAACATGGGTCCTTCCCACGGGCTGCATTTCTTCACGAACTGCTCCAGCATGGGTCCTTTCCACGGTGTGCAGTCCTTCAGGAGCACACTGCTCCAGCGCGGGTCCCCCACGGGGTCACAAGTCCTGCCAGAAAACCTGCTCCGTGGGCTCCTCTCTCCACAGATCCGCAGGTCCTGCCAGGAGCCTGCTCCAGCGCGGGGTTCCCACGGGGTCACAGCCTCCTTCGGGAACCCACCTGCTCCGGCGTGGGGTCCTCCCCAGGCTGCAGGTGGAGATCTGCTCCACCGTGGACCTCCCTGGACTGCAGGGGGACAGCCTGCCTCACCAGGGTCTTCCCCACGGGCTGCAGGGGCATCTCTGCTCCGGCGCCTGGAGCACCTCCTCCCCCTCCTTCTTCACTGACCTTGGTGTCTGCAGGGTTGTTTCTCTTACATGTTCTCACTCCTCTCTGGCTGTGGCTGTATCTCTCTCTGCCCCAACATTTTTTCCTTCTTAAATATGTTATCACAGAGGCACTACCGCTATCGCTGCTTGGCCTTGGTCGGCGGCGGGTTCATCTTAGAGCTGGCTGGTATTGGCTCTGACGGACACAGGGGAAACTTCCAGCAGCTTCTTACAGAAGCCACCCCTGTAACGCCCCCCCCCGCTACCAAAACCTTGCCACACAAAACCAGTACACCTTAGTATATGTAGTCTAATAAGTCAGATGGTGGGTATCACGTTGATCTCAGTTCATTCAGTCAAAAATTGAGAGTCTGATTCTTGGTAAGTGGTGGGAATGCTATAATACTAGCTAGTGCCTGAGAAGAGGAAAACTACTGTTCATCACTGGGTTTAATAACGGCAGTTTGGCTTCTCTCAGGGTGAGTGGTCCAGTGTTGTTAATCATGTCAAGCTTCTCTGATTTATGTTTAGTGTAACACTTTTTTAATGTAAGGCTTATTATCTATTCAAAACCACAATGGTTCAAGGGTGGGTATTAAATTACTAGATGGGTTTGAATGATTTACTCTTACTTTGCTAGTGTTGAACTGCTCAAAAGCTGGTACAAAAATGCTTCTCTCCAGAAACTCATTTTTATTAATACATAGTCCACAAAGGTGTGGGATGTGGTTTATTTTATATTTAAAATTGTATGAAACCAATGTCAAAAAGAAACTTAATATCAAGTTTAAAATCTAGTTCAATATTGAACGTCACTGGCAGATACTCGTACTTGCATCTGACTGACTCCAGTAAAATTTAAATTATAAGACATGGTTACAAGCTCTGCTGGATGTGTATGTGTGTATTTGCAGTTGGGCATTTATTTCAATATGTGGATGAATTCTGTGGAACTGACTGGTTTCCACGTTGCTCGCAGTATCTAATTTTATTTTTTCTTACACATGAGCAAAAGAAAAAAGCAAAGCATTTTTCCCTTTGGTCGTTTTTGTATACAGATGCCATTTAAACTAACTGGATTTAATTTTTTGAATACTATATCTATGCAAAGGAACAATTTTTTAAAATGCATAAGCCCTGCTGGCTTTAAAGCATCAAAGAAAAACAGTATCGTTCCTGCTGCCTTGGTACACTTGCTCTGCTTTTGCCCTAGCATAGTTAGCTTTATTTTCTCTGTGACAGCTTTTTGGGCTAATGTGGGTAAAGAGCTGGTGGTACGTGGCAGAGCATCGGGCCCAGATCTGAACACGGTGGTGGTTGCCAGAGAGCTGGTGGTGCCCAGGGTCACTGCTGAGTCCCACTGGCCCAGGCTGTGCCCCACAGTGAGGCTATTTTCTCTTGACATGCCAGCCAGGGAATTATTCTGTGGAGGTATTAACTCAGCAAAGAGAATTGACCTCTCGCTCTTTAGCAGGAATATCAAGTCGCTGGATAATAGTATTGTGTGCTTCCACTAACAAGGAGGTTGATTTAAAGTCTTATCAGTTGATGTTCCCACGTGGACCTACGCCAAGGAGCCTTCGTTGAGAAAACTACCGAGCTAAAATGGAAATAATATGCGCTAGGGGGGAATAGCAGCTGTATAAAAATATTCATAATGGTTTGTGTTTAAATAACACACTGCAGCATCTTTCAACGGATGCATATTGTGGGTAATAAAGTAAACACATTAGGTTAACTGTTGTAGATGGAGGTTATATGCCAATGAAGCAAACCCTTCTGTCCTTTGTGTAACTTATTTACATGGCAGTGCCTCATGGATGCAATTTCTCCACATTGCTTCACATGACACTGTTCAGCCCTCAGGAGCAGAGATTCATCTTTGCAGTTAAAAGGGAAGAAAAAAAGCTGCTGTGCATGTGTGGTCCCTCTCGCAGGTCAGTAGATGACCGTGGCAGAGCTGTAATGGTGGAAGCAGGATGGGTTGCTAGGCAAGTCTTTCAGAGGAGCTAGCCAGTGAGGCAGCTGCTGTGTTTGTCAAAGATTTGTCTGTCTATAATAGCATCCCATATTTGAGAGAGAATGTGGATCTTGGTTTATATTCGATGCCTTTTGATGCATCAAAATCTGTGGTGTTTGCTCAGCTGGTATCACTGAGTGCACTGGTACAGGAGCCAGTGGGGCAAAGCTCACCTGTGGGTAATTAGCTTTGGAGGATCAGAGCCCACAGATTAATTGTGGCTACAGAAGAATGGGTTTCTTCTTTTCTCTGACTGTCACTTCTCACTTGTGTGAATAGGTGGTGACTATTCTGATGGCCATGCACTTTTTCAGTATGCTGTCGGGTTTCTGAATTACTTGCTTAAAAGTATGTGATAGCTTACATCAAGCCAACGAATAGTTCAACAAATATGTTATTCTGTATTGATGTTAAGTTTCAATTTTTCTGCTCCTTAATCTCCTGCTCCACTTGTTCCCTCACTTTCACGTAGCTTTGTTATGGCTGCATATGTTTATAACTGTCCACTATGTATGTGTCTATTACTAGATGTTCTCAAATATTTCCTAAAACATTATTTCCTGCTCTTTTCTGTAGGGATAGCAAGGATAGATGGCAAATAATGGCTTGTTGATGGCACTCAGTCCTCTGCGTGCACGTTTGCAGAGAGGCATAGGTAGATGTCCAGATTCATACAGGTGTTCAAACCCCAGACAAGAACAATTGCTTTAATTGCTCACTCTCCTTCATTCATCTTCCTTAAGATACTGATACAAAATCCCATTCCTCTGCTAATCTCCTTATACATCCTGCATTAGATTTCGTAACTGGTCCATAACTTTTACAAGAACTAACAGATCATCAGACACTTGTAATCAAAGTGCTGTTTCTTTCCAGTTGGTTACACAGTGCAGTCATACAGCATGAGTATCGTAAAGCTTTTAACAGGCTAATGGAATAGAAAAGGAAGCCGCAAGAAAACGTGCCGAAAATGCACCGAGTGCAACAGAAGAACACCTTAGTCCAGTGCTGTGAGGGGTAAAATACTGCACCTTTCAGCTAATAATCTGGAATCCCATTATCACTGAGCCGTAAACTGAATTATTGGTGACGTACAGGTGGGATTATTCTATCTACTTTTTGTACCGTATATCCAAAAGTTGACACTTAATTATTTTGTCCCACAGTAGATCAAGTTTTACAACCGCAACAAAAGATTAGAACGGTTTTATATTGGGGACATTCAGAGGATAAACAGCCCTGTATTATAGGAGGGAACGGCAGTCAGATGTGTTGCCATCTGGGAGAGAAGCATTGAAGTGCTATTAATATTTAAACCTTTTAGATATTTTTTTTTTTTAGAGTTGGTAACATTCCTAAAAAACTGATTATAATGCTGTAGTAAATTTGGGTGTCAAAGAATACTGCAAACAGTGTTGCAGCAACAATTAACGTGGCCAGAACTATAATCTCATTTGCTTTTGAGGTATCTTCTTCAAACACTAGTGCAGCGAGAGTAAGAGATCATATCAGATTGTGTGTATGGCAATAAATCTACTGTGTTGCATAAACACTTTCCCATTTGACACAGAAGAGGACAGTGCAGACTCTCTTCTCCATCTCAGCAGAGCTTATCCATATTTATTTCAGCTAATCTGTTGATTCAATGTGATAATCACTTAAATATCCTAATTGGCTAATTTTATTATTACATTCACTGCTAATGTGCTAATTGTTTTATTTCTGGGAAAAAATGTAAAAAATGCTACTCAATATTGATTTATTTATCCTCTGCTCCATTTGTTTTTATTAAAATATGGTTCGATTCAATTCTGTATTTCAGAAAATCATTAGCATACATAAACATGTTAGTGAAGAAGGGTAGGGGCAGAGTGAAAAAGGGAGAGGTGCAATTCTAGAGAAGAGATATGAATACGTGGTAGAAATTTTGGGTTTAAATGAATTTGTTGTGCGGTCAAAACACGTCTGGCTGCATTCCATTCATCTAGTTTTCCTTGCAATAAAACAGCACAAACTCTCCAGGGTTTTACTGTCCTGGTTTCTGGTCAACAAGGCCCAATTGCCTCTTCACTTTCTTGAAAGCATCATCTCTTTGAAAAGGCTTGTATAGCTGTGCCTAATTGCAGAGAGTGTCTTTCTGCACAGCCCTGAGCTATGGCAGGGAATTAACTCCCCAGAGCGAGGATGCTCTCCTTTGGGGACAAAGTAGGGGAGGAACAGCTTCTCATCAAGATGATACCAGGTGAAGGTACAGAAACTTCTAAGTCCCATCTGGGAATGGCTCCCTCCGTTACAGGCAGAAAATTCATGTACCATTACCGTTTCATCAGTTTGTTTGCTATCTTTTTGCTATGCTAATTGTTGTGATGACTGTGTTAGTTACTTCATAGACCAGTGCTGACACTTGTAGGGGTCAAAAGCAAATAAATGCTAAGGATGTGCTGCAGTTGTATTTTTGCCTGCTAGTTTATTTCTATTGAAGTCGCAGAAACACTGCACAGAAATAAGATAATGCTTGTGCTTAAAATTGAGCCCATGCTGTAAATGTAGGTCTGTACCATTTTCTGCCTTTGGCATTTACGGGATCAAAACTGTAAGACCCATGGTTTTGAGTGTCCTCCCTTGTAGCTAATTCTGGAAGCTTTATCCCCAACATCCAGCTTCCAGTATTTGCAGAAGGTGCTCATGGATCTGGTGTCTCTGTAGATAGGTTTCTTTTGGTTCAGAGCTGTTAGTTACTATCAATATGGTTAACAGTTTGTTCTTTACTCTTTCTGATGTGGTGGAGGAAAAAAGAGTGTGTTCTGACCTCTATAATTTCTCTATGTTTTGTTGCAATGCAACCTAGACTCTACACATGCTTAATTTATAAGTAATCCAAATTTTCAAATTTTGAACTTGCCTTTTAGTCATGGAAATAAGGAAGGAATTTGAATTCACTGAAACCACAGAAACCATTCAAGAATCAAATAAAGCATTTGGACAGGTCAGCTGGATAAAGACTAGACTTGAACATCCAAATAGCACTGAATGCTCTTCTCAAACACTCTCTTTAGGAAGTTACCAAAATGAAGAAAAAGCCTCCTTTAACGAGAAGTTATATTTGACAATTTTATTACTTACTGGTTAAATAAGTTTTTCAAGTGTGCTGTTTTCTCATCATATAGCACAGCTGATGCATCCCCTTTAGGGCCTTAGGGGTGCCTCATTTATTTTCTTGCAGTCAGTGGACTTTCCACATCCTCTCTGATGAATCTCTAAAAATCCTAAGACTTTTTGTGCTCTTCTTAAGGGGTGTTGGTTTCATTCTCTGAAGGAGATAGCTGCCTTCTCTCAGAAGTCCTTTTCAGCATTAAAATGCAGTGTTACGTTTTCCTAGAAATCAAGGAGGTTTTAGGTGAGAAGTTTTCAGAATAAAATAAATTGCACTCTGTGTCTTGATAAGTGTATCTAGCACAATTCTATCCATTGTTTTTCTTTATCATTGTGTCTTTTAATGAAATACCTAGTTTCTGAATTCTCAGATGAAAGGATTTGGGCGGGGGCGTGAAAAAGTTCACTCCTTAGGCTAATGAATTTCCTTGTAAACCTTTCTGTGGCTTTTAGCAAGACTGGAACCCTGTGAAAAGGATATTGTTAGTTCAGAGACATTCAGATGAAGTTGGGTTCTAATAAGCCTTCCCTGAATTTTACAGAACCTTCTTCTTGCCGTCCGTCCCCCCCCGCCCTTTCTGTACTGCAGTATAACAAATCTTTGCTTCCATAGGAACAGTCCCCCAAATTTATTTCCATCCAGGGCTATATACATCACGTGCGTTATCTGTTCCTAATATGAAGTTTCAACAGTATTCATAGCTTATATCCACAGTAGTCATCTATCACTTGAAAGAAGGCTTTAATTAACAGAACCCTAATTTTAATGAGGTACTGAGCCATGATCTTGTAAATTCTGCGGCACAGAGAATCACTTAGTTCAGGTTCACTTGTAACAATCCTCTGCAGCATGGTGCTTTTTATGACATTGTTTAACAGATTTTGATGTTAATCTAGGAGCCCTTTTTTGGCGTAACTGTGTTCTTTACCTTGTAAGCATATTTTGAATTAATTGTATTATGTTTTTTCAAGCTATGATACTGTTGCTTGCCTTCTGAACAAAAATTTCTGGTTCATCTGAACTATTCACCCTGTGTCCACCGTGGAACTCCAAGGGGATTCACCACTCTCAAATCCTTTCCAATAGCATCTTTGCTGCATTACCTAGGCCAGTCAAATTCCATTATTTTCACAGAAATCACTTATGTTTAACAACTGCAGCAAAGTAAAAGGGTTATGCCACTTCCCCAACCTCCTCGTCTTGCGACTACAGGAATGAGTGCTGGGGAGGAAGAAAGGGCAGTTCTCAGTGGCATGTTTAATACCCTGGCTGAAATGTGCTGGTTTAAACATGCTGCGCTTGACATAAGACCAGAAGGTGGGAAGTGAGGCAGGGAAGGTTTGGTGCCAGCTTTCTGTATCTTTGTGTCTGAGCCAGCCGGTCGCCAGTCCTCATCTGATTGCAAGTGACAGCAGCGTGTTGAGCTGCTTTAACCTGTGATGAGCTCTCCCCACTCCCGAGGGGCAATTCCGACAGTGCTGGAGATGCTGGGGACAGAAAGAGGTATCCATCCACAAGTGCCCTTTCCCTGAAGATGTTGCATGGGGTGAAGATGGTGGCTCTGCAGCAGTGTGTAAATGTTCCCTTTGTGGGAGGGATGGCCCTATGGCAGCAGTGCCTGCTGCTTTCCTTGCTGTTTCCCAGAGCCCTTGCTCACAGAGCACGTAGGTGAATTTAAAAGTGAATCCCTATGTGACTTTTTTTCCCTTTTTTGAAGTATCATCACTTACAAGAAGCCATTCAGGTTGTTATGAATGTTATTTTAATGGGGCTATTAGAAAGACAGTGCTCCCCCACAGAACCGAGAACCAGAAATGTTGAAATAGTTCCCTGACAATGGAAAGGAAGAACATCACGCTGACAGATTTTAAGCACTAAGTATCCAATTGCTTATCCATAGCAAAGTAGGAAATTCAGAAGGCTCAAAGCATGGGGCATGCTTTTTCAGATAATAATCACAAAGTAATCCAAATTCTTTACTATTTGATTGTGAATAATCCAAATGCCCCTGTATTTACTGTTCTTTAACTATTTTGGATCTCTAGTAGTATTTTTAAAAAATAAATACTATGTTTTTAACAAATCGATATCTTATTTAAAATCATACTGACTTACCATTCATTTTGTTGAGCAGATACCATTATATTCATCTCTATACTGCCAGGATACTCACTAGAAGTATAGATTTTTGTTTGCATTTTTAAAAAAGTGCATTTCTTAGCATTTGACTTCATCATAATTGTTCGACTTCCCCATCAACCTGTATTTCATATTATCAAGGAGCTCCACTTCCAGAATTTAACTGGTGCTTTTGTTCAAATTATTAGTAAATTGTTTTGTACTCAGATCAGCAAACAATGAGAAGTAATTTTTTTGAAACCAAGTAATCTTCCTATTCAAGGGCTTTTAAAAGAAAACTTAAATCAGCATTCAAGTTACTATTCAGACTCTGTTTATCTTCACCAAGGATGCATTTTCATTGTGTTCTTGTCCTATTCATGTCGTGATGAGAATGTAGAATTAGACCTTCTGGTATCTGTGGTTCGTACCACAGATAAATGTAATTCTACCTGACTTGTTCATCACCTGGTAATTGAAAACATCAGCAATGGTTTCCATTTTAGTCTCAAACTCCAACAGTTTTATTTGTGGGGGTTTTTTTTCAGAATTTAGCAGAAGTGAATGTGCACTTATTTTGGCAATCCCGTTTCAAGCAACATCATTAGGCACTTCTTTTTGGAAGCATCAGTGTGTTCTTGGATGTGAACCAGCATTGAACACTTGTAACTACTCAACTAGTTTTCACAATCTGTTGTCCTGTAAAGTAATAAATGGCCCAAATTTTCTACACACTAATTAAAATTCCATTTCTCATGAATTCCTTAATCGAGAGCAAGTCATTATGTGCTTTGTTGATTCTTAAGTGCAAAGATAATTGCAATGGGCAGCATGAAAGTGGTTTGATTATTGCCTGTCGACTCTTGTGAATTCTAATAGGTCTAATTGCATAGCATCAATTCATCATCTCAGCATCACTTCTTTTTATTATTAGCTCTCTGAATTGTAATGTGCTCATAAAGAAGTGTAGTAGTCTATCAGGACTGACGTGGTACCTGGCCTATTGTTATTTTCCTTTCTTACCTAATGTTACTATTAAAATTAGAAGTTTATTATACGAGTCCTCTTTCCAGAAACTAGTTTAAAAATTTGTCTCAATGAAGAAAAGGGTACTCTCTTCCTCTGAATTTGCATTTGTAATTTCTCTCCTAAATGATAGTCAGTCCTATTTTTTTACTTTTCCAAATTGTTCACATAAATCCTGACCATAATATGTTGGCTGCAAAACATCTATCAAAAGCTTTATGGCAGAGTTCTTTGTTATTGCTGAACTTTATTTAGATGATGAGGACTCTGTAATGAGGTAAAGTTCCCAACAAAAACTTAATTGGTTGAGAAGCAGGAGAAAAGGAGCACTCAGATATATTAGAATTTCATTCTGGGGGAAATCAGGAATGGGGATGGGTTTTGTTGGGTGTCCTTTTTTTGCCTTTGCTTTTTTTCCCCCTAAAGCAAGCATATCAGTTTAGAAAAAGTTATCTTGAAGGTAGCTGAAGATAGCTATAGAGGAAACCACAATCTTGTAACTAAAGGTTACAAGGTTCTGGATTAGTAATTTTAAATAGATTTTACTGCAAACATGCAGAAAAATCCTAGCTTCTCTGATGGATGAAGTTTCTACTAAGCCAGAGTATTACAAATATTTAAATTATAAAACATTAACACTGTCAGCACTAACATGGGCTAAATTATGATTTCTGAAAAGATTCCTCTTGAGTTTTCTTAAAAATGGAAAGATGCCTTTGTGCTTATGCTAAAGCTTTGCCTTTTTCTAAAACTTTGTGAGCGTAGTGAAATCATCATCCTAGATTCCTCATCCTTCGCCTCTTCCATCTGCTGCTGCAGGACCAGTAGTACCTGCAGACTTCTCAAAGCACTAATAGCCATTGCTGCAAAGGGATCTTCTGAGTCATACCACAGCCCAGGCATGTTTGAGCACTTTACTGTGAAAATGGCACTAGTGAAGCAATTGGATTTAGCTTTTTCCAATGGGTTGTTTTCAGACATGGGAACTACAACGAAAACATTTATGTGCATAAGGTCAGGATGTTTGCCATGATTAGTATCAAGGATTTGGCTTGCCTTGGAAAAAAAAAAAAAAAAAAAAAAATTGCAGCGGTTTCATGAAAGCATATGAAAGCACGTGTCTATGTTTTGTTTTCATTATTGCTGTCTTGCCTAACATGTTTTTGCTTGCTTGACTGTATATTGCTCAGCTGGCAAGGTCAGCCAAATTGTTTGCTGCTTCATGTGCTCTCATTTTTGGCTTTTTGTAAACAATAAGAGCTGACATTATTCTTGAAGCAATTGCTTTCACTCTGAAAATATCAGTATGTCTTTCTGACAACCCACGCAAGGGGAGATGGTGCTGTGAAGTACAACTTTGCACACAGGCTTCTAAAAATTCCACCTAATCCTCAGGCTGCCGTTAAAGTGGATAATGTGAGTTTGCAGACATTTCCTCTTTTCCTGGAGAAATGATGCATTGAGCTTGTGGGCACTGCAGGTGGCAAAATAACCATTTTGCTTCAATAACACGTGCAATAAAATTTACAAATGTTTTTCTCAGTACGGTTGCCCAGAAATTGAGCAGTTCCCCGTAGCAAAGCGCAGCCTTGTGTTTGGAAATGGCATGTTGTTCAGACACTTGTCACCCTTGCAAGCTTTGCCATTGCCACATTAGGTTTTTTCCAAAGGCATTACTGTGTTTACAAATTATTGCTACCATTTCTAGCCCCACTCTTTCTGGTTCCATGTTCCTAAACCACGATAGCCAATTTAAGAGGCTTGAGTTTGAAACTCCCCATTTGAGATTATCATGAAATGCTTGTGACAGGCTAGCGGGATGCTACGATGTTACTTACAGCATAAGTTGACTGTACTTACGTCTGTGTTTCTTCTACAGCAAGGCTAAGCTCAAGACTGTTCTTCAGCAGCTCTTTTAGGTCATTACATGACTTTCCAGAAGGTTGTTTACGTATATTTTCTTACTTGAGCTGAACCAAGGTATGACACCAGTGTTTTTGCAAGGGTTCTTCCTAGCAATGTCGACATGGAGAACATTAGCAGTGCAATAAGTCTCTGCAAGTTGCGAGCAGTTTCCTTTGCAATACATTTATTTTATCTTGACAAAAAATAAGAAAAATAGTTTCCCTGCTTATTTTGGTATATTTGCTCCTGCTGCAAATTCAACTGTTTACAGCTTCCACTGATGCAAAACGCTCTGAAGGTGTTTGTCAAAGCTTGTTTTTCACTTGGATCCACATGAGCATTACATATTGTACGGAATACCATACCACAGTTTTCATTACATATCCTTGTTGGATGCATTTCATTTCTCTACTTAGCTTTTCTATCTGTCAGCACTTCTGAGCTCATTTGCTGGAGACTGCTTAGCTCCTTTCCACCTCAGTGGTGCTTACCCGTGTTGTTGGTGAGCGAAGCTGCAATGTAAGCAGGCGGCTCCTGTATCGCAGAGGGCCAATAGCCTGGCCGAGCTGGTCACAGCCCGTGAGAGGATGTATATGCCTTAATGTGAAATACTGCTAAGTTAGATGTTGTGACATGAACGCAATCCAGACAGTAAATGGAGTAAAAAGATGGGTGGTGTTCGTTTGTCAGTGCTTTCTTGCATGTATCTCTCTGAGTTGGAAGGGAGTAGAGATCGGAAGATTTCAATGCAGTGTTTCTGTGGTATCTGTAAAAACTTGGTTCTGTGCAGGTTTCTGAAAGAAAACTGATAAAAGCAGGGCCAGCATTAGGGAGAGAGCACCGTGTTCAGCTGTAGCCGTATCAGCCAGAACAACAGTTTCTTTTTCCCCTCATCTGCCGTAAGGCACATCCTGCCGCCCCGTCTGCGGAGGTATGGACTGAAGTGCAAATTGTAAGCTTGGGCTCAAATCTAAGGAGTCCCAAGACTGAGCAAGATGTAGCTGGAAAGTCATGGCCTGTGTCCTGTTTGCATTGGGCAAAGGCTCCAGTCAGCTGAGTGTGCTCAGAACAGAGTGCTGTTAGGGCAACTGTACCTCAACCATACCCTTGCTCACCTGGGCAAAGGATTTGCTCTCAGTCTCAATGCAAGCCTTATGTTTGCTTAGCTCTGCTAAAATAGTTGCCGGGTTTATTAATAATCTGAATTAGCACGTTTGTTCATCTTGTTTTGAAGTATTTGGAGAAGTAATAGCTGTTTATCAATAAAGCATGCAGGTAGCAAGGCTGAGGCACAGAAGTTGTTCTCTGTTATTTTTTTCTTTGGTCTGCATCTACGGTATGGTATAGTCTATGTAGATACATGTCTTTCCATTTTCCCTCCCCCACCTTAGGTTCAGGCTTGCTCACACCCCCATCATCTGCTGAGTTTGCTTTTAAGATAGATAACTTGCAGAGCAGTGATTTCCAGGTGCTAATGTTTGTCTTGTTGCTAGCTGATGAAACTATCTTTCAAACTAGAGAGCATCTCTGGGGAAGAGACTGGCAGGAGATGGTCAAAGGAATTTATCATGGATGCTCGGCATGTACTGCATTCCCAAAAGTTAGTATCTGGAATATGTTGATATCAGGAGGGCACTTTAGTGTGGTTTCAGCCACCTAAAATTAAAATAAAATTGATGATAGAAAGCGAGATTCCTCTTCTAGGCATGAAGTCTTATGTTATGGTTCAAAGAGCCGTCCAGTTATTTTGCTTATCACACTTATATGAAACAATTAAAGTGGCACTGCCAACTTGAAATCTAGTCAGCTTTTAAGAATGAGTTGAACTTATTCTTGGGTACTGTATATGTCCCTGTTGCTATTGACTGCTTGTTGAGTGAGTTTGGGTGAGAGGTAGCGATAGTAAATTTAATTTTTTCCTCTTTCCATTGTTTTGTGATGGGCTCATAGGCATAGCAAGGGAAACCATCTCTAAAGGAACTGGCTGTAGACAAAGGTCTGCGAAGTGCAACTTGCTGAATGTACAGAAGAGGAATACTTAAAGTGAAGTAAATTGGAGAGACTATATTTTGTCTTGTCAAAATAAAAAAAAGTAGTAAAAGTGAGATTTTTCAGTGATGCCCCTTAAAAGATGGAAGTGATAAAGATGCATTCCTTCACCCTGGAGAAGGTGTGCTGTCATTTCCTTTGCTGGTGTTTGGATCCTTGCTATCTTTGAGCAATGGTCTCACTGATTTCAGTGGGACTGCTCCCAGGCTTGAAAGCAGTTTGCAAGTTCAGAGCTACAAACACTATGTTTATTGTTTATGAGGAAAATACAGTGTCCTCTGTATAAAATGCAGTCCTGTAGCATGGTTCGCACGTCTCCTCAGCTTTGTCTTTTTAAACTGGGAACATGTATTTTAAAAAATATTTAATGGTTTCAGTCATCTTGTTTCTAACTTTCTCCTCCCTCTGCATCCACTCTGTGCAAGAGAGCCTTGTCTGTATTCCAAGAGCAATGTGTTTGTGGCAAGGGAAATACTAAACTTTCCTAGCATGGTTTCCTAAGTCCTAAGTGTTCAAACCTTGAAGTCAATTAGGCTGATTTAGCTACCACTGGTTTCTTTAGGAGATACATGGAGAGCCTGTAATTTTATCACCTTTTTCTTTTTTTGTTAAAGAAGACAAGCAAAATTCTTAGCAAAGCATGTATTTTCCACTGTGAAGGTTACATACGTTAGAGAAGTGTCACATGAAAAAGATACATGCTCCAATTTTTGGAGGAGGGAGAAGTTTGCTTATTCTCAAGAAAATGTGTATAAAAAGTACATGAAAAAAAGAGCATGGTAACTTTTTGTAATGTGCCACCATCAAGGAATAGATGCACCGCAGTGAAGCTATGAATATAGTAAAATTTTCCTTGGAACTCTAAGTCATACTTTATAGCCTCTTTTAAGAAGCCCATACAATTTCCTATTAAGGAAACAATTCTTTCAGTCCAGTTTTTAAAAACCTTTTTACCTGAAGTGATCTGATTAAAAAATTTGTATCCCTTCACTAGGCAGATAAAACCAGTGCTGGCAGTTTCCTCTTGTTTTACCTGAGGTTATTCTGTCATTAATGTGTAAGTGTTGTTAAGTTTGGTTTTCTGAAAATGTGTTGCTATAATCACTGGTCCTTTCAAATGAAGATCAGTGCTTTGTAAACGTTTTTGATTATATTCTTAAATCCCACGTGAAGGACAAATCATTTGAGAGATTCCATAATTTTATGAAGGGAAAGAAAGCCTTGAAGTATTGGTACAACAAGCCCTGGTTCTGATGCTTGCCCTGCAAATGATCTGGGGACCTGCTTGTATTCAAGACACGGTTCAAGATTTCCCATGGCCTTGGCAACCATTACATGTTGGGTTGTGGGGGGTTTTGTTGTTAGTCCTTTTACTGTAGTTCTCTTGGGATGCCTGCCTTTGTTTCAGTGTCCCTGCAATGGTGTCAACCAAATAATAAAAGGTGGTTTAATAAGATATGTTAGTAATGTTATCAAACTGGAATTTGCACAGGAAAAATCCTTAAAATAGGAAATAAAGGGCTTTTGCTATAGCTTGTTGTTAAATTATTAGAGCATTCTGTAGCACTGGCACTCGGAGGAAAGGAGAAGAATTTCAGTTCTGAGTGTTAAGAGTATCTTTTCTGGATAAAATTAGTCTGGTACTATGTTTTGTAGTGAAGCTGAGCAGGTTTTTTTGTGGGCTTTTGTGGGTCTTTTGGTTGGTTTTTCCCTCCCCACTTCCTAAAGGGCATATTTATGCTCTAACTGTGCAACACGCTAGCAGAGCTAACTAAATCAGCTTTAATGGAACTGGGCTGGACACTGAAAACAGCCCAAGTGTGGCAAGGGTTCTGTGCTTTAAGAAGGTGAAAGCATTAGCTCATTTCTGATTTCTGTGCCCCTGTAATTAATCCAATTCCAAAACTAGAAGTGAAGTTAATTTAAACCCTGTTGGCATATTTTTATGACTTGATTTGTGTTGCATGATTTTTAGGGGAATATTTGCAAGCTTCTCTTTCTGAGTCAAGAATCAAGTGCGGTTAAATATACCTTGAATTTATGTGGCTAGTGTTATATCCCTCACCATGCTGTGTATTTTGGTTCAAAATTTTTGTGGAATGGCAGACTGAAACTCTCAGTGTCTTAAGAATAAGCACTCTCAATTTAAGGGCAAACAAGTTTATTTTTGAGTGCTGAAAAAGCCTTCTGACTGAATTATTAGATGAATTAAAACCAAACTCACTCCCAAACATTTTTTTGCTGTTCAATAAAGAGAGAGGTAAAGAATCTTTGTGGCTCATGCTTTCCTACAAGTAGCAAACATAAACCAAAAGACAGATTAAAGCATCTTTGTCTGTAGCCTTGTCCACTTGCAAAGAATAATGGCCAGAGAAAGGTGGAGAGCATTACTTGGGTCAAGGGGGTCACTTGGTACGTGCTTTCTGAGCCACTCAATGAGGACGGTGCTTGGTCGAGCTCCTCTGCTGCTACAGCAAAATGAGGTTTGTTGTAGTGTGATGAGGACAAAATCTGCTTGGAGCAACATAATTTCCTTTTATCTGTTTGGTTTTCCTAGGGATATTAAGGTCTTTATTTGGGTAGATGTTATGCAGAGGGGAACAGGGATAACATTTGAGAATTTCTGCTGCAAATTCTTCAAGTCAGGATTAAAAAAGAAAACAGAAATTGCAAGTCATGTATGTCATAATTTCATGTTAAGTCATGTCATGTTCATTTCATGTTCATTCATATCACATCATGTTATGAATATCCCAAATGGAGCCATTGCCTTTTAGCTGTACATGTAGGCAATTATTTCTATCCAAGTGGGGCCGTCTGTCTAGTTGCTGCTTTGACATCTGTCATCAGAGTACTAAATTGCTTTGTAAAACCTATTACTTTGGAATATAGTATAGTGTCTCTTAATTGCACCACTTGCTTCTGCTGCCTGAACAGAGCCTACTTTTGTTTCCAACGTTAATGGCGAGGCCCTGATGGCAGAATGATACTGTAAGTTCATTGATGGGAGGGGAACGGCTCTTGGACTACCTGGGCATACATGGGCCTTGTATTTTATGACGAGCACGAGTGCCAAAAAGGCTTGGGTTTTGACTTATGTGACTTAATTCTCTGGCTGGCTGTTGAGGCAGTGGTATAACCGTTGCGAACAAGCTCTCTGTGTTTTTTAGCTTCCCACGGATGTCAAGTGATCGCTCTCTGCTAAATGCTGGCCATTGAGCACAGACTTCTGTGGCTCCCTGAAAGATTTCTCGGTCTCGGCAAATTCTTCGCCTCTCCCTTTGGGAATATTGTTTTCTGACTGTCTCTGCTGTCTCGTACTTAAAATAAACACCTAATCCACAGAGAGGGATGCTGGTTAATCATTTACAATAAACGTATTCTTTATCTTTTCTTGGGTAGACAATGCTGTTTAGGTGAAAAAAGGCTTAAATTTGCATGAATGACTTCTAGATATCATAGCTTTTGTGGCTAATGAAACATTTTTTTGGTTTGCCCAAAACAGCTAATTAATCACTGACGGCAGCTATAAAAGGTACAAACTTCAGATTGAGCAGTGCTTACTGCTTCAAGCCTAAAAACTGAGACTGTCTCTTTACCTGCTGATAAATGCAATATATGGCTATGTAAAGCAAATAAATATTTCTGAACTGAGGAGCTGTGTCATACGTAGTCATACATGGCATTGAGTGATCTATAAAGGATGTCATCTTGCATTTAAAATATTCAACTCTGCTAATCTGGTTTTGGAGACACATATTAGTAAATAAAATAACTGTGGTCCTGGGGGATTCATTTAAGCTGGACTTAAATTAACAGTTGTTTGTTACACACTGAAAATGCACATTTTATGTGCTTGTGCATGTAACTAGAAACAGAAAATGAACAAGTTGAGCAAATTTGTATACCAAAGCATTAGGCTACACGCATTCCTTAAGAACAGGGATATTCAGTATGTATGAATATCTGGAGGTGATTCCACTTCCCATCAATTGAACCTCAGCTATCACTTTTCAGCACCAATATGGTGGGTGTTTATTGTGTAAATCAACTGATAAGATTTACAAATGGAGCCCTAAATGCTGTGAATTTTCATCATTTTTTGTTTGTTTGTTTTATTCAATGCCACATGCAGTGTGGTAGCTTCCCTCTTAAAATTCATACAGTTCCTGCTGTGATTGACAGGGTACAGCTTCATTATGCAGTTCACTAGATGGGCCGATTATGGCTATGAATGCATGAATGGGATGAATGAGAAAAATCCGTAATTGATTCTAGCCGTGGTCGGCTGGTTCATTAATGGGTGTGAATGCACCACACTTGCATCTGTAAGGGAAGAAATGAGAGAAACTTCACCGTACTTCTTGAGTTGTTTGGAAAAACTCATTATGCTAATATTTTTGCTATCTAGCGTCACTTTTATGAAGAACAAAGGAAGAGTAAATTACATTAAAAATAAATTACATCAGTCCTCCAGGTTGGCTTTTGAGGCACAGTCACTTCTCTTCATCCTTTTGCAGCTGGAAGTTGTGTTTTTGTCTTTGCCCATGCTGCTCTGCCATTCCTCTGTAGCAGTGCAGTTAAAAACTCATATGACAAACAGCATATTAAGATGTATGGACTGATTTCTTTAATAAAAAAAACCAGAGAAGACAAGCCTCATTGGCCTTTTCACACGTAGATTTTGTATGCCACAGCAGATGCAGTTTCATTTTTGAGTGGCCTATACAGGACTTTGAGGGGAGAGTTGCTGTGCTTTTGAAGTGTTGATTAAACATGAAAATTCTCTTTATTTTCACCAGTGGTTAAGTAGCAATAAGGATGTTTTAAATGCCCAAGTGCCTGTTATACCTCCAGATTAGGTTGTGGTTTACATGAGATTCAGTTGTCTGCTTTCATTATAGAGCTTCAGGGAAAAAGAGGGGAAAACTGAATGAAAACAAGCACAGATGATACAGAGGGTGCACACACACACAAATCAGTGTGTGATTGCCACAGGCCTTGCTTTGGCCGCCAGAATATCTAACCAAATGCCTGAAAGTCAGATGACAAAAAAGAGAGCAGTAGATCCTATAAGCTCTCCTTGGATTAACCACGTGTTGCAACACAAATCTTAGAAAACCCATGTAAAAACAAAATTTTGCTTCAGCCCTAAAGGAGTTCCAAAATGTGGTCGTACAGCATAGATCTGTGCTGATGCTTTCGTTTTGACCGCCCCTACCTTCTCTTTGGAAGTATTTCTGTAGGAAACAATATCTCCTTCCCTTATAAATGTCGCTTTAAAACTAAGCAGCTTCATTAGCATTAAAAGCAGTTGATCCATTGCTGTGGCCTGAATCCCAGATGAGAACATACCTCCCTCTGGGGCTTTCCATCTCAGCATACTATTAAAAACGTAAGCAAACATCTCTGCTCTGTGTACACAGAGAAAGTGATTTACGAACACGTGGATTGTAGCTTTCTTTTTAATGAAGTTTCTTATCAATGTGCATGGCTGGAAGACTGACCATAGTAAATGAGAAGCTTCAAAGCAGTGCTGGCAGCTTTATTTGACATAAAAATTAAAATGCTACAAATGGCGAGTGTGGCATTCTCTGAGAGCTGACCGTTTGCAGTTTTACTCTGTTTACCTGGTTTTGAAGAACAAAAAAAAACATATTAGGGGTCGTCTGGGGGGAATGTTCATATCCCTTGCTTCTGTTTGACCTCATTGAGATGCTCAGACAGCAAATGGGTGCAGGAGTTCCAAGAAGGAACAGAAGCTGTTTGGTAGCAGGGATCTCTACCAGGCTTTTCCAGCCAAACTAAATCTTTTTGGAGTTTCTCAGCATTTCCCCGAGTTTAAAAATATTTAGGTGATGAGACCACTCCTGTTTTGTGCTGTTGTGCCTTTGCATGCACAGTGTATCTTCAAACCATCATTGTGCTCATCCCCATGACTGGTGCTCCCATCTGTGTTGCCCTCTGCAGTGGGTTTGCCTTCTCCTGTGGTGAAACTCATCACTGCACATGTTCTGGGATGGTACCTGTACCATCATTGAAACCCAGCCTGGAAGTCATGTTTGCTTCGGAAAGGCCATGTGCTGCTCTAGGGTGGATGCTTGTTCTGGCTGCAGGTAGACTGGTGTGGAAGGTGCTAAGTAGGGCTTGCACATCCATGTTTGTCCTTGCCAGCGGTGCTGGAAGTTTGCATTTGGGGCTGGCTGCTGCAGCCGGTGGCCAGAGCAGCAGGGCAGCAGTTCTGCCCCTTAATTTTCTTGTAGACAAATGTCTGTAGACCTCCCTGCTCCAGCACACCCGTCCTTCTCCATCTTCCAGCTCTGTAGCATACAAATTTCTCCGGTTCTGTGCAGCTGGGTGAGGGGGGAACTTGTGAGCAGAAAGGAAACTTTATTATGACAGACAAGCTGGAAGATTGACACAGCATTTGTAGATATATTAAAAATAAATGGCTCTGCTTCAGCCTGTGAAATCTGATCCTAATATATTAATGGCATGGGCTGGGGGGAGAGCTGTTCTATTTTCTGGTTTGTTTGCTTTATGTCTGTATAATCTCAAAGGGTTTTGTCTGCCTGCAAACCTTAACGTATTGTGGAGTAGCTTGAGCAGAATAATGTATAGTTTAGGCAATGTATAGATACACTGATTTTATTGACAAAGTAAAATGATAAAATTATTACTTCTCTGTTTGTCTGCTGACCATAAAACACTGGCATATTATAAATGCTGCTCTACTAGTAAAACCATACTCTATCATGTGTTTCAGAATAATAGCGTGCCTAAGAAAAGCCTTTTTTGCCAATGATACGCTGTAAACAATTACAATAGTTTTGATATTTTATAAACCAATTCACAACCATCTTCAGTGTCCTGTCTAAAGAGCTGCCTATGATGGACTTGTAAAAATTAAAACATAAAAGCTAATAACTACATTAAAGGTTACCTATTTATGTGACGTGTCTGCTGCAGTGATAGAGGGTTGCTAACAAGGCACCATGAAAATGCTAAATCAGGAAGTTCTGAAAAAAAGATGACAAGAAAAACATTTCTCATTTATTGAGCTGAGAATTTTTAAAATTAGTGTTTAATAATGGAAGACTAAAGGAATAGAGTTACACATTTAACGAGTGAAATGCATCTAGAAATTATACCAAGGGGAGTTTTATACAGAAAGACCCAAGCAAGAATTTGGTACCTGGGCTGTTCCCCAAAATTTCTTCTTGTTGTTAGGTAATAAATTAATAATTTAAGCTATTAAGCTTCAGCTTTTAAGCAGCTGCACCTTGAAATGCAAGTTAATTCAGCCTTAGCAGAAAGAAGGAAATTTTTATCATTCTTTCTTTTATTCATCTTTTACATTTTCTTTTTAAGTTGGTTTTATACTCATTACTTTATTTGCTTGTTGGCTGGCAGGTGTTGTGAATTTGGAAGGCATCATGGTACCTCTGATCTTAGTGTCTATAAATGCAGAATGACCTTGATTGAGGTTCGATTCACTAGTATATTCCTTCCCCCTTGCTCAGTAATTGCAGCTTACCTCTTTCAAAAGCAAAGAACAAGAAAAAAAAATAGTAAAGAGAAGCTTTTTCTTTCTCTGAAGTTGCCAACAACCAAGCGCCAACACTTCCAAATAGAAACCTTCCTCAGAAAGTTTCAACCCGAGTGAAACTGCTTTAGTTGTGGTCTGAAATTATGGTCTTTCCTAATGGAAGTACTCACATAACCTTATCTCTGCAAGCAGAAGCAAATTTAAACTAGCTGTGCTATTTACTTTTTTCTAGGTATTAATAGTTCTCGGTTTATTATAGTAGCTAAAACGTGTATAAAGAAAATAACTCTTTCCTGAACTTCCTGGGTGAAGCTATTCTGCTTGTTTCAATCACCTGCTATCATCCTGCTCATCAGCTAGTAACGGCTCAGCACCTACTTGATGGTTCGGTTGCCTGAAGTGCTGTAGGGAGGGTTTGCTGGAGTCACTGTCTGGCAGCTGTGACATTCAACAGAAATTATCCAATCTGTCCATCTTGTTCCCACAACTGGAGAAAATTACTGTGATCAAAATGGAAAGAAGAGTAGTTAACCTTTTATTTACTTCTCAGTAGGGTGGTTTTCTCTAGCAGTTGGGAAGTTTAGCTCCTGTGGGTTTCACTTTCCCATCACAGCAGATTCCTCTGTGTTTCTGGGCACTGGGATTCTCTGACATGCTTTTATTTGCTGAATTATCAATACTTTCTGGCTAATGTAAAGAAAACTTTTGGAAATGTTCAAAACATTATTCCTTAGCACATAAGTCACCTTTTAAGTAGTAGAGACCAGGGCTTGACAGATGGTGTCTGTATTAAAAAAAAAGAAAAAAAGGCAGCATACATTTTAATGTTAGTTTGTCCATTTTCACTTATGCTTTGGTATAGGTTGGACAATCAAAGACAGCTTGGGCAAAGAATAACACTGTGAATTCTGTAGGATTTTTGAGTAATTTAAAATATTCTGGAGTGTTACAACAGCAGATGTCGCGTGGAAACCTGTCCCGCATGGGATGGAAACACAGCCTAACCAATGGGACCAGTGGTACTGCAATTGAAAGCATCGGCCTAATCCCTGTTTGTGGCAACTTTGCAGAAGATAGTGCCACTGTTTATTGCTGCTGCTGTATATTGCAGGGGATGGAAAGGAAGAAGAAAAAAAAAAAAGTACCTGCCACCATAACTCATTCTATTGTGTTCGCATGTGCTATAGAAGAATGACGTTTGGAAAGTAAATGTGCTTCCTGCTGGTCAAATGGGGGGGGCGGGGATAAAAACTAAAAATCATAACACCTTTTAGTTTGTAGATTTCTTTTCAAGTTTTTTTTTTTTACTCCAGGCTTTTGACTTCATTTTTCTTAGAGCACTTTAGAGACTTTGATTGCAGCATCTGACTTTGCTGAGTCCAGAGGCATCATACCTAAGATATTCCTTGACTGTACTTTCTCTTTTTGTTCATTATAAGTTTCTTCAAACAGAATATTTTGTTTTATTGCATGGCGTCTCCATCTGGTCTGATGTGAGAGGAAAGCATGTTCTTTGAATAACTAACACATTCATAGGTCACAACTTTTCTTCTCTTAAAATAGTTACTGAGAAAAGACTTGAAGTATTAGACCAAAAAAGATGATCTGTGTATCACCATCAATGTGCTGAGGTTTTATGTAGTAAACTTTCCTAGTGAGTGGACCTTCAAGGGGTGAGAAAAACTATTTCAAAGTTGTGCAACATTTACAGTTGTACAGTGCTAAAGATTCAGGTTATTTATGAAAACATTTAATCTATCCTGCATGTGGATTGCAGTACACATATAACTAAGCATTTATTGCGTCTTTTTCATTTTTTCCGTTAGTCCAAATACTTTGAAATTTAGCCTTTACTATTTTTCACTTTAAATTCTCATAGATGTAGCTTATTATGTGATTTCCAGTTATAAACATTTTCTTACAATATTATTCCTACCTTTGTGTCTAGGTACAGTATCAGCACAATGTAGTAGTTCTGCAGAGTCATGACACAAGCGAAAAAAACACCATAGGATCTCTGATATTTTTTTTCCTCTTATTTTTTATTTCCTGCAGATGTGATCCATACTGTTGGGCCGATTGCAAGAGGCCATCTCACCGACACTCATAAAGAAAACTTGGCAAATTGCTATAAATCCTCTCTGAAACTGGCAAAAGAAAACAACATCAGATCAATTGTAAGTACTGTATGAAAACACATTATTTTTTCTAATTTGGATCTTGGTTTCTTTGCTGTAGAATAATTATAATAGTAGCCTTCCAGAAGGATTTCTTGCTACATGTGATGTGAAAAAGCAAGAAATAATATGTTATTTGGCCAAAATAGTTGCTAGAGGAAAGGGATATGCTTATTTTAGGAATTAGGGAAAGTTGGCCTCATAGTAGGTGTACAAACAACTGTCTCATTACAAAAGGGAGGGAGCTGTTCCCCAGGGTCATTCTTATACTGTATTATTTATTAAAAAAGACCTAAGAAGCTACTGGTCAGGGGGATAACTGCATGCAATATTGTCTCCTAAATAGCTGAGAAGAGATTAATTTGTTGCTTATTCTGTCAGTTAATGTTTCTTTGTAAAAATAAAGGTATTGGTCAAGTGGCACTCTTTATAGCACCCTCTCACGAAAATCAATCATAAAATGGCCTGTTACGTGATATTCCATTGAATCATAACAGTTCTTTGATTGCTTGAAACACATTACATTTTTGTACCTCAAAAGGCCAGATTTTCAAAGTCCACAAAGAAAAGGAGCTGTTCCCTCTCCAGCTCTGGAGATTTGATTCTGTAGCTCAAACTGTTACAAATGAAGTCTTTAGATACCCATAGGTTAGTTCCCTATATGTTTAACCAAGAAGGAAGTTATCACCTGGGCCTGACTTCACACCTTTTGAGTCATTTTGGCTGGTTGTGTGATAGCACATATGTTTAGCAACTTAGAAAACACACGCTTAATCTAAAAAATGTTAGTTGAACCAATGGTATTATATCAGGGTGAAATATTCAGTAGGGGAAGCTATTAACATGGAAAAGTGGCAAATGGAAAATAAAGCTTTTTGAGGAGAAGAGCAAGACAAGTGTAGGTCTTTGAACCCCAGTTAGATGTGCCCTTCGGAGTCAAACCTGATGAATATTATTTCTTTCTTGTTGGTGCAGACTGTGCTCTTTACACTTTTCCTGCTAAAGAAATCCTCTCTGTGCTTCTCAAAATGGTGCCCAGTGAGCCCTCTCTTTGCCATTATCCAGCCACGAAAGAGAGGTGGTACCAATGTAGTTGTAATTTGATTTTTTTTTTCTTTTAATGCTCAGCACATCAGTTAGAACTTAAAGCGACCTTGGGTGTGGGGGGGCATGTTTTGAACTGCTCACTGGGATTGTTTAAACACACAAAGATGTTTCTGTCCTGCTGTGATTCTCATTGGCGCCAGTAGGATCTCTGTGCTGTTGCTCCTACATTCATCCTTGTTCCTGCCTTTAAGCTCTGGGCAATTAAATGCTGCTTCTGGAGCATTCAGGTTAGTGAGAAGAAAGTTCCTAACATGGGAAGGGGAGGAGGGAGAGGAAAAAAAAAAAAAAAAAAAAGAAATTGTTTAAAAAAGAACATTGAAATAACAAAGGAAAAAACTGCACTGGGCATTAGTCAGTGCTGGCGATGCTTGCATCTGTAGGGATTCTGTAATTTTTGGACATTCTAGGTGTAGCTTGGTATTTAACATAGAATAATAAAGAGTGGTCATACTGATGGGTTTCATGAAAACTAGCCTGATGTTTTAGTAAGAAAAGATGACCATGGGAGAAATCATCCATGGATTATTTCCTTGCTGGTTAAGAGCTGTTGACTGTGCACCTGTTTGAGATAAAAAATACTCAACACCCAGACTTGCAGAACACAGCTGCACAAGCTGAAGAGGAGCCAAGAGACATTCATTCATACCAACATTAAGAAGCTTAGCAAGCAATATGGATTTTAAAGTCCACATCACAGAGCACGGACTGTTCTGAAAAGCCCTAAGTCCAGTGATTTCAGTGATGCTTTGGGAAGTGAAGGCTACTTGAGTGTCTACCCTAATGAACAAATCAAGCCTGGAGCGAAGTAAAATGTGTAATGTATTTAGTTAAGGAGCAGTAGATTACTGTGAGTCTGAAGAAAAGAATACAAAATGCAAGTGCATTTCACAAGGTCCAGTACAGTAGACATAGAAGGAAAGGAAAGAAAATTAATAAAAATATCTGCAGACTTCTGAGGCTTGCAGAGACCCTGTAGAGAGAACAGAAGTACTCAAATCGACTCAAATAGTCAACATCTGAGTGTGGACTGGATTATGGCAACAGATATGTTTGCAATGTGGAGAAGACAAACAAACATGGGGGGGGTGTGGATGGGGGGGTGGAAGGTTACCTGTTTAAAATAAGGGAGAGAAGATCAATTGTGCTAATTGAAAGCATATTTTGACTGCCTCTTTAACATGGAGACGAAATAAGTATGGGAAAGAGGAAAATGAGGAATTTTAAAATACGTACTGAATAAAAGCAGTATACTTTTTTTTTTCTTTTAATGCTAGGCACATAAGTCAGAACTGAAATTAACCTACATATAAATGAATAGGTATTGATGATAGCAAGTTGTAGTATACTAAAAGAATTAACTAAACCAGAAAGCATTGGAGCACTAGCAGTTGTAGTAAGTGAGAAGGAAGCAGGAAGACATTAAAGGATTGTTATTTATCTTCAAAACAGAAAGGACAGCAAGTCTAGAAATTAGTGCAGAAAGAGGAAAAAAATCCCACAATTCAAATTGCTTTGAACATGAATTGTGTCATAGGAATTAGAATTGCTGGAGGCATTATGAATGAAGAGTAATGATGAATGGCAATGTATCAAGTTGGACAGAAGTGTGCAGGGTGGCTCAGGGTACACCACTAAACGCAGTTTAATTTAACATCTTTATTAATGATTTTTGAAGAGTACATAAACAGCTCATTAATTACATTTACAAATGATACTACATTAGGCAGTGTTGCAAACACTAGAAAAGGACAGAGATATATGATGACAATTGATTACAGAGGCTGCAAATATAACCTCATCCAGCATCCGCTATAGCACCAGAAGGGAGTTTTTGCCTCCACTTTAGTGGAAGATAGGTCAGAACCAGAGCTGACAGCTACAGTGTAACTCGGCATGGGAAAAGATGAAATAGCATATGGTGGGGAAAAATAACCCAGTTTGCAAATAGTCAAAGGGAGAAGCGTGCTGGAAAACCAGCATAATGAGGAAATGGTCTTGAATAATAAGCCTCAAATTAGATAGACTTACAGCAGTCACTTGTTTTGTTTTGGTATTACATATTGTTGAGCTGCCTATAGAGAAATGATGGATGCCATAGAGGTTGTAGTTTCTGTTCAAAATGGATGGGGGAGAACAGGAATAAAATTCAGAATAGATCAAAACTCACTTATACATATGTGTATATAGATGTTTCACATACTGAAGAAGGGAAGCAATGATCTTGAAATACTGTGTAAATTGTGAGATGCAGCTTTATGGAAGGGGAGAGAGAAGAATGTCATTGTGTGTATGACAAAATGGCAATTAAATGGTGTAGCTGATATTAATTTAGGTTGTGTTTGCATCCAAGGTGTCCAGACATGGATAAGAGCAACTCTGTGCTAACTCTTGGGGGAGCACTGAAATCTCATCTGAAAATATTATAATCTCAGTAGATTGGGGGTGGGTGGGGGGGGAGATACAATGGGTAAAACCAGAAATGAGATGAGGGAATATAATGAAATGCCAGTCAGTGTGATTGCCAAGGCTCATAATTCACCAGCAGCCCAGCCATGGGTGAGAATTTGCACAGCCGTTAAGGCAGAGAGAAAAGCCTCAGGAACAAATTTGATTGTCCGCAGGATTGTTCAGAAAAATCAAACAGCCCCTGAGATTTGTCTCCTGTGCTCGTTTTCTCAGACCTTTTATGTTCAATATGAGGTTTCAAATGCCATATCAGCTATTTTCATACAGGAGTTTGTCTTTCTCAGGTCATCTACTCCATCTACCTTTTAGCTTACCAAAGCAAAGTTTATGGTTGTGTTTGTGCTTGTTATCTGGCATTCCCAAAAACATGCATTGTGTTTTCCTTTGCACTTGCTTATGTAGCTGTGCCCACTGTAGGACACTTGAAGCTGTTCTCTGTCTATTTGTGTGGTCATAGGTGCTGGGTGAACCTTTTGTGTTGGATGAGTCTTATTTATACAATCCTCTGCCTGCTTAAGAGGATACTTGAGACATTGTTTCTGTTTGTCTCCAGTTAAGTTGGTACAGATCAACGGGAGAAAAAAATATTTAAGGTAATACAAGGAATTTATTTTAGGAGTAAATAGTTGGCATTTAAGCAAATTAAGTTTCTTAAATGTTCCAAATAATTTCCTAGTAATGTAAAAAATTGTATTTTGACCTTGGTCTCTAACACACTAGTAGCAATTGCTATTCTGCATCAATTAAATCTCTGCTGCCTGAAGCACCGGGATTACATTGTAGGCATCGAGTCTTTACTGAAAGAATAAATGGTAAAAATAGTCAGAGATGCTTTTTCGTGTATTGGTTTTCTAAATAAGAGTCTTATAGGCCAATTAGTTGTTAGGTTATCAGGCAGACTAGGGGAGTTGTAATCACTGTTTTCAGGGATGAAATTGGTCCCGTTTACACATTGTTTGAAAAATATTTACTCTGTGTGCTCTGACTTTCTCGGAGGACCTCCTGACCTGCTTTTCTTTGCATACATTGCTTTGAAGCCATCTGATACCCTGGAACTTTTCTGAACATCAAGCACTTCCCTGCCACATACTTCATTCAGACTTTGCCTGTGGTTGAAAACTCTCAATCAATTGATGTCAGTCGAAGCCAGGATTGCGGTTAAACAGAGACTTTATGAACTACACAGAAAATTAAAAAAGGTGCTGTGGATTTTTGTGAGTGGGATCTGAGTCAAAAGGGCTGTGGTGCCTTTGCAGAGAAGGGAAATTGGTGCTGATCCCTCACCCAGAAGGCAGGGCAGGCTCCCTCTGCGATGGTCATGGAAGTGGAGAAGTTATATTTGGGACTACAGCTCTGCTGTTGTTCAGGACTCCGTTTGGCACTGCAGTCTTCAGGATCGCTTCATGTTGGCAAGGGGTGAATTGTAAAGCTTCAACAAGAAGCATTTCTTTAGACCACGCTCTCTGACCTCCCCCTCTAGGCAGATTATGGCTAGTGTGGGGGGCTGGAGGAAATCCTCAAAGAATGCAGCTCTGTGAGTTGTAGAAAGAGGTCTGCTTATCACCAACAAATATATTAACAGGGTTAAATACAAAATACAGAAATTTTTCTTTCAGTTCCCTATAGTCAGGTAGGGAAGAGTTCATGCTATTCTAGAGCCTTACTAGATTAGCTTGCTGTTGCATAAAAAAAACACACACCAAAAGTATCAGTGTGTCTTTCTGCTTGGATGTTTGTGCTATGAATGCAAAAAGTAGACCTGCTCCAGGGCAAGCCAATTAGCACAACCACCCTGCTCCTTCTGTCTAAAGTATATAAAGGCAAAAGGCCATTTAGAAATACCTGGGAAGTAAGAGGACCTATTCAAGGGCTGACTTGCTCATCTTCAGGTTGAGTGGAAAAGCCATCACTTGGCGGTGGGATGGCTAGTGACCTGTAATGATGGGATATTTCTGGGAGAGCAAGTTGTCTCTTTTGACTCTGGATAAAGTGGGTCCCTCCTGTGCACGCAACTTATGCTGCATTTTGGCTAGGGTTATTACAAAAGTATGCTAAATAAGATCAGGACATGCTTTTTGACATCCACATTGTACCTCCGTTTTTGGGGTCCTAAATCAGTGTACACAATGCAAATTACTAGGTGTGCATATGCAGTGCTTTTAAATTAAAGTATTATTTGAGGCTTTGTTAGATATTCCTGTCATATAAATATTAAGGTAATCTACTGGGAGTTTTGACTGATAACCTTTTTGTAGGTGTTTTTTACAAACAAGGGTCATTTACTTCAATTATATTTGTTGTCTGGGTATTGGCAAAGTTAATACCAATACTAATTAACTCATTCGTACAGAAACACAACCTACAAATTATTCAGAGCAGCACGTAAAAATACATCAAGAAAGGTACCTACCACTTACCCATTTATAGCAGTTAAGAAATAACCAAATTGTCTTTCTAATTGTCTTAAATATTTGTCCTCACCTGTAATTGGGGATTTTAAAAACAGACTTTGCAGCTATGCACTGATATTCTTGCTATTTGTATTCACCTTTAAAAAGAAGTTGTACTGCTTATAGGCTGCACTGTTTCTTTGAGCTTCATTTGAGTGGAGACAAATTTAGTCTCTGTGATGCCTGAATCTTGAATTGTAACTCATAGACTTAAATTTTTAATATCAATTTGAAACTCAGAGTGTTCTCAGCTCCTCCTGTTCTAAATTATAAAATTCATGAAAGGAATTTTACTTGAATTGTAGAAAGGCACTGAGAATGGTGTACTGTAACGTATTGGTCTAACAGATTGTTTTACGGTCTTGCCTTTACCTGTCTTGTTCTCTCATGATGCAGAGTTATGTTTTAGGGAAAAATAAAGCAATTGGGTTTTTTTTATTTGTAAGGAAATTTATTTCTTGCTGAGAATGTTGCCATAGCAATGAGCTATAAGTCTGAAATTTCTAAAGCTTGACTTTATTCTATCATCTGGTTTTCTGATACAGATTCATATCCATCAATCATAAGAGTTGCTTTGGAAGGAAATTTCTGCAGCATCATAAATCCACTTAATTTGTTTCTTTGAAACACTTGTTTAACTTGTAAGCTATGATATGACTGATCCTACATTTTCAAACTAGTTTTCTCCCCAGCTTAGTCTTCCTTTTTTTTTTTTTTTTGCTTACTAACTTTCTTCTTCTCTTAGATATTTTCCAGATAATATCTTTTAAAATTAATCTGCTACAGTAAGCTTTTAAGTTTGCTTAATTACCACATTGGCTTTTCACACCTGCATCATATGAGGGGGGTGTGATCTTTCCTTTTAGTTACAGGAATTGCTATAGCTGGCCATGTTTTCGTTAACCCAAGGTGAACCTGCTGCTTTGTGTTGCATGTGCTCCCAACCATTACTTCCAAAATGATCTTGGCAGTTTGAATCACAATCCTGTTTCTTCAATAAGGTTTTCATTAAACGAGATGTATTTAGCAAGGTCAAGTGTAAATCGTTACACCTAAACAGAGATGCTCATTCAACCGAGAAAGGTTGAGGAATGGTTGTAGCCCTAGGCAGATGTTCCTCAGAGAATAAGCTGGAGTTTGTAGTGGATCATGCACTGGCAGCTGGCAACATCACCCTGTTGTGGGGAAAACCGGGAAAGGAGCAGCTATAGACTGACAATTAAACAGGAAGGTTCCGTGAAGTTACCTATTGCACTATAGAAGAGTAAGCTGGACTGCTGTGTCCAGAGTGGGGAACTGGAAGACAGTGTTTCAGCCAGGGATGATTATGGAGTTAGAAACAGCACCAAGAGTAGAGTGAAAGAAAAAGTGAAAGAAAAGTCCAGAGAATAGAAGACTAAAGGTGAGGAGAGGAAGACAGGAAAAAAAAATTAATGCATAAAAGGCTATGGAGGAGTAAAAGTTAATAAATTGTTGTCTGGGGACAGAACAAGAAGTAACAGTCTGAATTTATAGGAATGGAGTTTTCAGTTAGGGATCATGAGGAATTTCCTAGTTGGAAGGATGGTAAAGTGTTGGGAAAATTGTTTGGGAAAGTTATGGCTCCACCAGTATTTGTATGTGGAACCATCACTAGCATTTGTTGAAACCCAGGTTCTTAATGCATTAAGCACTGCCAAAAGCCCAAAGGTTGCAACACCAAGAGGTTGAGCTCCAGCAGCAAGGCTGTTGCAGCCTTGGGTAAATTGGCAGGTAGCCTAGTCACTGTGGGAGCTGGCTGTACAGTGCAGAGGCAGACAGATTGTCTTATGCTGCAAACAGAATTCCTTTAAAAAAAAAATAAATTGTTTTAATGCTGTTGTGTTTTTATTGTTTTGATCACACAGTTGCACAATTTTATTTTTTTTTAATTTTTTTTCTCCGTGCCAGTTTGTTTCTTCCACCTTGCCAGTTTGTGCTGGGGATGGTTTTCCTGTTGAGATAAATGTCTCTGACTTTTGTTTCTCCTGCTACCTGGCTACCCTACCTTCTCACCATGGAGGGTTTTGTACAGACACAGAGAAGATATCCAGCTTAGGGTGCACATATAACACGTGCAATAACATTCTGAGACTTGTGTACACTTCTATGTTTTTTTGAAAATCCATTTAAATTTTGTTTCTGCCACTGTACGGTTATATATTCACTATATATTTCCTAGGAGAAAGTGGATTTGTTCTGTTTGATGCTTGAAGTGTATTACAGTGTTTGATTTCTATGGCCAAGAGTGGCAGGAGCAGCTCAGAGAGATACATCAATCTGTAGTGAATATATTTCATAACAACGTACCATGTAGAAATTATTTGTGGTAACAGTGATGATGGTGTGACCTAATGTGATTCTTCCTTTTTAAAGTATGATATGATGACTCCTTAATAGGGATATCCCTTTTTTCCCCTTCTCCCCCACCTCTACTCTCCCCCCCCCCCCAATCCTAGGTGTTGGGAGGTGTTTTGAGTACAGACAGGGACAGGTACAGCTTAGATACTGCACCAAGTGGCATTGACAGAGGAGAGAAAAGACCCTATAGTCCTTCCACCTGCCTGGTTCATCTTCTGCCTGACCGCAAACAGCTGTCTACATAGTATAAAGAAATAACAGCGGTGCTTTAGCAAACAGGTTGCATTACTAGGGAGTTTCACTTCTCTCTTTTGTTGTTCTGTGATGTTACTCTTGTAGCTGTTTTGCAACACGGTGATTTTGTGATGGGAAGAGGGAGAAAGGTTAGTTATTTCAGTTGCATTTAATGAAACACTGGCTGTACACTTTAAAAAAAATGGGACTGGTGGAAGTGGCTGGCAGTAGTCTCAGAATCGTGTGCCCTTGTCCTTGTGGGGGACTTCAACTTTCCAGACATCTGCTGGAAATACAACACAGCAGTGAGTAAACAATCTAGGAGGTTCCTGGAGTGTGTGGAAGATAACTTCCTGACACAGCTGGTAGGTGAGCCAACCAGGGGAGGAGCCTTGCTAGATCTGTTGTTTACGAACAGAGAAGGACTGTTGGGAGATGTGATGGTCGGAGGCTGTCTTGGGCTTAGTGACCATGAAATGATAGAATTCTCAGTTCTTGGTGAGGCAAGGAAAGGGGTCAGCAAAGCCACCGCTATGGACTTCCGGAGGGCAAACTTTGGCTTCTTTGAGGCACTGGTTGAAGGAGTCCCTTGGGAGATGGTCCTGAAGGGAAAAGGGGTCCAGGAGGGATGGACATTCTTTAAGAAGGAAATCTTAATGGCTCAGGACCAGGCTATTCCCATGTGCCGCAAGTTGAACCTCTGAGGAAAACGACCGGCCTGGCTGAACAGGAAGCTTTTGCTAGGAGTCAAGAAAAAAAGGAGAGTTTATCACCTCTGGAAGAAAGGGCAGGAAACTCAGGAGGATTACAGGGATCTTGTTAGGTCATAGAGAGAAGAAATTAGAAAGGCAAAAGCTCAGCTAGAACTAAATCTGGCCACTGTCATAAGGGACAACAAAAAATTGTTTTTACAAATATGTTAACAGTAAAAAGAATCCCAAGGAGAATATCTATCCCTTAATGGATACAGAAGGGAACGTTGCCACCAGAGATGAGGAAAAGGCTGAGGTACTTAATGCCTTCTTTGCTTCAGTCTTTAATAGGGAGACCAGTTATCCTCAGGCTATTCCACCCCTTGAGCTGTAAGGCAAGGATAAAGAGCAGAACATACCCCCCTTAATCCAGGAGGAAATAGTTAGTGACCTACTGTGTCATCTGGATGCTCACAAATCTATGGGACCAGACAGGATCCATCCAAGAGTACTGAGGGAACTGACAGAGGTCCTTGCCAAGCCACTCTCCATCATCTATCAGCGATCCTGGTCAACGGGGGAGGTCCCAGAGGACTGGAGGCTTGCCATTGTGACTGACATTTATAAGAAGGGTCGGAGGGAGGATCCAGGGAACTACAGGCCTGTCAGCCTGACCTTGGTACGAGGGAAGATTATGGAACAGTTTGTCTTGAGAGCGCTCACATGGCAAGTCCAGGATAAGAAGGGGATCAGGCCCAGTCAGCATGGGTTTATGAAAGGCAGGTCCTGCTTGACCAACCTGATGTCCTTCTATGACCAGGGGACCCACCTAGTGGATGAGGAAAAGGCTGTGGATGTTATCTTCCTTGACTTCAGCAAGGCCTTTGACACTGTCTCTCCTGGCGTACTCTTTGAGAAACTGGCGTCTCATGGCTTGGACAAGTGTACTCTTCGCGGGGTGAAAAACTGGCTGGATGGACGAGCCCAGAGGGTCGTGGTGAATGGTGTGAAGTCCAGTTGGCGGTGGGTCACAAGTGGTGTTCCCCAGGGCTCGGTGTTGGGGCCGGTTCTGTTTAATATCTTTATCAACAATTTGGGTGACGGGATCGAGTGCACCCTCAGCAAGTTTGCAGACAACACCAAGTTGGGAGGCAGGGTTGATCTGCTTGAGGGTACGAAGGCTCTACTACGAGATCTGGACAGGCTGGATCAATGGGCTGAGGCCAATCATATGAAGTTCAACAAGGCCAAGTGCCGGGTCCTGCACTTCGGTCACAGCAACCCCATGCAGCGCTACAGGCTTGGGGAGGAGTGGCTGGAAAGCTGCCCAGCAGAGAAAGACCTGGGGGTGCTGGTTGACAGCCGGCTGAATATGAGCCGGCAGTGTGCCCAGGTGGCCAAGAAGGCCAACAGCATCCTGGCCTGTATCAGAAACAGCATGGCCAGCAGGAGCAGGGAGGTGATTGTTCCCCTGTACTCAGCACTGGTGAGGCTGCACCTCGAGTACTGTGTTCAGAGAAGGGCAACCAAGTTGGTGAGGGGCCTGGAGCACAAGTCTTATGAGGAGAGACTGAGGGAACTGGGGCTGTTTAGTCTGGAGAAGAGGAGGCTGAGGGGAGACCTTATCGCTCTCTACAACTACCTGAAGGGGGGGTTGTAGTGAGGTGGGTGCTGGTCTCTTCTGTCAGGTGGCTGGAGATAGGACAAGAGGAAATGGCGTCAAGTTGCAGCAAGGGAGATTTAGGTTGGATATTAGGAAAAAATTTTTTACTGAGAGGGTTGTCAAACATTGGAATAGGCTGCCCAGGGAAGTGGTTGAGTCACCATCCCTGGAGGTATTAAAAAAGTGAGTAGGCAGGGTACTTCCTTCAGGACGTGGTTTAGTGGGCATGGTTGATGGTTGGACTCGATGATCTTGAAGGTCTTTTCCAACCTAAATGATTCTATGATTCTATGAATAAAAAATGGAAACGGCTTGTTCAGGAATAAATTCTGCACGTTTGTGTATGTGATAATTCACCAATCACCCTGTGAGAATCCTGTGCTTAAAAGGATGAAACTTTCTGGAAATGTTGCCTGTTGGCTCGATAATTGGGGAACTGTCTCATTAGGGAAGGACAGAGTACAAATCTGTCAGACAGTGGACCACAGTGCTAGTTATTTGAGGCAGCTCATAAAAAAACTAGGCATTGCTGGAAAGTCTACACATTAAAGTGCAGGGGAAGAGAATGTTTGATGTTTCCGTACAGAGGAAATTGTACTGGGGGAAAAAAAAATCTTGATTTTGATTGAAAAAAGAAAAAATGTTAAAGATAGACTAGAGGAGTTCTTATTTGCATGTGAATGAATCTTGGCTGTCCAGAGTCAAGTGTATAAGATGCATGTCATTATTTGAATAGCAGGTTCTTGTAATGGAAATTCATAGTAAAAGTTGATGGCATGTACAAATTCCTAACAAAGCCCATAGAGCTGGTGGGCTGTGGCCATCAGGTTCTGTGCAAAATCATCGTTGTCCTTCTACTTTACCTCCTTTCATTGGCCTATTCCCTGTCATCTTGTTCACAGTTTGTAGGCTCTTTGAGAGGGCTTCTGTTTGCTCTGTAAGGACAATCTGCATGTGCTATGAAGGTGCAATCTCTGTTAAGACTCATGGATTCACAGCAATTGCAGTAATGGAAAATAATAGCTGCAACAGGGTCTTTTTTTTTTTTTTTTTTGACACAGACTGCAGTGACTCTGTCTATCACCAGAAGTGGAGTCAAATTCTGCTGAAATTAGAAATTGCTTATTCACAGGTTTTCATGCTGGAGGTACCCTCCGTGATGCCTAGAAATGTATAAAGGGTTGTCTGGCAGATAGTGACTTGTCACTACCAGATTTTTTTTCCTCGCAATTTAACAGTGAGGAAAAGAACGCATGATGCTGTATTTTAGCACTGCATGACGCTTGCACGGTCCCTGTCACTTGCCATTTTTCATCAGATAATTTTGAGATGCTTTTGTATATCCCATTTGATTTTTTTAAACATTGCCTTAATTTATCTACGCAAAGAACAAACTATAGCATGAAATTTGTATCTGCTTTTTTCACTTGAAATCACTCCATTTTTCAAATAGCAAATTAAAAAATTATTTTGAACATTGCTTTTTATTTACATAGCTAATATAAAGCAAAGAAATTAAAATTTAGAGCATAATTTTTTCTGTATATGAGATGGGCATCATAATACTTAACTAGGTTAAAAAAAAATGTATTTCATTACCACATAATATGCATTTAGGGTAAATATATTGGAAAGTAGTTCTGATAAATAAGCAGAAGGGGCACACTTTCATAAGCCTTATTTGCCAGCTCATTAAATATGTTTCCCCTGCTTTGCTACCAGTTACTTGGAGCCACATACATTATACAGAAATGATATATTATGTCATAGCTACATATAAAGAAACAGCAATGATCAGTAGTTAGCTGCAAAATTTGTACCCTTACCTGAGAGGTTTTTTAATATTATTCCAGTATGATGATGTCACGTTATCTTTTAAGGCCTGTACATTATAAAACCACTGTAATGTGAGTAATATAACTGAAGTAATATGACTGCTACTTCAGTATTGTATTCTGATGAAATACTCATTTCTTTAATCTGAAAAACTGTTCTCACCTAGACAAACTACATGCAGTCCACATTCAGGTAAACAGTTTAGCAGCCTTATTTTTTCAAAGCTGACTTGCTTATCAACTCCTAGTGATGTCTGCCAATTAGGATTTAGAGATTTGTTCATAGCACAGATGAAAACACGTATAACAAACAGAGTTAGTTTTGGTAAAGAAACTATGGTAAAAAAGATGTGTATTGTAGCATGACTTCTGATGGTTTGTCATAGGACATCGCTGCAAAGAGGAAGAATTTTTTAATTTGAGATAGTTATAGATAAATGAATTTTTCATTTTGTCCTGTTATGCCTTTCCTAAAAGTTGACTACCTAAGTTAAAAGTTATGAGCCGGGAACACACATTTCTGTAGCCTGAAGTTGGCTTCAGCATTTACTTTACTAGCGGTTTTATAAAAATTATTATTTATTCTGTTCACATTGGAATGTAGAATATGCTACATTGCAAATATTTTCTTTTTCTAAGGAAATAAATCAGTGTATTGCTGGTTTTTAAGACTTTTCTGACCTTTCTGAACTTTCTCTGACTTATAGTGGCTGGATTAGATCTTTATGGGTTAAACCTCAACCTGTGTCTATTCCACATAAGCGTGCCCTTCCAGAAGAGGACCAGACATGAAACAATGTTTTTTGTGCATACCAAATGACATGGTTTGGGCAGAAACCTTGGATGATGATCTCAGTCAAGAAGACTTAGTGTTGGGGCAGAATTATCCACTAACGTGTCCTCCTTGAACAGCTGATCCTGACTTTGCACTTCCATAAACAGTGCAGTTCTTTCTCCTGCTTGTGTGAAAAAGAGGAAAACTGCAAGTGTTTCAGAGCCTATATGAAAAGTGAGAGAGCATAAGCCCAACAAGTTTCTATATTTATTACTTGTTGGTATTCCTTGTTGTGGAATGCATCCCTCCCTGAGTCAAGCATAGACCGCTAGGCTTTGTGCAGGAAATTTTGCTAGCATAGTAGCGATGGGATTGATTCTCCTAGTTCGTAAGCAGATGATGCTGTTTCAGTATGACCTCTCCGTGCTCTTTATTTTTGCCTCCCCTGGATTCATCTCTGGCCACCCTCATAAATATGCTTCTTTGTGTTTTAGCATGTTGGAACTGAAATGTGCCCCTCCTCGTCACATCCCTGAAGCTGAATGTCTGAGTGTTTGCGTGATACAGAAAGCTTTGTACCTGCCTGCCTCTGCAGAAGAAGGAAATGTTGCCATTAATGATTCTAGATTACTAAAATGTTTTTGTTATTGATCTTCAACCTCCATCTCCTATTCAGTTCTCATTTATGTCCTTTCTAAGTCCTTGTGTGAGCATCTTTTCCAACTGGATCATTGCAGATCAAAATTCTTTTTTCAAAGCAAAATACACAGTGGTGCAAAGCATTCCTTCATACGTCAGTTACATGCAGGCATTCCTGTTTGACCTTTTCTTATCTATTCTTCCATTCTCAAATACACCAAGGCTGTTTGGTGACAAGGACAAGCTCAAGACAAATGTAAGTCATCAAACTGTCATTTTTTCTTTCTTTCTACTGAATTAATGTCTCCCTTGCATTCTAATTCCCCTGTATACTTACCGTGGTGCCATATTTTCCTTCTTTAACAGAGAAACACAGTGTTCCAAACATTATATTATTACTTACTGCAATCTTGAGTCATTATGTTTGTTGTTGTCTGTAGCTTTGTTCCTTTAAGTGTTTATGTACTTCCCTTCTTTGATCCCTCAAAGTGTGTTTCATAATGTTTAAATTCCATAGGACATTTATTTATCCATTTTCCTAATCTCTCTCCATCTCCCTTTTGTTCTATATTCTCACGTGTCTTCATTATTTCACCCCTTTTTAATCATCTGCAAAATTACTAAGGGTCTTTGACTGTCCGAGCTGCTGAGTTGCATTATATAGAAGCAAAGGTGTATCCAGATGTAACTGAAACAGCAGATATATGAAGATTCTCATTTGGTTATCTCACTAACATATCTTTTCTCTACTGCCCTGGCACAGACATGAGGAGTGTGGCATATAAGCTGGATTTTTGATGCAGTATTAATATCTGAATGTTCATAATTCACCAGTTCAGAAAATGCAGCTCCCTGTTTTCTTAGGAAAGCAAGCAAGCCTATGGCACCATATCCAGGTCTATTTGAAATAAAATACAAAAGTTTTACTAAAAGATGGCAGTCATAAAAAAAAAAAAAAAAAAAAACAACCCAAATTAGTTTCATTAGACCCCCAACCATTTGGTGGTCCAAGAAACATATTGCTAAAAACTGCAAGGTGGCAATGCTGTCTGACACTGGTTCATTCAAATAAGCTGCCATTTGAGTAGATATATATCCATCATATTTCATTTCAGGACTTCACCCCCAGAAGCTAATGACGTTAATGACAGCTAATTCTACTTAGCCCTGATTGTGGTGGTGACTACAGACTGTAATCAGGCATTAGAAAAAACCCACTTGATAAATTCAAGGATGCTGAGCCAAATCACCTGCTGCACTGTTGACTTTAATTAAAATTGCTAGTGATAGATGTTTTTAAAAGCAGGAACTGCTGGTGTTCTTCATCACCATTTATTGTGCATCGTTTCAGTGGTACATCTGTTTCTTTCATTTATAGTTGCAGGGGGGGAATATTTTCCTGTTGTTATGTATTTGGCCTAAGTTGGATTTATTTTTTGGAAGGCTTAATCCAGTGTCATCAACATCATCTGAAGGATTTCTGCAGGTACCAGAGACAATCAAAATAATTTATCCCATTCTGGCTAAATACCCATGAATCTCAACCAAAAAGTGCTCTGTCATAGCTGCACCACCTGTAGTCCCTGAACTGGGTAGCTCGGATGAGTTAGTATGATTTATCATCATACCTTTCCTTTGTAGTGCAAACGTACTTTAAGTAAATGAAACCATTTTTCTTTATTATCTCCTTGTTAAGAAAGCCAGGCCTTGCATTTTCCCCAAGTGTACGGCTTCTCTGAATAAATATGCAAAGTATCGTTTCACAAAATGACATTCTACCGAATCCCTTTGTACTCAGTTCTGCCAGAGGATGGAGAGGTGAGATGGTTTATAAAACAAATGTGTGCATCTTGCAAGTCTTTACGAGGTAGTTTGAGGAGAGTAATGGAATGCTACACAAGTGTCAGGGAGATTTTGGTTAAATGACAGGCTCCAGAAAAGGCTTTGGAGTTAAATTCTCACTAGTACCTAAATAACAGACTTAATAAAAGCATTTCCAGCCAAATAAAACATTAGATAGTTTGGGCTGAATTGTGAAAGATTTTTTTAGTTAAAGATAACAATTCCATGGTAATTCTGACTTGTGAATAGTACCTATTTCAGTGGTTAAATCCTAAAGGGAGAATAGCAAATAGGCAGGAATAGTCAGGCATGAATGTAACATAAGTATAGGTCAGGAAGAGCTCGAAAAATCCTACCCAGAGCAAACTTGCAAATTGTATGAATGCTTGTGGAGGGCTAATTAGAAGCAGATGCTTAGTTCTCTGGAGTTACACTGGGACTGGAGGCAGGCATTGGGAAGGCTGAAGTCAAAGACTTCCTAAAAGCATATACATATAATACACTGGCAGTATAACCCTTCCCTGTATTGTTAAGTTATGAACGTACAGGTGATGATGTTTAGTTAAGCTATTCCTACAAAGAGTTACTGGGTGCTTCCTGTTTGTGCATACATTTTTTCACCTTGGCGTGTGCTGAGGGTGTGATGATGCCAAGGTCAGCAGTGAAGTTTTCACTGAAGTTTTTGCCTGTCACATTTTAGTGTCTTCTAGTATGCAAAAGAGGTTGAATTTCACCAGAGAAATGGCAGCTGATCAAGATTAAGTGCTCCTCCAAAAATTAGTAAGCAATAGTGGTACTGTTAATAGTCCTAAGATCTCTCCATCAGTAGGAAGAACTGGTTTATATTGACAAAAAATTAACTGTTATGAATGCATGTCCAGACCTTTGTTTTAAAAAGGTTTCTCGAAACCTTCTGTGCCTCTGGACTGTAACTTGGTTGGTTTTTTTTTGGTTTTTTTTTTTTTGAATGGCTCAGGATCTTCTTTTTGTAAATCCTGCTGGTCCTGTGGATGTCAGGGAAAGCACTGTCCTGAAAGACTTAGAGTTAGAGCCAATGACCTAAGCTCATGTCAAATGGTAGCTCACTTAGAATAAGGATGGGTTTTCATCTGTAAAATTTTGGAAGGCATGAAAGCTGTAAGTAAAGGGGGGTATGTGTCCAATGGCCACTTTCCTATTTTTCCCAAGGTTTTTCTAGCGTGTTTCTAGTGTGTTTATTAAGCTCTTCCAGAATACATTGTTCTGATGTTTTATACTGAAGAATAAATAAATCAAACCCCTTTAATCCAGCAGGCTTTCCTAATGGTGAAGAGTAGGCTTGCAGCTATATCTCTGTCCTCTTCTGAGAAATTATCAGGAGAAGTAAAACCTTTCAAGGGTTCTTGAACACAGTGGCATTGAGCAATTGCTGTGTACACATTAGGAAATGTTGGGGTTTTTTTACAAAACCAAAAAATATGCAATTGTTTGACTTTCAAATTGACTGATCACAAGTGTGCTTTTTCCCAGCCATGATGGATGAAAAATTGTGACTCAGCCAAAGCTATTGGAGTCAAGCTCCCACATTGTGTATCTGAAATAAATCTCGTAATTCCTTGGCACCCAAAATGACTTCAATTGGCATAATGACTGCAATCAATAATTAATAATCAAGTCTTAGACCAGAGAAGGGAAGGCTCTGTAAATGTTCTGGTAAAACATGCATCACCGTGTTGATGTTGGAAAACAGCACTAGTGGAAAGGATCAATGTGGGGCAATACTCTGCAGCAGAAGAGTGTAAAAATTTGAAGTTTCTGCAAAAAGATTTACATGATTTTCTGTAAATTTTAATTTCTAACATGACATATATTATCATATACTTGAGGTTTCACTGCAGAAGTGCTCAGCTGTTGCTGCAAGCCATTGAAATGTGCTTGTTGCAGATCGCGGTCCCTGGCTTTCAATAAGTTCAGTGTAACAAAAATGATTAAAGGCTTACAGAAAGTAATAATTTAAAAGACAAAAATGCTGTTATACTTTGAAAGCTAATAGGCAACTTCTGTCATAAGGAGTAGTGATGGACAAAGCCCCAGCAGTGGAAGAGTTGCAAATAATTGGACGTGTACTGAGGGCTAACCACAGGAGTAAGCCTGCCTTGTTCAGTGTGATGCTCTGTCTGCAGGGAAATGTTTGACATGGGTAGATTTGAGATTCATAAACTGTAGCAGGTAATACAGCGTGCACAGAGAACCAAGGCTGGTTTTATGTTTGCTTTATTTTGCTTGCCTTGGTTTTAACCTTTTTTCCTAGGAAAGTAACATGAAAGCATATCTGTTGGGTTGACAGGCTAGTGTGTGAGAGCTTCATGGAGGAAGCTGTGTCCTGTTTTGATTGACTGAGAGACAGTTAAAAACCTTGGCACGCTATGAACTTGGAGACATTCCTGTACTAATGTCTAGCATGGAAAAAGACACACTTAAGGGGATAGAAAATTAAATCTAGAGGGGCTTTAATGGGATCGCTGACAGAAAGAGAAAGAGTGAAGAATAATGTAGTTTAAAAAAAAATAAAAAGGTTATCAAATTAGATGATCTGGTTGCAGAGCATAGTTTGAGTCACAGTACCTTGGAACTGGAAGGAAGCAGAATAGATAGCAAGTGTTGGATAATTTTTTTTTTTTATTTTCTTTTTTGAGTGAATTTTGGGTCAAGGTAAAACAGAAGCTTAGATGTTTTAGGAGAAGCATTGGGAGGTGACCTGAAGGTTGCAGCCTCTATGAAAAAGGCCAGGATGAGAGGCTAGTGAAAGAAGAAGAAAAATGGAGGCTCTCTGAAAGGCAGGGGGGGAAAGACAACAAGGTTTTTACCAAGTACTACTTGGAGGTCTGTTTTTCCCTTGGAAGAGCAGACAGGCAGGCGTGGACAGAGGCAGGCTGGAGGAGAAGGTGGTTCCATGCAAAGCAGCGGCAGGAGTGCCTTGGTGACCCTATAGAGGCTGCATACATACATACATACATACATAAATATTTGCATGGAAAGTGAAGTTTACTCCTCTCTACATGATGCAGCTGTTGTGAAACAGGTATCTCTGAATCCCAATTACTCACTTTCCACCTGTTACTTAACTGGTGTGGGCTGGAGGAGTGTGGAAGCCCACAGGGATGCATGTAAAAATAGTAGGGACTGTCAATAGAAATCATAACCTGGCTCATTAATGCAGCCTTTGTAGCAGCGGGAAGAAAACTGTAACTTTTCCCTGGTACATTCAGAGTCAGTAATTAGCCAGTGACACTGCCAGTGTTACACTAGTATTTTTATAGTAGCTATGGATGTTCTTAGGTGACTCGTCGCTCCACTGTAGAAACTTGCGCTTCAGTCCATGCAGAGTTTTGAAATGAAGCAGATGGGGAAAAATCCTACACTTTTCCGAAGCAGATGGATAGGAAGAGCCTGAGCTAACAGGGTGGCATATCCCGAGCATCAAGTACTGCGCATGCTGCTGAGCAGTGGGGCTCACTCTTTGAGTAAGAGGGATTCATCTCTTGGTGCTGCTCGTACAAGCCTCGGTACAACATCACGGTGGTGTGCATCACCATCCTCTGCACTTCTAGGCTGCAAGCGCCGCCAGGCACTTGGTGTGCAGGCTGGCATGCAAAGCTCACTTCTTAACCTGCTCTTGAGGCTGCTGGAGTGCTGGCTGCTATTTCATAGGGGAAAAATCGTTTCTACCTTGTGCCCCTGCTCCCTCTTTTCTTATGGTTGACGCAGGAGGTTGAAGGAGAGATTACAAATACACTGGAAGTGTGTTACTGTGAGACACTTTAATGCAGATTTCCACATTGTTGTTATTTTTGTCATTCTATAGACAATGTTTAAAATAAGGATAGTTTTGAAAAGTCTTTTTATCATATTACCAAAATTTGTAACATGAGCACAGTAGCTTAGCCTGCAGTATTTTTGATTAGGGGTGTTTGGGTTTTTTTTACATTGTTACCCAGATAAAAGGAACTAATGGAGAAAGGCTAATTGACTTACCTTGCTTAATTTGTTGGAACGCTTTTGATAACGTTTGACATCATTTTATTACATGTGATGGAGAAGGGAAAGTGGTGGAATGTTTTGTTCTTCCTGGTGTGTTATTTTTGGTAAGTGTCTAGGGTGCATTTAGATAAACTACAGTGCTAAGTCTGAGCAAGAAAGACCTAAATATCCAGTGAATTACTCCTATTTGCATTGAGAAATTAACTGTAATTAGCATTCAAGTTTTAATGGTATTGTATTTGTGAAGCTGATAAGGCCTCTGGGAGTGTGATTGCAAGAAACTTCTATTGTTTACTATATGCAAATCCAGCCACTTAGCTTTAATTAGAGGTTGAAACCTGGAGCAATTATCAGCAGTTGCTTTGGTATTAATGAGCTTGACAGAGCTGTCCATCATGGTGTTTTATATGATTGAGAATTAGAATATTGAATCCCAGTTGGTTCACTGTTCAAAGAACTTGCAGCCTTCGTCAAGCAAAACCATTTCATTTAGTATGCTATACATTTCGTTAGTTCCAGTTGTTGGAAAGACTGAAGTCCTTATAAATTTGTATAGCTGCTATTTTCTGCATGATGGTTTGAGAATATATGAGAGAATTTCTTTGAAGGCATATGTTGCCAATAATTTATTTTTTTTTAAATAAATGGTTCTAGGGAGTAGTTATATGGTTGCAATATAAAATTTAGCTGCTTGATGTCCAAATAATACAGTTTACGATAACTGTTGACTGATGAATTTCCTCACAGAATTAGCTGAAGTCTCCTCTTACGTGATGGTGTTGGATACTTCCTTCCGCGTTCTGGTTATAGTAGAGGACAACAAGAGAGATGTAGGGGGAAGAGAGAAGCAGCTTATAATGCTGCTCTTTAATGTTTTTTTGTGAACAAAGCAGTTTTTGTGTCAAAGAAGTAAAAAGTTTTCACAGAAGATCTGGGGGGGGGGGGGGGGGGGATATAGAAAATGTCACTTGGAATTAGTACTTTCAATAAACACTGTTGAAAATTTTCTCTTTTTTGACTATTTCTTCGTGAAACAATTCCCCCTTCCACAAACCTTTGAACAATTAGAACAGATACTTTATAAAGGTATATTTAGAAATTTACATATAATAGATGCTTTGTATTTGTAATTTTTTTACTGTAGTTCAATAGATGGCAAAATATAATTGTGAACTTTCTTGGGCTCTGGCAGATGAGGCTGAAATGAAACCAGCAACGACATTTTTAGCATCTCTCGGTATTCCTTAGAGTGTAAAAAGCTTTACTGTATTGAATGACAGTGCAATGCTGCCTGAACTACTGACCACTGGGGCGTGAAATGCCATTTTAGTCACATATGTATTTAAATGCTAGAGGTTGTAGTTTTTTCAGCAGATGAAAGACTGGAAGTATTTACAGAACATTATTTTATGATGTGCTATTGAACAGCCCCAAGTTTGAAAGTGCAAGGCGGGGCAAGCTCTGGGAATGTCTGATGGCAGGGGAGGAAGCACGTTTTAGGGGTCTTGCCCTGCCCTCAGGACATGCATGTGGTTTCTTGTGTGGATGGGGGCTACTGCCCTCGCTGCAGGGTGGGTTTTTCCTTCTGCTGTGGGTTCGGGTTGCCTCCTGTCCCCAGCTGCCACTCACAAGACAAAGCCTGGTTACACACTCTGCATTGGAAGGATCGTATTGAAAAAGAAAGCCTTGTTTTTCAGGGGGAATGACAACTATAGAAAGTTTTAAAAGGCTAAATAACAATGCATGTTCTAGATCAGTATCTTTGACTGCGGGAGAAAATAGCATGCTGAATCTCAGTTGTTTGTAATTCAGAGTAAGCTGGCTAGAGCTAGATGGAGCAGAATTACGAATCAGATATGGTAGTGCTAGTAGCAGTTTTTTCCTCCAGGAAAACACAGCTTATAAGCCACGTGCTTTTTAGTGCTTTCTAATTTATTTTCTAGGTGAACTGAGTTGAGGTTAAGGGAGTAATGCTACATCACATAGGCAATCAATTTTTTTAATTATATTGGTTTGTTATGCAGCCGTGTTGTATAGGAAATGTACTATATAGCATTATTCTTAGCTGTTTCATCTTTGGAAAAAGGCTAGTTAGGGATCATAAAATAAGTAATCCAGATGGCTGATTAGAAACCATTAATTACTAACTAGCTCTGAAGTCATCACCCTTCCACTTCTGGCCTGTTGAGTCACTGCTCAGATTGTCCATAGTGGGGCCAACTTTGGCGTAATCATGTTCAATAATAATCTGTAATTCACACAGCATCTGGTAATTTGATTTAAGCAACAGTCCACACAGGCTACTAAAGGATAAAAGACAGTACATAAGTTACTCACCTTAATGAGTCTTGTTTGAGGTGTACTTTGCCAGTTTATTATTAAACAGTGAAAATGGGATCCATTTTGCCCCTCTACCCTCTGGCATAAGAGGAAATTCAGAAATTGCTGCATATATAATTTCCTTATTGATACTTTCCCTGCTGTTCCCTTCATAACAATACCATATGCATTTTTCAATACCTAAATTGCATACAGCATTCATTCTTCAAAGGTTTGTTTTTCCCATGTTGTTCAGCAAGGAAACTGTGATTTAGTCTTGCCCTAATTTGCTCTGAAGGTTATATGTGGTTACAAGAAAAGGAGAAACTGTTTTTGTTGTTGTTGTTTTAAATGCTGCAAAGCTTTTTAAGTATTTTTGGCATGTAGACCATTTACAATTGTTATATATATATATATTTTTTGTATAGCAGAGCTTACAGTAATACATATTTAACATTTGTTATATTTATTTATGGCTCCTATTAGTTATTATATTCATAAAGATAAAAGATCCATAAATTACCAGTGAATCAAAACCATGTTAAGCTATTTTTGCTCATCCAGTCAGGCAATGTTTCTGTTGTTGTTTAGGCCTCTTGTTCTTGTTCATGTCCCATTACTCTTTTATATTTATAGGCATTCATCAGCAACAGCTTTGTTAAAAGTTTTCAAATAGGTGACACATTTAACATTTCTTGCAGCCTTCCAGCAGCAGTATTTTTTGTTGGTGTGTTGTTCCATTTTCACGTTTCACCCACTTCATTTGCACTTTTGAAGTCTTCATGTCAGGAACCTGGAGAAGGGAGCTTTGGGTATTTTTTTAAATTATATTTTATTTTATTTTATTTGAAAATTGGAAGTAGGGTTAACATTAACATTTCTCTTAAGAACGATTTTGCCGACTCTTTGATCAGATGCGAACCGTATCAAACAGTCATCACTCTGAACATAATAAAGTTTGGAAGCAGGGATTTTGTTTGCTAAGATGCCATAGGCATTTTACAAGATACAGTGTTATTTGTTCTAGATATAACTCTTTGGGTTTGCTTACATCAAATCTCTTTTGCACTTGCCTAAGTGGTATCTCTGATAAGTTCCTCAGTAAACAATCCAAGGTCATTGCAATTCATTCCCACAAGTCACTTCTCGCTGTGGAGCAATCACTTCAAGGCACACGTTTGTTATTTAGCAATGAGCAAAAGAGAGATGGGACCGTGCGGCTGCTTTAGAGCGGCTTTGATCTTCTCTTTCCAAACAACAGTGCACAATGGTAATTACAGTTCCTTTTAAAACATATTAGAGAGGTAGGATAATAAGTGAAAAGGGAATTTTCAGTCATTTTCAGTGTCGATGAATGCGTTATTAACTCCCAGTGATTTTGCAGATGCTATTTCTGCCAGATGAGCCTGAATGAGTGGTGCTTGCCAGATCAGCTATTTAAGGATCTCTGTCTTCTGCACTCAGCAAGGGATGGTTCCAGTCAAGTCTAGTTGTAAATCCGAATCTGGGAGACGGGGTGTCTGTTTTGCCTGCCAGGATATTATGTTACCCCAACTCTGATTCTTTTGTCTAGAGCAAGACCAAGAACCTTGCTAGAAAATTCTCTTTTTGATTAGTGCAGCCTTGGCTGGCTGGCTGGCTGGCTTATTTCTGCACCGTGGAAGGGCAATTAACTTTGCAGATGTAGCTGGGCGAGGCGGTGAAACTGAGGAAGGCTGCTAAGAGACAGCCTCTCTGAAGACAAAATGGAGCACCCTGTTGGTGCTCCAACACCCACACGAGGAAGTCAGGTGTTTTGTCTTTGTGCGACTGACTGGGGTACCTTCTGGTCACCTTTATGTTTTGCAGTGTGTGAAAATTGAATAAAGAGCTTATGTGTGACTGTGACTTCCTCAACATCAAACTATTGAAATATACCAATCACTGGGCAACTGGTACTTCTTTTTTTTTTTTTTTTTTAAAGGAAAAATTTAAGCTTTTCAAATGTAAAAAACCCAAGTTTTAAAAATTGTCCTAATCCATAGGTCTCCATAAGTTTTGTTTGAAATTATTTTGACTTGTTAGACCAATTCCATATTTAGTAAAGGCTGTAATGGAATTCCTGAGCTCATAAATAGTAACACAGCTAAGCGACCAGTTTTAATAATCCACTGACAGTATTGCTTAGCAAGAAAATATGTACATTTTGAAATTACTTCAGCAGAAAGCTAATCAAGCTTAGTTACACTCTGTGAATGACTAACTTCTGCCTAGCAATTTTGCTTGATTTGTCACATGCTATAAGAAATGCGGTTTTGTGGTTTCATGGAAGATTATCTAAACTAATAGCTTTTCAGAAGAATTCTGCTGTTAAAGAATGTGAGAGGATTTCCATGATTTTTTTATTTATTTATTTTTTCCTAGACAATATTGCAGGACTAAACCTGTCTTTCTCTATTTCATTCAGTCTTGACAGTTGTAGCTCCTAATATGCTTTAGTTATCATTCTCGATATGTCTGTTTGGATATGGTGAAGGAAAAAAAATGGCAGCCAGTCAAAATGTTCATGTGATGCTGCAGAGTTTTTGTTCATATTAGGAAGCTGAATCTCATATTCATAACTTGAAATTTGTGTGCCATAAAATTGGAAGCAGGGAAAGAATTTCTTGAGCAAACAAATAACATAACAGCACCTGTAGCAACATGATGACTGCAAGCTGTTTCTCATGTTATCTTAAAAATGCTGATTGTTAGAGATCCAGCAAAATCTCTAGTTCCTAAGAGATTTTTTTTTTTTTTTTTTTTTTAGTCAGATCAGTTGTTTATGTGAACATTTCTAAGAGGACTTCCTTGGTTCCTAAGCATTTTCTTGTATATCCTGATGTAAAATATTTGGAGGACAGGTAAACGTAAGGCAAATTCATTTGATATTCCAATTAAGTCAAATAATTGCTCTAAATTTTTTTCAAAGTCAAAATAATTCTAAAGATATAGAAGCCTTCATGAAAAGAAGGCTTTGATCAAATTTCTCCTGTGAAGCTAGTGCTCCTTTATAGGATTCACTTCCAGTATATTTCTACTGAAAGATGACAATCAAAAACATTTTAACAGGACTTAGAGTTGGACCTAACGCTCTCTTCTTGAGCGCTAAGGAGTTTAAGTCCTTCCTCCTCTATTTTTAAAATTTTCTATTCCTGGTTATCTTTGTTTTAGTGTCTCACTCCGTAATGTCTTATTTTACTTTATTTCTTTTTTACCCCTCACTGTATCTGAGGTCTAGAATCCACAGAAGATCCAAGGGTTTTATAACTTTTGGGTTGAGTTGATAGCAAGAACATTTACAAGGAAGCATACATGTTCTCGCTGTGGTTGTCTTGAACACCTAATGTCAGAATTGAAGCCATTAAGCTGGTAGTGACAGTTGTACACTGTGGAGTGAGTTATTTTTACTATAGTTTTAGTTGCTTCTCCTCTGTCACCATTTTGGATGTTTTGAATTTTTATACAGGCAGAAAAGTTCTGCCCCTCCCCCCTTTTTTTGTTTGTAGGCGGTTCATTAGCTGTTCCTCCAGGGTGGCCACAGTGTTGGTGCTTAGAATGTGATGTTTTCTGGATCTTGACTTGTAGTTGTGAAATTTTGCAATCTGTACTCGAATCAGGAGACTGGCACTAAAATACTATGCGTTCTTCTGGAGATATTCTTAGGTATCACGTTATTGCATACGGTGGGATGAATGAATTTCCTAAGGTGTGTTGAAGTTGCCTGTTCCCTGTATGTCATTATGTCCTGGTTTCAGCTGGGATAGAGTTAACTGTCTTCCTAGTAGCTGGTACAGTGCTGTGTTTTGAGTTCAGTATGCAAAGAATGTTGATAACACACTGATGTTTTCAGTTGGTGCTCAGTAGAGTTTACACTAAAGTCAAGGATTTTTCAGCTTCTCATGCCCAGCCAGGGCACAAGAAGTTGGCACAGGACACAGCCAGGGCAGCTGACCCAAACTGGCCAACGGTGTATTCCATACCATGGGACGTCCCATCTAGTATAGGAACTGGGAAGTGGGGGCGGGGAATCGCCGCTCGGGGACTGGCTGGGTGTCGGTTGGCGGGTGGTGAGCAATTGCCCTGCGCATCATTTGTACATTCCAATCCTTTTATTACTACTGTTGTCATTTTACTAGTGTTATCATTATCAGTTCCTTCTTTTCTGTTCTATTAAACTGTTCTTATCTCAACCCAGGAGTTTTACTTCTTTTTCCCGATTTTGTCCCCCATCCCACTGGATGGGGGGGAGTGAGTGAGCAGCTGCGTGGTGCTTAGTTGCTGGCTGGGGTTAAATCACAACACATTACTATTAACTAAACAAATGTCAACACTGGGGTAGAAGCCCCTTTCATTAAGGAGATTTTGCTGTTGACTTCGGTGGGATTTCATTTCAGTCCATATTAAGCTGAAAGTCCTTTTAAAGAGATCTGCAACTGTCCTCTTTATATATATTCCTTATTTTGGTCACCATTAATAGGCAGAGTGTTAGATAGGGTGTTGAGGCACCTTGAAACTTAACATGCTGTATTTTGCTTCCTTTAGACCTACAATGGCACTATACAGTAATAAACCTTTCCAAATTTCTGTCAGTTTTTGTTGAGCCATCTGGCTCTTCCTGTAAATGAGATACGTAACAATCAGGAAAGCATTTATAGCCTATTTTGTGTTGATGCCATTAAATTGAAATTCTTTTGTAATTGTAAACTGTAAATTTAATAACATTTTAATTCATATTCCCTTTGTCAAATTGTACTGTTCTTGCAGCAGGAGCTCCAGCAAGGTGTTGAGTCAGACCAGAGATCTAGCTAATTCCCCGTGTCTGCTCTTGAAGAGTGGCCAATCACAATTACTTGGAGAAAAGTATAAGCAAAGGAGAAACATGCAGCGATGTGAAAATTTTTTGATCTTTGTTTGCTTTTCTTAGTCTCTGCTAAGCACTGAGGTGGTGTTTTTTGTAGAATTATCTGTAACTCCAAGCTCTTGTTTTGCAGTTCTAATAGCTAAATTACAGCTTATCATTGTGTAAGTAAAGTCAGGAATGTTTTTTCAATGTGTGTTAATTTACATTTGTCAACATAGCATTTCATCTGCCATTCCATCACCTAAGCAGTCAATTATTGTGGCATCTTTCCACAGCTGTTTGCAGTGGGATTTGCTTTTCGGCTGTCTTGAATAGCTTCGCCCAGGTGCAGGTCCCTGCCAAAGGACAGGGTTGTTGATGGGCGTATAGATGCTTTCTTGGTGGCTGCTGGCAGTCTTTGCTGAGCCTTAGAGGAATCACTAAGCAGGGGTGGTGTGACTGTCCTGAGACTTTAGTCTTAAGGGTTATAACACTTCAGCATATTTCAGTAAGGGCTGGATTGCATCTAGCATTGTTGGAAATGCTTTTGAGCTTTGGACAAGCTTCCTTTGCCTGCTTTCATTTCCTGGCTTAAGTTTTTGAAGTCATTTGTCAGGGCTTTCTTACGGTATTGGCGGTGGCTTAGTGGCTTTTCGAAGTTCTTGTCACTTGATGTGCCCATCTGAATTTGCTGCTGCTTTAGTCTCATTTCGCTTTTCTAGGAAACATGTTTAGGATCAGAAACATTACACCCTTGGAGACGTTGGGGGTGGTTCTGTATGGGGTAAGGCTTCTGATAAGAGAGGCTCCTTTTGGCAGGTCATAATCGAAATCTGCCACATTTAACAATTTAACACTTCCAGAAGTTGTACTCTTAAATGCATTGCTGTTGGCTCTGCAAGATCAGTATGGCTTTTCTGCTCTTCTTAGTGTTTGTGCTGTTGCTGTTGTCTATGCTCTTTTCATAAATGATCCCTTCTGATTGGATTGCTAAAAAAGATGTCTTTTGGCACATCCTTCTTCCATGGTACTGGCTAAAGGCATCTTTGGTGAGCTGTTTGCTGCAAACAGGCTGTGGATTTTGGTAGTAGGAAACTAAACTAAACTGAACTGCTGTCAGCTTTTTTAGACAGATGCCAGTGAGAGACATTGGGATGCTTGGCTCCCAGTGGGGAGCACGAGTCGACAAATGAGTGCTGGTGTGAGGATAATAAAGGAGTTTTGCTTAACGTTTCCTTCTTTGTCTTTCACTAGTGTCTTAAGAACATTACTGTCAAAAGATTATTTGTCTCCTGAGAAGAAATGCCACACATTTGTGGTGGTGTATTCTTGGAAAAAAATGGAACTACACGACTTAGGCAGCATCATTAATTTTGGTTTTGGGGGGCGGGGGGGTTGCCTGGTGGGTGGGGTGAGGAGGAGTGTTGGGTTTGGGTGCTTAGTTTTTTTGGTTTTGGTTTATTTTAATTAATTTTAAATATGACCTGTTAGATGATCTAGATGTTTTGTGTAAATCTTCTGCTCAGATATGGCTATGTTTTGATCGGTGTGCGCCTGGGGACAAACAGCACTTTTTGCGTCCTTAGAGAAAATTCCTTTAGTCTGATGAGGATTGTGAGGAGTATTTGTATTTTTCATTATTTTATTATGTGCCTTCCAAATAAACTTTCTCCTAAAGGAGTGTTGTACTGGGGGGGTGGTTGGGAAAGCATATTAATGGTGTCAGGACATAAAATACAAACCAGTAAGAAAGAATGTGACTGAGATATGGGACAGCATCTAACTGATCATGTCTTGCTCTTAAACAACTAACTTTAAATAAAAAACCCCAAAGCTCCATCCTGCCTCTTCCCAGGCTAAGTGATGCTTCAAAACACTGTTGAAGTGTTGTATGAGATTTTATATGTTCATAAGTTGTTTAAAGAAATACAAAGAAAGGTTTAACAGAAGATTTTTCTTCCAAATAAGACTTGAGTGCTTTAGTCATTTAAGTGACTACCGTGGGACAGATTATTTTCTCAATAATTATGATACTTTTTTTTGACAATTCATCTTTTGCCAGAGAACACAATTTAAATATCACTTTTAAATAGTAGTTTTAATAATTTTCCTGGTTTCATTCCTGTTCCTGGGAACTTTTAATAAAGATTTTTTTAATCATTAGCAGTTACATTTCTTGATAATTAAATGCAAATTTCATAATCTTACCACTTTTAATTTGTCCTGGAATTATGCGAGAGAATTAGGAGGTTGGTATAATGCTCATAGTCAAGGACACACTGTTCCAAATCTGCCTGTATCTTAGAAATCTTGCAAAACTGGTGATTGGGCAGCTTTCTAAGATGCATATAAATCCTTGCTCACTGTCAGAAAGTGATAGACAGAAGGTTTTGAAGTAGAAACAGGTTGTGACAAAGCGGTTGGCAGGAATATTGGATTCTGGAAGATTCATTAAAATCTCAAAATCTGATCTCACAGGCAGGGAAAAGCTGTTCTTTATTTCTGAATGATTTTTGAAGGACCACAGAAAGATGCAGCAGTTTAACTGCCTTATTAATCACACTTTACTGCTGCTTTACCCATTGGAACTAGGATAGTGAGAGGTGTCTTGCTGTTTCTGCATTACAGGCTCTCGTTTCGCTGGACTTGGGTGTTAACAGTTAACATTTTGGTCGAGCTGAAAGCTCTGGGTGTTTTAACTGCATCGTGATTCCAGTGATGAATAGATTTGCAATTCTGTGTTGAAAGATTTGGGAGGGGGCAGGTTTATGCAAGCCTCATTATTTTTTAAAATCAGCTATTTCAAGTTCTAATTCAGTTTTTGAAAGGAAAAAAATGGTGATTGAAAATGTCATGCTAGTCCATTGAGGTCTCTTACTGAAAAAATGTGGAGAATGAAAGTGGTTGTCAAGCAGAGTAAGAAAGACATCATGAAAATGCTACATGGTGCTATTTCATGAATAAGCATCACAGAAAAAAAAATCTTCTCTACTAATAATAAGAAAGCCCATATGGATTTGTTTCTCTGTCCTGTTCAAATGTGAAAGAGAAACAGCCAGCACTCTATCCCATTTCTGTTCAGAAATGTCACAGGGTTTATTGTTCCTTGCCGTTTTGAGTCAAACATTGCAAATACATTAGATGTTTCTGATTCCTTAGCCTCCCAAAGACACCCCCATCCCTGATTCATTCTCAGAGCTCCCATCTAAACTTCAAATCTGACGCGCGTGTTGTCTCTTACTTAATATTAAGAAAATTCAAGCTTTATTGAAACCATTGGCAAGAAGGCTGTTAAGTCATGTAAATTTATTTCCAAACTGTCCTGTGGCAGTGAGTTCCACAGTTCAATCTTACATTATCTATAAGAGTGTTTGTGGCAACATGAAAAAAGGGGAAATAAAGTCATAATTTGCTTTTCCTGTACATTAATCACCTTTCTGTATTTCAATCCTCTACCTTGTTATGCATCTTCCTTCTGACACATGAGTACACAGGATATTTAAATCCGTTTAAAATGAGCCAGCTGGGACACCAAAAGCAGTACAGCAGTCCTATATGGGCAATGGCACAGGCTGATTTGCTCTGCTTCATTGCGCGTAACCCTGTGCGATGTAGATGCAGCCTAAGGTAAATGATTCCAGTCTTCTCAGTCGCTCTTCATAAGAGCTTTTTCTAGGCAGTTTAGGAGTCTTTGAACCCTCTCTAATTCTGCAAAATACTTCTGGTGGTACTTGGTGTTCTCATAACCTCTCAAATCATCCGTGCTGACACCTGTCTAATGCGTGCCCCAATGTTTCCAGTATCTTGGGCTTTCCTTATGGCAGTGATCCTAGTTAACGTTTTTGCAATATCAAAATACATAGGAACTGTTATGAAATATTTGTTATCTTTAACTCTGGATTAACTTGATTTTATTAATGTCAGTCCATGAACTTTAGTTGAATGCTTAATGTGGTCTAATATCCTCAGATAGATTATTCCTCTACTTTCTCACCCTTCCTTAAGGCTAAATGTGCTTGCTTTCTTATTCTGCTGTGTCCAACCAATTGTTTGGAAAAGCTGATACTCTTCTATGCTCTGAGGTCAGTGTGCACTCACACGTACACAAAAGTCTGCAGGGTAGGACTGGAAATAAAAGGAAGATCTTTATCAAGTTAGGGTTTTTTTTAAGATTTACAGAAATTTGAAATATGGAGGAAGCCTTTGTTGCAATTTGCTGTATGTCTAGAATGGGAGTTTCCCAGTGAGCCATAGGTGAAACCATGATTAAAGTGAGGACAGAACTACCACAGCAAAACTCCTTCACAAATACCATCCCTCTTGGTTTATACAGCGGTAGCAAATGTTGTTAAGCTTCTTTGCCCTTTAAAAATCATAGCACAGATTAATTTTCTGTTTAGAGAGATATTTAAGTGTACTTAAAATGTAACGGTGTGTTTTGTATTGGGGGGGAAAAGGTACAGCAAGTGTAACCAAGTAGATGGTCCCCCAGCTTCCTTCTTATGCATGTAGGCATTACAATATATTGACTCTTACTCAGAAAATACCATGTTATTTTAGAGTTATGATACTACAGTTAAATTATCAGAGAGCACTTTGTATGTAGAGGTGGCGAATATTCATCTCAGTTGTTTCAATATTCTAACTACTTTGGAAGCGAGGAAAATGAGGTTATTTAAAATGCTGTAAGGCATATCCCATAACCAAACATATTTTATGGATTTTTTGATTCAGAACCTTTCAAAAATATAAAAGAAGAATGTAAAATGTTAACACATAGGTTTGAAGGATTGTTTGTTTGAAGTTGCAGAGTGTTCTGTATGGATAGATAGTTTGGAAGAATTACACTTTTAATTATGATTTGTGGCCACTTAACGATATGAGAAACATAAGAGTTGCATCGACTTGATGTTATTGATGATACACGTTAGAAGGAATAGATCACTCTCTTCATTAGTTATACCACCACCGCACAGCTTAAGATGACAGAATAGGACAGAATGACTGGTTGCTGTAACATGGGAGGACTTCTGAAGAAGCTGGAGTAGTTCAAAGGAATTGCAGAGACGATTCTTGAGAGTGGGCCAAACTACAAAAGTTTCCATGTGTTACATCTTTTCTCCTTTCTTTCTCCAACCTTTTTTAGGCTTGTTTTAGTTTCTTTTGTCTCCTCTAAGCAGCTGATGACTGTTGTTAGATATACCATGTAGACTAGCTATCCTGAAGCTGGGAGACAGGAAGAAGACTCTTGTTACCTCCCAGTTTCGTTTCGGATTTTCACAAAGGCAAATATCCTAGGCAATCTGTGGAAAGAAAAACAGTGAGAGCTGAAAAAAGCCTTCTTTATAAATACTGCATGATTTAGGTCATGCTTTCTGTTCTGATGCCAGACATAAACGGGGCGAGCATAGCAGGAACTGGAGGCCAAGGTGCTTGCGTGTCTCCTTGTCGTGCCCCAAACCCTTGCTCAAAGTCTTGGTTGAACTAAATGAAGTGCTTAAAGGGTTGCAGTGCTTTTGGGAAGTGAACAATGATTTAGACTCTTGGGAAAGCTCCCTCTAACATTTTGTATTAATTTGTTCATAAATAAATTCTTAAATTCATAGTGGTTTGCTGTAGGCATAACTGGTAACTGTTCCATGGTGACACATTTGGACATGAACAAAGTCATGTCACTTTGTCAGTCATGTGGTGTATCTGCTTTTTGGCACAGTTGATGCATCTGGACATACAATGGGTAAATTCTTACTAGGCAGGTTTGTTCATTTCTCCTCTGTCTTTTGGAGGGGGTGAAGAAGAGGAAGAGAGGAAGTTTCTTCCTATGTAATGCATATAAATACAAATACAGTAAGCAAAATAAAGTGATTGGAGACATAAGATTACACATTATTCACTGCTAATCTAGAAAACATGAATGTCTGCACTGTGGAAGTTCCTCCTCTCAAAGGGTTTAAAAAAAATGCAAAACAGCAGAAGAAAAAACAACAAAAAAACCTCACCTCAGAACCAGATTTCTGAATTGACTGGGAAACTATAAAAAACATGGGTGGGATCAAGGTGAAATGCAGATTATTATTATTTTTTCTCCATGTTCCTGGTGACTTTTTTTCCTGTGTTAACTTGGGCACTGCTTGATTTCCAGTCAGTGACCTCTTGCCTGCGTATAAGGAGTGGAGAAAATGAGGCTGGCGGTACAAGGTAGCAAAACCTACTTTTGATTATCATACCATACCTACTTGTGCAATATACTACTCTTTCCCTGAGAAAAATCACTTGATTTAATTTGTCACTGTTGTTCTTAAGAGTTTCGTATGTCCTCCATGAATAGTTTCAGAAAGCGTACTGAAATTGTAATACTGTTCACTGGAAAACTTAATTACTTATCGCTGAAGGATACTTTCCAGAAAAATGTCATTTTTCAACTCCCAGCTGTTTTGGTACTGAAGATGTTGAACAAAAGGATTTTTTATATTATATTTTTATGAAAAATGTGTTTTGAGTGTTCATGCAAAAATGGTTGCATTGATTTTTTCAAAGTACCTAGAAAAATTCAGCTTAGGACACAGCCTGATAGGTGGAAATTTCAGACCATATTGAAACTGAAATAGCCTTAAATAGAAATGCTGGGTTTTCAGACAATCTTAAAGCTGCTGCTCCTCCATCCATTATAAAAAGTCTGAGAGAATTTGGTGTAATATTAATCTGTAAAGATCCATTTAGCAAAAGCGTAGGTCTGTGAAGGGATTGTATTAAGCTAAATAACTTGCTGAATCAGGGACTCAAACATTAAGTAAAACTAACTCTTTTTAACTTGAATAAATGTGTAAAAAATGAACAAGGGCAGTAGATGATGTAGGGTAAACTTTTAAATTCAAATTTTTAATGCTTTTTGCCCTTTTCCCTTTCTGCCAGTTGCAGCCTGCTGTGAAAATGCCAGTATCTCTTTATACCGTAGTTCTGTGGGCCATACAGATTCTAGCTGTTCAAATTGCCTGAATTTTTACAGCCATTTTTTTTGTAACTGATAGTTTATTGCTGTTGCTAACACGATATATGTATCCTGTAATGAGTTTGACAGTATGAAGGGATCCTCCATCTCAAAAGCTGACACTTCATTGGTGCACATAGATTTTACACCCTAAATCTCTTTAATCGCTAGAAAAACAAAATACGCCCTTTTTCTACTCCAGTCTGCAGAAAAGGTTCCCCCTCCTGGGGTGTTTATGTTTAGCAACAGTAGCCTACACCACTCATCCTCACCTTTAGAGATATACCCACTTCAGTGAGTAATTCAGCCCAAACGCTGCTGCCTGACACATGATTAGAAAAGGACCGCCTGAGCAGTAGGTTGTGGTGTTAATAACCAGTTGACATATATGAAGTACATCGAATCTCAGAAATATTTTCTTGGAGGATCTGCAGTCACAGACAGGTAGTTGCTTTGTCAGGTACGGTTGGACCATTTCTCTGTGCAACTACAAAAAGCTGTTCTTCAGGAAAAAAGTGAGGCTGACATTCTGGTGCAGATGCGTACTTCTAGGAGCAAGAGCTGCAGGCTCCAGCTCTGCTACCTGGTGGATTATGATATCAGTGCGTTTATGAAATGCATCACACCGTCCACATGGTTTCAATGCAGAATCATTACCTCACTGTAGATGTTACTGTAAAATCCATCTGAAATGAATGAGAGCTTGTTTAGTCAACGCACATGTTATTTGTATTTGTAGACTTGTCCTCGCAAAGGCACATTACCAGAGTCTCAACAGAGGATACCAACTTTATGGACTGCCAGTGTCAAAACTGCATTGCAGCTCTTCACAACAGCATTACCTTGCTGATACTTCTCGGCATAACTTGCAGATGTCTTGGGATTGACGTTCAAGGCAGTCTTCCAGCCCACGCTGTCTAACATTTTTTCTCTCATACTTTAACTTCTTCCTAATCTTATTTCACTTTTCAACAACCTTCAACACTAACACCTGAGAGATTTTTAAATATTATTTTTATTACTGCAGTACAAGCAGGCTGTCATAGCTCAGTAGTTGTCCCTCACTCTAGATTCGGTCCTGAGATGGGACTTGCCTTAACTGCATCAGACTTGATGTTCTTCCATCCCCAATGCTAACACTGGTGTGTCTGGGTGCTTCAGAGAAGCAGTTCTAGTATTGAGCTACTCAAAAGGAGGCAAAAGGCTTTGCTAATGATTTAGGACATCAAGTTGAGGATATTGATGCTTCTTTACTTTTTATTCTTAAATAGAGGAGCAGGGGCATTTTCTTCAAACCTGACACTATTTAATGTATAGATAACTGGGCAGCTGATCTCTGACAAACTCCTGCTAACAAATCTATTAACAATTTGTCTAAGCCTCTTTGCCAACAATTTCTAGCTCTAAGGTTGGGATATTACTTCTTTTTTTCTCTAATTTTGAAGGTTGGTTAATTAAAACGCTTGGATAATGAAGTGTTGTTAATAATAAAACTGCTTGAAAGACCAATTTTGCAAAGAACTTCTAGGTCTGTTTGGCAGAAACAGAAATCTTGTTATGACCAAACAAAACTTTTCCCCCAAAGAAAGCAAGATGTAGGAACCCTGCTTTAGGCTAAGCAAGAGCCTTATGGATGGGGTAATCCCCTGAGCTGTGAAAAATGCATGCTTCCCTGGCACTGCAGCTTTTCTCTAAACCTCAGGTGGTTTTGTCAGCCTCTTCCTCAGCTTCTCCTGATGTCCCTGTTTTACTTATTACATAAAATTAAATATTCATTTGGATGAATATTTGATGCGGATATGGAGAGAGAGACTGATGCTAAAGATTAGGGATTTTTTTCATCATGTGGTAGACCCAGGTTCCATGGAACAGTCTCTCCAGTCCTCTCTGAGCAAACAAATATTAAAGTCGTCTGTATAAACTGGAGCAGCTTCAACAGGACAGACTGAGTGAGAGACCCCAACTCCTCAATCTGCTAGGTAGGAAAGTGTTCTTGAAATATGTGGAAAAAGGAATTTAACTTAACTGCTTTCATCACCTTATACCATATGTGCTCTTCTGTCATACTGAAGGAACATTACAAAGAGCATATGCAAGAAATAGCTACTGGTTCTCACCAGGTTTTAGAAGACCCTTCCTTCACTTTACTTGATTTGTGTATCTAAAGCTTCTAGTCAATCATAGCAGAAAGCTTTATCCTCTGTGTGACAGAAGAGGAAGAAACACATACGAGTTGGAAAGAGATGTCAAATAGGCCACCTCTGAAATCAGTCCACTTCAATAAACCACCTTATTGATCTGCTGTAAGCTGTTGTTACAGCTGCATCTGTGGCTGGAAGAAAGGTCTATTTTTGGCAAGTTGGATATAATATGAGTGCTTGCTCCATGACAGCTTCTCTTTCTTTAGGCTGCTGAGTTCAATACAGTGTCAATCAAGTATGCATAAGTTTTTTTGTTAGATGTCGAGTTGCTTTTTCATCTGGGCTTAATGGAAGACTATTGCATATTAATAGCACCATTTTACTCTCTCACTGGAAGTTAGTTTTAAGATGCTAAAATGGGCTATTCACTATCTCTGTTACTTGTTCAGAGTTTTCCTTTGGGGTGAAAAAACAAGCTTTGTAAGAAGAAAGAGTGTGTTTCATACAGTGAATCAAATCAGTCTCTAAGGAGTGTTAATTAGTCTAATTACTAAAAATTATGTGATGCTTGATTGTTTTAATAATTTGGGAGGAGCTGCTGTTTTATCTTGACTGCAGTAAGCAGTTTTGATTACATTTAAGAAAACCTTTCCTTCAGGGAAAGAATGAATCTAATTTTTGTCTATTTTTTTTCATTTGCTTTTGGTTCTGGGCAAATATTTTCAGATTATTGTCAAACAATTAAGGTAGGATTCTGTTTTGGTTATCACAGAATATTAATTCCCTAAGATATTATTGTACACGAGTGAAGATTAGATAGGTTTGGGTAAAGGGCAAATGTCTTAGTGATGTCTGGCTTTTTTTTTTTTTTTTAATGATATACCCTAGAACCTTTGTTCTGATCTTTTCAAATCACATGGAGAAAATATTGAATCTAGGTTAGAGACGGGCAAATAGTTATGACCTTCATTTGAAGCATTAAACCTTTGTTTTGGAACAAAGATTTTGTTAGGCTGAAGGGCTATGGTTTGAATGTAGAATGACGGTAGCACTGAAGTTCAAAATAAACTAAAGCAACTACATTAATTCCTTCCACTGTTGACTTAACTCACATCATAGACACCCAAGATGGCGATTCACAAACTTTTTGGAGGAAATGGCTATTTTCAGTGTCTCAGCATTTGAGGAAAAACATTATCATTCTTCATTTTTGGATGCTTTAGAGCTGAGATGTGGTAGTTTCTGGTTAATGTGATTTGCTGGAGCAGCTGCAACCTACTAACTGTGCCTCAACAACCATCGGCTGGGAATCACTGACCCAGCACATGAGAAGCTTTGGGGACAGAGGGAGGTCCGTATGGTATCCTTTAAAATGAAGATGTAGCTGATATAGTGTATATTCAAGTGCTTCTCTCTGCCGGTTTCTTTGTCTCTTCATATCCTCAATTTCACTGGGTTTCTTTGATCTACTTTTTTATTTGTGAAATTACTTACCATAACTCAGAGATGGAATTAGTGATTATACCTTTTTTTTTTTTAGCTCCCTTTGTATTTTATGCCTGAACAAGTAATGATTCCAATAGCTAAGAAATGTTTAACAATTGCATGTCTGCAGTTAGCTTTTGACAAATGATATATAACTTTATTTTTTCCTCTCACTTGATTGTGCTTGGGCTGACTGTTTCAGTTGATGTTATTCTGCTTGCAGAGGCAACTTTGCTGATGTTGCTGCACCTATTTCTAAGGCCACGCATCTTTTTCTTTGTCTTCGCTTACTGTATATCTTAGCTCCGACCTTAACACCATGAATCAGATGCATAATTGTATCTCATTACTTAAATCACCAATCTTTGTTAACTACAAATGCTTTTTTTGCCAGAACAAGACCTTTTATTATTAGCCATTATCTAATAAGACAAATCTTGACCGAATAACCTGAAAAAGAGGTGAGCTAAAATTTGTGTAAGGAGTACCCATAAATTTACCTGTGTTACTACTGTGGGTGGACATGGATGGTATTTTAAGCAGAATATTGCAGAAGTAATGTTGGTTCCAAAACTTTCTCGTCCATTTTGAGACTTTCTCTGCCAAAGTTGCTGTAATTTTTATTCTGTTCCTTTTCAGTTATGAAGCTCAATGTGAACCCAAACTTAGCAAAGGCTACATTGTCTCTCTTCTTCTAGCCTTTTCAGGCTGAAAGGATGTCTATGTATCCATGAATCGTTATGTGTGATATATGAATATGAATGTTATATATAACATGAATGAGATAGTGGCTGACAGATTGGGTTGTTGTTTTGGCTTTTTTTAGACCAGTGTTTTACTTATGTGCCATTCTGACAAATGAAAGGTAACTACTGAAGTATTAAAACACTATTACGTAAAAAAGAATATCCTAGTCTGGTAGCTCAGTGCCACATAAGGTAAGGAAATGTTTCAGTGCATACTTGGAGCAAGTTTCTTACCTATTCCAGGTTTTTTGAGTTTACCTCCCTCTCCTTGTTTCAGACAAAGGGTGTGTGTTTCAGGAGCAAACAGAAATGGAAGAAAACATTTAGAAGAAGCTTAGCATGTTTGGCTGACTTGGGTTCCTTTTCATGAAGCATTCAAGGCAGGAAATATTTTCTGGCTTTATGTGGTTATCATTTACCTACATAACATAACATGAGCAGATTCATTCTATGTGGCCAAAACATGGGAGTGATTGCAATATTACTTATGTAGAGAGTGAGCTTGGCACTGGCCAGTCAAAAAGAAGTATTTATGCTCAATTCTGCTGAATTAAATTTTTATATTTCTTCCACATGAATTTTAAGCTATCTCATCACTACATACAAAAGGATAGACTGGGTTGGAAAAAAATACCTTTGTGTTTCAAAACTTCTTTTGGAAATGTCCGGTGGAGACATGCACAGGCTGTTCCTGCACAGTCATGGCAGTTCTAGCACAACCTACCTACTTCCTCCTTAACTTTGGAGGTAGCTTTTTTAGTAAATACTTTGCTCCAGACTTTCAGAAATGTCAAACTCCCATCAAGTAATGTCTAAGCAATGTCTAAACAGTCTTGTAGAAATGAAACACGTACCTTGGAGCTTTGCATGTGCTGTGCTACTTTTAGTCCAGTACTATTTGTTTGACTGTTTGTGGTGGTGAAAGTAAAAATACTAGTATTTTTATGAGCAGTGCCCTTTTCTTTGAAATAAGCTTAGTAGATGTATGTGTACTCTGTGTATGAGAGAAGTGTTTATGGCAAATGGGGGAAAAAAGGTGCTGGTGAAGTTTTACTTTGCAGCTGTCATAGCACCATATCATTGTTTTCCATTAGATTTAGCTGTGACTGTAATAGTGACAATAAATTGGATTTAGACTTTATGCTTGGCATGTATCCATCCCCAAATACTTTAGCCATGTTTGGTGCAAGCACAGTTAGTTAACTTCTGTATAACTGTTTTGGTCAAACTGTTGTAAACACTACAGATGTAGAGAAAGAAGCTTAAAAATACAAAATAATGTACCTGGAATGGGGGAAAAGCATTCATGAACATTATTGTATGTTGCCTGTTTTATTCTCCTGTTGTTAGTGGATGTTACTTTACCTTAGATCAGTATTAGAAAATAACTTCAGTCAAGGGTCTGGTTGAAGGTTTTTCAAGTATGTTAAATTCACTGAAGTCCATTGCAATTCTACCCTGACTTCGTAACAAATGGACAGAGTAGTGCTCTGAAGTTACTGAAAATCCTTCTTGTCAGAAATATGGTGTTTTTCAGAAATTCCCTTATGGTTGTGAAAGTAATGCTCTCTCAGATGTTGCAGCTGGACCTCCAGTTCCGCAGCATTTCTTGCAGGGCTAAGGTCTTCTACATGCTCCATTGTATACTCTGTAGAGATCTAAAGCTGTCTGTGCTTTCCTCATCCTAACCTTAGGCCATGGAGTAAGTAAAAGGGGAAGACAGTAGGGTGCGTAATGGAGATAAATGGATTTGCTGAAATCTCAGAATGGATTTCAGCAAATCTGAGTTTTAAACTGTTGGAGTGGGGGAAGGAAATCTGTACTTCATTTTTGGCTTGGTTGGTGGTTTGAGCTTTTTATTATCTAAGCGGGTGCCGGTTTCTTACATTCGTGTTGTCAGGCTCACCTACATGTACACAGTAAAGCTGCAATAAGTGAACTGCCCCACAGAAACACAAATATGAACAGGCTTGTATAGCACCCCGTCTCAATGATAAATATGTGGCTTGTGTCTTAATATATATTACCATGCTAAATGAGCTTCAAGATCACAGCTCTGACCTCTGGATAAACTATCTCAACTATTTGGGCAAAACTGGTGGGTTTCTGTGTTCATTAGAGGCTTATGCTATGAGCCATTACAAAAGTGGAATTATTTCCCCACTTTACAACAAATTTTCTACAGATCATTATTGAGGTCAATGGCTCAAAAGTTTGAAAAAGTATCTGCAGAGCTATTTGAACTGTCTCTCTAAGGGACACTGAAATTAGTTATGTTGAAAATATTTATGTAACTGTCACTAATGAAAATGGGGGATTATAAAAGGGAATTCAGTGGCCAAACACAAAAGTTGGGGAAAAGAATGTTTGTTGCTGAGATAGACATAAGAAATAAGCAGTAGTGAGTAAAAGACTCGCATTCCTCTTGGTCCCCAATGCATTAACACCATAAGATTCATGGTATCATCCAGAAGCAGTTCTGGCACTTTTACTCAAACAATGAGTGTCTGTTTGTGCACTTGGATATGTCCAAGAGTTGAGTGAGTATTCAGAATAAAATTGCTTTTCTCTGGAGGTGATATTTCATATTAGCACATTTGTATGCTCTCTTAATAATAATATGGGGGTTGCAGATTATATAAAAGCCTGATTCCTTAGTGCTGTCTTGTCTTTATTTTCTAAAATAAGACTACTTGAGTTTTATTTTTTAAAGCAGGGAAGGGAGGGGGGGACGGACGGACACAGAAATCACCTCAGTAAAGCATGGCAGAACTGTGCTGACCTAGCACAGTATTGTGGTTCATTAACAGAGGCTCAAAGTACTCCCGTTTTGATATCAGTTCTCAGTAATATATTGGAATCTGTAAAAGCAGGTAAGATTTATTATTTAATGATATGACCTTATCCTTTCCAGTGGCATATGAAAGATGTTTGACAAAGCCTTGTTCAGTGTTGACTTTTTTTCTACATGCATAAAAAGCAAACTGGAGTTTTAACTGCATGGAGTAGCTTCTTGATACAAAGAATTGTTTTGTGGTGAGGGGGCAAGATGTTTCTGTGACCATGGGGTTTTTCTTTATGAAATCTGCCTATATTTTGAATTACAGTTAGTTAATAATGAGCCACATGCAGACTAAAATTAATGTGATCTTTCATAGACTACAGCACAATGATGTCCTGCTCTATAATTCATGAATATTTTTCACATAATCACAGAATAGCTGAGGTTGGACAGGGCCTCTGGACATAATTTTGTTCAAGCTCCCTGCTCAAAGCATGGCCACCTGGAGCAGGTTGCACAGGACCATGTCCAGTTGGGGTTTGAATATCTCGAAAGAGGGAGACCCCACAACCTTGCTGGGCAACCTCTTCTGGTGTTTGACCACCCTCTCACAGTAAGTGTGTGTTATAGCAGGTAACCAGTGAATTTTTATGCAAAGTTTATGAAAAAAAAAAAGGGGGGGGGGTGTGTGTTTATAAATAACTCTTCAGAGCTGTATAACATCTCCACTGTGGTCATTCACTCTGAGCTACCTCCAGCTGAAATCTATGAAAAGCCTACTGTCAGCTTAGGTGGACACTTGAGTGAGATCAGAATTCTTGAGCCTGCAGAGATGACTGAGTTGTTGTAGTCTTTTGGGGTCATGAATCAGGATTACCTACTTCAGCAAGGTGTCATTTAATTTAGAATGGTTGGGTTTTTTTTTCCTCGCACTGGTGAGGCTGATTGATTTTATTTGTCAGAATTGCATTGAAAGAAGAAATCATCAAAACAGTTCTCCCTGAGAAACTTCCATTTCAGATGAGTGACCCGTGTCTTGCTTTTCAAGTCTATGTCAGTGTGTTACAGACACGGTTTGGGACAGAACAATCAAATACTAGTTATTTTGTCATGGAACGAGTTAACTGATTCCTGATGCAAAACTTATGAGGACCGCAGACTACCAAGAATAATTTTTGTTTATTAGAATGAATCCTTGGGGTCATTCTCAGCATATCAAAGCAAAGATCTTAATTAGGATAAGTTCCAGGTTTTAAAGAAATTGATTGTGATAGCTTAGGAAATTGGAAAAGATCTGAGGAATGTGCTGTTCTTAGCATTGTCAGTGCTGAAATTTTTGATTGAATTAGAAGAAGAGTTTCAATGGCTGTTTTCTGGGCAAAAGGGTCAATCTTGTTATGCATTGGTTAAAGAACTATGCTACTTTTTTTTTTTTTTTTTTTTTTTTTTTTTTTTAAAGGCTTAATCTGTTGAAGCCAGCCAAAGAAGTGCACATTATTAAAATAACTCCTGTATTCCTCATCTGCATCAGTCCAAGGCTTTCCAGTTACTGTGGAGCTGTAAATCCACACATACATGGATTTTTATGTATCGATAGATTTATGTTATATGTAGACAGAAGCACATTTACTGTAGAATTATAGTGAGACTTGTGCAATACACAGAAATAACCTAGTTCAGGTTTCTGCTTTACATTTAAAATTATTGTGTATAATGATTTTGTCAGTTTGCTCCCGTTTTGTTTAGCTTGATTTTGATCCTTGAGGAGGGGAGAGGGGTGATCAAGCTACCAAAATGATATGCAGTACTGCCAGGTTTTCCAGAAACTTTAAGTTAGTTGTTAGTCTTTCTCTACAAGAAACTAAATCTTCTTTTGATCAGAAGAGAAAATTAATTCAGTAATGTCAGCCTGAGCCCAAGCTGGCATTTGTCGACATTGCAGAACCACCACCTAGTTTGACATTCTTTGCTTGCCTGATTTGAGAGCAATTTAGAACTGAAATAACGGGTGTACTTTAGATCAAGATTTATATGTACAAGCAAGGCTCTACAAAGAGTTTGCCCATAGCTGCTGGCACTCTGCCTAGGGCTGTGTAGCAACTGCCCTCACAGATGAGAGCGGGAGTCCATCTAACTCAGAGTTTGCTGTCTTGACAGCTTCTTCAGAAGAGCAAGGAAAAAAGCCTGTGGCACGCGGTTAAGGGATATCCTGCCCGCTACCTACTGTTAATCCCTTATTAGCAGAGGCTAGCTTCAACTTGCATGCAAGAAGACATTGCATGTCTTCTGGAATGCTTATAAGGCTGGATATCTTGCATTCAAATTTATTATTTGATATTTTTGTATCCTGTTTATCTGTTATTTTCAATTTCATTCTCTTGCAGTTAGTTCCATAGCTAATTCTGTTGCATAAAAAGTAACCGAACAAGCACTGATTCCTTTTGCATTTTCAACTGTTTTTCAATTTCATTCACTGCCAGTTCGATCTCTGGGAGGGACTAGAAATTCCTAGTACATATTTCTTACATAATTTATTCTTATATCATCTTTCAGTTTGTGTGCTTTCATCTTTATGCCTCCCGTGCTGTCCAGCATTATAGTGAACAGAGAAGGGTCATACCAGATTGGAACAGTGAAAACGGTTCCTGGTCTGGCATGCAACTTGCGTCACGTATGCAAGTCAAAAGCAAGAGCAGGAGTCACTTGCAGACAGATCTCTAAAGCAAGAAACTGCTTGTGCTCTCTTCAGTTCAATTACAAAAGACCATTCTGCCTATTCCCTGCATCACATTTTGTTGTGTGTGCTGGTTTTGAGATGCAAACCATAAAAACTCTTCCTGCATAGTACCACTTCAGGCGTGGGACAATGATACTGTGTGTGCATTTTCTAGTTGCAGAACAGATGTGTGCTTGATATGTGGATTTGTCTTTTAAGTGATATCTTTCTCATCAATAGCGTATTACAAATTAATACTATTGGCAAGAGAAAAAAAAAAAAGTCAAAGAGTGTAGAGTGTTTCTGTTACTGTTATGAAAGTACAGTCAGTTGCTATGATTATTTTTTACCATAAAACACCTATATTGTCTAGCTTCACTGTATTTTTCTTATAGCTCAGTTTGATTTATGTACATATTAAGCCTTGTTGGAATGCTGCTATACATTAGTATGAACGTAATTTTTTTTTTTCCTTTTTCAACTAGACATTCCTTCTTACCCCAACTTGCCACTATTAAATTCTGCAATATTCTTTGCATGTATTTTTCAAGAGTCAAGCCTCTGGTGGCCAGCTACATTTTGTTCTCATTAAAGGTGTTAAAACAATGAAGGAGCCTCTTCTTGAGCTCTGCTGCCCTCGGTGCATCTCAGCACATGATTGTGTAATGCTTCTCTGGGCCTTTCTCCTCCTCTATAAAAAATGGAGGGGAAATGACAGTATTCTGAACAGTTTATTGAGGGTTCTTTTACAACTGTTTATGTCCTGTGTATGCTGCATCTGAGTGACCATGCAGTAAAGCTAAAAGGGTAACCTGAAAAACTCAAAAGCTTTAAAAATAGTTGGAGAGGAAAAGCTTTTCACATCTGGAGCAGAAGAGAAGGACAGACTTAACCAGACATGTTTCCAGCTTCCTAATCGGCAGTAACAGCATGCTGCTGCTAAACTAGCTTGGTTCTTTATTATTTATGGTTTACAAGTTATTTTAAAAGACCTTTGTAATAATAGTCCCATTTCATTTCTGTCTTTTCTATAAGCACTTTTCTTCCACCACTTCATTTTCAGCTCCAGCATTTCAATTGCATGGCACACCGAGAACTGCTGTTAGTTGCTGGTTTATGGTGGAATACATTTATGCTCAGTAGCAAAAGTACATTGTGTGTAGATCTTAGGTGATATATTTTGCCTCGCACATTCATTTTGAATATGTCGTTTTTAAGAATGAACGGAGAGCGAGCGAGCCGAATGCAGCATTAGGAGGATGTAGCAGCTTGGCCAGATCTATCACTGACTTTACTAAGTGACAGAGGCAACACCAAGGCAATCAGTGCAACTGTCTGCTGTGACTGCCAAGTACCTACGGGTTATATTATGTGCCAAAAATACTTTCCACAGCTTGCCATGTATTTACTGCAATGACTTGAGTCAAATGCGGGTGCTGGAGGAAAATATCAAGGAGTAAGAAAACCAGCTTGGTAGTTCGATGTGAAGCTGCCACTTAGAAAGCGATCAAATTCTATTGATGGACCCTCTGTTTATGGTGGTTTTGAACCTTTAAAAATATTAAACAGGAGATTAATGGTTGTCTCTCTTGACCCTCTTCTGCTTCAGCATGAACTCCAATCTCTTCTCGTGCTGATTGTTTGGTCTCTTGTTGGCCCTTCCTTTCCATTTTAAGAAATTTTATTTTTTCCTTTCTTATATTACTTTCCCCCCACTCCTTACAATTGATTCTGTTTGCCTACCCAGTCCTGATGTTGCCTTTCCTAAAAATCAAATGATTGAGGAAGTACTTTTTGTTTTTTATTCCTGGGCACCTTCCCCAAAGATTTATTACAGTCTGGCTTTAGTTTTGGCTGTAGTACAGAAACAGCTTTCTTCGGTGTTTTATGATCTCCCTCACCTTTCTGGTTATGACAGTCTCCTGTTTCCTCCCGCTTCTACTTGCCCTTTGAAAATATGGACTGTTACTTTCTCCAGTATCACTGCCTCAGCAATTTCTGGTAGGTTTGCTTGTTTTCTTCTGCCATGCCAGTGCTAGCCAAGAAATCAAGGTGTCTTCCCTTTTGCTGGCGACTGTCCTACCTTGTAACTCCTGGCAGGGAGAAACGCGTCCCAAATGTGACCTTAAACTTCCTTTGCCTAGCTCTTTGCCAGAGGGGCCCAGCCTGACATCCACGTAGGGATGCTTGTCTTCACGCACTCGGTACCAGCAGTCCCCAGCCTAAGCCTGGCAGCTCATGGGGAGGCTCTGCCCGGGCTCCAGAGAGCCACGCAACATGTGCCGAGTGGCGGGCACTCCAGGCTCTGTCCGTTTGGCCTCAGTAAGAGAAGCTGTGACAACTCCTGTGGGATCTGAGGTCTCTCCACCTGTCCCCTGCTCCTAGACATCTTTGCCATCCAGGATTTGTGAGTGAAGACAAAATGCAGTTGATTTGATTACTGTAAGAATTAAGTAACTTGGTAGGAGATTGGAAATAAAGTTGGAAGAAGATGTTAACGTGACATGCTGTTGCTGTCAGCTCAGTAACTGGCAAGTTCCTTCCATGCTCTCAAGGGTATCCTGCTGCTTTGCTGGCTGCGCCTGCATTCTGGCATGTCCCCACTGCCAAACCATGGGCTGAAGGACTTACAGAGTCGCATTGCTTGCGAGGGACCCCCAGCTGTCACCTAATCAAACTGTCAGCTCTGAGCAGGTCCGGGTAAAGCAGAGAATATAATTTAAGAAGCAAGAGTTAAGCAAACAGCTGATTAATATCACGCCCTTGGCACTGCACAGAGATCAAACGTGACGGTTAACTGGAACAAATGCTGGGTCTAGGAGAAGGGATTTTGACCTGCTTAACGCTCCCTTTGTGCTGATCGCTCGTTCCACGGGACACCGTCAGAGAGTGGACAAGCAACAAGTTGCTGGGGCGAGAGATCAGGAGATTGTTAGGAGAACTCACTAAACTGGAAAATTAAAAACAAACTCTTGTTTGTGTATTAGATACTGTGTGCAAAGGAAATAGATAGGACAATGCAAATTAAGTAAAAAAACAAAGCAATGTCACATCTAATTATTGAAGTCTGTGAGATTTTGCTTTTGGTGCTTGCAGGATTCATTTATCGGCTTGTATTTCATTTGAATGGGGTTTTTTATTTGCATCAATCTTGACCACTTCCAACGTTCTCTTTCACTTAGTGTTTAAATTTGCAGGATTTCATAAAATTGAAAAAATAATGATTAATCCGTGTCTACACATCATAGTCATATCCATGTCACAACGTCAGGGGCATATCGTAACTGGGGATTGGTTTTGCTCCATTCCCCGGCATCTGCAGAGTGCACACAATATGATACCAATGCTTTTGTAAAAAAAAAAAAAAAAAAAAAAGAAGTTTTGTGATTGAAACCAACCATACTGCACTTTCTAAATACAGCAAGGGAATCATGGAAGAAAATTACATTTAAATCCATTGATTCATCGTGATATAATGTAGGACCTATTTGCGTTTAAGCTTATTGGTTTTTAGAGAATTATATAGCTAGCACGTAAGATATAAACACCACAAATTCAGTATAAACACAGGTAAGACCTTGTCAAAACTAGTGAAAGAGAATGACATGATATTTGGAAATGAGGGAGTTCAGCCCACAAAATAATAGCTGCAGTTTTTTATCTTTAATGTCTCCAGTTGTGTTGCAGTGAAAATGAAATCTTTGAGCAAGGAAACAATTTCAATTAACTGTGCTCAGTGTTCTGCAAGGAGTAACTGATTTGAATGAAATACCTGAAAATTACTAATAATCTTCTGCAGATCTCACATAAGGAAAAGAAATACTGCTTCTGCAGTGGAAAGGCACTGATAAGTACAAGATAAGTTACCAAGGAAATATTCTCCAGCAGGGCTTGGGATCCCTTCTCCTGCTGAGCTGTGGGTGAGAGAAGCGTTTTAGCAGCCAGTTCTTCCATCTGTACTACAGCAGGCTGGAAGCCAGGGGTAGAGCTTGATCAACAGCCTCAAGGGGATATGGCTTACCAGCCAATGAGTAATCTGTTTGGCTGTTTTGTGTTTTGTAGATTGATTTTTTTTTTTTTTTTTTTTTTTTTTTTAATGTTAAACTCTCAATTGCCAAAGTATCAGCCCACCTGCCAGCAGTCCAGCCTTTGCCAAATAATTTGTGCTGGCATCCAAATTATCTGGAAAGTCCAATTCAAAAAACAGAGCTGCAGGCAGGAGGAGAGGAGCGTTGGAGACATTTTGAAACTGTTTCACTAACAGGAAAAGTTCTTTGGTGGTGATGGTTTTGGTTTTGGTTTGGTTTTGGAGGGGGGTTGTGTTTGGGTTTTGGTGGGTTTTTTTCAAAGGAATACGATTCTGTTTGATTTCTGCCTCTTACATATGCATGGTAGTCTCCTGCACAGCATATGGCCTGCTGCAGGGAGTGCAAAGCAGTGATTTAAGCAATCTGAGCTGAAGGAGGCCTTGATGGAAGTCCTCCAAGGAAAAAAAACCCATGAAGAGTGGGTTGGATGGTTTGGTAGGCAGCCCTCCTTCCTCTGGAGTCTGTCCCCCAGCCGTACAGGCAGCAGGTTTCCACAGCGTGCCGAGCTTGGGTTTGCTGAGATCATGCAGCTTAGAATTGTATATTAATTAATGAGAGCAGATTGAATTCTAGATGAATTAAGCAATTTTGCCAGACAGATGAGCTAAGAAATTGGGGTAATGAGAACGTGGGTGTAGAGAGATAAGTAAAAAGTGACATGGAAGGTGGCAGATGTAGCATCATCCAGCCAGCGCATGCCACAGAAACTGGATTCTTTTGAAAACCCAGAGATCCCAGGAGGCCAAGGACTGGAAAGCTTTGGCTTCAGTGACGAAGGGAGTCCAGTCCTGCGTTATCTTTAAATGTCAGGAACTTTGTTCTGGTGGTGCTATAAGTCCAAAATGGTTTTTAGAGGAGATGTCTTCTAGCAAATCATAGACAGTCGATGCTTTGTAGCAAGCAACACTACTCATGTCTTGTATTTCGTTGTTCACCCCTTTACATCAAAGCAGTATCTCAAGGGATATTTCCCACCTCTAAGAGAGAAGAGGATGATGGCAACCAAGAAAGGTGAAGTGTCCAGGCAGTATTGTGAATTTGAGTCAAGGTCTCCTGAACTGAATGGTGCTCTGACTTTCAGGTGAAATGTCTCCCTTGAACAGGTTCTTGTGCCCATGTGATTTGGGACTAGTAGTCTGCAAGCTAATGACTGCATTTCAAACACCTTCTGTTTCTGTTTATTCTGGACAGAGCCAAAGGCCTTCTGCAGCTACCAAGACCTAGTCTTTGCTACGTGAAGTTTTCTAAATAAATGTCTAGGGCTCATGCTGTAGCAAACCTTCTTTGGCACATGAACAAAAGTTTTATATGCTAGCTTGTACTAGCTTGGCAGTGTATACAATCTTGTGTAGTCGGGCTTAGCAAAACATTGTATTTGGACTCAGCAAAGTATTTAAGTATGTGCTTAACTTCATTGCGATTTAGCAAATCACATAAGAACCTTAATGCTTTGTTCAGCGGTGGGCCATAGTGCAGGAATTTAAGTCATTTTCACAATCAATCAGAGCTCATGTTTCTTACCAAAAGAAGAAAAATACCAACAGAAACTTCTGTTAATTCACAGTTATTCAGTAGAGTAAATATAGCCATTTCAAAAGACTTTTTACAGGAATACTGAAGTTGATAAAAAGCATCATATTTTTAAATATGGAGAACAAATAAGATATATTCTAAAGGGACATTTACTTCTGCAAGAACAGTGGTGTTTGGGCTGCAGTGATTACCATGCTCTTTTCCTCATTGCATTGCTGGCTAACATAGTTATTCATTACACCAAAGAAGAATTTGTCTAAAAGAAGATGTATTATTGTATGTTGATTTTGGCGGACAGAGTTGGTTTTAATGATTTCTTTTGTTTGCATGAATTTATGGAGTGCACTTTACCAACATTTCCAATTGCACTCTGTATTGGGTAGTCTTCTTTCAGTGTGTTTCATTCGTATGCCAGCTTTTCTTACAAATAGTATATCTTGTGCCTTACTATTCATTATAGGATTGTTTTTAAGATTTGGCATTTTCATTACTTTTTGTGTGTGGGGGGGGTGTTCTTTCTTTTCTATTTGGCATAATTATGTGCTCATGATTATTACCTGCATAAGTCAGCTAAGCATTTCTTTGCCTGAATGTTAATCTTTATCAATTCTTCACCCACTAAGTGTGAAGTTAATAGTACTGCTAACTGGTTTCTGTGACACTGCATGCTGAAAAACATTTCACATTGACAGAGTAATTGAAACTGTAGCTAATGTATTGGACAGAGTTGGTAAGCTTTCTAAAGGCCTCTTGCAGTGATCTTATAGAGAGGTCCTGTGGCAATTAGCTTAAAGAATAGACAATGTATGTAGTGAGCTATTCAGACTTGAAATTCAATGCTTTATGTGCCATTTGGGGTAGCGATTCCACCACTCTGCCTCTTTTGGACATTGGAAGGACTATTGGTGGAGTAAAGTCTTACTCAAACAGAATAAAAGGCATGGTAACGGTTTTGTCCTGTTACGAATTCAGTGCATGGGTCATGCATGCATCCTGTGGACATACTTTGTTTTTCATATTTTTTGCAACTAGAGTACTTTTTAGTTCATTAAATGTAAAAGTTTTCAACTCAACAGAGAGTAATGAAAAACCTTACATTTAAACTTGAATTTTTAAATTTAAGATATATGTTTGCTGTTGCATTACTAAGGGTGAATTTGGCTTCCTATATAACATCTGTGTTTCCTCTGTCTCTCTTTTAGCTGTCTACATCAGCCAGTTGTCTGAAATTGTGCATGGCTTTGAGTTTTTCCCCTTGGGGAAGCTGGGGAAAATGAGAAAAAGAGGTACGATCTGTCCCTCTTAAATTTAGAGGCAAAACTCTCGTCATTTTAATAGCACAATATCATTCTAACCTCTGTGCTGATTCTTTTAGAAGATAGGGAAAATTGGTTGACATAGATTGCAAATTGTTCTGATAGATTTTATAGACTAAGCCCTCATTCATTACATGAGTCTGAATCACTGGAGGCAGCAGCATGGAAAAAATTTGATGTTGTCCTCAACTTTTCTTTAAGAACAAACCTTAAATAAAGAAAACCTGTGGAATGAAATTGATGCCAGTTCAACTGTCCAATTGTGAGCTTTTATGCCAGACCTCTGCCACTCAAATGACTGGAAGCCACAGGCTGGTGGGTAGGAAGGAGGAGTCTGAGACACAGAGGTAGGGAAACAGAGGGAGAAACAGTATAAAATGAACTTGGATGGTTCCCTGCCAAAGTTGGGTTTTGTTTTGTTTTTAAATTAAGTGTTGGGTTTCCCTAAGCTCTGTCCATTGAAGTTTTTAAAGGAAGATGCAGTATCTTTCCAGAAATGTCTTCTGGTAAGCTACAGTTATTGAGTACACAGTAAATATTACTTGACAAAGTACTATGGATGTGTTGCAGTAGGGTCAGAATACATTGTTATAGTGGTTATTTCTGGGTTTGGACTGCTGTAAACTTTATAGAAGTAATTTGCCTTGAGGGTATGGAAAAAGGAAGAAATTCAAATGTGTGGTTACTTTAGCAACTATGGTTTTCCCCATGAAACTCCTTAGTTTATTTTATGCTGTGGATGCTATATGGATCAGCGCCCGAAGTATCTCAGTACTTTCTTTTGGCGTCCCATGTGCATACTGAACCAAGATGTGATGGAGCAGGCTCCCAGGAGCTCTGCACAGAGATGCCTTGAGGATTGCGGAGGTGCCTGGTCCTGTTTTGTCAGGGAGCATACAGAGTCATTGCAGCAATCGTGGTACTAATCCAGCTCTTCAGCGTGGTAGCATGTTTTGCTGAACTTCATAAAACAAAGAATAATAATCATGTCAGGTACGTGCAGATGTGTCTCTGCGAGCGATAAAGAAAATAAAGCTTCTAGCTCCTGAGTGTTGCCAGGAGGAAGGAGAATCACCATTATCTGTGCATGGGCAAAGAGCCACATGGTATCAGTGAGGATGTGAAGCCTTTCCATTCTATCCGTAGCCTTTCTCCATAGTCTGAATCAAAAAAGGAGACAGTAGCAGTAGGAAGAGGCATTGGTAAGAGTACAGACTCCAGAATACTACATTTTGAGTAAGGACCAAATGATTATATGTCCAATAACTTCTGCCCCATAGAAAGAAATCAGTATTTTCAATCAACCAACAATAGCCCCAGTAATAGCCTTAAACTTTCTTCTAGCCACAAAGAGCTAGCACCTAATAAGGCCAGAGCTCTCCCAGTACCTTTAGAAGCATATTGAACACAACTTTGTCATGACCATGACAAACATAGTCCTAATCCCATTAACCTTCTCCACAGCCTGGATTGATGGTTGGATGCCAAGTAGTCGCAGTCACTAGGCTAGGCCTGAATAGAGGATTTTGATCAACACTTATATGCATTACAGTAAAAGTAATGAAAGATTTCTTTGTCATCACTGCAGTTCTCTGTTGGAGCTCCAAACACTTGTTTTCAGGATTTCCCCTCCCTCTTTCTAAAGATCTGCTTTCAAGAAGTCCCTTCAGAAGAGCTTGGAAAATACGAGTAACAAGTGGTTATTGACTGATTTTCTTGATGGTGAATGCACATAACACAGTTTTGGCACTGCAGACACTGTATCTTTTCTCTGTCAGTTCCTACAGAAGAGAAATTTGCCTTTACATTAGGCTTAGCAAAGTTCCTTTGACATGTAATTTCCAAATTTCATTGAGACAACACCTCAGATCTGGGCTTGGGATGGGAAAAATAAGATGTGGAGTTGTTTTTGCAGTTCTGGCGAAATGCAGTCTTTCATTTTATTGCAGTAGCTTGTCCCATCAAGGTCAAAAAAGCTTACTGCTTGCTGGCTGTTAGCATATCAACTTGCAGCAGAGCTGAAAGGTAATCTTGCAGCTCAATGGGGATTGTACAAGATATTTACAGTATTTTAAGGCAGTTATCAGGAAGAAGGAAGAAGTATATGTTTAAAAGAGAAAGGTGTTCAGGGACAAAAATTGGAAAAGGTAAAAAACAACTCTGCTCCTTAACTAGATGCTGTTTAGATTTCTTTAACTAGTTGTCTTTATCAAATTCAGTATGAATCTTTTTGGAGGGGGGAAGCAGGAATATTTAGAGACAACACTGTTGGTAAGGTAACATCAAGTTTAAGACCCCAAAGTTCAGAATTTCCTTCCATTTTTCACTATTGGTTTCAGCTCCTGTTTTGTGTCAACTTTTCTTCATTATTGCAGGCATCCTTTTGAAGAGCTAATTTTATTCCTAGACATAGCAAAAAAGAACCAGGATTGTATCTGCTGGCAGATCTTGCCATTAATAAGGGTGTTTTCTGCTGCAGAACGTTACTGGTGGCAGTCAGATACCCGAGAAGCCACAGCCAGCCACGTGTTCTGCTGTGCACTTGAAAAAATAACTCTGGAGCAATTATCCATCAAGAGCTTTACAGGTTGTGCACCAGTTCTTAGTTTCTGGAGTTACTAAGTATGCTAACCAAATAACAAATCCTGAATCTGTTGTGGATATTAATGAATATGTTGTCTCCTAAGATGAATTGGGGTGGCAGTCTAAAGAGATCCCAGCAGAATACTGGAAGTTGAAGTCAATACAAAAAGAATGGATATTTATAGTATGCACACTTGTCTTTCTCCTGTAAACTTCCCAGCCTGAGTAAACTGTACATTTTAATTATTTATACTACATTTACCTTGTATTTAACTTTTTTGTTTTATTATTAACCAAAATATTGCTGATATTTAAAGAAAACCTAATAACTGCTTGTATTCTTACTTGATAAGATCTTTGTTGTAAAATTATGTATCCTACGTATCTCCAGTGTTGTTGAACATAAGGTCAAAAACGTGCTAGATGAGAAGCATGGTTATATATATAAATATACACAGAGACATATATATGTAAAAATAACAATTATATATCATTGTTAATAATATAATATATAATTGTTATTTTATATAGCAATTTATATGATCTCATCAATATTGGGCAGTGGTATACTGGCAAATTAAGTCAGAGAAAAATATACCATAACTGGTTTTTTGCTAACATTATATATAACATAACAATTATGTATTTTATTATTGGCAATGGTATATAATCAGCAACTGTTATATAAAAGAACAATTACATTGTTAATAATGGTATATAATTGTTTTATATATATAGGAACACTGCAGAAGAAAAGAACAGAATGTTATTTTTTGCAAGAGGAAGGTTAGAAAAGGCAAATGTTTTATGTTTATGCTGAGTTAATTTGAAAGCAGCTAGTTAGAGGTCAGGCTTTGTGATCACTAATAATTTCTTTGATTACTTAGTCTTTTCATTATTATTATCCTTCTCAATGTTATTTCATGTGTGTGTCAAACGCACTTCTGACTTTTACTTGAAAACTGTACTCTTAACACTCTTAAGACAGTCCTTTACCTTCTGCTTCTTTCTTCAACTGCTTTCTAGAAGAACATAGAGAATATAGTGTTAGATTCTCCATGACACAGATTGCATTGTATCGCCCCCTTACTTTTAAGGGACTTCAGCTGACTATTAAAATAATAGAGAGAGTTAAGGTCTTCCACAGAGACACCCGCTTCCCCAAGTCCAAACTCCTTGCTTTTTCACTAAAACAAAGATAGAATATTTTGGGAAAGGAACCTGAAAGCCTTAGTCATCATCCCTTACCCAGTAGAGGTATAAGGAATTGTTTGATGTGTTTTCAGTAAGCAGAGATTGAGAATGGAAAGTCTGATATGCTAGGAGGTTAGTAAAAAATGCAGTGAGAATACAGAACAAAACAGGTTTGTTATTCCCAGTTAAAATCTCAGACATGATACTTTCAGCAAAGGGATAGACTAGTCTACAGCAATCTGTTACAGCTAAAGACGTGGGAACTTGACAGCCAATATCACAATTGCTCAAAATATTACCCCGGTAATTATAAATTCCTTCCATAAGATGTCCAGTCTCTCTATGGATCAGCTGGGGAAATAGGATCTCTTTTTTGAGGTTCGCTTTTCAAACAGTTCAGGCAAATCCCAGGCTCTAAACTGCAATTGTATACATTTTTAAGCCTTTGCTGGGCTGCTGTCCTAGTACTTATTTTGGTATCTTTTTAGCTGCCTATTTTCTAGCTTTACAGTTAACTATGAGCTGCGGCAAACAAACCACAATAACAACTCTCTCGCTTGTTAGTCATGTCCATCCTGCACCCTTTGCAGACAAAAGAAATATACACGTCACTTCCCCATTTTGTATAATGAGGTTTTTCTGTCAGTGTATTCACCATCAGGCACCCCTCTGGCTGGTACAGCTGCAATCTGTGCGGGCTGGCATGCAAGGGCTTCGTCATAAGATCTCTGGTGTGCAGGTCTTGCTTCCAGGAAAATGACGTACAGGGTCTCCCCCCCCCCCCCCCCCCCCCCCCCGGAGTAATTAAATCAGCCCATGATGATGATTGCATTATTGGCCTGAACGAAGAAAATCCATCTTCTAGCAGGTTAGTAAGGTAGCAGGAATGATTTCTGTTGTCCTAGGTATGAACCAGAAAAAAACAACCCTCATTAATTTTGGGCAGCAGTATACTGGCAAATTAAGTCAGAGCAAGCTTTGGCATATCCATTTTCTAGCTAACATCCAAGTGGTAATGACACAGTTGATAGAAGAAAGGTAACTCATGTAACCATCTTTAAGAGAAGGGACAACTTAGATTCAACTATCTAAAAATAGCTCCAAGAAGTAACCTACAAAAATAGGTTAATTAAATAGTGAATGGGCATTGGGAGAACAGACAGGAACTAATGTGATCATTAAGTTGACTCTATGCTAAATTTATTCAGTAGCAGAATTCATTTTTTTCCCCAAGGTTAAAAAATGATAATTCAGGAGTGCAGAGAGTTGTAGGTCACCTGATGTGAAACCTTGCCCTCCTCCACTTCCCAGCACAAAGTCTTTTGGGTTGGTAACTGTGTGCGTGTATATATATATATATATATTTATTTATTTTAGTAATAGTGCATTGCACAATTATAATTGTAGGGATTTCTGATCACTGCCATAATTTTAAAAATTGGTATATCTGTTGTTAAGAGAAGTTATGTCATACAATGGTCAGATTACAAAGATGGGTCTGGTGAAGCCTGCTGTATCTGTAACTCAAAACCATGGGAAAATACTATGGGAGGAACGTCTCAACATTTTGGAGCTATTCCTATATTGCCTTACTCATTGTCAATTTTTTCTGAGGTATTTTGCTTTTAATGGTTGACACTGGAGGATGTGAATACATGGATATTAAACCTCAGCTGCTGATAAAATACTAGCGATTTTTATGCCTGTTGTTATATTTGAACCCCCAAGTGGCAGATCAGACAAGGGAAATGCCATCAAGCCTAAACAGCCCAACATGGCTGAGCTCAAAGGAAAGAGAAGAATAGCAGGAGATAAATAATTATTTTGCCAGTTTTTTCTTAGCTCGCTTTTATTGGGATCTTCTGGTTTTCACTGTGATCCAGTCAGCAGCACATCAGCTTCAGCTTTGCCTTATCAACTAGCTGCGTGCACCTACCCTGCAAGGGAGGTGCTTGTCATGATACGGTTGTGTTTTGTTCCCACATCTAAAACTGAAGAACACATCTGTTATAAGAAAGCTCTCTTACTGGTCTTTCAATTGGCCACAACTCCTGCAAGAAGGAGTAGAAGGAATAACTGGAGTTTGGTGACTCTGGGGCTCTGATGATACTCAGTGTTGTAGTTCAGGTACCAGCAAAGCCTGGGAGAATTGCTTAATGCCTCCTGGGGTAGAAGGGGAAAGCTGTATCCAGAGAGGCAAAAGAGATATTGCAAGTGAGCTTAATCCTGCAGAGAATATGTTCTCCTGAAACCTTGCTTTGCCTTTACATAATATTGTTAAATAGGGGGAAGTGCTCTTTGCAAATGGAGGTGGTGACTGTACTGGTGATAGACTTGGACATGCTTGGTGAGGAGAGCTGGAGAAAACCTTGCGGGTATGACCAAAAGTGGAAATAGGCAGGTGGGACTTTTTGGCCATGGGGTTTAGCAGAGTGGCATCAGGGTTGTGTGGAGAACATCTAATGGTCATCTCTCTGGCAGAAGGCATCACGCTCCATCGCTGTGTCACCTTTTAGTGCTTGGCCTGTGACTCTGGCTGTTTCTTTAGGACAGGATCCCCCATCTGCTATGGGGTAAGAGCCAATCCCCAGCTCAACCTTCCAGCCTTGGCTGACTCCTTGCAGGCATGGAGCTGAGAAGTCGCCTGCGGCCGTTTTTCTGCTTTGTTAGGAAACAGGATTTTAATGTGTGGGGGTTTTTGTAAGCTAACAAGATTATGTTAATGATGTGCCCGATTCATGTTGCTGATTTATTACATCATGAACATGACTCTATGAAGCCCCAGCCTTGGGCTGATCCGTGAGGGCAGACTGCTGATAGCAAGGGCGCTCTGAAAAAGCTGCTCGTCTTGATGCTTTCAAATATATAAGCTCAGAAATCTCTATCACAGGTAGAGCACACAAGCCTATTTTTGCACTCCATGAAGTCTGATTAGCAGAGTACAGCTAGTGTGGGAAACTTCCAAAAGGATATTAGAGGTCTTTTCCCGAAAGAAACAGTGAAGGAGAAAATCTACAAACATTTGTTTGATAAAACATAATCCAGCTGTGGTAATTAGATCCCAGTAGGATGAGTTTTGGGTTTTTTATTTGTCTTCAAGCAAAGGTTGATATACAGTAAGTTGTCATCACTTCAAGGTTGTAAATAGAAATGGAATATTTAATAAAGATCAGGGTAGCAAAACCAAAAGCAATTTAATTTTGCACAAAATGCAAATTAATCCTAAAGTTTCTTGCCTGTATTCTGCTAAAAGGTGAGAAGACTTTTGCTTTTTTTCTTTTTTTTTCTTGTAAATAACTGAATGCTTTTTATAATGCTCTATAACCAGATATTGCCTGACCAAAAGCTTTTCTCACAGCGAGGGCTGCTTGTGCTTGTATTACGCTATTAATATAGGAAGGCAGATTATGTGGCTACCATTAATAAGCAGGTGATGGACATCAAGTTTTACTACTGAAAAAACAGGAAAGCTACAGAGCTTCGCAGACACTGTGGAAGACGTGTCTGATAAACTAGTTTACTGGTGTTTAAAATCACCAGAAGTACCAGAATTCCAGCCCATACTACACAAGCTGCTGCTTGACAAGCAGTGGGAACTGGGCATCTGGAAGTGGGATTTCACACCAGTAGAGAAGCAAAACCTTGAGGAGGTAATGTGGGTGAAGCACGTGTGTGTATGGAGCTGAAATTCTTGTCAAACTGCTGGAGAAAAACTATTGCTTTTAGGAGAAGTTCAGCAGAGGGACTTGTTTCTTGTGCTTTTTTCTTAGCTATTTATGTGTCTCATGAATTCACTTTTGCTCTGAAAATCATATTCTTTTGAAAATAGTTTTGAAGTAAACATTTCAGAATTGTAAAGAAATAATTTATTTCAATAGCAGAAAATGGGAAAACTGGCTGTCGTTAGGAAGCAGCTGTATAAGGTAAGCTGAGTGAGCAGAGCTGAGAGCCTGAGCAGTGTTGCTGGTACTTGAAGGCTGCCTGCAGCCTGAGCATCTCCGACTGTGTGATACAGCCAGGTTTCATGAGCCAGGTAGTGTTGGGTCAGTGCTCAGACTGTGAGTCTGGAATCAAAACCTGGGGGTCGGCAAGAAGCGTGTTTCCTCTGCGTCGCTGCTGTCAGTACACGAGCACAGATTCAATTTCATCACTGCTGGGAGCAGAGGAGTTGGCTGGACCAAAGATCAAGCAGTACAGTCGTGTGATACACGCTGCAGGGTTGCCTTCTAGGTTAGCCAAACTGAGGGACAGGTGCGTGCTCTTTCCAAAATTTTGTTCTTCTGATCTAGCTCTAAAAGGCTTTATGTAAGGGGAGCTCATCAGTGATCAAAAGAAATGCACAGATTTCTTCCCAGCTGTAACAAATCTCTAGTAAAAAAAATAAAAAGAGATGAGTCAGGCAGCTATATGTCTAATTCTGATACTGATTTTTTTTCACATGTGAATACTAGGAAGTCAAGTTGGTCCTATTTCAACTGTGGCTTGATGATGCAGTAAATCTATGTGGGGGCTCTCGCTGCTGCGGTAAGGCTGCCACAGCCGTGCACTGAACAACACTGTTCTGCATAAAATCATTGCACTGGCTTAGTTTTGAAAACCTTGTCATATTAGGTGTTACCTCTCTGCACCTCACTAATTTTATGCTGGATTAGAGTCCATCTGCTATAGTATAGCTAGCTGAAAGCGAAAATATACTTTGTATCTGGTGTTCTGGCTCCTTCAGCTGAAACGCAGTCATGAGTCCATCTGAATCCCAGTGAAGTTTATACCACTGATGGATCTGGACTTTCACAAAGCCTTACTAGCGAGTGTTGTGTGGTCGCGTGCATGCTTTGGAGAGTCAGGAAGGACCAGGAAGCTGAGGCACACCCTTCAGAAGATGCTTAAAATGACCTAGTTCATGCTGGTGACTTAAGTTGTGCTTTTTATGAACTGAACAAGGTAGGGCTCAGCAGAATGAAATGCGCTAATCATTAAATTGTGAAAAATGTACCCAAGGGAGAGTATATGAATGAAAAACTGTATAACAAACTTAATTCTAGAGTGCTGTGATTTCTGAATGTCTGCATTGGCAGCCTTAAAAATGATTTTAAAACCTATCTTTATATACAGAGTATTATCACATTAGTACCCAGGAACTAAATGTTCTAACTGCTAGCTCAGAGATCTTATCTTTGTAAAAGTGTATGTGAGGTAGAGATGGCTGGATAAAAATTGTTTTGTGTGCTGAAGGAAATACTTTGCAAGCTTCAAATACATTTGTGTCGCCAACACTTGTTTTCCCCTCTATCTTTAATGTCATGGCATGCTTTTATAGCAAAGCCTGTTTATATGTAAATAGTTCCTTGATGGAGAAATTGGCTTAGTCAAGAATATGCAGCAGCCTTCCCGGGGCTTGCAGGTTTTACAGGGCCAGTAAAATCTCTTATCATGATATGCTGCAGATAGGTTAATTTGAGTGGCATATTTGTAATATTTAAATCGTTGGAAACATTGACCTTTCCCCCCCCCCTCCCCCGCCCTTCAATAAGGGACTACTTGAGACAGTAGCTCACTGAGAAAATTGCTGCTAGATAGTGTATGTAGGTTCAGCTAAGCCTATTGCTGTGGTTCTGGTAGTACCCAGAATATATTTTTGTTAAAATGCGAAAGATAATGATTTATTCAAGGACTATGTCTTGGGTCAGGTTCAGATTTTTATGTATCTGGGTTGAAACAAGATAAGCGACTTCTGCACTGAGGCATCTCTGCTGGAAGTACTTCGGACAATGGCTTTTGTGTGCTCTTTTTCTGTAGGGTTTCCAAATGCTCACAAATTTGGTGTGTTTATTATCCCATTGTGTTTTAACAAAATGTTAGTTGGCTGTCCTTAAATTTTGGTTGAGTATAGAAGAATGCTTACATGAAGCTGATTTTCGCGTAGTGTGCGTTATCCACGTTCAACTTTGTTTCCTCCTCAATTGTTCTCTGTCAGGAAAGAAGTGAATCTATTGGTGAGATTGCAAATCATATTTTCTGTGGCTAAGCTACCTCTGTATATTCAATATATGTGAAATGAACATGGTATCGACAAAAAGGCAGCTAAAGTAAAATGTTTCAGTGGTATCAGAAACTGAATACACCACATAGGTGCAGCCAATTGACAGTCCCATGTGTGATAGGATTGACTTCATCCCCACAACAGGAACAACTGCAGAGAAGAATATGCACTCCTATTATTTTTATTTGAACAGATCACTCTTTCTACTGCATAAAAGCCAATATTGCAAAACTTGAACACTTAAGGCTTCAATGCAGCAGCCTCAATGTCAGGAGGGACGAGTACTGGGAGTGCCATCCTTCTGCATCCCTGGTTGTTGCGTTGCTGATCCTGCAGCCTTTTCCATTTTGGAAAAGGTCAGGGGTCCCTCTGAGTGCCGTACTGACTTCCAGCACTAGACTCTGATCACAGTCTGTCTAAAATATACTGCCAATAGCAGGTCTCTTATCACACATGAATACTTTCCCTTCCTGGCTTGTGCCAGAGATTGTTGGGGCTTTTTTGTTTTGTTTTTTAAGGCAAAGAGTTGCCTTATGCTAGTTAATGATAACAAAACATTATCAGTTTATGCCATGTTTCTCATAATAATTCATAGCCTGGACTTGGGATTTAGACCATTATATATGGATTTCATGGCAAAGTGTAGCATCTAGTTGTGGTGAGAAGTATTGTCTATCAGCTTTTTGGTGGAGTAAATTTTTTTTATTTACTACTTGCCTTGTGCAAGTAATTAGAAAGAGTAGGTAATGGGGTTTTTTTGGCATGAAATACAAAAGAATGGACCTTTCTACCCTTCATGAAGTAAAGTAAATTATTTTGCAATAGAAAAACATTGAAGTTGCACTGTAACTGGAATTGTTCATTGGCAGTAAAATGTCTTCCATTGTTAGAGTAGATTTGGAAATTAGAGATGATACTGAGAAAAAAAATTTAATTTCAGTTTTGTATACAACCAGCTACTAAATCTGTACTAATGTACATAATCTGTCTTTTTGGAGGGTAGCTATTTCATGACAATAAGGAAACATAGTGAAACTGTTGGGTTTGGCTTTTTGGATTTAATTCACTTCCTGAGAATTAAGTTAAAATAATCAGGAAAAGCTGTTAATTACCTTAGTAAGTGCTTGCATTATTTTTTAATGGAAAATGGTAACACAGCAAACACTTACCTGTCTTTGGAGGTGCTTTATAACTGCACAGAAGAGTTTGCAATGCTGGGTAAATTTGACCGGTTGTCATGTTTGGAAAGCTGCAGGGATTGTTGGGCCAGTCCATGCATGCTGCTGGCTTGGCTTTGAAGGTAATGGTTAAAAGAAACAACAAAAAAGGCCAAAGAGCTTCTCCCATCACCTTCAAGAGAGCAAAGACTACCTTTGCGGACTGATCCGTAAGCATTTAGGCACAAGCACGCTTTGAGGCTCATTCTTTGTATAACCAACATGTGTCTGATATGTTTTTCTTTAGTCTAAGAATTTCAGTGTTCTGGAATAACCATGATCATAAAGAATTTCAGCAAGTTCAGTTGCATAATGCAGTAGTTCATCTGGATTTGTGTATCACCAGGAGTGAGATGGTCAAAACATAACTTAGCAAGGGTATGGCTATTGCACATTCAGTGTGATTTGCAAGTTCTTAAAATGATAAAATACTCTGAGTTGCAGAATTTCACAATAATTAATGATGTTTTGAGAGTATGAACCTTTATGATAGTTAAAAAGGAAACGTGATGTAGCTCATAGTGAAGTTTGCACAAGGAAACAAGTCAAACTTGAAACAAGTAATCTTTTCCTTTACTAATTATATTGCTTTCTGGGAATTTCCTAAAAAGCTTTGAGTTGGGGATGGACCCTTTTCCCCCTCTTCCTCTTATTTGTCCGCACAGCTACATGTAGAGAGGCAAATTATTCTGCAGGAGGGATGTGCTAGTGTTACATGAATTAGGTTCACTACTTGTTTATTCTTGGAATTTTTGCATTAAAATAAAATACTGGATAGGTTTATGGTGTATGTGATTGCAGCCAAAGGCTTTTTGAATCTCTTTGATCTGATGTGGTTTTAGAGCAAGATATGTATCCTCGTGGGCTTTCCCCTTCTCCCCTCCATCATCACCCAGTTTTCCTTAATTGGGCATAATATTACAATTCCCAGACAAGGCTGTTCTATAAATGGCAATCCATTACAGATGTCGTGTAACCAACCCTTCACTATCCTGAACAATGGCACAGCCACGACACAGACACTCTCGGGGCTTGGGACCCCATGAAGGAGTATTGCAGTTGTAGGGATGGACATAGAAGTGACTATAATTTGCCAGATCACATATGGGGTTTTTTCTGAGTCGCATTATGGAGTTGGCCACTTTCTGTTCCATACAATAATGCTAGACTTATGGCTATACTTGTTCTAATACAGTAAAACATATTAGCGTTGATGTTAATTATGGGTGAAGTGGCAGCCAAAATCCTGAATTATATTAAAGTGGGGTTAGCTTAATCTGTATATTATAACGTTCTGCTTTTTAGTCCATAAAGCATTTATGGGTTGTCTTTACTGACCCCAGCAGTTGAAGAGACCAAATCAGTCACAGCTGATGGTTTTTTTTTTTATTGCTGGTGTATTTAAGAGCACTGCTTAAAGACCAGGAGCCCACTGAAGAGGTACTGTTAGCTGGCATGATTTGAAGTAGGCTCAGCGTAACAGCAGGTTATGTTTTGTCAAGTTTTTTTAGACACTGATGTAAAAGGAAAAGGTTTTAAATTATAATTTGAAGGAAAGAAATGAGACAGCTTTGTGCCTCACTTGTGATACTTTGTTGGTAGTCAGCCAAATTACCCCAAATATACCCCTTGTACAGCTTAAAACACAGTATTTTGATACAGCATTAATCAGTGTGCCACTGTTTTTCTGAGTGGTGCTTACTGTCATAACATTTATAAAATAAAATCTTTCCTTCTTAAGAAGAAAAGCCAAAGGCCTTTAACAGTGCTCTCCATCCTGTTGCTGCAGGATTAAGTAAGCTGAAGTCAGGGTTGCCATCACAGCGGTCCAGGTGCCAGGGAAGGCAATGGCTGATGTTGCTTGCGGCGTGTGGACTAACAAAGGTCAGGCACCACTGCTCAGTAACGTGTAGTGTTGAAGCTATTTCTCTGGTTTATTATTAGAACAGGTCAAAACTTGACTGAAATGTTATGTGTTTTCAGCTCCCTCTTTTCTGTTTGCTTCCACTTGCGCTTAGTGTTGTTATTTTTGCCCAGCCCTACCTATCTGTCCTGGGCAGTGTGTGCCCCCCTTCACTGAGCTAAGGGTGGAAGTCTCGACTGTCTTGTTTGGCAGCCCCAGAGATAGACTCCTGCTTTATTTCTGGCACCAACTAGACTAGGAAGCCTTGTGCTGCAATAACAACCTCCCTTTCGTTGCCAGGTATTGTTGAAGAAATAAGCAGTGTTGTTTATTGACAATAGACCAAAAAAAAAAAAAATCACGAGATGGAGAAGTTGATAGCCTTCGGAAGTTATGGATTAAAAATCAATTAGCAGATGAGAAATTAATACGAAGAACAAAAAAGCTATTCTCTTGATGAAAGAGTTTAACGGTAGTATTAGGGGGAGCAGTGTCAGGACCAGTTTTGCTCCATATGTTTAACAGCGTTTCTAGCAGTGCAGTAAAGAGGGCTATAATTTGATGATGACTTAGAATGACTGACGTTTTATATAAACTTCGAAGACTTTAGATAAAAATTGCAGAATCCACAATGGAATCATGTAAATGAATAAAAACCCGATGAGTTCTTCATTAGTTTTAACTCCTTGGGGAGAATTTTTCTGAAAGTGTTTTTAGACGACTTCTTGAAAACAGTGCCAGCTGGAAAGGCAAACAAAATGCTCAGCTCTTAACATGTGGCCAGGGATGATTTTGGGGTTTTTTTAGGGGGGTGGATGATGTGAATGCTGCTATCAGGTGGGACATTGAGTTACAAAAAAAAAAAAAAGGACATAGCAGAGGTAGTAAAGATCTGTCAAATATTTAAAATATTACGACCATCAGCGTATTCAATATGTTCATGAAAGGAGAGTCTAAAACATGCCTCTTACACATGTTTGTTTTGTCATAAAGCAAGAGGGCTATAACAATGTAAGGTGATGTAGTATTTTACTTTCCTGATTCGGAGAGCTGTTTACAGTGCAGGGATGAAGTCTTTCGAAAAGCCTCCCACAGCAGCATATCGGGAAGAAACAATGAAGGCCAAAGAGAGAAAATCTTCCCAGGGGAATTGAGAAGGCTTCTTTGTGGCTGCAGGCAAATCCAGCAGGGCTATGGAGGGTCAGTAGTCCTTTTTACTATTAGCACTGACTAGTGTGATACATGTTCCTTGCTCATGCCATGGGGAAGCAGGAGCACGTTGCACAGGTGCTCCCATGCCTGCCAGCCACCTTCTTTCCAGGTGAGGGTTCCATGGCATAAGATGGGATGAAAGGCTTGCTCTCCAAACCCCTGTGGCTTGGGCAGGGCAGAGGAGGCTGGGGGGCTGCTTCTGTGTGATGGAGACATTCCTTGCCCTTACAAAAGGCACTGCAACAGTCCCATGCCTCTCTCATAGGTCCTGTTTCTGGTTCTGACCTTTGCTGACTCTCTGAAGTCTTGGTAAAAGGACGAGGAGGCATTCGCTGAGTAGGAAGACTCGTGTCTCTGGAGAAGGGAGGGTGCAGTGAGCACTAGCTGGTGTCCGGCCAGCATGTGCCATCCTCCTTGCCTGTCCGTGGCGTGCTGACAGCTCTGTGAGCTGCGTACGCCTGAGCCAGCGCTTTGCTCAATGGTCCATGTCTGCTGTTTGCCGCTTTAGTGGCTCTCCTCCTATTTGGCAATTGTTGTTCTGATGCAATTTGTTATTTTCACAGATTTTAGCCTACAAAAAAACCCCCTCATCTTGCCAGCTTGTCCATAATTTTCTCTATAGTTATGCAGAAAGTTTGTTGAAGACTGTATGAAGGGCCCTAGTGGGTCAGACCAAATGTCTGTCTCATTCCGTGCCCTGCCTTTGCTTTGGCCGAGAGCTGATGCTTAGTGAGGAGTGTAAGGATGGGGCAAGCATATAATGGCAGCTGTCAGAACACTTTCCTAGCCCTGGCTTTTCATCACTCAGGGACTTTATGATCCACGAATTTTATCTTCATGCTTTAAATTCCTCATTGGCTTTTTCTTAGGTAAATTTGTAATATTGATTTTCAACTCCCATAAACTTTTCTCTTTTCTGTGGCATCCATTCTGCTTTATGTGAAGAAGCATCTCCTTTTGTTTGTTTTCAACTTGCAACATGCTGGTTTCATTTGATATCCCCTATTTTTTTGTCCACCTGCAAGTTTGATTTGAAGGAACCTTGGTTCTTATTGTTTAAACGTAATGTGCTGTCACTGTGTGCCACACTATAATAACACAGTTTTATTGTATTGGTTATTTCATTTTAGGGTTTTGCTGATGTGTAAAGGGGTCAGTGCATACACTTCAGCTGAAGAGGTTTTTTCCTTCAATTTTTTTTAACTTCAGCTGTTTGGTTTTTTTAATATAGGATTAGAGTCTTGATCATCTGTTAAGTTTAATGTAGTATTACTTAGTGCTATATTGCAAATGATTTAGCATTTTAATTCAAGTCTACGATGTGATTATTACCCAAATGTATTTCTTCTCTCACAACTGGGTAAGTCTTGACTATAATAGTAATTTTGGAATATTACTTTATTCTTGAACTGATGGTTAATAATGTTAGTTTTTAGAGAAATAAACACTTTGTGGATGTGTCTCCATCTACTGGAAAAATACTCAAAAGGACCTACACATTTTGCCTATATATAATCTCCTCTTTGCTAGCTAATGCGGCAACAATTTAGAAAACATCGGTGGGAGGTCTGTCAGATGCGGGTGTCAGATGAGAGTCCCAGGTGGGGAGAGTAGGGTTTGAGGGAACAGGGACAGAAAGGGACAGAGGGACACTCTTTCCAAAGTAAAATGTGCAAGAGGTCAGAGAAAGTGTGGCAATGCATGTAAGAACAACAATAAAATCCCTTAACTAGTTAAAGGAACATTTAAAGGACTGGCAAAACAGATGGTGCATAAGTTAAAACTGCACAGGAGCAACTTACCTTCTGCGACAATTTCAGCAAGACGGTTATTTCTGTGGTTGTTACTCTATCATTCAATCACAACATGCAATTACTATAGCAAACCTTCTGTCATATTGCACACGTTTTCACACTTGTCAGAGGAGAAGTCGTAGATTAAACAATATGGTTTAGAGTACTGTTTAGTTATGAATTTTGTAACTGTATTTTAAAGCAAGACAGAAGTGTTCTGTTGAAGCAGACCTCAAAAGAAGAAGAACTTGGGGAATATGCTCAGGAAGAAAAACAAGTATTGGTGGCCATACAGATCCCATTAGCGCAAATGGAAATGTCTCTGTATTAATGCCTTTGTATCAATCTGAAAACACAAGCAATTAGAGCCCCGTTTTGGAGTCGCTGCATGTGCAGAACTTTCGCTGAAATCAATGGGAGCTTGGAAAAAAGACAGAAAGAACCACCGGGGCCTTAATACTAACATTTCCCTTTTTCTTTTATACAGTCTTTACTGTAGCACATGCTACACAACCTTTCAGTTATTTCTTAATTCTCTTCAAAGTATTTGAAAACATGAAATTGTAAAACCAGTTTCTTAAACCTTTACCATCTACAGATGCAAGTTCTTAATTTCATTAATTTTCCTCACTGCTTTGGGATTTTTTTGTGGTTTGGTGTTTTTTTTTTTTTGTTGCCCCCCCCCCCCCCCCCCCCACCGGCCCTGTGTGCTGTATTTGTTCTCCAGAACTGGTATCTCTTTGGCATATGTAGCTGTTTAGATGTATATATGCTGGTGTTGTCTCTCACACTAAATGGTTTGCATGAATGATAAAGTATTAGTAATGCAAGTGGTTGTTCCTTATAATGTTTCTTGAATAATAATGCGTCTGTGGTTTAGACCTCTTCGTTTGTCTTTCCTTTTTAAAAAAAAATAAAGCAACAGCACAAGGATCTTGATATGCTTTTTTAAAAAAAATGAAAAGGGCATCTGGGGGCAACTCAACCAGAAAAGACAGGGAAATCAAAGCGATAGCTATATTTTTCTGTTCCATTTGGATTACTCTGTGCAGTTTTCTTCATTTGGGAAGTACGTGTTTTAAAAAAGAGAGAAATCTTTATGCCTTTTCTCCAGTTTTGCCGCTTCTACTGTTTTAAAAGTATATGTACTAGTTATTTCCATACAAAACATTTGAAAATAGGAAGAATTTGACAAGACATTAAGTGTTACTTGAATCCAATACAAATATCTGTCTGGATCATTATATTAAACAGGAGGACATACAAAATTAAAGTCACGCTTCCATTTGAAATTGTTAACCTTGTATTTTTGCAGCAGCACCTATCGAGAGAAAGAATAAATGTCTGTAACAGAATGAAAGCTGGAAGAACTTAGAAAAAATATACATATTTTTTCAGTTTTTTTTTTACTTTTCCAACACGTGTGATGGCCTTTCTTGCATTGCCATTGAAGTTCTATTGAGACATATCCTGACACATTTACTGATGCCAAGTGAAGCATTATGCAGATTCATTCAACTTGGTAGAAACACTGTTGGAGTTACTCAGAATGAGGAAACATGTCAGAACCTGCAAACCTGGATTGGCCTTTCTTCAGGACTCCTCATTTTCCAGTGCCCCATTGAACACATTGCCACTGATTTTTCCCAAACCTTCTTTCAGGCAGTGTGTTGTTTTCCATTTTCTGAACCAACCCCACTGTACCAGAAAAGAGGCATCCCGAGTTGTTGACCTGTTTTTGGCAATACTGGTGTAGCTTAACTTGTTTATTTGTGTCATTTGACAGCAGTTTGAAAAATGGTAGAAATAGGATTTGGATTGCAGTTCAAGTTGAGGTTTTCTTGCTGCCTGCAATGGCTCTGAATCAAGCCACAGATGGTGATGAGGTTCCTGTAGCTGCTGCTCTTCTTGCACATGCACGCCAGCAACGCTGAAAGCGAGGCAGGGCCTTAGGAGAAATTGTAAAGTGGATCAGAAAACAGATGTGCCACAGCTGTAAGGGAAGCAATAATGAAAGCAGTGAATACAGAACTGGGCGGATGGCAGCTATCTGTCATCTGGGGTAGGGTGGAAGGACAGAAAGGAAAAAGCTAGAGTGGGGTGACAGCAGAGAATAAATAGGGAGGAGAAAAATACTGCTTTGAAGGGACTCACAATAGCTATAGAAACATCTGTAGATACGGTGCCTGGGAACAGTAGAAAATAAGTTAAAAAATACAAATAACCTTGGTCTTTAAAAGAAGTCTCAAGTCGTCTTTAACGTGATTTATGTTACCAGCTCTCCTCAACAGAATTGCAGTTGCGTAATCCACAACTGCTGTTATTTATTCTGGATAAAGAAGACAATTTTGACTGTGATCTCCCTTGACATTTCCCAGGGTCTACTCCTGTCTCATACGTTTCATCATCATGTACTTCTTCAAGGCAATCAGCAGCACACTTGCCTCTCTCAAAAAGAAACATACATTTCAGTTGCTCACCCTGGACCAGAGTGACACAGACGTTACAGGTTAGGGGAGATCAATTGCATAGCTCTGCTCCTCTTCACCTGGGAGGATCTTTGATGTGTTGACAAGGTTGAAATCCAAATAAGACATTAACCCACTGTATTGCAGTGGCTAAGGTGGCAGGAAGGAAATAAAATAGCATCTTATTCAACAAGGTATCCTCCCTTTTTCATTTTACAATCTGTGTCAATGGCAGCTGGAACTATTAGACCTGCATTAAAATTACATATTACTTATATAAATGGGAGCTATAAATATCACAAATAGTAAAACTAAAATTGCACAGAGGTTCAGGAGACAGTATGTCTAAAACCTACAAAATTAAGGACATTTAGAGGAAAGCCTCAATATCCATCTGCCCTTAATTTACCTCATTATTCTTGGTTGTCAGAGAATGATCTCAGTACTGCATTAATGTCACTTAATGGCTTTTTCTTGCAAGGTTGGCTCAGATCTGAATCAGACCACAGTAAAGGTGCAGTGCTATTTTCTTGGGTGTGTTGGTTTAGATGAAGCAGTAAGGACAGGCTAACCTAGTGTTAAGGATGAAGCAGTTGTTGTCACCGCAGTCAGTAAATACTTCTGTTGCTGAATCTCTTTCAAATGTTTTTATATTAATATAGTCTTGTGTGTTCTTATTCCTTTTTCTTTTCATTTGAAAATATTATAAATGTAAAGCTAGTATTGATCTGTGGACGTGACACAATATTGATTTGGATCAGGGCCCTACACACTAAATTTGAGCTCATTAAGAATGTATTAGTAAGTATAACGACCTGTATGCTGGAAATGCTAATGCTGTATTAGGTATGTCCTCCTACCAGCCTGCATGGGCTCAGGCCAGGCTTGCAATGTCTCTTGTCTTCTAAGCACGATGTGTATCTCAGCCTTTGCATCCCCTGGGGTGGAAATCACCCTGGACTACCAGAAGCCTATGCTGGGGCCAGCAGATCTGATTTTCACAGCTGTGCTCCTGGAAATGAGACAAGTGCACAAGACCAAAGATGCTGTGTAGTTCTTAATAAACCCTTTTGAGAAGCAGAGTCTATTCACTGGCCCGGAGGTGCCTGCTCAGTGCTGGCGTGTGAGTATTTCTGTCTGAGGCAGGATTGTGCCAGACAGACCTTTTCCTGGACTGTTTTAAGTTCTCCTTTGCCATCACACCCATGAGGCTGACTACCATTCAGGATGATCTCATGAAGCTGGAGAAGTCTGGCCCATCATTTTTCATTAGAAGTAATTTTATATTGAATCAATGGAAAGAATATTCCTATGGTTAGGATTCAAGAGAAAGAGAGTTCCTGGATATTGTTTCTGGCAAACATGTATGATTTCCTGTGCTCAGGGAGAGATTGGTTTCACCTAAATTTAGCTTAGGTATCTAGCTTCACTCTGTAGTCAGCAGTTCCCCATGAGAGCCATTCATTTCACCTGAAACAGCTGAATTACCCTCTTTATTAAGTGTAGAGCGAACCTTAGACCAGAAGTCCAGCCTCGAAATGGCTTCACTGAGATGAAGCTGGATCTTAGCTCTCCTCTTAGCAATACACACATAAGATGAGGTCAGTGGATCCTGCAGGATCTTGTGAGCAGAAATATGCCAGTGGGGGTGAAATGCCCAAACACTGCTGTGAAGATGGCCTCTCTGGCTAAAGAAATGGAATCCCTTAAGATAACAGGTGTTTTTGAAGTGAGTATACTTAAACAGTATTATTAGTCTTCTGAAAATAGCTGATATCCTTCATTTAAAAAAGTAACAAGGGCAGTATCTGTGTTGTTCTTGTGAAAGAAGTTGCATATTCAAGCTCTTCTTGACAAAATAACTAGACACTGATAGTTCAGGGACTCTAGAAGCAAACCTGGCAACTGCTCCATGCTCTGCAGTACCGAGAAGCTGATGCAATATGGGACGTGTAGGTAAATGTCCCTTTCTCTTTTTGAAAAAGGCAAGGGGATTTTTAATTCTTGCTCTTCAGCATGAAGGAAACTCATAACTGTTCTCTGCTGGGGCTAAAACACACATCACAGATGTGGTTTAAAATCAGTTTGCCATTCATTTCAAGCCTGTTTTGGCATGGGTTGGTATAGAAAGAAAAAAAAAATTTAAAAACTTAAATCTGTTCCAAGTTCTCATTTGATGTTTCAGTCTTTCCTCATCATCGTCTGTGCTTTTGCTCCTTTAATTGGTGTTTGAACTGCAGTGGCTTCTGAACATACTATGCAGATGCTGTCTTATAAACCCAATTATTATGTTTCTGTCTATATTTTTTTCTGTGTGAGAGGTGGACCGAAAACTGGCTGTGCTGCTGGGACTAAAGGGTTGTGGTCAGTGGCACAAGGTCCAGCTGGAGGCCAGTCACTGGTAGTGTACCCCAGGGGACGATAGTGGGGCCAATAGTATTAAAGATCTTTCTTATTGACTTAGATGATAGGGCTGAAAGCACCCCAGGGAGTTTTCAGACAATACAAAGCTGGGAGAAGCAGCTGATACATCAGATGGTTGTGTGCTGCCTTTCAGGCGCCCCGACGGGTGGGAGAATGGGGCAGAGGGGACCTCATGAAGTCCAGCAGAGGGAAATGCAAAGTCCTGCCCCTGGCAAGGAATAGCCCCAGGCACTAGTACATGCTGAGGGGTGACCAGATGGAAAAAACAGCTCTGCAGAGGTAGCTCTGGGGGTCCCAGTGGGCAACAAGCTGGCCATGAGCCAGCAACGCATCCTGGAGGCAAAGCCACCAGCCTCCTGGGCTGCATTAGGAAGACTGTTGCCACCAGGTCAAGGGAGGTGATCCTTCCCCTCTATTCAGCCTTGTGCTCCCCAGTACAAGAGAGACATGGACACACTGGAGCAAGTCCAGCGAAGGTTCACGAAGATGATGAAGGGCTTGGACTGTGTTTCACGGAAAGAAGTGCCGAGAGAGTGTTCAGCCTAGAGAAGAGAAGGCTTAGCGGCAATGTCTGATGGCGGGAGTAAAAATGAGTACCTCTTCCCAGTGGTGCCCATTGAATGGACAAGCAGCAATGGGTACAAACTGAAATACAGGAAATCCCATGTAAACATAAGAAATCACTTATTTACTTTGAGGTTGGTCAAACAGCAGAATAGGTTGTCCACAGAGGTTGTGGAGTCTCCATTCTTGGAGATATTCCAACCTGACTGGCCATGGTCCTGGGTGACTGGCTTTAGGTGGCCCTGCTTTGAGTGGGTGGGTTAGACTAGGCAATCTCTAGACGTGCTTTCCAACCTCAGCTATTCTGCAGTTGCCTGAAACATACAATTTCACTTCTGAGGATTTCTAAATGTAAATGGTTTCTGATTTTTAAAAATGTGCACCAAACTTCTAGTCTGTAGTTCCCCTACAAACTTTTCATTCTAACTACAAATGTGCAAACAGTTTAGAAAAAAAAAACCAGACAACCCCCAGCCCACAACTGAGTTTGTACTTGAGGAAATCAAATAAATTGTTTGACCAACTTTCAGTCCAGGTCTTTATCCAGGCAGTTAATTGAGCTATTACTTTTAATTACTGAAAGGTAATAAATTTGAAAATTTTAAAATAAAAATTTGGTGAGAATTCCTCAAGTAGTGAATCTCTTAAGTTAATTCCTTACTACAGTACTCTACTATCTTGCATAGTTCATTGTAGCAGCTGGTTTCAATGTCTTCAAAAATCTATTTTAAACTCATATAAAGTTAGAATACACAGCTGCTAAAAATGATTTGTAAATCTTGGTAGTGATTCCTCAGTATTTTTTTTCCCTCATTCTCATTGTTGAATGAATGTTCTTTGGTTGAAGTTTTTAATTATTTCAGTAAAAATTAAACAAAATTGTCACTCATCATGTGAGATGAGACACACAATTTGACAATGAGAACATTGCTGCTTTTGTGCCAAGCAGGTTATCAGAGGAAGAGCCTCCCCTGCAGCCCCTTGATCTATTTAGTTTGGTTAACAGGAAATATTAAGGTTGTTCTTTTGGCCCTTTTAACCTCTCAGGTGGCCTCTTTCAGTAACTGCCCTTCTGTATAAATAAACAGACTTAAAGAAAAACTCCAGTCTTTGTGGTAAATATTTATCTGGAGCAGTCTTTAAGTGTAACAAGCAGGGGAAATTTGTGGAAATCCTCTGAAAAACTGACACACATTTGTTTTGGATTTCTGTGTTTTCTGCGTTATGGTAAAGTTGTCTATGCGCTTGTTGCAAATAATTTTTACTAAATAACAGTCCTTCAATCAGCTTTCAGTAGCTTTGCGACAGGTCCTCTCTCAATAATCATTTGCCATCCAGCCATTAGATTTTTATTTTAAACTTAATTACTGCTGTGTGTCACTTTCTAAACCCGTTGTCCTTTGATTACGCAATATTAACTTACATTTTGGTAAATGAAGATGCGTAGAAAAGTCTTGAGCCACAATACAGAAAGGATGTTTCATGTTGGTTTGGAATCTGAGCTTCAACTGCAGTTGCTTGACCAGCATTTTGTCAGCTATCAGCATCCTTTGAGAACCTTCATGTAGTTGGCATGTAAACTTTTAGGAATGTAAAATAGCTGGAGGCTACAAGAAAATTCCCCCCAACTTTTTTTGGCACTTGCATGCCTGGTGTTTCTGACTGTGCTGAACAGCTGGAAGTTGTAGCTCATGAACCTGCCAGTGTGTGAATGAGGAAGCTCCTGTGAATGCCTAAAGGTTTGTGTGTGATGTGCTGTATTCAAGAGACTCACTTTTGAGGCAATAATTACTTTTGTATTCTTTAAAGACAGATTAATAAACATGCTAATATAGTCCGTAATGAAAACTGAGTTTAAACATTCTCCTATTCAATTCTTCCATTTAATTTTTTCCCTTCGTTTTCAGTATAGAGAATTGCATTAGAGTTTTCTATTAATACGTTTTCCTTGAATGATAGCTACTTGCAAAATTTGTTGCTCATTAAATTACAGTTCAGAATGATGACAAATACAGAATTTATGGCAGGAGATTGACTGGGAAACAATAGAAGTTTTTTTATTTTTTTTTCTTTCAAATAGTAGTATAAGGATTTTTAAAAGGTAACAGGATAGTATTATAGTTAGTGGTTTATGAAATTGTTTGGTTTATAAGTTTGATCTAGTAAAAGTAGCGAAACTTGACTCTGAATGGCTGATGTTACTGGTACCTTAAACATGTGTATACGTATTTACCCTGTGGATATTTTTTGTGCAGATTAAGAGATACAATAGACCCTGAAGTTTGTAGGTTTATTGTGCTTTTTGGAGTTAGGTGATTTTATAGAACATGTTATTCTGAAAAGCATCTAAGGCACCCAATTTTTTAAGGAGCTTCGGCTGATCAACAGGAATATCAGTGTAGCTGATACTGAAGTTAGTTGATGAGCACTGAAGAACAGTGCTACAACTGCATTCAGACTGTTTAGGGGCACGGAAATTAAGTTAGGGCAGACTGTTAACAGTCATGGCAAGGGGAAAGGAACAGTAATTTGCTGGTTCTCCTGGTGCTAAGTTGCACTGTTTGATGCTAGTCTTAGGAATGGCTCGTTAGTGCTCTTACATCCCTCTCACTGTCCCTGAGCTCTACAGATTATTCTCCTGTTGAACTGTGGGCGTAGATGGTGCTATTTGCGCTTGCATACCACAAGTCAGTGTCCGCACAATGGAGATGATTTAATTTAAAGTGGGTATGGTACTACTGATGTTAATGCTGCACTGAAATGCTTGGCAAGTGGTACTGTTGCGCACACCTGATGTTACGTTCGTGTGTACCAGCTGCCCAGGTGGATGCTGCCAAGATGGGCATGCATGAGCTTGAAGCGTTTCCAGTTTTGAATCCTTCTTCTTGTACATGGAAAATAATGATTACAATGGGTCTGGAGCATGTACAACTGATGGTTAAATGTCATTTTCTGCCACTAAAAGAAATGAAAGATTAAGTTCATCCAGGACCATGCCTTCTCTGCTTTTTCATATTCCAGCTTGACAACCGTAATTCATCTCAAAATACCTAGAGGGGGGTAAGGACTACAAAATGCACATCACCAGCCAAACAAGGGAAATGAAAAACACCTTATGTCAAACCCCACCGAGCTCTCTCACATCTTCCAATTTCCTGGCTAAGATCCTGTACATTCCTTGCCATTGTAGCACCTCAACCATGTGCTCCAAATGATACACATACACCACTATATTCCCCACCACACCTCTTCACCACTGACTAGATTCAAATTTTAAAATCTTGTCATGAAAATAAATTATTCATTATTCAAACAATTTATACCATTTAAATTAGTTTACTTTGTGGTTGAGCTGATACTTAGCTTTCATAGCGCTGTGCTGCAGTCTTGATAACAGCACTTCATAATGCCATGATGTACATGCCACAGTTTTTTGGTGTTGCACGTTAAAAAATATTCACAGTATGCTGTCTGAACGTGGTGGGATTTTTTCTGGCAGAAAGCATAGGCTTTAGGCAGTAAATAGTGGGTTTTTTTAAAGTCGACATGACAAGTCAGAGGCAGTAAAGTGCCAATGAAACCATTATTAATCTGTGATGCTCTACAAAGTTATTACAAATATATATTTACATTACAGTGAAATTTTTGAAAACAGACATGGAAACTTAAGGTGTGAAAAGTCCCGTATTATACTCTATGCAGCAGAGCTCGTTCTAGCATAGGCAGTTTTACCTTGTAACCCTCTGCTTTACCTCTGCAGAGTCCCTCTGGCATTAACCCTCTTAAATCACAGCAGAGCAGTGTTGTCAGGGCTGTTCTTAAACAAGCAATTTTCCCTCTGCTCACTCACCTGCCACTTCAGTTCATGAGGCAATCACCAACTGTAAGACAATCTAGCAAAAGTGCTCATGGTACTACTTTTAAGACAAGAATGCCTACTGCACAGAGGAACTGATTTTACTGTAATATTTTGATACAAATGAAGGAAGCTGAAAAACAAAAAACTCAAGTCCAACTTTAAAAATAATGAACGGAGGTGCTATTGAGAGTGCAGTTTGACTGAGTTTTGGGTCAGGTCCTCTGAGTGGCAGGAGTGGGGCATTGTCCTGTTGAAGCAAGGACTCCAGTTTCTGCTTATCTGACATGGAGAGTGTTTTGGCATGTAGGTTTTTAGAGCTTTGGGTCTTTCTTTGGTCTGGGTGTTAGCGCTTCTGCAATTTCTTAATGCTGCTAAGGTGCTGTAGGGATAGCCTTTCAAAGTGGAAGGCAAGTTAATTATTGTTGGTCCATAAAACAACAGGCAAAGAGAATTAACTGCACATCATTTTCTTGGCCGCTATGGAAAATACAATTGCACTGGTGCAGTGCTCAAAACTAAGACCCAAGGCAACTTCCCACTTGCTGGCAAATAAAAGGGAGAAGGTCAGAAAGAGAGGCTGTGGACAGCTAACCCCTAGCAATGTCAAGGGGATAAAGGCAGGCAGCTCAGGAGTGCGTGAGGCTTCGCAGGCTCTGGAGGAAGATGATGGGGAAGGGAAGTAGCCCAGCTTGAGCTGATAGAGGAGGGCATCATCTTCATCAAGCAAAGGCTGGCTGCTACCTCAGATTACGGAAAAGAACAGGGAGATGAAGAGACAACTTCTGGAGATCACAAAGGAGCAAGCTGCTTGTTGAATAAATCTTTTCCCAGTGTCAGTTATCTGCTCCTCCTCTAGCAGAACACCTCTATCATAGGTCACGGAGCGCTGGGGCTACATGGAGCATGTTTGCTGCATGGAGGCTCCTGTACAGCTCCTCAGCTCCTCCAGACCAAGATGCTGAGAATGGTAGTCTTTTTTAACATCCTTAGGTTTGTTCAGTTGCAAGCTTTCCTACAGTGGTGGCACAGGCCCTAGCTGGCAAGGACAATGACCAAGAAAAAAGTCAAAGTATAAAGTATATGGCCAATTTTTTGGGGAGGGAATGTTTGTTACTTTGAACTTGCTGGAGAAGCTTGTGTTGGTTGTTTTGTGTGTAACACATTTAACTATCTTCAACCCAGAGATATTAAGACTTTTTTACTTTGTTGAACAATTAGATTAAAAATGTTTCTACTTGCAATGTTAGTAAAAACGACGACTTTTTTATAAGTTCAATGAGTTCTTTGTGATGATTCAGTAATGCAAGTTGTATGAAGGAGTGGCTCTCAAACATGAGTATAAGTCAGTCTGCTTCATGAGATGATGCAGTAAAATCAGAGAAAGCTCAATTTGTGTTTGATATTATTTTTCTCTGCTGTTATGTGCTGGAAGAAAAGTGCTTACGTTATATGTGGCTTGGTCATGGCAGAAATCACACTGGGATGCTGGTGCAGAATGGCAAGCACTTAATTTGAAGAAAGTCCATGCTCTGTGGAGGCAATTATTAGGATGGCAGTAGGAGGCATCTGGTCATGTAGACATAGCCATTGTATTCCTCTAATGTAAAACAGTTAATACATTGTAGCTCAGTGTGAACTAGAACCCCTTGTTGTAGAGAAGCCCTTAAGTATTTAAATACCCAGGTCCCTCTTACTGCAATGTCTTAGAGTCCAACTTGGCCTCCGCATGGTGACTATTGTAAATTTTCCTCATGAAACTCCATTACATTTCATCCTAATTAGCACTGCTGCTGTAGCCTTAGTAAAGAAACCTTAGATTAAAAAGTACCAGAGCCTGAGCACTCACATCCTGTCCTACAGGAATTAAATCAATTTCAGTCTTACAGTATTCATACAGCTGATTTAATTTGGCCTCTTTCTTTAGATGATGGCAGCAGTGTAGTAGTAGGAAGCTTTCTTTAGATGATGGCAGCAGTGTAGTAGTAGGAAGCTTTCACTGTTCTTACTTGTGTTTCACTCCAGAGTTGTAATCCTTTTTGGGTGCTGTCAGGGTAGCATTTCTTATTACCCCCAAAATAAAGCAAACACACTATTTCAGTAGCAAAGGAATTAAAGGTTAGTTAGTCAATAAATAGCAGTTACCAGCAACAAATTAAGATGAGAAATGTTTTATTGTGGAAATCGGAATGAATGTTTCCTACTGTGAAACTGAATTTTTCCTTGAAATCAAATATATAATTAAGATATTATTATGCACAGAAAAGGTTAGAAACCTTAACATCTTTTGTCCATAAGCCAAGTATTGTAGTATGTTGATATCCATGCTGTGAGTTTCCCATTACTGCTCTGCCAGTAATTTCAACCTGGCATCTAGACTAAATTGTCTCCCTAGGAGCCAAGAGGAAACACAGTTGATATGTGATCTCGGGCACGGGCCTTCCTTGAATGAATAAAAGCACTGTCACATTTTATGAAATTACATCTGCTGGTTATATGCTGTGATCATCTCTGAATGAGGGAGAGGGCAGAGCTCATCTAAGTTATGGCACAGACTGGTATTCAGAAGGAGCTTGATGAGATTTTACACACTCTTGTAGCTCCATTCAGATGTGTTTCAGCTGCATGACAGAAACTGAAAGCAAGGTAATGATTATGACGTGTCTACACAGTAATTTTAAAGTAGGTATTAAGAAACACATGCAACACACAAATTGCTAGCTAAAGCTTGCTAAACAGCCTCAGAGCAGCGTATTCTGTGAATGGAGATGAACAAATGCGACAAGTGTCTGCCATGCAATGCTGAAAATGCAGTTGTCTAGTCTTCTCCAAGCAAAGCTGAAAAGGAAGCCCAGTCCCTTGGAGCCCGTTGCCTTCAGGCACTCAGGTCCAGGGGCCCAAATAAATACAGCTGCGATGCGAGATCTTGGCAGTGTGTGCTCAGCCTGTCCCATAGTGCATTGACCAGTCTTGTAAATACCTCAAGATCACCATCAGGGCTTTAAGTAGATGTATCTTGCTTGGATGCCGTATCAGCCATATACCCTTTGCTTTGCACAGATGATAAATCTGCAGAAACATGGAGGGAGCTAGTGCTCTTTCGCTGCCCAGGGGCTGCAGAGCTGCCCCAGCTCGTGCTCACTGAGGTGAGTGGCTTTGCCATATGCGTGGGGATCTGAAGTCACCAGTGGTGGTGCTGCTTACTGTAGGTACCATGTGTGGTGTTGCCCAAGGAGCTGCAGGACTGACGGGATTTCAGAGGTGCTGCAGGACTGTTTCCCCTTGCCTGGGGTTGTGGGGCCAGTAAGAGAAGGAACCCTGAATACTCTGTTACTCATTCCCCATGACCAATAAGAGTATCTAAATCACATGCTGTTACTCAAGTTGTGGAAAAGAATGGAAAATAAAAGACTTGTTTGGAGAAATTCTCTCTTAACATGTGAAACTTCAATAGTTGTGAATTTTAAAATCTGTTGCTAAACTGGACAAAATCATCCTTTATTCCTCTCTCTTATTGCTGGAGCCTCTGTTGCCACCTCAGCCTGAGCTCTGTAACCATGTGTGGGGCTTCGTCCCCCCCACCCCGTCCCCCGTTCCCCCCCCCCCCCCTCCTCATTTCCTTAAAGAGCAGATTTGTTGCTATTTATTAGGTACAAACTACAAAGCTAAGTATTTTTCAGGATGTAAGTTGTAGTGGTTGTGAGAAGGAATGACACTATATTTCTCCCCCACTTTATTTTACTTCAGTATTTTCAGAGGGGAGGGGAGGATGTATTCTTTCCATTAGACCTCTCCTTTCTTAATCACCATTCCCTAATTAATTCCCTGGTTAAATATAAAGCAAGCATTAGCTTTGAATAATGTTTTCCTGTGTGATTAAGTAAAGAAGAATTCCTTTCTTTTGTATGATGACTCATTGCCAGGGGATCTGGAGGGAGCCGGAGGGTGGATATTTGAGACTTTGGTCCCAGGTGCTCTTGTACCTTTGAGCTGTGTTTTCTGTCAGTCCAGAGGCGGGAGGCAAAGGTGATACCACATATCAACTGCACACAAAGAAAATTGTCTCTCTTGTGAAGCCTTGTGGGCAATACAGCTTTGGTTTCTTTTGGTGGAAAACTGACTCTGGCTCACAGAAATGCAAATCTGTAGACAACACGTACAGCTAGGAGAAACATAAATTGTTGTTCCTGCTGGCACAGTGTCTATAACCATCTCTTGTTGCATGATGCATTTTCTTTGGTGTCTGAGCTGACCCCAAAATGTACTCTTTCTTTTCACCCAGCATCTTCTAGTTCCTCTCCCTGCACCAGTTTGCAAGCCTTTGACTTGTACCAGTACAGCTGTGCTGGGTCACACCATAAACCACATGTCTGAAAGAACTGAGGTTAAAAATGAAAGGCTCTGAAACAAAGAAGGAGGTTATAATGAATGAAGGCATGGCAAAGAGGCCATGGAGGGCAGGGTTTAAGCTGGCCAAGCTTATTTTACTACTGAAGAAACATTGTCTAACTCTACCTAGAGAATATGTCTCTTTTTTCCCTACCATACTAGCTTGTGGCATTAATTTTTAGCTCATGGCGTTAATTTTTAGCTCAAAAGGCAGTTTTAATAATGATTCCAGGTTCAAATGTTGCTTATAGCTCAAGATGAGAAAAAGAATGCAGCTTTATTAACATGACAGCAAGGAAAACATATGGAATATGTTTCATATAGTATGAAAATGCCTGTGAATTGACTGCCGTATGAATGAAGGCTACAACATATAAACTCTGAGTGTTGAAAAACAGGCATTTAAAAATACCTTTGGTTTTGATAAAAAGTTCAGCAAACAGAAATCCCACTGATTTTTTTTTTTCTTTCATTTGTTTTACAGGCATTTCCCTGTATTTCAACAGGAATTTATGGTAAGTAAGACCTTAGATGTCGCTTACTGCTTACTCAGTTTTTCCTATTATTACTATTTAAACAGTGATATTTCATATCAGATGTCTCGTCAGTCATTTTGGCTTACGAATCTACTTATCCTCTGTTAACTAACAAGAGACCCAAAGCCTTTGACTGTGACTGGATACTAGTGTGCTGCTAAGTGGGATATTTTTGTGCAATCCTTAGCCTGTGAGCTGAGACCCACAACTGTGATTACACTTCTGCAGCTCCAGTAACTCTTAAACACACTGCTGTGGCTTCAACAGGGAAAAATAGGGTTTTTGCAAAATTTTCCATCCAGAATGCAAGCAAGCAAGACTCCCTAATGTCCAAGACTGGGCAAAAAGTATGCTTTCTTCAAGCAAGCTTACTAGAATAACTTGAAGTTGTTTTAGCTCCCTTGAGTGGTGCTTCCACATTTTTAGTTTATTAATTTACATGCAAATTAATACTGCCTGAAGAACTGGAGGGAAAGGGTTATTATAAAAGTTTGTCACTTGCTTTGTTGTAAGCTTAAGGCAATTCATCACTAATAGTCAGCTGCTTTTTTGGTTGACATTGTGGAAGAAGTTGGCATGATATTTGAAGGAGAAAAAAGACAAGCTGTTCAATATTTAGAAAAAATATGGAGAAATTTGAGAGGACATGCAAATTACAAGAGGACAAAAATAATTTTTCATTTAAAAATAATGTAGGCTGATTTTTCTTTCATTAAGCTTCAATAAATGCATACAAATTATAGTAGGTTGGATTCCTAGTACAACTGAAAGGTTTTATAGAAACATGCTAAGCAGTAATAAATTTAAAAAAATGCAGTCATCGTGTAACACTATAGTATGACAATAGCTGCTGCTGTGTGAAAATAACATATAGTAATTTTTAGATAAAATAATGTGAGTTTTGACTAATCAGATACTGCAGATGCGGGGGGGGGGGTAGAGGGAAGTGACAGGAATATTTAGGGTTGTTTCTTCTTTTTCAAAGACCTTTTATTTAAAATTGATTGTTTGATGATTGTAAATCTGAATTAGGCTTCAGAAGGTATAATCTAAATTACTTTGAGTGCTGTACCCTTTTCTACTTGAACTGCACTTTCATTATTGGAGAACGTGCAGACGCCATTTCCACAAACACTAGAAGTCACTGGATGTGAATCTGGTTTCAGATAAAGCTCTGCCTTGGTCCTCAGTTCAGGTCCTCCTCTTGAATTTTCAGGGGAGCTCTGCATTTTGGTTCTTGACTCTTTGGCTTATATGTTGATCTTTGACATAGACACATTTTTGTTATTAGTTTACAAAACCAGGCAAGACATGGTGTAAACATGTGGAAATTGCTAGTAATTACTAGTAAGTGGAATGTACAAATAATAGTTCATTTTATTTTAGAATTGGCCTAGGTAATAGAAAAGGTCTCAGCAGGTGAGGAATATGGTTCCCTGAAGTCGGTAAAGAAAGTTGGAAAGGATCTCTGGTAGGAATCTTGGGTTTTCTTTTCCTGAGGTAACAGAAGCTTTTCTTCAAGTAAGCATTGATTTTAACTGGAAAGCTGTGGCATTACTGAAACATTGAGTGGCAGATGTTTTTCATAATTGTTTGCTGTTTTCACCTTTGGAAATTAATTAAGACACATTTCTGCTACAATACTCTGTTTTTCTGATGCTGCTTTTTTTTGTCTGTTTAGGGAACACAACCTCTCATTGATTTTACTGTTTACATTTTAATAAATACTTTCTACTCCTCAATGAAAAAAATACTTGCCTTCTTTCCAGACGCTCAGACGTACTGCCTGAGAGTAGTAATTAAACAGGCAACTCTGCTTCAGGTGTCAATATTTTCAAGAATGTTTGATAGCAGTTGCAGCACTAAAATTATGCTGTGTGATGTGTTTGAGGTGTAAAGTACACCAAAAACCTGCAAAGCTATGCTTTCATCTTCCTGGTTTTGTTGGGTTGGTCCCCTCTATACATGCACATTCCTTTAGATAAAGTTAGCATCTAGACAAGCAAGTGGATCAACTTAATTCCTGGTGGCCTAGCTGATTAGTATTGCTTTATGTATTGTGCAGTTAACACTGGGCTATCCCAATAAAATGTTACTGAAGGAACATACAGCCTTTATTTCCCACCTCAGATGCGTACGAAAAACACTGTCCCTTCAGAAACCCTTGGCTGAGAACTCAGTTTCACCTCCAAATGGAACTGGACAAATTTGCAAGAGATCAACTGAGTGTATCCAATTTAAGAATCTGGATTACATTCTGCTCCAAATTCTTGTAAATGCTTAGATTGCTTGCCTTTTCTATTATTATTAGGAGAGAGTAGTCACGCTTCTCTGGAGAGCAATCCTTTCTTGTGTGCATCACTGCAGAGCACTCCTTTTCTCCCATAAAAAGGAAACTGGAAAGAAAGAAGCAAGCAAGCCTTTTTCTGAGGTTTTGGCGAAGGGCAGATTGCTTTTCATGAGAAGGGTGTTGGATAGAAGAAAGATCTGCCTTTCCTCCCCAAACACTTTCCTGATGTTCCATTTCCACCCATAGCACTGTGGATGCTCCAGCTTGAACAAGTTAAAGTCCCGAGAAGGCCATTTGCCATTAAAGCACTGTGCCAGGAGTCAAAACTTTGATTTTAATGTGCTCCTATTTAAAGAGTGCTGGCAACAAATGCACTCATGAGGGATCTTTGTTTTAGAAGTCTGATAGCTTCAAATGAGGGATTAAATCTTTAAAAAATGAAGTAGAAAGCAACCAATGCTGAATGTTTGTAAGGACTGCAAAACAAGTAAGGGTCTACCCACAGGCACTTTGGAAAAGAAAAAAGGAGCTGCTATCTTTTCCTCAGAGACCCCTGTCACCTCTAATATGCTTATAAACTCATGATCAGTCTAATAAAGCAAACATTGTAAAGACTCATATCCCCATGGATGCCTGGGTTACTCTCTTCTCTTGTAATAAATGTTTTCCCTGGTATCAAGAGCTTGAAGTTTCCATAAACAAAACTGCTTCAGGAGGAGTACAGAGGACGTGTGTCACACCCATATCATTAGGGAGGTCCTGGCATATCAAGCGACAGATCCTCAATAGCTGTTCAATAATACTCAAACATGAGCAAGAGTGCAATCTTAACCTTATCACAGCTTTTCTGTAGGCCAGCTAGATTTTTAGGGATTTTCTTACATTTTGTCTCTTTTGCCTTTTTCAAAGCAATTTTACTATCTGTTTAAAAAAAAAAAAAAAAAAAAAGTGATAAAAATAAACCTACAGAAAAATCTGTAGTCTAGAAGGGAAAAAGTGTTATTTTAGGCTTTAGTGTGTCAGATTTTCACCTTATACACGGTGATTCACCGTTTACACATCCACTTTCCCCATAATTACCATCTTGTTATGTCTGAGGTACTGCCAGAAGTAGGGGAAAAAAAAAAAAAGGCAACTTTCTTCAGTAGATTTTATGGAAGAGCACCTCATTATCATGTCTTTAAGAAACTATCCACAAATTCTGGTGTTTGCAGCCTGCAAAGTGAACAAGGATGTCTGATAAGGTGCTACAAACCTTACAAGCTGCAAATGTAAAACAAGGCTCTGCAGATGGATACGAGAAGACAGGAATTTTCATGTCTGTCACAATACTCTGTTGAGAGATAATTATGGGGTGGACTACATATGGAAGGAGTTGAAGATGTTACAGTCTATGCGCACCTATTTGTTACCTTCTTACTGTGATTTCACAGTAATGCAAGGTTTGGCTTCTGTTCCTAGATACTTATGTTGGCAATGTAAGCTGCTCTCTGGCAAAATAAGCAAGTATTTAAATGTTATTTTAAACTTAAGGGAGGGAAAAAAAAAGGAAAGATGGGGGAATAGATAAAACTTTAAGAGATATCTCCAGTTGCTATTTCTTTTTGTCTCTACATCAGTACAGCTGTGTATTTTGCCTTAGCTTGACTTTCACTATAAATGATATCAACTGTCCTTTCTGAGAAAAAAGATAATGGCAGCTCTTAGCTTTTGTCGTGAATGTATATTTGTACTTCTTCTAAAGACAGAGAGAGAGAAAGGGAAAGAAAAATACCAAAAACCATGAAGGTGCAGAATGTCTGCAGTGATTTAGGCAGTGGAAACGCACAGTTTCACCACATTTTAAACACCTTTGTTACATTGGAATAAGACTTGTTTCTTTTATAATCAGGCCACTTATGCTTACTTGTAGCTTTTGGCTTGGTCATGGCAAACATTGCAAGGTTAAATTTATTATGTGTTGCTAAAGAAGACTCTGAAAAGCAAACTTAGAAAGCAAGGAAAGAAAAAAAAAGAGAAAAGTATGCAGTGTGTATAGGAAATAGAAGCATATAATATGTTCTCAAGGCAGGATGCAGGGAGGTATCACAGATCCTCTGCTCTGCTGTGTTTATCTGGGGAGAGAGGTCCCTTGGTCTAGTGCCAGCTTGTGTCACAGCTGTTTTGACCTCCAGTGCATCCTCCTCAGTATCCAAAGAACGAATCAACCTGCCAATCCACAGAGGGCTGGGACCATATCCATCATCTTTTCTTCCTGTGAGGTGATCCAAGATAGATTATAACAAGGGATTAACTGACAGGTGCACTACTGAAGGATTATAAAAGCCCTCTGAAAATCTGAGTCAGAAGACTAAACCAAATGTTTTCAAAAGCAGAATAACTTCCTGACATGGGGCTAAAGGTTGAGACAGTCTATTTCCATCTTTCCCATCTGTTTCTTCTAATTTTCTGTTGGCATTTCATTCCTAAGATATGTATTTCTTTAATGAGTGTCCTGGTTTCAGCTGGGATAGAGTTAACTGTCTTCCTAGTAGCTGGTACAGTGCTGTGTTTTGAGTTCAGTATGAGAAGAATGTTGATAACACTGATGTTTTCAGTTGTTGCTCAGTAGCGTTCAGCCTAAAGTCAAGGATTTTTCAGTTTCTCATGCCCAGCCATCGAGAAAGCTGGAGGAGCACAAGAAGTTGGCACAGGACACAGCCAGGGCAGCTGACCCAAACTGGCCAACGGTGTATTCCATACCATGGGACGTCACATCTAGTGTATAGGAACTGGGGGGAGTGGGGGCAGGGGATCACCGCTCGGGAACTGGCTGGGTGTCAATTGGCGGGTGGTGAGCAATTGCCCTGCGCATCATTTGTACATTCCAATTCTTTTATTACTACTGTTGTCATTTTATTAGCGTTATCAGTATCATTATTAGTTTCTAATTTTCTGTTGTATTAAACCGTTCTTATCTCAACCCAGGAGTTTTACTTCTTTTCCCAATTTTCTCCCCCATCCCACTGGGTGGGTGTGGGGAGTGAGTGAGCGGCTGCATGGTGCTTAGTTGCTGGCTGGGGTTAAACCACGACAATGAGCAATTCTAATAAGGGTTGTGCTGTCATCTTTCCAAGGAAGGAGTTAGCTGCAAATTTTTCAGAGCCACTATACACAAATGTATAATAAGTAACCATGAAGCAGTCTTGTCTTTATCTCCACTCTGGTGCTTTGAGTCCCTGTAACCATCACAGTGGCCTAATGCTGTACGTGATCATCAGCATTTGAATATTGTGATGTCAATTATGGTGACCTAGGAAAATGGATATTATCATATATATAAATTCTCTGTGATTGGCTGGGGGGGCGGGGGGGGGTGGGAACGGCGAGAAAATCCAGTAGGTTCACGTTAAGAAGATTGTCTCTTAATTAAGCCAATTTTTTAACCTGACCAGCAGCCTCTCATCCCTCAACTCAGACTGCATCAACTTTTTTGACACTATTATGTAGTTTTAACAGTAATTTTTTGGTAACTCATTAGGAAGTTACTTGCATTTTGTTATTTACACCATAATTCGTGTAATGTAATATTTTAGTGAAAATGAAGATATATGAGAACTCATTTTTTGATGCTTCTTTTGGGACTGATCTCCAGTTAACTCAGATTATTATTAAAATTAATAATAGTAACAGCTATGAAATGACTACTATAATATTCAAGTAATCCTAGAAATCTAATTACTACTTGTATAAAAATTTGTTGCATGCATTATTTAACAGTGTTCTTATTTCAGACAGTGTAGTGTCCGTGATACTAATTGGTCTCTTCCCATATTTTAAATACTAAAAAAAATATTACTGGAAAGTGTAAATCAATGAGCTCTCAACAGTCTAAAATTAACATTCATATGATATATTTAGCAAGGAGAAGCTCAAACTTGATTCCAGACAGGAGACTTAATAAGTTCTCTTTTTTGGTGGAAATTGGCATTTTATGGATATTGTAGCTAGACTATCTAGAATTCTATCTATTCTGAAGTTCTTGCTGACTGGTCCAGCTTACAGCATTTCTGCTGAATACTAGAGGATAAATCCTGTCCTTCATTAAAATGGCATTTAGTGATTGTCCTTGAAAATTTCCCTTCGAAAGCTTAGGCTGTTGAACACTGAATACTCAGTTGCCTCATGGCCTTGCTTTTTTGTCTTTTCCCTTTTCATTGTAGGAAGAGATACAGAGTCTATGTAGTTACTTTTTTCTTTTAAAATTGGCAGAAGCATGAAGAACTTAAGGCTTTATAAAGTCTGGAAAGCCTGGCTCCTTCGTTAGGCTCACTGCTCTGATTTTATATTTGTGTATATTAATTGCCCCTGTCAATCCTGCAACTTTTGCGCGCACTCTTTAACTTCAGTCTTGTCTCTACTCTGCAAGAAACAATTGTTTGTGTGCTCTCTTCCTCTTATTTCATAGTGTCTTACATCTTGAAGCTCATGGCTCATGTCTAGTTGCTTTTGGAATGACCTATGCAGATACCTGCAGACTATTGAAGAAAAGCCAGTAACATTTTCAAAGGCATGAAAACCACATTGTGCTTTGGATGCTTTTCCCCCATTCCCTTTCACTTTTTGTATATTTTTTTCCAGGCAAACTATTCTGCAAAGCATAAGATTTGGAAAAGATCTGTGGTATTCAGAAAACATATTGCTGATATCACAAACAGGGCTTCAGCTGGTCAGATATAATGTTTGTTTTGGTATTTGTGGTTTTCCATTCAAAGAATTAAGAATGTCTCAAGTACCATGATGAAAGTTAAAATTCTGTATTGTTATATACCAACAGTATCACTTAATTCCCTTTTCTAAATTTTCCAGATTGATGTCAACAAGATAATCTTACGTGTTTGTTCTGTGGCTTTACAATCAGGAAAAGCTAAAGCTTTTTGAAGCTAATTTGTTAAGAAATTAATTTAAGTAAGAAAACAAAGATATATGGACCTTGTCCTGGAGACATTAAATTAACATGATACGTGAAGTATAAAATACTTCTTGGTAAAAGGCCCAATTATCACTATCCAAGATTTTTCTTTGATGTAATCTTGTCCCTTCCCCCAGAAAACAGCATGTCTGTAAAACTAAACTTGGAGCCCAATAAGTTAATGAATTCCATTCTTTGTGTTGGCTTTAATAAGTGTGGAACGTACCACAGCATCGTGGAAGAAGTGAGCAGCAGAAGGATGCCCAAGGTCAAAATTATGCAGTTTCATTTTATTTAGCTTTAAATGTATATAAAGGAATGAACTGGCCCAAGATAACTTAAAAATTACTGTCTCAAATAGTTAAGAGGCTACTAGCAACTAGTCTAATCATTTGGATACCTATTCAGATAATTAAATCAACCAACCACTCAATTAAATCCAGTGTGTATATTGCTATTCATGACTGCTTCTCTGCATTTATATTTCACCTTGAGAAGTAAAAATTCAGAAGCAAAGACAAAGATGTGCTCTCTTAGGGTTCTCTGAACCCTTGAGCAACCTTATCCAATTTTGAAATTGTTCCTGCTTTGAGCAGAAGGTTGGACCAGATGACGTCCAGAGGTGCCATAGCCCTTCCAACCTGGGTTTTTCTGTGATTCCAAGCTTCTTACATGTTTTCTTCATTGTCAGGTGAGATTCATATCACAGAATCACACCATTACCTCATATTCCTTGGTGAGATCTCATCAGGTGCTATAGCAAAGCAGGTTTTCTTTGCAACAGGAGAACATTGTGGTGTTGTGGGTGTCTTTTAACCATAATCATGATTAAATATAGCGTGACAACTTAGTAATTATAAGAACATGTTTTTCATGCCTTCCCCATTTCTACAAAAAATATTGTATATGAAGTGTGTTACTTCCGAGTTTTAAACATATTGTAAAAAGACAGACAGCTAGTTTAATGGTTTCAGTCAAATTTCACGATGCAACTGAGCTTCCTTGAAAGGAGGAACTTAATATAAAATTAATCTAGTTAAAGAAGAATAGGTATCATCCTGACAGCTGTAAAACTGCTCCTGGGTTTGAAAAACTTACACTGGGGCTGATGTGTGTTGTATTAGCAGCGATTTCATTTACCCCTGCACTGTGGCATAACTAGTCTTGTATGTAATCTTAGTTACACAACACACATTTTCTATACTTTAGCAGCTAGAAAAAGATCTAAAAAGTGCCTAGGGTATGATTTTTAGTCCTAGATCATCACCCACGATCATTTTAATACTGTACAATTGTTTTATCTGACACTTACAGATGAAAACTGTTAAGTATATTCAGTTAATATTGAATCCCACTCACAGCTTAAAACTTCTTATTCTATGAGAACAGAATAGTCATATTACTCTGTGCTTGTGCGTCCTTATGTAGCTTTTAAAAGCATTGAGACACCAAAGTTGACTAGGAATAATATTCATGGTGTGATGTATATCAATTAGTTTTACCACAAAGGTATTAACTGTATCTTTTTGAACTTCTGTGACTGCATTAGGTAGTAACTGCCTTAGGAAAACAGCTCCTCTTATTCTTTCCTTATTTTTAGTGCACAGTGATAGGCCTGGCCACAGAATATTGTGGAGTTGCCCCTTTTTTAGCTTATATTTTGTTCTCCATAGCAGACATTGTCTCTTACTGTGTATTTATATGATACCTATTGTAATGGGCCTAGTCAGCATTGGAGACCCTAAATACTACTCCAGTACAAATACAGAAAGTCACCATATATATAAATTTACTCTATGTTACCAAGATCATCTCTCATGTTTGGTGTCTGAAGGTTGCTTCAAGAAGTGTGGAAGAAGCGTATGTGAGAATATTGGGGCTTCTAGGTGGCCCGTGAAAGGTGAAAAAATGTATTGCTGTTAGGGCAAATACTTTTTCTTTCTTCTGAAATGAAAGAAATGATCAACAGTATAGACCTGCTATTCTGAGTCTCATCGAAGTACCGGAAAGACAATTTAAAAGTGTCTCTGCCTCCAAGGGTTGTTCACTGTGTTGTCCTTTTTTTCTGCATCTTTGTTAGATAGGAATGCTACCATATATCATTGGAAAGGGCAACTGCTGCTGAGGCAGAAGAATAGCGAAGTCAGATGATTCAGTGTAATGAATGACTAATTCTGTTTCTAAGCCAGGATTCTGTTTATAAGAGGTATTCTGCAGTTCTGGATACCACAGATCTGGGTGTGGTTGTGTTAATGGAAGGCCATCTTGAGCCTGGAAGAGAGTTGTGCCCTTTTGTTTTCAGAAGGTGTTTAAAGCCATTGTATGCTGCTGACTGTTGGAAACACATTCACCTTTCTTCTGTCTGAAGATGTGATATCTGAGACAATAGTATAAAATACAGTGAATTACAACAATGGAAGGAAGCATCTATTACAGTGGTCTGAATGTTTGTGAGGTAAAAGGGATTTATTTTTATTTTTTTTAGCTGAATATAATAGATTTGTTCACAGGCTTTGAATTTATGCAACTTGAGTAATTTACTGGTGATTGTATCAGTGCATAAAATTAATTGCATGCATGCATTGCTGGGACTGTGGTATAATTTCTCAAATTCCATATTAATAATTATTAATAAAAATCAGGTTGTTGTGGAATTGTGTCCTATTTCATTAATCTATCAGAATCTGATTATTCAATTTAAGCTAGTTGTCTATATCAATTAAATATTAAACAGCTTGTGAGAACGTGTAAGGTTTACTGCAGAGGAAACACAGCAAGAGTCAAAATTTACCTTTCTGTGAGTACTGTTCAGGAGGAAGTTTGAATGCTCTTAAGAGCTTCTGTACAGAGCAGAATCATTGCTGGTTTTGTTTACTTAGCAGTAATAGTATGCATATTAAATTCCCCTTCAGGCTTACTCAGGCTGAGGTATTCAGGAACAAATGTGCACCTTGTTGAAGAGTGTTAAGTCAGAAGTTCAGTACGTCTTAACAAGGGGACTACAAAAACAAATGTGGATGGTCTTTTTGTGTACCTGCCAGGCAGGCAGGCTAGAAGTCAACCATTTACTGAAGAGCTGGTTTTGGTGGGGGGAGTCACCTTCTGCTTTAAAATACACATTGGGTCATGTTTCTGCTCAATAGAGCTGAATTCAGTTTATTTCTGAGCTGTCACTACTGCCGAATAGCACTGTTTCGAGGGGTATTCTGTGAGAAGACTAACTGTAATTGGCAATCCATTTCTTCATTTCCATGCTATAGCCAGCCTTGACAAATTAATCACAATCAAATACAGGCTGAGGGAAGGGGGTGACCTATGTAGCACAGAAGAAAAATGAGGCCTCATGCCAGCACGACAGACTTAATCTTTCAATTCACCTCATTAGACTGAATGAGGGGACTTGTTGGTGTGCCTGTCATCAGCACCACCCATAAACAAACTGTTCACTCTCAGTACTAGGATTTGGCGGGTGTGATAAAGGTTATTGAGTGCCACCTGGCACCTCATTGATCACTGCTGTGGGACCAAGATCACCTGGATTAGTCCTGAGGAGGAAGAGCACTGTGCAGTGGCTTACAAGATCCCTGGAGAGAGCACAACCTAAATTATTGTTGTGAAGAGTGATTTTGTGTCTGATCCCACAGACACCAAAATGGCTCCTTGTTTTGGGTGGACATGTTATGGCTACTGCACAAGAAGCCTGTCACAGCAATGATTATTGCTAGCAGGTCTGAGTGATGATAGCTAGTCTCTGAAGTAGTCCCAGGGAATAGGACCTAGGTTGGTTCCAGATGGAAAGGAAAAAACATCAGCCTGAAGAACTAGATTTACTCTGTCAGCTATGAAAAAAAACTTGAGGTCTTTTGGTGGATGTCTTAGCTTTCTTCTTATGTACTTCTTGGAATGGTGCAGCACGTGTGTGGCTTCTAGGGTTATATTTGGAATATTAGACCCAATTTTAACTGACCTACTTGTAATAATGTTCTTCATACTATCTACTGCTATGATTTTAGGCTTTCATCTCATAACTAAAATGGAAACAGAGCTAAATTCACACTGGAGTAAGTCAATATACTTTGGTTTCAGCGAAGCTGTAGTGGTTTCCACTAGCTGTGAAATATTCCATTGCATTTGGAGGGGTAAATGTAGCTTTTTGTAATTGACCCTATTCACTTTGACTGTAACTTCATTGACTTCAGCAGAGGAGAAGTCTGGTCTAATCTATCATTCCTTTCTTATAATATTAATTTTGGGCAGAGAAGACTTTACTGTCTTACTTTTTCGTGAAAGAATATCTAGCCCCTTGTAAAGAACATTACTTTAAAGTCTGATCTGTAAACGATTTGTGTGTGTCTCTTTTTATTCCTTTCAATATATTACTTACGAGAGAGTAGAGTGCTTGCTTTCCTATATATTACTAGATGATAAACTGTATCTATCATTTTCCAATTTAGTTTTGGACAATGCAGCATATAACTTTTTTTTTCCCTTTCCCTTCTCTCTGTGATGTTTGAAAGAACCCTTTAAGAGAAATAATGTATAATACTATTTATAGGGTAATAATTTACTGCATGTGATGCTGTGGCAGTGGAAGACTTTCTGTCCCCTTCTATTTTCATTTCTCTCTGGAAAAAGAACACTAAACCTTCACTTTCAAGGAGCTGGAAATATCCCATATGGAAAATACCATCTTTCGTCACACATTGTGACATGTTCTGTCAAAAACCAAATTCCGGTTTGCTTAGTCAAATTGAGTAGCACTTACAGGTCACTTGTTGAGTAAGGTACTGTTCAATGTGAATAATGTTATGCTGATCCTGCATGAGGAGGGCCTGTTTCAGACATCCCTGAGCTAAATAAGAGCCAGTATAAATGTCAGCATGTTGTTCCAGCTGGCGGCCAGGTAGCGTGTTTTCTGTATCCATTTCCCTGTTTCTCAGTTTTTATGACGAAAAGCATATTTCTAAAATGGAGAAGATGACAGCGTGAACTGTTTGGCATTCTGATGAGGAAAAATACAGAATAGGAAGATCTAGAACCTAATCTTAAAAAAAAAAGTTGCATCCTTAGGATAAGAGTAAATCAACTGTTCCAGCGGTGACCAGCATGTGGTGCGTAGTTTAAGCTTTATGTACCAGTTCATTATCTGGTGTTGGAAAAAATGAGTATCGGTTTTATGCAGAACGCCTATCAGCCTAAATTGCCCAGTGTAGGCTGTGAGCTGTAGACAGTGCAATCATAATAGCTTTTCAACTGATGCATTTTTATGGCTTCAGAACATCAATCATTTTCTTATGCCTTTAATTACCATAAGGTAGTTATACTTGTGTCCATAATAGGTGCTAAACATTATGCCACTGATAGGTTTTTAACCATTCTTTTTGTTGTAGCTAGTAAACACAATATAGCAGACCATTATGAGTCCAGAACACTTTTTTTAGGTGAGTGCCATTAGGAATATTACTGCTGTAAGTCCAATGACATTTTGAGCTGTATTTGCTATCTGATTGAAGTCTTCTGGGTTTTTTTTCTGGCTTTAGGGATGAGAGAAAAGAACAATTTGGTTGCTAAACAGGCATTGTTTAATTAAGAGAAGATTATTTTTGTCCCTTTTAGAAAAAGAAAGCCTAGTTCCCACAGTGAGAAAGAAAGGAAAAGTTGCTGCCTTTTCCACAGTACTAAATACAATATAGAAGAAAACAGTGATGCTACTTATATGCTGACTATGCTGGTCAGTGCTCTAGGAATCTTTTTGACTTCATAAATTATAATTTACTCGATTTCAGTAAAGCAATAGTTTACTTATATATAGTAGGTTCTTCACTAAGGAAGATGTGAGATTCAAAGCTCCCTTCTAATTAAAGCTGTCAGCCATGATGCAGGTAATGAGGATGCATTTTGGCAATGCTTCCATGTCATTCCTAATGAGGATTTCAGGTTGAGGCACCTTATACCAGTCTCGTTATTGTGTGGCCTGATTGATGATTTGTCACCATTTTATTGAATATAGATAACCAGAAGCAGTGATTGTGTTTACCACGCTTGGCAACCAAGAAGTGGAGAATGTACAACTGACAAAATGTACGAGAATCTCTAGCTGTTTAATTTATGTGCATACACAAGGTTTTATCAACTCCCTGTGTATATTTTCAGCTGATGTTTTTCAAAATTGTGTACAAGTGACATGCAAATACTTAACTGCTCTACTAGTGAATTTCTTTAATGCCAGCATATTCAAAATTGTCTCACCCAGGGCAGTCAGTGATGTTCTAGCTGTGGAATTTTATGCATTTTATGGTAAAGAATTAACTTCCAAATCTTTTCTTAGCTTGTTTCATGTTTTCAAGATTTCTTTTCCTAGTGGTTGACCTTCTTCTGAGTTTCTGATGTTGATTACATGGCATTTATGCTGACCTTAACTAAGCTGAACATTTTCTGAAAAGGAAAAGATAGAAATGCTTCTCCATCAGCACTTATGCCAATAAAACATAGACTTGTAGTTCATAAACATATATTATGTTTAAATTACATATGATTTCAAGAAATTATCTACTTTGAAAAAATTACATTGGATAACGAATTATGTTTACTTAATAGACCAATTTTCAAAATTATTGAAGTTTCACAGAATCAAAGCTTCTGGCTAGGAAGAGGTCACCTTGTTATTTGCACTGAATATATTTCAGCCTTGGCTCCACATTTTATCATTCTTGGTGTCTTAAGTTTTCTCTTACCTCCACAATTTTTTTAATCTACTTATTTTTATTATTTGTTTTTATGACTCTTGCTGTCAACATATTTCACCACTTTTCTACTTACTAAACAAAATGGTTCTGCCTGAATTTCATGCATAGCCTTAATTTTCTAACTTTTAATGTATGATCCGTGCTATTTAGGTTATTCTGTATTTATTGCTTGTTTTTGTCACTGCCTACTAAATACATTAATGTCTGTGGATCTCTAAATTTTAAGGCTCCTCTCTTCCCCTAAAATGTCAGAACTGATGAAGAAACTCTTCCTCTTCCTTCACAACAAATCTAAATATCCACTAAGTAAACAGTAGGAGGTAATCATGTGCTTCAATTCAATCCTGAATTACCTGTCTATAAGTTTCAGCACTTAAGACAGTATCATCACATTAGTACATATTTGATGCAGTTATTTAAAAGATACTTTTATTAAAAAACAAAACCAAAACCTACCACCAACAAAACACCCAGACAATCCTATCTAAGCACTATTTGGCTACTCCAGTTCCACCTGCTGTGAGAGTGTTCACCCTGCAGATTCCCTCAGCCACCCTGTGTCCAGGCCTCCCCAGGTCTGTCAGTCTGCCTGCTTGCTAATATATTTCAATCCCAGGGAGGGTGGCTGGCAAAAAAACCCTGGTTGAAGCTGTTGAAGCCAACCCATCCCACTAGATTCCGACGAAAACAAAGGATGTTCACACAAACATTTCAGCCAGCAGGTCTGAGTGTAGAGTTAACTCCTGGGGGACAGAGATGAGCTGCTTGCAGCAGTAGCATCTTCATTTGTTAAAACTGGATATAGAAGATGATGTTTTTCCACACTCTGAATTTCCTTTGTTAAAATTACTGTGTGGGCTTTTTTTCATTTGTTTACTGAATTTTCAAAAGTACTTCATTCCTTTTGAATCATCAGTTATTTTCAGTGTGTAGCTGCTGGTATTATCCCAGTCTTACATACACAGAACAATGAGAAAGGTATATGTGGAATCTGATGGGAACTGATAGGATACAAGATCCATATTAAAATTTCAGCACAAGAAATGTCCCAGAAGCTCACACATTCATTGTTTCCTCCTTTGACTTAGCACTATTATTACATGCTAGCTCTTTCTTCCAATAGTGTTCTAAGCCGTTTTGAAACTGTTTGCAAAAGCTAGTCTGACTGCTATCCTTAGCATTTTTTTTTCCTCCTTCCTGCTCTTTCAATCTGTATAGAAATTTTTTTCCCAAATTCCTATTGGAGAGGGGGTTTCTTAAATCGAGTTCATTTCCCTTCTTTTGGTGTTTGTGTGGATTCAGGTTAACTTGAAGCAATGAGTCTTTCTGTTCAAATTCATTTGTGTCTTAGAGGTTTAATTGTAATGTCCTTTTTGCCAACGAATACAAATCCTCCTTTTTCTGACCCTTCTAAATCTTGGAGATCCTTCTTTCATTCGGATGTCCACCACTTTTTTTTCTGTGTTCCTAGAATACTTTTAAGTTAAATACCGAGTGCTGGATGTGTGGTAGTTTTAACATGGCTTGATTAGTATCTGTTACAGTGTTAGTATAATTTATTTTTATTTATTCTTAACTATTTTAGGTAGCGACTGCACCTTTATTTGGTTTTTGAAATAATTTAAAGTAGTAATGTTCAGACTTTGTGGCATAGCCCTACAATCTTTCAGTCCATTATTCTTTTCCTGTCTCCAGGTAGTTACTGTAAGTTCAGTAGCTTTTATTTGCATAAGCATCAAGCTGCATGAGATTATTTTGCAAAGCTCCTATATAAATAAGTATAATTCAAATAGGCATAGATATTGATCTCATTGGTTTTGACTCATTAGTACTGTGAGTTTTATTGCTATGTTGTGGAGGTCCTTTCTTTAGCAGTTGATTTATAAAAATCAGCCTTGTTTCTTATAGAATGACAGTCTGTTAGTTTTGTAAATCTAACTAGAAAAATCTAGCTAGAATTGCTTCTCCCCCACTCCCCCCCCAAAATACTTTGATTGTTTTCAACCAAACTCTTATGCTGTTTTCAACAGCATAAGAACACTCATGCCTTAATTTTCCGTTCCCTGCCTTTTTTATACTTCTTCTGCATGTTATTGTGACTTCATTTTGCAGGCTTTCAAATTGTGTGTTTCAGTGAAAGAAAAGTAGAATAGTTATAATATTTTATGACAGAGAAATCTGTAGTAGTGTGGTGGCTTGATCTTCGCTGCCAGACCACTCAGCCACTCTCTTACTACTCCTCCTCAGCAGGACGGGGGGTGGAAATAAGATGAAAAAGCTTGCGGATCGAGATAAAGACAGGGAGATCGCTTGCCAAATTCCATAATGGGCAAAACAAACTTGACTTGGGGAAAACTAATTTATTGCCAGTTAAAATAGGTTTGGATAGTGAGAGACAAAGGCATACCTTGCATCCCCTCTTTCCCAGGCTCAATGTCACCCCCTCATCCCCAAATCCCCTACCCTCTCCTGCAGGAAGAGCTCGCAGGCTGTTTCTCAGATTTTCTTTTTTTTTTTTTCTCTCCTCACCCCCGAGCCCTGATTTTTCCTATCTAAAACCAGCTTACCCCAAGGCACCACGGGCATTGCGGAGGGTCTGGGCTGTGCCCTGCGGTGGGGCTGCTGGAGCCAGCCAGAACCGGTTGGATCTGGCTGCACCTGGCACAGGGCAGCCCCAGCCTCTCCTCACGGTGGCCCCGCAGCCCCCCTGCTGCCAGTGCCTTGACGCCTGCACACAGTACAAGAGCAAAACCTTAGCCAGAGACCAGGAAATATTATGAAGTTTTAATTTAGACACGTTCTTTGCCGTCTGGTCTGCGATTGCTGCAGTGGGAGAAGGTGAGTTTGTGAAATCCCTTTTTCAGTTTTAAGGCATAGAGCTAGGAGAGGCTCTTTTCCCCCTCCAGGGGAAAGTCCTATGAGGAGAGCTGAGGTAAATCCTCTATAAATCTGCCTTAACTGCCCTAGCCAATCTAGATTTTGTCCCATACAGTGATAATTTTCCCTCCTCCATGCAGTTTTGGGGGTTTTTTTACTGGTTTCTGTCCCCAGAGATGTGGGGAAGACTGAGCTGTGGAGGGAGGGTGGTGACTGCCTATCAATAATTCACTGAAATAATCCTGACCTGACTCAATATTGCAGTGGTATTTTTCACAATCTGCAGACATGCAGCTGCCGTGTTATTGCAAGCTATCTCAAATGTAATTGTATGTGTAGAGAGGACCCTTTGATAAAATTAATGGAAATCACATTAGCTAAAGCTGCTGCATAAGCTCAACTCTAACACTTAATGTTTGGTTTTGATTATGCAAAAAGCTCTTTTGAACTGACCCACCTTCTCTTTGCGTTTCTGCTAATTAAAGATCTTTTATTTTCCCTATTTTGTTTCACTGCTTTATAATCAATGAGGTTTCTTTGTCCAATATTAAATGCTTTTCTGTACACCTGCTGCTAATCTACCTGGGATGTCGTGTTTCCGAGGATTAGTTGTGTTGGCTGCGGCGTGGCATGTGGAGATCTGCCTCGGAAGTGTTGTTTTCCCCAGGCATAGCGTGGGTCATCTCATGCTGAGCGTACACACAAGTTAAATTTAATAAAGCGCTGGAATAAACCACCCTTTTGCTGCCACATGTCTACATTTACAAGGAAATTGAGGTGGAAGGTCAATTTTCACTTAAAGGCTCAGGTTGGAGATGCCTGGTTTTTTTAAGTGGAGGGCTTTAAATCTCCCTTGTCTGACAGGTGGTAAGAAATTTACATTTAAATTGTCCAGATCAGCTTCTTATTTGTACTCGGTTGTTGAACAAAAAAAAATTCTTGGTCTTCCATATCCTTCACTGCTTGATCTAACCAACCATAGCATAAGCTCCTTCTTTTCAAATATGGGCATTGCTTCTGACTACAGTAATTGTCATTTGCATTGGCATTTCTCTTTCTCCGATATCAATTTGAATATTGTTCAAAATGACACGGAAAACATGTTTGTTGGTGGTTTTCCCCCCTGAAGAATGGCATCTTGCAAAATGAAATTTTCTTTTAAAGCCAGATTTACCAATGTTGGTCTAACTAGAAATGTTGATGTTTGTTACACCTTTCTAAACATTAGGAATTTGAATTACTTGCTAAAGCAGAACACATTTGCTTGTATAATGATTAAAAAAAAAAAAAAAAGCCATGCTGACAACTTGTCAGAATACATGCTGAAAATGCTATTTAAAACAAGTGTTAATAAGATCTAAAGTTCATATCAAGACTAAATTGGATTTGAATTTGTGGGATTGGAAGTGCCAGTAACTAGTTATTTAATTTCCTTTTTGATTGAAGTATACAAGACTCAGTAAATGCATAATTGTGAGTGAAATGCAAATTAGAGATATTAGCAGAAATCATATTTTTTAAAAATACTTGTTTGACAATTAATGCTGTGATCTTTTGGCACACTGAAGAACCTGATGAGATCTGGGATATTGTGTTGGTCAGCTACTGTTGTTGGGTTTAAAAGGCAACTGATGCTAGGGGCTCATTGTCAGTAATGAGAAGTGTTGTAATAAGGGGGTTCTAACTCAGGTATATATAATTAGCATGTGAGTGAATGAGTCCTCTAAAACCAGAAAGAAGGTAGAAGAAGAATCAATGCTTTCAAAGAGATGATGATATTTTTGTATTTTACCCATTAATCATTTTTCTGTACTCTTTAGCATATGGGGACTTGCTAAGACCATTGGAAGTATGAGATGCACAGTTGTAACCAGTCGGGTTTGCTGTAATCAGAGTTTAAAATTTCAAGTTCTTCTTACCCTTGCTTTAAACAAGTTCTCCCATTAATCCAATCCCTAAAACTCTTTCTAATCACATTCCTCCTTTTGTGTATATTGCTGTGATCTCAGGTAACACGACGAGCAAAAAGAGTTTTCAGTGCAGCGTTGGGAGGAAGTTTGAATAGCTGCTGGTGGCTTCCATGTAATTTTTGTTCACAAAGTTGCTGCAGTACACCTGAAATGAAGTAAAGTATCTAGAGTAGATTTCTGGTTGCTGATATACACAGTAGCATAAAGTCAAATAAGGTGCACTGTGACCCTTGCTGGACAAAAAGAAGGATAAGTGTTTTCAGATGGAGCTCACCTCTTGCCAGGCAAATGACTTCTACAGAAATGAAGCAGTATCTAGGCAATGAGGAAAAAATGCTTCCTCTTAAAAAATTAATGCATAAAATGTTGAGATAGTACAATGTTGTGTCAAGTCAAACATCCTGCACAAGCACTTGTTCTAGCAGTATTCACGTAGCGGGTGTTGGAAGTAGGACGAAGTGCCCTACTGTATAGCGAAGAACAGAAGCTGTTAAGCATCAAATATAAAATGCTCTCCCCTTTCTGATCCTCCAAAATGTACTGGCATTTTTGAACTCCAGATTATCTGGAAATATTTCAGTTTCGAGCTGTTGTATGTTTCCTGAATACAATAGCTGCTGGTCTGTGTGACCCTTTGGTATGGTTTATTATTGCCTGAGGCAAGAATGGAAAAAAAATCCACAGTGAATAATATACACAAACCAAGAATCAATAATGTATTTGTTAAAAAGAATCAACTAGATTAAATTAAATATGCCTCACACAGTATCTTGCTTTTTCACCCAGCCTGCCCTATAACTTTTTTCCATTAATGTCTTTTGGGGAAAAAGATAAAAGAATATCTTTATATCTCCCCCCCCCCCCCCTTTTTTTTTCCTCACAAGGAGTAAGTATATGTTGTTTCAGCTGATTTTCTTTATGTGATCTTAGGAAATCTTTGATTTCCCTTAGAGAGGAGATAAGAACTGTGCTTCAGTAGAAATAATGTCAGATTGTTTTGTTTGTTCTTGTATGTGTACGGCCTTCACCAAGTACTCTGTTGGTTTTAGATAATCCAGCTAGGTCTTTGGGTTTTATCTGTCAGAGCAATTGAATGTGGTGGAAGTGATTTAAAGGATAGAGCTGCGCTGGCAATGCTGTCTGTTTTTTTAATGTGACTTTGTATTTTTGTCCATTGCCTATGTATGTTTTATTCCTCCAAAGTTTCTCAGACTTTTTATACTGTCATCTGCCTTTGTTTTGCTGTGGTAGCTTGTCTTCCCTCACGTTCCTTCTATACATGTGTATCCCCAAGTCCTTGTACTTGTAACTCCTGTCACAATGTGCTGCCTATTCTAGTCAAAATACTGAAAGCTCCAGCAAAGCCAACAGCCCTGATACTGTCTCTGCCAGTTTCAGCCCTTCTCCCCCAAACCCTGCACCTTATCTTGCAGCAAGAGGTCCTGTGCTCCCTCCCTCTCCTCCTCTTCCTCCACCCCAACCTGCTGCACTTCAGTATGCTTTCTGGGCTCCCACTGTCTGCACAAAGATCCTGTCAGTAAGAAGAGCGAGCCTCTCATAGCTATTTCTCCCCCTGGCCAGGCTGTAGTGGCAGATGTGTTAATAGGCATCAGGGACTCAGCAAGGAGAGGCACGTTGAGAATATCTCAACTTCAGGCGAGCCTTCAATTAGAGCTTGCAATCAATTGCAAAATGCATTTCCATAGGGAACCAGGCTTTATGAGGTCCAGGACTGTTACTTTATTCCTGTTGCTGAACAGCAGATCTCTGGATGCTTAGGCTTCCGTTGGAGCTTAGAGGCACTGTGTGTTAAGGAGGGCCTGGGATATTGTCAGTAAAGGATAAGCATCACTGCATTGGACCACATTTTTTAGAAAAACTACAAGTTTCAAGTGGAATTCAGAGTTTTGGGGTGTGGGGAGGTTTGTTTGTTTTCTATCTCTTGCAGCATTAGCAAGGGACTTCGGGAAAGTAGGATTAATCCCCTACACATTGCTTTAGTTGAGAACAACAAAGCATTTTTATTTAAATCGGTGGGTAAAATAAATGTTTAACCTTGTTGGAATTGTAACTACAATGAAGCCAACATCCCATTGCTGTTCAATTCAGTGTATGATGGGAGATTTCACAGTTGACTAGTGCTTTACACTTTGTTTCAAATTACTTTTGCCCTATTATGTTGCCACCCTACAAAAAACAACTTGCTTGCTATATATGGATAAGTAGAAGATGAAATACTCTGCATTAAGGAGCTCATGTACACTTTGAAACCTCTTTTCAATTAACGTTTCTCTGTAGAACACTCGTTTCTGGAATAGCAATTCTGGATATGGTGTAGAATGTTTTAAGAAGAATGATGTACTTGAGCTCATGAACAGCTGTATACATGTGTCTAAATGGCTGTGTAATTTATGCAGACATTGCATATGCAGTCTCATAGGTAGATTTTCTAATTGCAAAAACTACCTGTGTAAGTGTATCTTTCACTTGCATTTGCATCGTATATGCTTTCTCTTACTGTATGAGAATGCTAATTGCCAGAGTAGTGAGATCTTTTTTTCCTTTCAGTGTTGTAGTGGTATCTTTCTGCTGTTTCTCCTATTATGCTCAGCTTGAAGCCTTAATGTTCCACATGGGCATTAGAAATACCCTGACAGACAGAACAGCTCCGTCACACAGCACAGTAAAAAGCACAGCTACGAAGCAGCTTGCTTCCCAGAGAGTCTCTTGAGTATTGCTTGCTATATTTTTTTACAAGACCATTAGAGAACCCATTTATCCATGATGTGGTCCCCCTGCAAGCATACTCCCTATAAATGCTGGAAAAAGAATGAAACCAAAATTTTGACTTCTAATAAATATCTACTGACTGCTGCAGAAAAGTGAAATTCTTGCAAATGCGCAACTCTCCTGCAGAATCGCAGTATAATTCCTTCTGCAACAAGGTACTGATAGGGTGCTCTATTCCTCTTCAGCAGTCTAAGTGTAAATGCATTTTCAGTAAAACAACTTTTTTTTTTTTTTTTCTTTCCTCCTAATGCTAATAAATATCAAACATCTTGGTAAACTTGAAATCTACTTTTTCTCTAGTGGAATCCTAAGACTTATTAGTGCAAGCCTTTATCTGCTCACATGACCTAAATAATTACAGTATATGTCTATATTCAGCTGACACTTTTAACACGATTATATGGCAGGTATTTTTCCGATTTTATCAATGTAATAGTGTGTGAAGTGAAGCATGGTATGACATCATGTGTTTCAGAGAAACAGCAGTGACATGGTTTTTCCTGCATCTCAGCCACCTTCTTCTTTGTAACTGACCTCTTTGACTGCAGCCATAAGCCAAGTCCAGATTTGCAACTCATACAGAAGAAGCAGCTGAGTTGTAGTTGATAAAGGTGGGTTGCCGTACTGATCAGAAAAAGAGACCACTGTTAGTCAGCACAGCAGTGAACGCACACTGGGCACCTTTTCTGACAAGCTGAGGCTGAGCCAGCCCTGTTGTCAAGAGAGTCAGTGCATCTTGGCCTGCAACTTGTCTTGGTTTTGCTGACTTGCATGAGGTTTATAATGTGCCCTGGTGCCAGCATTGACCCTGGTTGACTTAACCAGGGATCACTCAATGCACTTCTGTGGGTGAAGAAGGGCTCTCCGTCATTTCAGTACTCTACCTGCTTTGTGTCACTGTATCATAGCAGAGACATTCTGTTTCTTGCATTAGTTGTTAGATGCTTCTTTTGGGTTTCTTTATTAACCATATTCTACCAGCTGCCTCTTTATCATGTCAGCGGTTGAATGCAATTGGCAATCATTCTTCAGGAACTGTATGTATTTTTCTGTTGCTGCTGAATTTTTTCACTCAAGGAAAATGAAAAGGCATGTTCCTTGCTTGAGAGGAATTGAGATATAATGATTCCTTCAGAAGAATTGTTTTCTTTATGCATTTTGAAAATCTCTCATTCTCCTTTGACATTTTATATGCATGCTAATTAATTAGCACAGTCTATGAAGGATATAGTGAATATCTGCAGCTTGCTTTCTTGGGGTAACTGGGGTAACAGAAAGGTTACTGGCTTTTCACAGTACTTAATTTCACTGTCTTTCTGAGAGTTACTGTTTGAGTGGACAGAAAATAAGGTTTTCTCTGGCTGAATGAGTTCAATAAGGCAAGGTAGGTTATTTAGTAGAAGATTCATAGCTCTTCTGTTTAGTCTTTAATTCAGCTGATCCAAATGAGGGCACTTCCTTTCCAGGTTGTGAGTGTCCACAACGATGATCAAGCTAGCAACTTGTCACCTTGTTTATCCAATCACCACATGACCATGGTTATTAGAAAAAAGAAAAAAAAAAGGGGGGGGGGGGGGCAGCGGGGAGGGGAGGAAAAAAGCTCAAGGGTAGCAACAACCTAAGCTTGTTGGTAGAATACTACCATCTCTTCTTCCAAACACGCCAGATTTACCATGGTAATGGTAATCAACCTAGCATGAGTAAATTCATTTTGACTACTGAAATATATCTTTGACAAGATGATTATATGGGATCAGTTGCAAGATTATACTGCTAGGTTCACAGCTGAAGGACAAGTGAATGTATTGAGTTAACCCTACCTCAGGCATGCTGGGCTATGCATCTCATTTGTTTGCTTTTATTGGCATAAAGTGATACGGCTGAAGTGTGATGATTAGTGTGTTCTCAATAGCTAGCCTTAACCCACATGACCATAATGAAGCGCAGTTATTCACGTCTGTTGTGATTCAGAAAGCATTTGTAGCACCAGTAATAATATTGGGGTTTAGAACATATATGGAATAAATGCTTAGTGCCTTTTTTCTTTTCTTCTTCTTTTTTTTTTTTTTTTTTTGTTTAATACACAAACCTGGGAAATGTCTTTATTTTCCACACCATCTGGTGCTGATGATTGCCACATAGCAAATACTTGGTGCATGGTGGAAATACCCTGTCATACTGACTGCAGAGAGGGCCTTTGATACACTTTCACAGTTTAAAAACGTGACTGTTGAGCTACTATTTGAAGAGCATCCTTTGTATGTTATTAAACATCATTGACAAACATATAAACTAAATAAATGGAAGTTATTACATTTTGACAGTCATGTTGATTAAACAATGGGACTCGGGTTTGAATTTTAGAACACAGGAACAGTCTGCAAAATGTTGCATCTTGATATACGTACAAACATGCCAGTGTAGATTTTTTTCTGAGAAAGTATGAGAAACACATAATGAGTATTTGTGTTGATGTGCATTTGGTTCTTTTCATGATTTGCTTCAAAATGAAACCATTAAAACTGGCAAATAAGAATATTAAGATTGTGATGAGCCTTTCAGAAACCTTAGGGAAGGGAGCATATTTTAAATGAATAAAAACCTGTCTATTACATAGGGTGTGGTAACAAAAAAAGATGCAGACCTTTTTTTACCAAGATGAGTTGATTTACAGAAAACACTGGGCATCTCACTTAAACTGACAAATTATAACACTTACCTCTGCAGCTACTGAAGTGATTTTCTGGATTGACATTTGCTTGTTAGTATTATAAACTAACTGATACAATCTGTTATCATTATCTTCAGCTATATCGTATTAAAGGTTGATTACTTAGTACTTATGTTTTGTTAATGGGCTTTTCATGGGGAGGTGGCATTACCTGCTTGTAAATTAGACATTTTTAATAAGATGCAGCATTGGATTGAGCACAGTAAAAGAGACAGATAAAGCTACCAGTGTCTCCATACAATTTGGGAGCCCCTTAAATAGATTTCTGTTAATTTTATCTCACAAAATACTTCTTGCGCTGTTATTCATTGAAGAACTTCTAGTATATATTTTTCAGATACTGCACAGACAAATTAGGCATACGGTAACAGACACTCACAATAGTGTGAATGTTTCTCTGCTAAATCCCCCACGCACAAAAGACTGAGCATTTACAATAGAGTGTCTAACAACAGGGAATTCATTGCATATTTTCCATACGTTGGTGAAACAGGGGAACTTATATTCTCACCAGTTGCTTTCCAGGAATAAATACAAAATGTAAGGGAAATCTAAACGTGTATCTCTGCAGTTACTATCTTTCTCAGTCCTCCACGTTCTCCTCTTCTAAAGCAGTACATTTATTTAATATCAAATATTTCAGAATAATTCTGTCAGATCTTATCATGCCTTCTCTGGAAAATTATGGCCACGATGACTGCGAGAACTTGCCCAGTGTACTGCTTGTTTCAGCAGCCATTTCTCAGGTTAGTGTTACAATTTCCAGGCATAAGGTGGTAAAGTCCTAGAGACAGGTCTGGAAGCTCATAAGTTTGAAGACCTTTTAAAGTTTTCACAGGCTGTCACTGTGGGTAGTATCTGTGCCAGGACATGCCAAAAGCAGTAGAGTTCAGATGAGGTATATTTTCTGTGATGGTAGTAGGATGGAGATTTTGTAGTGGGGAGTATGAAGGCATAGTCATTCATCTTAGGGAGTGAATGTAGTAGTGTATACATCTATTAGCAACACGCAAAGAGGAGGAGAGGAAGTTTCGAAGTTTGGCTGTGGCTTGGCTGATGCTGGTACCCAAGTCAGTGTTAAAGCTGGCAGTGACTTTTCTAAAGGTGTATACAAAGGCAGCTGTCCTGTCTAGAGTGGCAGTTTAGCTGTGAAGCAATTGGACAAAGACGTGAGAGTTTTCATAACAGTTTCTAAGCAAATTACAAAGATTTTGGAGTATCAGGTGTTTCTGGAGACACAGCTGCAATACAGACTTTTCCCATATGGTCAGAGGGACAGGCACGTGGAGGTGGTCGACACTGACATACTTCCAGAGTCGGTAGTGTTGAACAAGCAGAGCAAAGCTCAGCCCAGGCCATGTATGCACATGGGATCTCTCCTTTATCTACCACGTCTTTCTGATCATGCAGGACTTTCTGCACACCCTCATTCCTACTGACTTATCAGGCTTGCTCCCACTGTGGCATCAGCTGTAACAAATAAAAATGGACTTTAAAGGAGAGTTCCTGAACTGATTGTGGCACAAGAGGTGGTGGCTAGGATTTGCGGTACTTGAAGGGTTGGGAGTAGATCCTGGTAATAGATGGTCAGGTGTGATTAGTGGGTACTGCAAAATGCAGAGGGCTGCAGTAAGATTCCCACTTGCTGAAGCAGCTCTTCAGGAACCAAAGATAGCCTGCAGCATTTTTGTGGTATAGTGGGATTTGTTGCCAAAATGTTGTCTGCCACTGGAGGATGTAGGAAGCCCAGTTCAAGTTAGAGGCCTGTGTGTATAGGTAGGTACACCGCTTCACCCCACACCTATCCATGATGTACAACCTGCCAACCCTTCTCTTTTCTCCAGCCAAATATACCCAGTGAAGTCCTACGGAGGCACTGCTTGCCTGTACCTGATGGCTAACGCTTCTTTGCCTTTTTGTGCCCTTGTCCTTTTCAGTATTCTGGAGGAGCACTCACTGCAGTAACATGGGCCAGTGTCACTCTTATTACTTTACTTGTTTTATCTTTTGTGAAATTGAGCCTTTAGCCAGAATTGCCTGAGCTGCTGCTCCAGCAGTTGGTTAACTGTGAGGCTCCTCGAGCTCATTTCTCTCAAGTAATTTGATTCCCATGTGCTCACTGAGATTGCTTTTTTGCTGAAAGGAAAGTGGGGAAGGGGGATGGGTGCATGTATGGGAGCAGACCAGAAATACTATGGTAGACAAATGTAGTTTAGAGATAAAAACAACACAAAAACGTGTTTAAAAAGATCCCATCTCACTTTATCTCCCTTTAACCCAGTCCTGTAAAACAAAATGTTTTTCTATTTGAGAATCAGAGACACAGGATCTTTTGTGCTGGTGTAGGGTATGGAACAGGAGACTAAATTACATCCTGCTTCTGCATAAAGCCAATAAGGTAGTACTTTCATTAACATTACCAGAAATGTATGTAAAATACTAATTAGGTTTTGAGGGGGAGATAAGGTGTCATAAAAGACTTCCATAGATTTCAAGATATTTTCTGAAATCATACACAGAATTAAAGGCTTTTTATTTTGGTTGCTGAACTATTTCCTTTACATTGTGGTTACTTAGGAGTAATTGAACCCCAGTTTTCTAGATAAGCTTCTATTTAAGATGGTTAGTATGACAACAGTTTTGTAAATAATGTACAATTTATGGAGAGATTCTTTAAAATCGTCGGGGCTTTATCACAGTTTTGGGCAAATACCCTGCTGCAAGGGAGTGAAAAACAAGCCCGAAAAGTTAATCTTGCTGGAGGGAGAATTGTTCTGAAAATAAACCATTCAGTACGTAAACAATGGTGTATCAGTTGTCTGAAATACTCATTTGTCCCTCTGCATGGCATTCATTATATGTCCAGGCAGATCTACCACACTCAGGGTACAGAATTTCTATGTTACAAAGTCCCAGTTTGTTAGATAGAATATTACTAATTTGAGCAGAAGGTCTGCTTAGAGGTCTGTTATTTTATATGATGAAAATGAGGCTGTTGGAAGTGCCTGCTTTGGGTTTTGTTAGTGCTCATTAGTTTGTGTCATAAGAAATATGCCTTGATGATATCAGCAGTGTTATTAAATGTCATAAGAATATATTTTCCCAGCAGCAGTGGAAGTATTCACAGTAACACTTGTAGGATCTTAGCTAATTTTCCATCTTGGACCTGGAAAAAAAGATTTAAAAAAATTTAAAAATATACTTTATTGAGAAATGTGTGTAAAGGAAACACATGCTCAATGTCAGTATTACCCCAAATATTGACTCTTTTACTTGCTACTCTTGCTGGATAGTTGTCATCTATCTCTTCAAAACAGTACACATGCTGCTGGACAAAATCATTGCAGAGTCCAGGGAGTAATGTTTTGGGGATGTGACTCAGGGTGGAAGGATTTTGTTGGTTGTTTTTTTTTCTAATCTAGCAGTGCACAAGTCCTGAAAAAGGGTTAAAGAAGATATGAGTCTGGAGGATAACGTGCCAGGTCAAAAAGCTGGACACATCTACTAATTTTTGCTGTGTCTGCATTTCAGTTTATGGTGCAAAGGTGATGTATGATCTAAAAAAGGCTATATGTACACAGCTGTATGCCAAATTTCATGACTGTTTCTGTCTAGCCCCGTTGCTTCCTTGTACGCTGTGCCTGCAGCTCCACCTCTTCAAAGACTGTTCTATTAATCTAACCTACTGAGAGCTATTCGTACAGCTTATGGGTTTTTATTTTTAAATCCTCACAAAAATGATTTGCTGCCCTCAAGTTAGGAATTTAAAGGAAAATTAAATTAAGGCTGCCTAAGTAATGAAAGCTTCTTTAGATTTGATAGATAGAGACCATCAAAGCAAAAAGTCTGTATCCCTGGAAAGATTTCTGATATTGTTTAGTGCTGGGGGGAGTTACTGTTGCTAGTATATCATGCAACATCAGGCTTTAAATTCATACGCTTATGCTTCATGAATTCCTTAATTTCCAAAGTTGTTCATTATGTTTTAGGTCATAAATTAAGAGATTTCTGACTCAACCATTTCTATCCTTATAAGGCCTATGGCACTGGGGTCATAGTGTTGTATAGGTTTGCTGACAGATGGATTAAAGAAAGCAAGCCTTAAGAAAGCCCTTATGCCTTAAGAAATGTCTGATTTTTTTCTTCCATGCCATGAAATGTAAGCCTAGTATTTGTTACTGTGATATATGCGTTACATTGTTGCCTGCCTAGTATGACACATGTATAGCTCTCTATTGCTTCTGTATTTCCTGAGCAGTGGAGCTTTCCCAACAAGAGTTGAAAAACAAAAAATTCCCGTAAAACATCACTGGCCCTATTTTCAATTTGTTTAACTGGGGGGTGGGGGGGCGGGAGTAATTGGTGTAACCTAAAACCTTTATACAAACCTGTGAAGAAGGGAGTTGACCAACTGTAATCCCAAAATAGTCCAGAAAATGCCAGGGGGGTGGAAATCCAGATTTTTGTTTTCTTATATGTGTAGAAAAATGTATGCCTTTTATTTAGCTCTCATTTCTTCTGTCTTTAGGTTTTCCAAATGAGCCTGCTGCTGTCATTGCCCTTAACACTATTAAGGAGTGGTTAAGCAAGAATCATAATGAGGTATGGAATAAAATAGAAATTTCCCAAATTTCTGTTTAAGGATATGGTCTTTGACTCCAAAACTGTGAAACGAATAAACATAGGCTTGAGCCTCAAAGTCTTTCATTATTTCGTCTTAAGACCAATGAAATCAGGTCAGGACAATATAGCCAAGGGAAGATTGTTATCTATAAAAGCTACACTGGAGTTGAAGGGAAATACCTTTGTTGAAACCATACTGTGCATTTCCTGTGCATTTGTAGTCTTTCCTGGCAAAGTAAAAGACTACTCTCTTCCTAAACTGTTTCTGAGTGTCAGAGTTTTCATGTAATATTGAGGAGATTCTTGGAAAGGAAATTTATGTAACAGTTGTCAGTGAAAACAGCCACCAAAGGTCGGCAGTGTTCTAGAGGTCATTTTACAGTAAAGACCTGTATGATAATATTTTCTGTTTTCATAAATTTTTGGTTTGCTCACAGTTAAGTGTTTGTTTTCCCTGGAACACTCCAACTGTGAATCTTTAACGGGACTGGTTGTGTTCCAGTAACAACGTGATTGTGATTATGCTTAAAAGACAAAAAAAAATGCTTTCAACAGAATGATCTCCATATCTCCCCTTTCTAGTTTTTGTCTTTTCTCTGTTTTGAGTTCTTAGCAGGCTGATAGTTCCTAGTGTTGAGTTGGAGAAATGCAACAAAGAAGTGACAGAGCAAATAAAACAATCATGATGCCTTAAACTAAAGATGTGTCTGTTTCCTCATGATGACAGCCAGCAGATTTCAGATGGCTAGAGTTGTTCAGTATTTTTGTCTGAAAGTATTTGACAAAGCATCCAGTAGAGAAGCACTGGATACAGGGACATAATTAGTAGTATTTCTCCTCTAGCAATATATTCAGGGGGCCTTTTTCTCACAAATATCTGATATGTGAGGGTATGAATTTAGCAGTTTTATGTGGTATGTTTTGGTTTTTACCAACTTTGAACTGAAAGGAAATACTACAATGAGATTTGAATGATAAGTTGAGGTTTTAAAACCTGAAGGTACACTAAGGAGTACATACATATTTGGACACTGGTTCTTTGTAGTACTGAGCACTTGGTAGCTTCCTGTGACTTAGAGATCTGAGCAGTGAAGCAGGAGTTGTGGATGGATGGTCTTCAGTCTTCGTTAACACCCTAGGTGCCTAAGTATCATCAGCCTAGCTCTAGGCTTACATTTTGGGAAAATAGTTTGTTAGTATGTAATTTTAACCCTTAAGTGTAAGGCTAGAACCTCTATGTTTGTGCTGCTTTGCCATCTTAAAATTTCTCTTAGTTGCAATTTTACCACATAATATAAAATATAGGCTAAAAATCTTTATTTTATGCTCCAGAAGTAAGCTTTTCTTCCTCAAAGGCTGAGTATGTATTGTATATACACCCCTTAATTACTTTTCTCTTAGTGGTATTACAAGAAACCTGACTTCATTTGGTAGACTGCCTATCAAAAGTGTAGAAGTTTTCTCAATGAACGCTATTTTCTGAGGTATTTTGCTCTATGGTTCAACCATTGCTTCTCAACTATAAGACAACTTCCACTTTCAATACACTTTGAGTCTTCCCTTTTTCTCCTTTTTTCTGCTTCTGGCCTGGAAACTCATATGCCCTGCTTGTCACCTTTCCCTCTTTCTTTCAGTTAGTGTGTTGCTTCCACGTTTTTCTGGATCCCTCCATAGACTTCAAGTGAGTTCTTGCCCTTGTTCTTGGAAAGCTCCAGGTCTGTTTTGGAAGAAGACTTGAGGTTCATAGCAGTTAGTGATTGAAGTGACAGTGTTTGTCATGTATGTTCATGACTCTTATCTGAGTATTTTGACCTGTGTTTGCAAAATGCCACTGTATTTATTTTTTTTATGGTGCACGCAGATTAGTGTAAACTGTGAACACTGAATATGCACGATTCCTTCTTTCTCCACTCTCTGTAACAAATTCCCTTCTAATTCTTGGCCTCCTTGTCTGCCTAGCTCTATACCGCCTGTCTTGCTCCCCACAAACTCCAATTTAATCTGAATTCTTTTTAAATAAGTAGCTGTAGTTTACAATGTTTGGACAATGAAAGGAGCCCAGGCCATCCTGACTACAAAACAATTGTTAAGAGTTATCCTACTGATTTTACATCACAGCTGTTTTTTGAATTTGGACTAGTATAGCTAATAGTTGTTATATTGTTTCCCAACTCCCTGAACCCCACACTCACCAAGTTGAGGTCCCATGCTATTTGATGCACTTGAAGACGTACGTATGATGCGTTTGATGCAATTAATATATATCCGTGAATATGACAATGCAGAGCTAATCCCCAAGAGCTTTTGTTAGTTTTTGAAGCGAGTACTAGATTTCAGTCTAGATAGGTTTTGAGGGTCCAGTTATACATAGCTTTGTACTTTCTTGTACAAAGCTTTCCCTCTTCGTAAGGTTTTTCTGCAACCTACTGGCTTGAGTTTGAGACTATAGCATACTAGCATGTCTTACATGTCATAAACAGGTCAGCAGCAAAATAAAAATACTTAACAATTCTGTTGAAGGTAGCAGTAACTTATGCAGTGAAAGGCATCTTTGAGAAGCATAGTTTTGGGGTTGCTGTTGCTTAATGCATATTGGCAAGGTGACTGTAGTTCATCTGGTTTAAATGAATTGACATAGCTTTGTGCCAGGTGTCAATCTGATCCATTTTATATTGTGTACACTTACTCCTTTGGATTAGATTTTGGTCTTTGAGTAGTAATATTATACATCACCCAAACTTTTCCCAAAAGTACCTCATCATACAGCAACGGAAATGAAAGGGACTTTCTGTATCTCAAAAATATAGCCTCCCCTTACTGCAGATAACTGTATGATATAGTCCTTTCTATAAACTTCTTTCATAAAGATAGAGCAATTCCCACTACACCCACGGATATTTAAATTCACATGTTCTAATCCAGGAGCAAAACCTCTAATGATTTGCCACGAGGCCAACTTCTCAGAGGGCTGCCCATGTTTCACTCCTGTTATCACTAACCAGAACCACTCCCCTGACACTGGCTGCGCTGTCAAAATGAGTCAGTGTGTCCTGCTAACAGCCTCTCCTGAACAAAAGAGGCCTCCTGCACTTGGCTCTGCCAGAGTTAAATGACTCAGTCTGTTTCTTCCCTTCGTTCCTTTTTGTGCAATCTGCCTTGCCTTTGAGAAGGTTCTGCTCCTTTAGTCCCAGGCGTGTTTGGCAGCCAGTTATTCCCTTGGTATGTTTGGTCCTGATTGTCCTAAGATCTTAAACTCTTTGAGTGTAGAATGTGATTTGATGGAATGAATTAAAGAAGTTTTAGTGCAAGATAGAGGCCAAAATGATAGCCTGCTCACTAGGAAATTTGCCTACAGAACAACACACTTGGCAAAAACAGATTGGTGAATAAGATGGAAACCTAACAAATTTGTAAGTCTTTTGTTGTGCTCTACAGCAGCAGTGTCTTATCTGCCTTCCTGCATCCCAGGAAACTGTGACAAATTTGTGAAAGATAAGGCAACATTGTTGTTTTTTCCTCTCTACCTTCCTGTAGTACTTCTCTCCTTTTATGCTATAATGAAGATTTTATCCACACTGATATTAATTCAAAATATAAATATATCAGTGGCTATATTCCTTAGTCAGCCTGGGGGCCTGAAAATATAACCTAAATGATTCCATTCTTGCAAGCTGTGTTAGCATCCTACGAAGTTCTCCATCATAGTATTTACAAGAAAAGTGATTTGCATTTAATAAAAGGTTTTCTTATCCAAGTCCATGGTTGTGCTTGACCCCTCAGGTGTTTGCATTAAAACTTATTAGCATGCTTAACTCCGATGTCGCTCAGATGAATGTCTCATTACCATGCAAATGGCATTAGCTCCTTTCTGAGGTTAATTGTTACAAAGCAACACAGAGAGAGATCTATTGTAATTTACTGAACACAGAACACCAGCTTAGGCAGGGCAGCAGCCATCATAGTCTAGCAGCCTAAAACTTAACTACATAAAGTCCACTAGGGAAAACAACAGCATTGTAAGTAATGGTTTGGACTTAGTTGTATATAACACGCAGCACTGTTCTGGTCTTGAAATGCAACTCTTAGTCACACTAATTTCTGGCCATGTTTTACACCAAGGTCTGCTGACTTGCAGCCAGAGGGCGAATCTAGTTTAGAAGCTGGTAAATGGTGTTATACTGTAAATGTAGAAATCCCTTGGAGCAAACTCACAAGAACGGCCACAGTCAGCAGTACTGGTTAATTTACTGCAGACCACCTAGGCTATCTCTTTAGCAAACTGCATTTTCACATTTCACAAAGTGCTTTAGAGGTTTAATAGAATTCTTCAGAGCACAAAATAGAATTGGATCCCATCCTTTAGGAAATTATACACTGGGATTCATTTAAAAATGCACATTAAGCCCTTTGAACAGTTCAGAATGCTTCTTTGTGGGATAATTTGGCAAGGCTTGAGATATTGCCACCTGATTTCCCATAATGGTATCACAAAAGAATTGTGACACCTTTAAATACTGGACTCCCTACATTTTTGGGGGCAGTGGGGAGAGGGTTGTGTTTGGGTTTTTTTGGTGGTTATCTTCAAACATTTGCAACATTAGAAATTGTTATTTGCTTTTACTTCAGTACCATGCTATTTTTCTCAGAAGGGTGAAAAATAAAAAATGCTCACTGTATGCCTTACCTTATGTTAGTGACATGAAAAGCCTCAGGACTTTTTCATGCCCAAGAAAAGACTTTCATTTAACAGCACATTTAGTTCAAAGTATTGTTCTTTCTCTTGCACAATATCTCACAACATTTACTATGCACCCCAGCAGAACAACAACCAGGAAAGTGCGATTGCAATATACGTTCCAAAAAAATAATTGATGCAGATTAAAAGCACATAAATGGAAAATAAATCAATACATTCCTGATTCCTTTTCATTAGAATCATTACTGAAGAGAGACTTTTTCTTATTTTGCCTGAAGTACATGGGATTTAGGTCCCTGTGTTTTTTAGCAAGTAGTTATGCATCATCCCACTGCCAAAAAAATTTTGTACATTTCCAGCAAAACAGGATGAGCAAAATCTTGCTACAGCTGAAATTAGTGGAACTTGTTTTTTGGGGGAGGTTGGGATGGGGACAGGATCACACTTGCTATACTCTTCATGATAAAAATTTTCAGGAGGAAACACCTGGCTTGTCAAGTTAGGCACACCACAACATGGGTGCTTTGCACCTGTGCTTCATTTTGTACTGTGCTTCATCCAAATCATGGTGATATTTTCCACTACTGAGATAGTTAAAGTGGAATTACCTTTCCCGTGCACTGATCCCCACATGGACTTGTGCCTTCGTAGCACGCAGGGGTTGGGCTGGCCTTGCCTTGTCAGCAGGAGCTGTGGGTGTATGAGAGCAGGGAAAGCTGGGGAAGTGCTCCCTGCAACAGGACCAGATGGGGAGGGTATGTAGGAGTTTGAGGAAGGGAAAATCTTTTGATGAGAAAGCAGAGCTTCAGGGATTATACTGTCTTCCTTGTCCTCATGGAGCTCATTGCCCTGATGCTATGGTGAGCAGGTGTTGTCTCCTGGTCAGGATGGGCCAGAGCAAGGCAGTGAGGGAGCAGCTTCCTCAAGTGTAAGATGCAGCTGAGAGGTCCAGCAGGACTTCAACCAGCTGTGCTGTATGTTGGCCTCCCAGGCCTAAGCCTGCTTGAGACATCTCAGCTCAAAAAGTTATTGTTGCTGAAATAAAAAGAGCACTGGTCTTAGCTGCCTCAGGGAGGACAGGACTGCTGCATGGGCTGACAGATATGTCACAGGACCCACAGGAGAACCATTGGCCTCCAGAGGGATATCTGTGTGCCAGGCAGGATATCGCGAGCACCTAAAATGGCGCTTGGTACTGGTGCCTAGTTTGGAGAGAGGTAGATGTCCTGCTGGACTGCCACTGCCTGGGAGGACAGAGCAAAGGGAGTTGCCACTGTTCTCTATTGCACAAGGCAGGGTAGTGCAGGTGTGCCTCAGTGAGTGTTTGAAAGCACTAGAGCTTTATTTGGGGTTAAACTAACATGATCACAACTTTGTGTCATGTGTAGCTCTCTGCAGATAAGCATGGAGCCCCATGGTATCCATTTGGGTACTATGTTAAGTCTGGCAGTATCTATGCTATGCAGTGTTATGTTACATAGGCATATACCTAGCAGGTGTAAGAGAGCAGGGTAGGAACATTTCTCATGTCTTTCCCTTCAAAATTGGGTTGGGCAGCTAACAAAAAGTTGCTTTTACCTCCTGAGTCCATAAAAACATCAGGGCAACCCAATTTCACTATTTCTGCAGACTGCCTGAAAGAGCATTTCATTATTAATTTTTTGTTGTTGTTTTTAATATCTTCCCCCCTCCTTTTGGTGGTCTTGGCAACTTAATTTTGGCTCTTCATTCTTCAGAGGCAATTAAACAAAGTGGCATCTTGAGATGAGGTCTTGTCTTTATTTCTACGGAAGTGTGCAGATGGAGACAGTGTGTCTTGGAAAATGTTGTCTGATGCAGTTTGCTTTAATGTAACCTCAGTTATATTCCCCTAGGCAGAGCAGATAAGTTTCCAGGTTTATTCCAAAAAGGAGTGGAGTAGCTAGCTGACAATAATTAATTAATGAAAGCAATTATTTAAAAAAAACCCAAACCCTAATGCAAAAAACTCCCCCTAAGATAGTATTACTTTTATTATTGCTTGGGTAGTTTTCATGCTTACAGTTTCACAGTTTTCAACAAAACTAGGTGTAATTTTGAAAAAAGTATATGTATTTATGCCTAAGGTGATATCTTCTATGGCAAGTTTGGGCCTGCAGTGACATGTATTTATTTTAAAGTATATTTATTACTCAGAAATAAAGCTCCGAAAATACAAGTTTCGATTGAAGCCACTGACAGATCCTCAAGGACAGTAAGGGTGCTGATAAAAATTCAGGCGGCTATTTTGGTAGCTCTTATATGCCAGTATCATTTGATTAACATAATCTCCTCCCCTCCCCCAGCAACGTTCTCTTGGGTAGGATAAAAAATGATCTCCTTTCTATTTCTACATTCTAATTAGGTGGTAATCATATGCTGCTCTGATTGAAATGAAAATCAGCCATCATGCCACTGTCATCTAGCTGAAGTCGAGGAAAAAATGCTTTTCAACTTGTACAAAATTAAAATGATTTACTTGCTCTGTGTAGCTGCTCTCTCACTGGACTCAAAAGAGATTCACTGCTGTCCCCAAAGCCCAAACCTAACTATCATCCCAACAGACAAGTCATTTTCTGAAATGATAAGTAAGCTGCCAAGGCAGCGATGCTTTCTTATATGTTCTTCAGACTGCTATTTAGGTAGAAGGCAGATAAAGCAAAGCAAAGCCCATATTCATTACACATGATACTTTGTTAAACTTAACAAGCTTTTGTAATTTTTGATACAGCTATTGAGAGAAAGGCAGGAAGGCATCCTTCTTGGAAAGATATGTTAAAACTCTGGATTGCTGTGAATGTTCCATGTGACCAATGTCTCATGTGACTGGTTTCTAAGTTACTCATTTGTGACCCAAATAAAAATTGGGTGGGGAAGCATGGCTTCCTGTCAGCCCTTCCCCCTAAAATTTGCTGAGGATCAAGGAAATCCACTTCTGTGCATAGTGTAGATGTTTTCAATAAATACATCTTTGCAAAGGTTTATGTACACTTAGTGTACTGCATAAATAATGACTCCTGTAACTCCATTACAGCTAATGAGTGTCACTAATACAAGACAGGTCTCTGCATGCAATTTGTCAAAGCATTTATTCTTTTTATCCTTACAATTTAATGGCAGTTATTATAACAGGAATATGAATAGCTTCTATAGGTGTGTAGCTAAATTAACAAAATTGTCACTAGTTCAGGGGTGAGATTTGTCTTGCTTCTTGGATTTTTTTTTTCCTCCTGATGCACGTATGTTTGGAGGGGCCTGAGTACTGTAGTGAGCAGTGTGAAAAGACCTTGAAAAATAAAAAGAAACAATGTTACATTTTTTTTCTTTCCTGTTACTTCTTGCATGATAAAAAAGATCATGATAACTTCCCTTTATTTCAGTACTGGCTTTCAGCCAGAAATTCCAATAATTTCACCTGGCTTGTCAAATCAGCCCAATGCAGAAGAGGTCCAGCCTTCGTTTTGGGAAGATTCAGTTATCGTTGCTACCCTTCTGGAGACTCTTTTCTTGTAATTGGCTTGTGCTCCTCACCCCATGGGTACATAGGAATAAATAGACAAAGAAATGAGGAATAGCAATCCTTGTAGTTCTAGCGAAATACATGGATAACATGCTTCATGAGTAACAGAGAAATTGCTGTTACAATCTTTGTTTTGCTTCTGAGCTCTTCATATTAATAAGTCTGCTGTGATTTATGTTTTGCTATACTTTCACATCCCACTGAACTGTATCTGTGGATTACAGCTGGATCTTAGCAGGAATTGAGCTGAGATGGAGTAAGAGCAGGAGAAGGTTTGCCTTTTGCTTTGTGGAGGTTTACAAGGAGGCTTCCATTGTGAAGACAGAGTTTTGGGAGACTCACAGCGGAAGCTGTCTGTAGAGGAGGGGTATGGCCAGAGAGTCGCCAGCAGCAGATAAACCACATGGCCAGATGAAGTCTGTCCCTGATGCCAGTCAGCCACCCAGGCCTCATCAGCTGGCATGAACCAGGGGAGGGTCCTTTTGGTTCTGCCTTGGGGCAGGGAGCCCAGCACTCAGCCTCCTGCTCCACAGCCGTAGCCCACAGAGGATGTCTTTGATTTGGGGATTTCGTTTGGCTGCAGGGTTTTCAGTTCTCTGAACTGACTCTCAGGTGATATTTTCATCGGTCTTTGCAGACGAGAAACCCACGTGACCTGGGCCTCTCCGAGTGCCCTGGAGGTGCTTTAGCTGTGCAGCCCAGCATGTGCTGGAAGCACCAGCGGTCAGGGTGGACGGCTACCAGCTGACGGCTGCGGTGCCTGCCCAGCCGCAGCGTACAATGCATTGCCAAGTGAAACCACTCTGCTGGCATGGGCAGTGGCCCTTCCACACGAGCCAAGAGCACATGCTTTGTTTTGCTGGCACTTTCCTGGCATCCTGAAGAGCGTACGATGTCTGCTTTTTGGTGTTCTGTTTCCAATAAATTCACATAGCTGTTTTGCTTCTGGAAAGCTGCCCCTTCTGTTTGATTTAAATTCAGTTCTGTTGCCAGCAATTTTCCCCAAAGCAGAATGTCCAGCATGCATGTGAAGGTGAAATAATAATAAAATACAAAAATACATTAGGCAAGTCTCATACTGGAGCAAGCATCAGATCACCCTGTGAGGGACCAAACTGGTACAAGCTAGCTAACTATAAAGGGAATATTTTGTTACATTTTATTCCATCTTCCCATCTGAGAATTTATCTGACCAGCTCCTACTATCATCTCCGAGCATGTTAGCCATCAACAGTAGGTCGTAATCAAATCTATATGGAAGGAAACCAGTGTGGATTCTTACAGCTGGAGTGCATTCCCTGTGAGGAGCAAAATGAGTTTATTGCTGCTAGACTACAGCATCTTGACGTGTAGTTTGAGATATATGATTCTGACATTTAATAGGTTAGATGATATTGGCCACATACTTCATAGGTTCTGTATCATACTGTATTCCTGGGAAGGTGAAAAATGGGTCTGTCTATTATGTATGAAATGACAGAACAGATGAGAAGCGCACTGTGGATGTGGGGAGCATTGACAATAAGAACCTGTGGAAGCATGGGAATGACTGGTGGGCTTCTAAGATAAAATACCTGATTATTAATGAAGAACAACTGGCTTAAATTCAAATGTGAGCACAGTTTAAGGCTGTGTATCACCTTCCTACTTAGACTTCAGGACAGATTATGTGATTCTTTCATTTATTTGGGATTAATAAAAAAATGGAGAATAAATTAGGTGAGCTATGAAATTCTTTACTTCAGTAGGTATAAACAGTGCTTTCTGAGAACAGTTTTTGAACAAAGGCTACAAAAAGGCTTGCTCAGGTTCTCACCTTGCTTCTAACCTGATCTCTCATGAGATAACAGAGTGAAGGTTAATTTTACTAGCATAGGCTGTTTACAGCTACTAAATCTAAATTGGATTCATGTATTGAAGTCTTATTTTCTTTTTATACATTAAAAAAAGGAATGTACTTTGGGACTAGTAAAATAACTGGAAAACAATCAGTGGTCAAGATGATAAATACTAGCTGAGGGTTAAAGCAGAATTAAGCAGGTTTAAAAGCAGTACAATTTTACAGTTGAAGTGAAAGTCACCATGGCATAGAGCACAGATTTAACTTGCAGTTATGCCGTGTAAATAACCAGGCTGGAGTTGCCCGTATTTCTCTGCTTTTCTGTCTGTCTTCATCCTGATTCAGGAGTGCATTTTATATTACCAGAACTGAATTGGGATGCTTTTCTGAACCAGGAGTATTGAATTTTTCTGAGCCCGTATATTGGTCTTGTCTTTGCTGTTAGACTGAAAATACCACATGCTAATATACTGCTGTACTCTTTAGCACTGCAGTCTGAAATAAAATCCTAAGAACCAGCTGCTACATGTTCATCCACATGATCAATGCACAAGAAATCCAGGGGGATAGGTATATCTCTGTTTTCTCCTCCTTGCAAGAAACTAGGGCCTTTCATGAGCCCATCTCCAAATGTCCTGGATTTGATGAGGTGTGAGGAAGGGATTTTTCAGGTTCTGCATTCTTTTCTGACTTCTTCCATCCAGCTTTTCCACACACTTACAAGGGACTGTATATTTAAGCCTCAACCCAGCTACATGTTCTCAGGCTGGGGGAGAGGGTTTTATACGTGACTTTCAGCCTCTTCTGCTGGAAATTTCACCTTTCATTTAAAGTCCCTTTGGGTTTTGTAAGCCAAAAGGTTAAAAAGCCTTAGTCTTCTATTTGCGTATTCATAGTCTTATCCCTGTAGTTGAGATGTTAATGTATAACTATTGTTTTATTGCTAAAATACAGTGTATTTAATTCTTTTTACTTTCACCTTGTTTTGCAGGAGTGCATGTCAAATGTCTTTTCCTGTGGAAAATGTCTTTGAACTTGCACTGCTGTTTACTGTTTTGAAGTGAATGCACAAACCTTGCCCTAATATGAAAGAAACTTATCACATAGCACTTTGACTCCCCTGAATTTAATCTTGATATCTGTCAGATGGTAACCTCTTCCCTGTGGACATTTAAACAAACATCTTCCTTTGGGACTGCATACTAATAATATATGATGTGGATGATGATAACCTCATGATGGGGAAATGTTTCAAAAGGCACAGTAGAAATTACATGCTTTAGTCCTACTGACTTTCACTGTGACTCTGTTGCCTTGCTGCTCTGAGTTCCCTGTTAAAATCTCTCCCTGCAGACACCATATTAAGTTCATTAATATTTACAAAGCAAATATATTTCCCTTTAGACAGTTGAGGCACAACTGCCCTTGATTTTCGTTGCATTATAGGAACATTGACACAGTTTTATATAAGTGCAATATCTAGCTAATATGTATACTTACATTTGTAGAATACCCTAGGCAATTTTTTCCAGTGTGTTTTTTATGGGGCGTATCATATGAGAATAAAAATCTCATTATAACTACCGGTTGCCTATGCGTGTATGCTCCTCAGGATGGGGTCCAAGTCTTCATGGGGATTTGGAAAGTGTCTGGCATGTTGTTGATATTGAAGCTCCTATTAGCAAGGTGAAGCTGCCTATATAAGAAACTGCAATATTGCAGACGATCAAAGATACTTGTAATTCAAAGCTCTGAGTGTAAATCCAGAGGGTAAGCTTCTATATACGAACACTAGTCCTCAAAGCTCTCATAAATTTTATCAGTGAAAGAATTTTTGCATCACAGTTGCTAATGAGGAGGGGCAGGCATTAGTATCTTTAATGATGGCAGTGTTAGTGTTTGTTACAGGAGGTAGATGAAAAGGCTGAATTTGCTCCCATGTTGAAAGAACAAGTATTTACAGAAAATATAGTTGTGTATTTACTAGTGCTTGTGTTGTGAGCATGGTGTTTCGGATTCTGCAAGGCTTACTCTGAGACAGGGATGTTTTAGAAGGACAATCCCATCACATGCAATTTGTAGCCGTGGTATTACAAAAATAAATCTAGCTTGTATGATGCCTCCAAATAGCAGAAGCTGTGAGGAAAATAAGTAACTGTAAGATTTTTCAGAGCCTATTAAGAGAATAAAGAATTCTTCACAGACAGATAATAACAAATATAAATATTGCTTCAATGCCAGATTGATCCCAGAGAACTGGGATTTCCACGAAAATGGTCAGTAACCTGTCTTTATTGCCAATTTATGGTCACCTTCTATATTTTGTATGTGGGAAAAAGGGATCCTGCTGTGGTCTGACGAGCTAAAGTCTGGCAAAAGAGGGCAGATGTTGAGCCATGGATAGCCATGAAGTGTGTGTATGGTTTTTTCTCTTTGGTCAGGACTGGGAGTAAGCAGGAGCAAGGTAGGCTGACACTGTTTTACCTAGAGTATTGTGGGAACTTCAGGAGTGAAGTGCTGAGAAACTATTTGATCCAGTTTCTTAGTTCCCAGATAGCCTAGTTGAAAGGGAAAGCTGCAACAGACCTTGAAAGTGCATCGTTAGCTACTGGGTTTTCTGAGGCTTGCTGGTAGAAAAAGTTGATTTTGGATGTCCTACATATCCAGAGCAGTTGCATAGAGTAAAAATGAACTCCTGATACAGGGATCTGGCAGGTTCAGTACATCTTGCTCTCCCCTCATTTGTACTTTCTTTCCCTTTCAGTTATCCCTGTTCTGCCCCCTGCGTGAGTGGTGAACTTGTCTCTTTATATTCTGCTCTATTGCCTGGGCATTTAACTAAGTGCTTTGGATCAGGAAAGAGGAAACAAAGACCGTACCTCTGCTCTGGGTCTATCTTCTGTGTTGCAGCTGTTGTTTTTAGGTAGGGATTTCAAGTCCAGCTGCTCCTTATTGACCCTGTGGGAAGTGGCAGGTTGAATCAATTATTTGACATGCACATTCTCTGTTGGCAGGATTCTCGAGAGCCTTATAATGGCACAAATGATGTTACTTGCTAGTGCAAAAGAAAGTTACAATTGGATATAGCAATTAATATGCAATTAGGAAGGCATTCTTTTTTCTTTCCAAGTATTTTTTTCCAGTTATTTTTAGATTTGAATTGACTGAATAGTTGAAGAATTCCTTTCAGAAAGGAGGAGGGGAGTAGTATTTTTTCTGCATTAGCTTTGATTTTTCCTCCTGCAGGGACACTGAGAGGCATAGACAGCTGTTATTTAAAACAAAACTGAACGTGAAATGCTATCAAACCATTTACTATCTCTGAACTATAACGCAGCAGTCCTATGTTTTAATGATGTATTTTTGTTTATTATGCACTGCATTACTGCTCAAACTTACATTTGTTTACAAAAGTAATGAGATTTGAACATAATCAGGGTGTATCTCTAGAAACAGTCGATATATGCCATCTAAGGTATTTTGGTAATTTACTGTTTTTCTGCCCAAGGTAGTGACACTGCCCAGCAGGCTGCAAGGAGGAAGGGGTTGAAGGGTGTTGGGCTGTGGATGTGTTGAGATGTCAGCATTATCAGAAATGACAACGTCTGTGAGCAAAAGAACAGAGCAATCACAAACCCCCTTCAGCCTTTGGCACCACTACTGAGGCTGCCAACAAGGGTGTCAATTTGTGCCAGCTCCTGGAGCATTTTTTGTGATGGTGACGTGTGTCGCTTTGGAACTGGATCGAGACAATCCGTGCATTTCACACAGGCCACCAAGCAGCCCTAGCCCCAGCTGCTATCCACTTTCAGACACGTGTCACCTGGCTGTGTTTGACCTAATGATGTACAAGCAATAAAGGCTGTATATTTTATAATAGTCTCCAGAGCTGTCAAATCCCAGTTTTTTACTAGATTAATTAGCACCGGTGTGAGTAATTCCACACACAGTCATTTAGAGCAGTTACCTTTTTTTCCAGATTATTTTCTTCTAAATGCTCTAGAAAGTGGTTTTGAAGAAATATTCAGTAGTTAATTAAAACATCTATGAATGTAAAGCCATAGATGGTGTATAATTTATGAAGCTTTATCAAATGAAAATATATGACAAGTATAGGGTTTTGCTGGCTGGGTGGCCTCTGGCCAAATTGGATCTGTGAACTTCACAACTGTACTAATCAACATGATAGGAAAATGTTAGGAAATGCAATATAATTATTCATAGAACTGGGTCATAATTTCTTTTTTCAGTTAGTCTTCTAGTATGTTGCCACACCACAGTGTTTTCCATTAATAATGAAGACATTTTGGAGAAATAGTATTAGCGCTGTTTGACTGTACTTAATTGACATATTATTGTATTCCAGCATATTCTGTCAGGGACTGCTGTGAGTGGCTTAAAGGCTTCTAGGGAGAAATAAAGCAGAGATAACCAAAGAGAAGTTATTTTAACCTAGCAGTTCTCAGACTCCATATACCCTGATTCTAGAAGGCAATTTGCTAAAATATGTAGAGAATTTTGATTTAGAAAATAATGATATAATGGACTTAATAAATTCTGTCTGTGGGAATAGCACATAAGCTCCTGTAGGAGTAGGGCAATGCACTGAGCCTTTGGAGTGTTTTAAAATCGGAGTGACTAAACAACATGAATCCATTTACTTATGGATTTAATCCAGGCTGCTTTGTCAAAAATTGGAGTAATGAATTGACAAGGAGTTTAAGAAATGAACCATGTATGTAACTGAGGCATGCTAATTACTGTCCTCCCCCCACCCCCCAAAGTTGACAGAGCTTAAAATAAATGCATCTTTGTTTTCAGAATGAGGACTAAAGAAGTGAGCCAGAGTGAAGCCAGGGAGGTTACTTAGCAAACCTTTCACCTCCAGGTCACTGGTTCAAATCCAGACCATGTTTGAGAGCTTTTCAGCCTTTGCACTAGTCTGGCCTGTGTAGAATGAAATAGAGAACGTGGCTTTGGTCTCTATCACAACTGACACGACTTTAGTTGTACTGATGAACATTATGTATTTAAAGAGTTTTATTCTGCAGTCAGGGCACCCAGCTGGAGATTTTGCTTTTCTCTCCAGAGTAGCTGGGATTAGGCACAAAATAGAAAACGGCAGCCTCTAGTGCTGATAGTTTCAAATGTTCATGGACATATAAAGGATTTTCTTCTTAGATGTGCTTATTGAAGGAAGTGGAAAGTGAGTACTTCAAAGGAACTGAGCTATTTGATCATGGAACATTTTATTGTACAGTTAATTACGTAAAATAGGCTGAACTGAGAGCTTTTAGTGACTTTTTTGCTGTGTCTATAATTAGATATACAGAGCTGTTTCCTCAGCTAGTGTCAGTCTGCTTAGCTCTATTTAAGTCAATTTGAATCAGCTGAGAAGCTGGACCCTGGTATTTATGGAACCATTGACTGTTTATTGTGCCAGAGTAACACACGGCCTAGTTCTGTACCCTAAGGAAATTTAGGCCAAGATGTATAAATAAGGAAAATGGTACTGTGTTCATTTTTAAAGTAATGAGGGCTAATCTTAACCTTCAGCACTTTTATTTGAAGCTTATTAGAACTTAGAGCAATTAGATACAGAAGTAAAGAACTACCATGATGTTTTGGGGATGTAGTTGCAATTTGGAAGGAAATCTGTGGTGGGGGATTTTGGTCTTTGTAGGCTGTGATCAGAAGGCAAAAAATAGCAGGCATGGAAAAGTTGGGGGGGGGGGGGGGGGGAGGCTGATCTCTAGAAAAGCCTCTATCACTCAGTGATAGAGGAACAAAATAGTTAATGAAGAAATGGTAGTTGATAACGAACAACCAGGGTACGGTAACAGCACTCTGAATGCTCATGTTTTCTGTTCTTTCAGAAGTGTTTTACATTTGAAAAATACAGAAACACTCTCCATGTGCAAGCTTCCAGATTCTGATTTTAAAAGACAACACTAAAAATAAGAATTTTCTCATGTTATCAGAATTTAAGTTTGAGGCCAATGATACTCTGATGCTTCCTACAGCTGAAAACACAGGGATCCCAAAAGAGTAGCAGTCTTCTCTATTAATTAAATGATTTTAAAACAGTTAATCCTTCAAATTGTGCTCAAGCTGTTCATGGATATTTTTAGCGCTGTAGGCATTGAAATGCTCAGCTCCTTGCACTCTGCTTTTGTGTTGGCCATAAACATGGTTAACAGAAGCATTAAAATATTTTAGAAAATACCAATGTCTAAATCATTGGTAGTAAAAGTTATGTTTTGTTCAATTGAAACAAATGTGGCTGTTCTGTCTTGGAGAGGCAGATTCAGGAATTATGGACTTCCTTCAGCTGAGATGCTTGAATTTGTCATCAATATATACAAGGAAGTGTTTCTGTGGAGAATGTATGTGACTTTTCTCACCACTCTGCACCCGATGAGTTGCTGCTTTTCTAGGCAGGGCAAGAACTGCAAACTGTGGTCAGTGCTTGGGTCTGGCACTGTGTGGTGAGGTTGATGCACCCACAAGTAATAGGTGTGCTTATTTTGTTCCGTTCAGAATGAGAATAAATATCATTCCTTATGGTGTAAATAGTCAATTCTTTTGTTAGTTCTTAAATGCTGATGCTTTTTAATAATCGCAGAAGAGTCACACAATTGTCAGATTTGTATTCTCATACACTGGGTAGGAATGGTTCATACAACTTTTGAAATAATTTAATTTCACTTTCATAATTATGTACGCGAATTCTGTAATATCCTACATTCCTCTGTAGTGTCAAAGCAGTTTAGTTTAAAAGTTTACAGTACACTTGGTGATTAATGAAGTTACAGTCATTTACCTCAGAACTAATTCTGCTTTGAAAAGATGGTTTGCCTCACACTAATTCTTTCCTGTATTGTCCTTATTTGCATCACAGGCATTTCACTGCTCTTCATCTTAACCTATTAAATCCTTCTTGCTCATGCATGAATCTGGACAGCTGGATGCCACTAATGGGGCAGCTAGTGCTACCCAGTGGTCTATAATCAACATTCTGTTGCCACACATTAGCATCACACCGCATGCCTAAAAGGACTAAAAATTTGATTTGTGAAGCAACAGCTGATTAGGGATGATTAACAAAAAGACTAGGGGGTGGTGGATATTGTGTAACACTGCTTCCATGCTTTCAGGATCCAGCAAAGAATGGCATAAACTGATATGTCAGTGTGAACAAAAATAGATGAACCATTATCTAAATGTTTTTATCACTAATCATTTCTCAAAGGCTGTTTAAAACCAAACACATTTAATAGCATTTAAATGAAAACAGAGTTGGAAATCATCATAAAACCATGACAAAGAAGATATGTCTGTGTACTTTAAACAAAATGTATCAATTTGTTTTTCTGCAGTATCAAGGCAATACAAGATGCCATGATAAATATATAAAAATATTGTATTACTAAATGTACCTTAAATGCCTTGCTAAATACAAGAGACTCCCACACATTGAGATTGATCTGTAGTCTGTAAAGAGACACAGTTCATTTTGGATGCAGAATGAGAGAACACTGGAAAAACTGAAGTTGCAACAGGCAATCTTGAATGACCGCTGAAAAAAATATTCAGTGGTTTCAGTGTAACTTGACTATACCTTCAGAATAGCTCTATTTCTTCAAATTGCTCCATATGCATAATCTGCACTGGTGTGCAGGACTGTTTCCAGTTTGCAGTTTTGGATGGCAATGCTTTTCTTCATTAAAACAACAACAGTAAAAAATGAAAAACAAAACAAACACCCACCCCCCCAAAAAAAACCAAAACAAAACCAAAAAACCAAACAAAACGATCAAAAGCCTGTGTGAATCCAACAGTTCTGCTTGCATGTCTTTCCTCATCCTGGGGACCTCAGTATATGTCTCTGTTGATCTTCTGCTCTTCTCGTGCTGCAGATTGGCAAAGAGAAGAAGCACTTATTTCTGCTCTTACTGCTCTTGCTCAGGTGAGATTTTGAATGGAAACACTGATCAATCATCTTTGCTGCCTGTATTCAGCTGTTATCAGTGCTAGAACAATCATTTGCTTGGGAAATGCCCTTTGCTGTGGGATTTTGATGGTGTTCCCCTTATTTGAGCTTCTTGGCCACCCAGACTAAGATTGGATATAAGCAGCAGTTTGGAAAGTGGACAATATGACATTTCCTTGTTTCATTAATGCTGTGAGTCCAGATATGGTCTCTGTTTGTCAGGAATTACTTTTGGATTTTATTTTTGGAACAACAGAAAAGAGGATGTGATATAGCTGTGTCTGGAAATGACCCATCTGGAAAGGGTTAAAAAAACAAACAAGAAAAAATTATTTTGTCGTAAATATCAAAATTTTATTTTTAAAAAAGGTATACGTTACCCTCTTTCTTCTGTCATACTTCCACTGGCAACTACTAAAAAGGCAAAAATGTTTGCTTTAAAAATTAGGAAGAAAGTGAAATATTAGTTGCTGCAATCTCAGTAATAAACCACAAAGTGATATGAATTACAGAGCTGTTGGTACACTTCTGAGGTGACCATAGGCAGAGAAAGCTAATGCAATCAAAGTGTACATAAATAGCCTACTAACACAGGAACTGCTTCAGTTCATCATTGTAGTGGACATTATTAAGATAATTATTTTATCCTTCATGACTTACTATGCTATTGTGCTGTTATATGAATCAATCCAATCTAACTAATATGTTTTGAGGGACAATTTTCATCTCTTCTTACAAAAAAAGTTTATTGCAGAAGGCAGTCTTATTAAAGACTTGTCACTTTAGAGATCTGGTGGCAACAAACGCTTGATTGTTCATTTACTGGCAGGTCATGTTTCAGTTAAAAACAAAAGCAGTGCCGGAAATGGCATGTAAAAAAATTGGTTGTCTAGCTTGGTGCCTTGGCTAGTTCTATTGCTTGTCATTTTGCTTCAAATAATATAAAGTTGGGCTTAAAACAATGTCTTCAGGACATTTTGTTCAACCTTCAAAAGTTCAGGACGTGCTACTAACATATATAAAATGCAGATCAGGATCCAAGTGGAAATTCATTCTTGACCTGAGTCTTTTGTTTACGTCTTATCTCTTTGCTAATCATTTGTTTGATTAATTGAAAAGCTGAATGTAAAGTTATAAGCTGAGATCATAGTTCTGTGTTTCAGCAATAATGTGTTCTTTTCTTGCTCCCTGTTCCTTGTGCAGCTTTGAAGTAGTTGTGGATCACCAGCCCGGGACCGTGTGCTACTGAGATAGCTGCAGTGATGTACAAAGGCAGGGTTTTTCAGTGGTGTTTAAAAGTGTTTTCTGGGAACCTTACTTTGCTAGATTCACTCTGAAAGGCAGTATAGATGAGTCTGTGTTTTGCTATATTAGAAATGCATCTTTTGTTTCTTATGGAAAGGAATGCATGCAACCTCTCAGTTGAAGTATTTGTAAAATACGGTTGTTGATGTTTGACTCTTTTGTATGAGACATTGCCTGCTTTGCAGGTCTGGGAGATGCATGAAAAGACGCTCTATGTATTACTGAGTTTAAGAAGCTGTGATCCTCCTTTCCCTAGATGAATGATACTTGTATGAGGACACCTCAAATAAGGATTTGGTTCAGATCAGTCCATTGGAGACTTTTGCTCGCCAAGTGAAAAATGAGGTGGCTCTCTCTACAACCATACTTGCCTTGCAGGGTGTTTGCCAGCTCTCCAGGAGGATCCTGGCCCATGTGGTCACCTGCAGGGAATCTGTGTCCCTGCAAGATGGGGTGAAACTTCAGGCATAAGGTAAGGTGTTAGAGCCAAGTTTACCCAGAGGCTACTTCTGCTGCAAGAGTGACAGCGCTGTGTCCTGAAGTTATGGAAGCATTTTTAGGCCTCCAGTATGTAGTTAATTCTTTGCTATGTATGTATTATTCCTTTTTTCTTACTCTCCCTAGCTTAGCTGCTTTCCGTATACCTACACAGTATATACAAAGTTTGGGTGTAGAAGGTCCTCTTGTTTCGTCTTCTGTTTTCACTACATGTGCTGTATTAAAAACCGTGGAAGAGTTCTTAATACTTTGTAGATGTCTATGTATGTTTTGTGCTTACATGTAAAGAGTTAAGATTGATGACTTGTGAATATGTCATCAAACATCATCCTCCTTTACCTCCAATTAGCAACTACAATTTCAGCAACCTTAGTGTAAGTACTTGGGGGTGACATATTGTTAAGTATATGCTGCTGAGTTCTCTGTGATGTTCCATAGTCTCTCCCACTGCTTGGTATAAAGGTGCCATATGGATGTTTGGGTGGTTTTTGTCTCAATCCCTGATAGACCCTTCCTATTTCACAAGAGTATAGAAAAGGGTTTTCTCAAAAAGAAAAAAAAAATCCACATTATATTGTTTCTTTGTGGGTACTGGTAAAGAAATAAATCACAAAACATGGAGTTGTATCAAGAAAGAAAAAAAAAAAATTTGACCTAAACGTTTTCCAGACGATTACAACCAACCATCTGTAACTTCCATTGCAAGTACAGTTAAACATACTTCACCTTTCTTGTGGGCACATGGGTCTTTCAACTATTGACTCAGCTTGGCACATGGGACAAGAAGTATGAGGGGGTCATGCTGATTTTGGAAGGGAAAACATTTAGTGGAAGTGGAACTCCAGTGAAAATCATGCTGGTGAATGTATACAAATGTTTGTGTGACTGAGGTGGTTTGAGTGACTTGCATACACCAAAGTAAACATTGCAGCTCATCTTGGCCTTAGCAAGACTGTAACTTTTTTTTCTGTCAACTTCTTTATTTGTGTTTTCTGAGGTCAGTGATATTCAGCTGTTACTTAGAATACAGTAGATATAGATTAGCCATATTGTAGCTTTACTTGAAATGAAAATACATCAATAGAGAGGTCATAGGCTTGTTCACAGTGGAGCACCGGTGATTATATTTGGTAAAGCCTTTTGGGGAGGGAGTTAGAGGCCTACAGTTTTGGGTGGATTTGGATGAACACACACAGATACATAATTTTTTTGGTTGTACTAAGCCTCTGGGTGATGGTTTTGAGATTTTAAGGCTGATTATTGCTGAAACACCTATGAATTTTGCATCTTAAATGGAAGAAAAAATTACAATTTACTATGTGCACAATATGGCAAGAACTTTAATGCTTTAGAGAAGGCAGCCCTAGAAAATTAGATAAAAAGCTTTTCTCTGAAATTCAGGATTTTAATAGCAATTTGCATCTTCAGAATGAGAGTGGAAGAACATGAGGTATTGTTTATAATTGCAATTATAAGCACAATAAAAATGACAATGGGCAACAAGTTTAAGGCAGATCTGCCAAAGTGCTCCATGTGACAGCTCCTTACATTTGTCAGCAGTTCTGTTTCCAGAAGCATTTTGCTTTGATGAACAAATTCAGCAAGCGAACGCTAATGTATTTGCATATGGCAAAACAGTAGTGACTGGCAGTTGTTGATAAAGATGCATCACCCTCTGGTTTTGTTCTTCCTCATCCACATGGAGGTGAACTGGTAATGTGTAGGCTTTTTATCTCTTCCACATGGGTTGTCTTGGCTGTACAATGGCAACACTGCAAAACCGGGCACTCATTTCTCGTTTTGTGAAACAGTGAAAAGAGTCAATTATTTCCAGTGCTTCAGAGGCTGGCCTTCCTTAAGAATATGTAAAAAAGAAGAAAACGACTACATATTAAGGGCTCAATGGCTTTTCTTCAGTGTTTTTCTATACCTCCCTCCTCTCCCATTTCTCCCATATAAGTAAAGAAACAAAGCAGCAGTGTTCTGACATTCATCATGAACATTAATTATACTACTATCTTCAGCTTCCGGGACTAGGAGATTATGAGGAATGTATTAACCATTTTGGCTTTTTGAAAATGGTTCATTATTAATACGGTTAAGTAGGAGTACTGGGTCAGCAAGTGAGGGGAAGTACACATCAAGAGTGTTCATTTGATTTTGGAATAAATACTTTATTTCTTAAAGCACTCCTTAATTACTTATGGGTAAATATATCTGGGGAGCGTGTAGTGGGTAGTTCTTTAGCTCAAAACTTCCTTTTCTGATCTAAGCAAGGCAAAATCTTTTCGATCTTGAATTAAAAGTTATTTTGGGGAATGAACTGTGATTTGTGTAGTGCACAGTTATGAGTTAGCTTATAGATTCTGTACAATTCTAATTATTTTTTGATGTAGGACAAGATACCTTCAACATTTTGCAGCAGCAACACCTGCATAATAAAAGCTTTAACGAATGCATTAGTTGTAAGGGACCTAAATGCAATCTCCCTTCTGAAGAAATCCTAAATTAAGTCCTCCTGTATTGTCATTATTATGGAAGGATGCTACAACAAATTGATAATTACTTGTCCAGGCAGATTTATAATTCAATTCACATACTGATTCTTTCAGAAGTGACACAGAAAATATTTCTAGCAGATGCCAATTTAAAATCATACTGAGAAACCAAGCCTTACTGCCATGAAAAAAACATGATATTGGATATGTCTTTTTGAGTAACATCAAAGATCTCTAAAGATATGTTGACAGGGAAGCTATTTAAATCTAGATGTACCCGATCTACTTGTTGTAATAGAAAAGCAGTTTTTTCCAAACAGCGGAAAAAATTGATTTTAAACTTTAGCTGTAGAATAAAAAAGATGAAAGCATAGTTTTAAAAAATATATGGAGACAATACACAAATGAAGAAAGTTTCTCACCACTGAAGTATGATTACAATATCAGCGCCACTTCCTAGCTCCTGTCAGTGAAGCTTGGAAGCTTTATCATGCATGAAGACCTGCCCCTATGTGTCATCTAATATATAGACTGTACGTACAGCTAGAGGCTCTTATACCCTATCAGTGTCTGTATCTCTGCACTTTCCCATTGTAGAACTGTATACTACTAAACTTCATGAGAGAACTGGATCATGTTGGTGTGTTATTGGATTGTGTCTTGGAAATTAAGTTTCCTCTAATAAGTGGGTAGGGATTTGCTATTTATTCTAGTTTTTTCTTGTTTTTTCAGTTTAACCATCTCAGCTTGGGCACGGATAATTTTGCATTTCACATCTCAGAGTATAGAACTTGAATGAACAGTCTAAGTATTTTTTCTTTTCATAAGCTTGTAATTTTTTTCCTTTTATTTGTAACGAGACATATTTAGGTGTTCAGGGCCATTCTTGAATCAGATTTATGAATTTAATCTGATTCATTTTATCTTCCTTAATGAGTTTTCCTAATCAAAAGGTCAGAGTTCAAAAGCAACATAGCTTCTAATTTAAGCTAATGAACAGCTGAGTAAATTAATAAAAATGCAAATTTATACAGCTTAGCACATTTTCTCTTTTTTTGATGATGGTGGTCTACATTGCTTAAGAGCATGGTTTTGAGAGAGCACCCCTTGAATCTGGACGTAGCACTGACAAATTTGCCAACTTTACTTGTACTGTAGCTATTACTGCTATATTGTCAGAAGTCCTCCATGCTTCCAGACAAGGCACATAAGACCTTTTGCACTGCTAGGCTAATGGTAAGGAGGATGTTGTCTGGAAGTATTTTCTTCCTCTTCATACTTATATCCCTGCAGCATAACAGAAGGTCATAAATGGACAATAGAGAGGAGTCATGAGTGAATTATTGTCTTTTAGCTACAAGTATGTCACACTATAGTTTCCTGAAGGATTATTAAAACATCACTGAGATCTAGAGGAAACTGCTGAAGTTTTGGGATAGTTTTCTGTCCTTTGTTTCTGCATAGGTTTAGGTGGATACAGCTTGTAACTCTATCTGAAAAACACAGATAAAACTTAAAACTGGATTATATGAAGTGGAGGATGTTGTGGTTTCAGTTCTTTGTTTAAAAATAGTTTATTTTTCTATGCTGAGGGTTTCTGTGGATCTGAGTGTGTCAGGTAATGTTTTGACAGCTCCAAAAATTGTCTATTATTTTTAGAATATATGTGTATAGGCATGATGCTCCAAAGATAGAGGGTGGTTTTAATAAACATAGTTTAGTTGAAATCAATAGCTGTTTCCACTAGTTCAAGATCTTCCCCAAAACACTCACTCAGTTGCTTTTTCTTAATATTGGCCAGATGTACACCCATCTCCCTTTCCTGCAGCTAAAGGCACTTTTTGCACAGGTAGAACAGCAGAAGGGGTGATTGCCCACATCGGAGAAGAAAGTTGCAGCTGACATTTTGTATCAGTTCACACTTAAAATAATCTGTTGCGGAGGGTTCAATTTTCACTTGCCTCTCAGAGCGTTCCCTGTTGCTGGGGTGGATTGTACTGAATTGCGCTGTGCAGGAGACTCCCTTTTTCCTGAACAAGTGAACTGCAAGCAAAACTGTGGCCACTGTAGAAGTTTTCCTGAATTAAGCTACATAAGATGGGCATGCAAGCTGTTGAAGGATAGTCAAATAAAAGTGTTCCTGCAGTGCCTTCTTTCACCTCTGTTTAGAAGCAATGTGTAAGGTTATCTTGCTGTGGGATGATTTACTTTAAAATACTGTCTGTTTTGTTCCCTTGCCAGATTTATTTTTTTTTACACTTTTATCATCTCCATGTTGAGACTAACATGAACTCTAGGAGAATTTCAGTCAGAGAGAAGTCTCTTAGGTAGAGATTCAGGTAGCATCTACTGTCAACACTGTCCTCAGTACACTTAGTAAAATCCCCACTGGTTTTACTCCATGTTCATTCTCTTATTAGTTTGAGATGCTTTTATAATATTGTCATCATCTTCCAGGATGCAAGGGGTGGGGAGTAACTTCTATAAAAATACAGTGACTTAGTGACTGAATAAAACTGACTAAAATTTGGATTTATTACCAGAGGTTTTGAAACTTTGCTGTTAGACCCCAAGTGCAGAATGAATGTGGTGCATACAGGTAAATATTTTACATATACTTCTGTTACTCAAATTTTTAAGTCTTATGTCAAGCATATCTTATACACCTAGGAGCCAAAGTCTCATTAACTTTCAGTGAGAAATTGCAAAAGCTTTCCATGAAGAGTTGGTGTCCTGAATGACTAAGGAATCTTTGGAAATGTAACCGAAGCTCCTAGACAGTGAAGTACTTCTGACAGTTTTACTTCAGTTGGACTCAGATACCTTGCATGGAAATACAAACTCTCCTGAACTGCCAAGACTGTACCTCAGAGTAATTGTCGTCATATGTCCACTGTCACTTCTGGTCTAAGGTTGCTTCCACCAATATCATCCTATGATGGTGCTACTGCATCATAGGCTGGTTTGTGGGCACCGTGCCTAGGAGAAAATCAGCGTACCTTAAAGCAAAATGATAGTGCTATTATTTTAGAAGGTCACTGAACATCTTTTTGGCATCTGGCATTTATATATTAAATGGGGAACCCTTCAAAATGACATCTCAGGTAATGAAAACTAAACCAGTGTGAGGTCTGGTACATACCCATACAGAGCTGAACCAATGCCAAAGCACATCAGTGCTTTTCTGTGGGATCAGTGACATTTAAGACCTGATATTATGAAACCATCAGAGTCAGAAATTCAGGCTTTCCACTAAAGGCAAGTTGGACGTCATTATTTTGTGGTGCTTTAAAGGCAGCTTTTTCCAAATTTTTCAACTTATGTTTGGGTTTACTAAGTGCTTTTCCTAAAATGGCTGTAACTTACAGAGCGGGTTTTGTGGTGAGAGGTACACATTGCCCCATTGGGCCTATTTGGCCATCACAGTGGTTGACGTCCGTAGTTGGTAACCATCAGGTCCCTTGGCATGGATGAATGCTGTGGTATGACATGAAGCTGGTATTATTTCACCATTTTTGACTGCTTCCATTAGCAGATAAGGCTGGACTAACAGATGTGACTGGATCATGGATGGTCTCAGAGGAATCCCTGGTGTAAATCTGTTATGTCAGGTTTGTTTCCACGTTACCCACAGCCCGTTTCCAGTACTGGAACAATCAGTGCTGTTTATATGAAGCGGATCATTCAAATAGGTTTTTAAAATAAGTAAAGACCCTCCAAAGTAGCGTGTTGTATCTTTTTGTGCGTAACAATGAAATGTGACTGGAGATTTGACTCAACCAAAATGAATTGTTTATATTACTTAGAGCAGAACAGCTTACTGAGCTATATCTATAAAACTTCTTATTGTTAAACAGCAGCTCTTCAGCAAAATTCCTGTAAAATATTTGACAGCTGGTATGCCTTTTAACCAACCACAGTGTACTGCCATTGCACTCTGCCTCTTCCAGGTTTCTTTAAGTGAAAATTGCAGAGGCATCAGTCCATGGATGTTGTAATTTTTTAATTTTTTTTTTAACCAAGTATCACCAAATTCAATGAAGCTGTGTATAGAAGTGGAGATTCCCACACACATATATTCTTGCTGTGAAGCAGTTACTTAATTTGTCCTTTGTTTCTAAGCAGGCAGAATTTTAATCAATATATTTATTAATAGGGAGGCTTGAGCTTAAGGAGAAATCCAATCAAATGATGTTCTCTTCATTGAGAAAGCATTTATCATTTGGCTATGCAACTATCCAGGATGCGGGAAAATTATGACTTTTGGCAAAGCTACAAGAAGCGCATTGAAAGATGAAAGAATTGCATGGTATGCTCGCAGTCCAGTTAATACCTATGTGCCTGTAAATCAGTGGTACAAGGTAAACATTAAGCTGCAAATCGGCTATATGAGACCCATGTTGATCATCTAATGTAATCCTGATAAACTGTTTAGTTCTCTGTTGTAAGCAGATCTCTCTCTTAGACTGTCATCCAAGCTCCTTTTCTTCCTGAGTTTTAAGAAAGAAAATAATAAGGTATTTTTTCCTAAGTTTGGTTGTTCAGAGAATTGACCCCTCAGGATTGCTGGGCACATGCACACCAGCTTGGGGGAATAAATCTCTTGCCTTTAAGAATCTGCGGAGCGCTTGTTGCTTTTTCTCTGCAGGATCAAGTCCTTCAAGCAGGCAAAAACAGCCAGCCTCTTATATCTGTTTAACTCTTACTTCTCTAATTTTTTATTTAAGTCCATCACTCTGCCAGTGGTCCTTTAAGCTTAGACAAATCTATCTGCTGAATGTGTTTCACAAGAGAAAGTGTGTGTACATAGATGGATGAACGTTTTATAAAGTTATTATATTTTTCTTCATGTGATAATAAATGTGAATTGTCCCTCTTTTGGGAGTTAGCAACAGAGGAAATGATGAAAATTCATGATTTAACAATCTGTGCCCCATTGGCTGCACTAAAGTAAAAAAAAAAAAAAAGGTTTGCACATCTTTTTAAATGAGCTTGTAACTTTGAGATGTGTATTTGTCAAATATTTGGATTATGTCTTTGTATATTATCTGTGCTTTCAAACTGATGGCTTCTATGGATTTGGCATAGAAGGAAGGATTTGATTGATTTGTGATGGCACTGTCATAAAGATTCACACTGAGTAACTGATTCTCTAGCATTTAACACCAGTTCAAAAACGTTAACATACAAAATAAAAGGCAAAGTTATAGTTTTTTAATGAATGCTTTGTTAATGAAATGTCCACAGTCTTAAATATTATTAGAAGTGAAATTATGGAAGCTACCTTGGGAGCTAAATCAGATATAGCATTTCTTGGAGCTCTCTAAGTGTAATAGCCACACTAGCAGTTTCTGTGTCAAAGCATGACCATCTTTGGTGTTTTGCTGTTAACAATCTGTCAGAGACTGTTCCTTTTTCTTTCCGAGGGTTCATACCAAACCTATTTGTTATTACTGGACCTAAATACTTGATATAGACTTCCCATTTCTCAGGAATTTATTACTGTTCATTATGCACTCTGTCTTGGAATATATAATCCAAAAACATCCATAGCAATTGCATAAATGATCATCTGTAAAATATGACAATAGATTTTTGCATTAGACTTTATCCTCTAAGTTTCCTCCTTCCTTCTGTTTCCAAGTATTGTTTCATAGAAGGTGGTGTATTCCATTCTGTCTGTCCTCTTCAATAAATGACTTCCTGATACTGAATTTGTTTTGTGTTAGGATAGCTGCATTCCTGTCTTCATCTAAGGTTGTTTCTCTCTGTTTTTCTTTTATCTCGACATTTTCAGCATAGATCTCATATTTTAGTATTAAGTTCGTTTTCCTTTGCTACCTCTAGGCCATTGCAGATCTTCAACTGAATTTAAGTTATGGCATAAAAAAAATCCACAGCATTAAATTGGCTTCTAGAGTCTTGAACCAACCCTGGATGTGTGTGGTTTGGGGTTTTTTGGTTTTGGGTTTTTTTTTTTCTTCTTCTGTCTAGATACTGCTTTTAAGGCATGGTACAGAAAGGTCTGACTAGATAATGTTCACTTCCTTCCTCCCAGGCAGACTTCCAGCCAAATGTTTCTTGCCACTGAGAACACTCAACTACAGATCGTGTCACAGAGAAAGGGGAGCCACAAATGTTCCTACTTGTGTCTTTCCCCAGACTGCAAAATGAGTCAGATTCTTGGATGGAAGAACCCAGAAATTCTTAACCTGAGCCAGAAAAAAACTTTTTAAATGTCCCCATTCTTTTTAGCATAAATGCAAAATATATGCCACTAATGTTTCAGCCCAACACCCTGCAGCCCCAGTCCCCTGCAGAGTCAACTAGCAGGTCTGCACCACAAAGCACTTCGCAACATGATGCCTTTTCCTGCCCACCCCCATTGCTGAAGGGAATCAGCAACATTTTTAGCCTCCCTCCTACCCATCGCAAAGAAGAAAATGGATGTGTCAGTGGAAATACCCTCCACTGGCCCCAGAAAGGAAATAACCAGATATTTCTCATCAGAAGCCTTATTAGGGAGTATCTTTTTACACCAACATCTCTGAGTAATACAGGGCAACTTCTCTCTGCATCGTCATAATGCGTGAGCCCTCCGCCATGCCCTCATGGCTATTTCTTTGCTGAATCCTAATTCAGTGGTAAGCAACTGTGTTGGTTCAGTATCTCTGCAGGTGTTACCTGGTTTTATGAAGCCAGTCTTGACTCCTCAGGTGGGGTTGGCCACCACAAGGTATGCTGGTGGGATCCATTGCCATGAGCAGTCCCTGCATCATTGTTTACCGTGCCTTTTTGTTGAATTTGATACCACATTTTTCTTTGCCTATCTTTTTCTTTGTCCAAATATGGGCTTTTCCTTAATTACTCTTTCTGAAAGAAAAATCAGCTTTAGGTGTTTGATGTGAGGAAATGCAGCTTACACTTGCCATCTCCTGACATGCTGTCCTTTTCTGATGGATGTCAGTGCAGTGATTTCTAGACATTTTGCCAGAAGCAGCATCTGGCTCCTCGCCACTGTCTTCAGGCACTATATTTGCAGTTTTGAACTTCCCTCTGTATATATCATGCCGTTAACATGTCACTATCTTCCATTAGCCTTCTCGACTGCTGTGCACTTGGTTGGCAGCTTCCAAAGGCAACCTTTAAGTTTTCAGTAAATTGTAGTCTCTCTATTGTGGGTTTTTGAGAGTCTGACTTTCAGGGGGGATTCTCGCTTTTTATCTGTCATGTTGCACGGCACAGGACTTAAAGTCACGTGTTCTTATGTGAAGTAAATAGAAAAATCTATTCAGAACCATGGGAACACTGTCAGAATTTTTGCATTGCTTTACATGGTGTTACTTCCTCATAAAAACAGTACTTTTTTTCTCCACTGCCCCCAATAAATCCAGAAGTGGTCTACTGTTGTATAATATGCTCAAAGGGTCTCAAACTACTGTGTTTTATATCCCTAACTAAACTTAGTAATATACACATCAGTGTTAGTTGTGGCAGCAAAGGCTTTCTGTTATGAAATGCTTGCTTAGTTGTTATAGGCATATCGATAGGAAATATCTTACTATTTTACTAAATTCTAATTCTGGGTTTATTGCCTTGGCGTGTGCTAATAGGCAGGTATTTTTAAGGAATCACAAGACAGAACTAATGTAGTACAGAGTGCTTTGTTTTCTCTACATGAGGTTGAGTGTGAAAAATTGGTTTCATTTTTTTATGAAATTTTCATGTGGCTTATTCAGCAAGAGAATTAATGCCTGGTAGCTGTAGAATCATTTTGTTTATCTAAACTGAATTATGCATGAAATTACACCTAATGTAAGAGCAGCACCAGTTGTGATGAGATCAATATCCATTGTGGATAAAATTCAGCTCCATGCTAGCATCCAGTTGAAGGCCTATGCATCACTTAAGTCCTAATTTAAAGACTTAAATGAGACTGAAGTAGTTCACAGGTTTTATGCCATCCCTCTGCACAGGAATGAATTTTACCCAGTATGCACACACAGAAGATATATGCCAAATGACCTTGATACCTCAGGAAAAAAAACACTTTGTTGCTTCGGATAATTTTGCTTTTTGCTAACACGATTTTATTTTGAATTTTGCATTGCTTGCTCAGGTTAAAGCCTCAGATCCTGGCATCATGTAATCAGACAAAAGTCTCAGCTTTCGTTGAAAAGCAAAGAATTTTCCTCTTCTGGTGGCTATAGAAGAAACTTTGGAGACCCAGTGTAAAAGGCTAACAAACCAGAGACAGAGAGAAGAAACCCCAGTCTTATAAAAACATGACATAAGAATGTAGTAAAAATGGTCACAATGACTAAAAACGTCAGGCTGGCCCTGTTCTGTTTCTCAGAGCAACCAATGCTAGGTGCTTTGAGAAGGAGGGGAAAAAGAAAAAGAAAAAAAAAAAGAAGAAATAATAAGCTAAATACAAAGTGTTCTCTCCCACCTCCCTGTTCTTTTCTGCCAGATTCTAGCAGTCATTATTTTCAGTACTTTCTCAGATTTATTTTTGTTGGACTGGCATCACAAAATAATTAACTTTTAGGAAAGTACTAGATGTGCCATGTTAGATTTAAGATTGTCCTTGAGTCTTTTGTCATGGCCCAATCCTGCCTGCAAAAATCAAAGTTTGATATGTATTTGGATTGTGTTGGCAGCATGAAATTTATTCGTTGCTGATCGGTGCCACTAATGAAGCTTCTTTGATGTAAACAGAATATTAAGTATTTATTTGTCTATGTGCCAGAGCAATCATGGAGTTTTGAAATAGGCAAGCTAGATGTGAGCTTAGATAAGCACCAGGAAGTAAACACTTCACACATTTTGTAACCGAAGGTCTCCTGCTATCCCTAACTGTAATTGTAGGGGATTTTCCTGAGTGAATACTGAGTAGTGGCAGAGCATCTAAATATGAATGTTTGTTTATTTTCACAAGCAGCCCTTCACACTAATGGATCCTCCAACCTCAACAGGATCTGCATATGAGTTTTTGCACTTAGATGAGTACATGGAATTTTATTCTGGTTTACTCAATGTGTTATTTTTTGTTTGTTTAATGTTGTTATGAAATGATCAAATGTGTCACTGAAGCTGCTCACACTTCACTCCTGAGAACTGGACTTTTAGTTATATATCAGCTGATTCAGCATTGAAAGAACAGTCCTTACTCAAATTTCTCATCCTTCAGGTTTCATTCTTTAAAGTTTTGCTTAAGGAGCACTGATGGCAAGAGGAGAGAGCAAGTACTGATACAATTTAAGTAAAAACCAAACACTAATCCCATCAGCCAGCTAGTCTGGGGAGTGGTGGTTATATGTGGAGTTCTTCTGCATGGGAACTAGATGCTCTTATATAGTTCCCAAATTCCTTAGACATTGTAAAACCTTTAACTGTAAGTCTTATTCCTCTGCCTTTCTTTGATGCCCAGCAGGACGCTAACCCCTCACTAGCTGTGAAAGCAAAGTGAGATACAGTCACAAAGCTAAACAGAAATCTGTTCCTCTTGTTGCTTATTATTTATTTTTATACTTGTTAATGTAGCCAGGTCTATTGCTCAGTTGATAAATAGCAGAGAATACTTCTTTTCCCCTGATAATAAAATGACTAATTTCTTAAATATTAAGAGTCATAAAAAACTTATCCTGTATTTATTTCTCAGTCTTCAGAGTATTTAGGAATGGTTCACTGGAATATTTGCCATTCAGAATTTGTGGAGCGCTAATTAGACTTAAGAGTCACATGGGGATGTTGATGGTACAGGGTTGAATGAACAGCCGTCTCAGCATGAATCAGAAAGTCAGCACGTGAACATACTGTAGATAATTTTCTTCTGAATGTTGTAGTAAGTGAGATCGAAATGTGCTGTTGGTGATTAGCACTGCGAATAAACTCACGTGCCTTGGATCTTTGTTGGTAATGAGCACAAAATACATCTTCAGAAATGTATCATGGAATGAATATTTGCAGAGAGTGGTTTCCACCATTACTTATTTCCTACTTTGGCCATAAGAATTTTGGTTGGATTTCTCTGAGTAACATTTCCAACTGTAGAAAGGTAAGTAAAATTATATAACGCAGATTTATAGTTAGAGTTTATTGCGTCTGTAGTTTCAGCTATTCAAAATATAAATTCATTGTGTGATTCTATTAACAATTCCATGTTTTATCAATACTTTAATATAAAATTAATTGCAGCAAAGTAGCCTACTGGATGGTAGTATGAAGATGGTATCATAACCAGTAAGGTTTGCTCTTAGTTACCTGAAAATAAATTACTGCGAGCATCAAAAGTCCAGTGAGATGCTGATGAGAACCAATGACATTTCAGGTTTATGGCCTATGTTTATCTTGTTCAATGGGAATTCTTCATCTGAAGCAATTCTGCAAATTAATTTGGGTGTACAAGTGTGATGTTTACAGCTCTGTAGAGTGTTCAGATGGAGAACAAGTATGTGTTTCTGACAGAAGGTAATTTACTTGGGATCCAGTGCCCCTGATCTTTATTTCTCAGGAGTCATAAACAGAGCACTCACTTTCATCACTCTGAGACCCGCTGCTGAACTATGTCTTGTTCAGTGAAGCATACTGACTTGGATGAGGAAAATTAAAAAGGGTCATACACGTCTGTGTTTTCTTTCAGGCATGTCCTGAAAACAGCCATTCTGGGAACATCATGAAAGCTTTACCCATCTGTCCATTTCAGACTGTTTGGGGAGTCTTCAGTTCTGGCATCTCAATGAATAGTGCTGTAATGATATGATGCACGCTAACAAGATAAATTTCTTGTATGCTGAAAATTTCATGCAAGTAGAGGGTTGGTGTCACTTTTTTCATATGGAAAGATTCAGATTTATGGTTCTCCTGAGTTAGACTATGAATTCTTGCTTGTTTTTCTGAAGTCCTTGTTTATATTGAGGTGATTTACTTAGAACAAAAATGAGCTTACTGTGTGAGTTGTGTCAAGTAAATAGCAGGTTTTGATATACTGCCCTCTTATAGTTTCCCTATTAAATGTAGTATGTTATTTATGGTTATATGTTTCCGCCTCAGTGATCTTGAGTAGTAAAGTGTGTAGCAGAGTGTAATAGCTATTTTTAACTTCTGAAGACCTGGTTTAAAGTTAATGCCCTTTTTCTCTTAAAGTAACTAATTTGTTAAATAATATGTATGCAGATACACAAACACTTTCTAACCTTTTGGAATGTATGATTGTGCACTCTAGAAAGTTGTTTCTGAGGGACAGAGTTTTTCTTTCAGTTGTTTGGTTTTGGGAGAGGATGGGGCAGCGTGGGGAGAGCACTTTGCTCCAGCGAGCACTCATCAAGCTTTGCATGCACCAGGAATAACAACTGGAAAGTTGGTGTTTTCACTGGCCTATCACAGTTATGTTCCCTACCCAGCAAAGTACTAAGGTATGTGTATAAATTCTAGCACGTGCCTGGATGCCTTGCAAACCCCTCTGAACATGTGATGGATTACATCGCATAATGTAATATCAGGTTTGCATCATTCCTTTAAATGTTGGATGGCAGTAAGAGTTGAAATCAAATGCAGTAGCTTCATATGGAGAATCAAAATTCAGCTGCCTGCCCAGCCTTTTACGTTACTTGGTATTCTGGAGTGGCATGAGACACTATTTATTGTTAGAAAACATGATATCCATGTATGTAATATAAATATTTATTCTACAGGAGAAGTAGGATATTGAACCACAGCTGATATCCCTCATCTCTGCTAAGCTGTTTGTCTTTTGGGCAGCAAGGGAGGTTTAAATCTTCCGGTTTCTTGATTTGCTCTCATATTACCTTCTGAGCATATTTAGCATACAATTTATTTTTATATGTGCTGTTCACCATGGAGAACATCATAAACTACTTTACAGTCAGAGATAAACCAGAAAAAGAATTCTTTAGTTACAAACAGTGAGTTGCAGGCAGCCAAAGAGGGAAAGAACAGTGCATTAAGATGCAGTAAAAAAATGAAAGTTGAAATTTAAAAGTAGTAAAAATTCTAATCAGCATGCTGAAATGATTCATTGTAGCTTCTTTTCAGAGACATGCACTATAGTACACTGCTTTCAATGCTGATATTTGCAAGTATCGGCATATGCTGAATAGTAGATGTTCCTAGCTTCTGAATGCTGAGCGTGGACATAAATGAGACAGAAAAAGAAGAGCTTTTCTGGGAAATTGGATTACATCCAGGGAAAGAAAAAAACCAACACAGAAGTGAATGAAAAATATTAAGTGCTGTATTTATAATGATCACAAATACCTGTTCGCGTTTAAGAAATCTGCAGTTTGTTCCATTACGTTTTTCAGGTCAGAGTTGATATTTGTGGTAACCTAAAGGCTTTGGCAAGCTATTAATTTGTTTAAAGCATTTGCCCAGATGTATTAGAAGGAAGTTTTCTCTGATGCTGTGACAAAAAAAAAATGTTTACTCCATATAAATCAATAAAAGCACCCCACGCTCAGCTTTCTTTTGCAGTCATGGCTTTGCTGAAAAAGACGACAACAGACACTATGCTTAGTATAGCGTAACTGTTATTTTAGTGCAGAGAGTCATGTGGGCTCTTTTATATAAGATGTACTGTGCATGATCCACTTTTGATTGTCAGTATTCTGCCAGCTAGAGAATTCTGCCAGATAGTGGTCCCCAAACTACTAGATCTTACTGCTTTTTTTTTTTCCCCCGCCTGCGGATAGGCAAATGTTAGAGATGTGATTCACATAGAATAAGAATAGTCTTTAAATTTAATCCCCGAAATGAAAAGGAACATCAGGGGAACAGAAAAACATGCAGTCAGTCTCACTTTCAAAGTATGTCATTATCCTACATGTCTTAAAATTCTTCATTTCTGGGATCCAGCTAGAGCTCAAAGCAGGAGGGACAAACTACATAAGAAGAGCTATTCTTGTGAGATTATCAGGCCTGTTCTGTTCACTTCAGAAAATGTTATAAGTTACAACTTCTGGGCATTTTCTCTGAAGAAGTTTGGAATGTTTTGGTGCTTATATATTATGTCAGGCAGGATACACTAAACTATTCAAACACAAATTTCCCCTTATTTCAGAGTATGCTGCTTTTTCAGAAACTAGTGCTTTCAAAAATAAGTCTTAGTACAGTTGATAATGTTCAGGAAGTTTTAATTTCAGAATGCTTGGCTCTAAATGACAGCATATTTTAGAACCTCAACCCAAATAACAACAGAGTATATAGTTTTACTAATCAAACATATTTTTCTGAAGACGTACTTTTTAAAGTGGAGATTTAAAAATTGCTAGCAGAATTTAAATGCTGACTTTTAAAAATTAACTTTCCACTGTGAGTTATCATCAGCTGCATGCCTCTAAGTAGAGCAGACTTTTATCATGTTTTATTAGTGTGCTCTATATGAAGTTGCATAAAAGTGACATATCTGCCACCAGTAGACAAAAGCTAAATGCTGTCATCACCACAATTGCTTTGTTTTCCGAAATCAGCGCTTTTTGCACCTCTTCATCAGTGACAGGGTTTTGCCTTTGGATAAAAATCAAACAAAATCCTTTGGCACTGAAATTAAGATGGCAAAAGTGCACAGAATGCTCCTGTGGCATCTTCAGATAACTCTTTAGCCTTTGTTGTTTGCAGTAAATTATTTAGCAGTAGTTATCGTTAAACTGGCACGGACAGTGGCTTTGAGAGGTTTTTTCCTTTGTAACAGTATAAACCTAGGGGGTTGTTGAGGGAATTAAAAGAAATATCAAGACAAGCCATGGTGTAGTATTGCAGAATCTATTCCTGATATCTTTAAGTTAAACAAGAACCTGTTTAATGCCCTGAGCAGATATTATTATGTATTATTTTAATATGATCATGATTGAGATCGTTGTGCCATATAGCTGGAAGTCCCTGTTCAAAAGAGGTAACAGTCTAATTTGAAGTGCAAGTGTGACAAATGAAAGGAACAGAAAGGGAAAACAGAGAACAGTACAAACTAAAATTGCACTGTTACACTGACTATTTGTTGCATGATTGTTTGCAAAAAGCTTATTTTTTTAACCGGCTATCTCCAGCTACTACTTAGCCATAATTGGTTAGCTGGTGTTTTTTTCTGGCTTCAAAGCAAGGTGAATTTTGAGGATGAATTTGAAGTGGGAGAGAGAAAGTGCAGCTTGATGCAGTTTACAGGCAATTTTCTCTTCTGGCTAGTAATGCTTTGGAAAGAGATCTGTGCTGGACCATGGCATCACTATTCGCTGTGTGCTGTGACAGTAGGTTGGAATACAGATGCAATTATCCTTTTGTATGTCTTTGACACATGAAACTGTGACAGCAAATTGGGAAAAGTACTTTGGATTTCCTGTGATAAGGATGTTATTGCACTTGGGAAGGGCTACTTATTGACCAAGGCTAGGATAATAAACCCTCTTCAGGAATTTGTTTCATTTGACTACCCCTGTTCTGTTCTAGATAGGCTTCATCTCACAACACTGTAGCTAGATGTGGCAATATTGCCTTATTTAGTAGGAGCAACTTCCTGACTTTCTGCCTTTGTTACTTCACTTTTTTTCTTCTCACTCTCTGTCCTCCCTGCCATCGCCAGGCTTTGCACTCCTACTCAGATAGCAGTAGCTCAGAGCCCTCCTACATCTTAAACAGCTTTTTCATGCCATAATGGGTTGGTGTTTCCTGTTTCTTATTTCAACCTTCCTTTCTCAGCAATGGCTGATCACACCTTTCACTATAAAAGTGGTTCTCATCCCGGCTTAGTTCACACATTGAGAAGCTATCTCAAACTGTCAATTTTAGCTGCCCAAGTCGGCAGCTCTCCTCCTGGTATAGATTACTTTCACATTTTCAGCTTAGTATAGATTAGTTTCATATTTCTGACCCAGCAAGACGCTGCCTGTCCTCGGCTGCTGTCACACTCTCTGTTCTCCTCTCTTCTGGGAGAGAAATGGGTGACCACGAGAAGGCAAAGCAAGGCAAAGATGGAGATGCTGCTTTTTTTTTCCATGAGCAATGCAGTCTGACAGTTTCCCTGAGCTATTTCCTCTCTCCGAGAGGTGCAGGCTTTGATTTAGTTAAGTGTCTCTTGTCCTGACCCTTCCTTCGAATAAACTGGCAGAAGGCTCCCCGTTTCTGCTGGCTCTTGTCTCAGAGGTGTGGAGGAAATCACACTTCTGCTTTTTTCTTTTTTTTTTTTCTGCCAGAGACTGATTTTTTTTCCTTCCAGGTTAATTCTACAGATGCTCTTTAGCTGGCCTGTTTCTCAGGGTAAGTCTTAAAAGCCTTATGCCATCTCTATTCATACCAAGTATTCTCTCTTCTGTGAGAAATCCCACTGATTTCCACATCACTTTCAAAGTAACACATTCTCAGTGTGCACATGCATAGCATCATTGCACTCATTAATATTGACCACATCAGGGAAATATGCTTTGCTGAAAAATTAAAGCTAGCACAGATATGGTTCAAATAAAGACATTCACAGAGAAGGTAGGGCGGAGACAGGGTGCCTCACAGGAATTAGTATATGGAAATGAATATTTTCATAATGAAGGTGGAAGCCAAGCTCTAAAGTCCTTACATAAATGCCCTGAAGTCATGGGAACCAACATAATCTCCTTTCCAGAATTCAGAAGGACCCGATAATATGAAATTACTTCTCTAATAGCAAGGCATGGTGATAAATCTTTCAAATCAGGGACAACCAATCAAAAGAGGAAGACAAAGTGATCTGGCTGACTACAAACTTGTTAATCTGTTCTGAACAATATGCAGATTTTTTGGGCAAGAAAGGAAATAAAGAATAATTAAAGGCACAGAGGTTAATGGAGAACTGGGATAAAATGCAACCATGACTTTGCCAAGACATTGTTTCAGATATTACCTAATAACTTTCTTTGATAATAGGCTTGACTTCCTATTTGAAGGGAAACCATTAGATCTTACCTGCAATTTGATAAAGCACATGTTGCAATATTATGTAGGAAATTTTCATTAGCTGAAGAAGGTGGAGATCTGTAGAAAATTGTATGATGACTGGCCAAGGTTGTGGAGGTGGTGAGATTCTCTAGCCCACTACAACAAGTAGTGGGCTAGAGAAAGGTCATGGTTCTCAAACTTTGGCCGTGGTTTTAATTTTCTTTGTTATTTCCACTGATAGCTTTGGTGTGAGAGTTAGATGAAACCAATAGAATTTGTTGATGAAAGTTGTGGGGCTTTTGCTTTCCATAACAATAATGGATAACCTTGAAGACTGAGTAACAGAAACATGATTAAATTTGCAGGGCAGTTATAAGGTAATACACATTGTGTTTAGTAATAATTTCTGCTATATCATGTAGGTTCTTCAGCTGGAAATGAAAAAGGAAAAAGATTTGGGATTATTAAATCACATAATGACTGAGAATGAGCAATGTGATGAAGCCATGGTCAAGGCAAATGCAGTCTTAGGAGGTATGGGATGAAATATTCTAATAAAAATAGGGACACAGTCATGATGTGAAAGGCACTAGAGAAACCTGGTCTTGAAATCAGCGTACTGTTGTGATAGCTTGTGTTTAAAAAGGATGAACACAGACCAGAACTGGAAAACAGCAGGGAGAGCTTACTTACTGAGAGGAGGATAAAAAAATTTGGCTTGTTAAGCCTAGCAAAAGTAAGCTGAGAGAGGCGGTATCATTACTCTCTATAAATACATCAGGCAGGTAAACAACAAGAGCAGCTGCTGAAGCTGGAGGGTAATGCTGGCACAGGAGCAAATGGAGATAAACTGGCCACAAATAAGTTGAAGCTGGCAAGAAGTGTTCAACTATCTGAGTGGAGAAATTGAGAGCAACCTGTCCAACAGGGGACAATATAGCTTCATTAGTTTTAAGACAGACCTTAATAACTTTATGGAAGGGGGTTCATGACTTGGTTGCCAGTGGCAAAAGGAGGCTGAACTGGGAGAGGTAGAGTTGCAGAGTCCAAGTTGCTCTTTGTCTAAATTTTCAAACAGGAACACCTAATGCTACAGTGTTAATTCTATATTTAAGCAGCTGAACAAAAATAGTCTAATTTGGGGGGCTTTTGGTTTCTCCAGGAAGTACTGGCATCTGCTTGGATTTACTGAGATACCTTTAGAACTTGGGCTTTCACATAGTTACCTCAGTATTTAAAGACATCGTGGAGGTTAACACCAAGAAGAGCTGCTGCTGTAGAGTATTTAAACATCATAAACATACGAAGGCCAGACGTGAGGTTTCAGAATCTGACCTCAGTCTTTTAACAGAAATAGAAATGTTCCATCTACTCTGTTGTTTCTTTAGTTAATATTTATAAAGAAGTGCATCGCTAGGATCTGTACAGAATTGCTAAAATGGGTATGTCAGATTCCCTGTGTTGTTCCTATATATACAGGATACTGGTACAGGGTTGTTGTTTTCAGAGGGACCAATTGCAAGTATACGTTGATATTTCTGAATGGCCATTTTCCACATTCTCAGTATTTTAAATGGGTTTTTAAATGCATGTGATGGGTGAGGCTTACATGCTTTAGAAATATTCAGAAATATATTTCAAGCAGCTTTACAAAACACAACTGTAAAATCTTGACAGTATTAATTCCTCTGACAGTAAAATAATATCTAACCGATAAACAAATCAAAATATTTTTCATCACTTGCCCACCCATTCCCATAAAAAACCAAACACACACCTCCCTTCCCCAGAAAACCCCAAACTCACAAAAAAAACCAACCCAAACCACTCCCCCCCCCCCCCCCCCCCCAAAAAAAAAACACCAGAAAAAAACCCCAAACCAAACCAAAACAACTCCCAGAAATACGGAAGTGGTGAGTGCAAGAAATAAGGAAGTGATTATACAGATAAGGTAATATACTTTATCTTTCCCCAGAGTTTAAAAATTAGCATTGTACTGGACTGGAACAGAATCTCAATCAACTAGTTAGACAGTAGTTAGCTAGAAAAAGGGTGCACTGCCATGTATATCCTCCTGGGCTAAATGTGGCAAGAGCAGAAGTTTATGTAATCTTCCACTCGTGTGGTCTGGTTTGACTGTTACTGAAACAAAGGACAGCATTTCTTCCTCTTTCCTTTTGTTCCTACATTATCTCTTGGTATTTAAAAAGAGATTTAAGTAAGTTCATTTAAATCAGCCAAACCCTGTGCTTGGACTAGATCCCCCCTAAACTTCCTGCTGTGTACATTTATTCCAGATGGTTTACATGTTTCTAGTTTAGTATCAGCGGCAAGTGACACTTGAAAGAGTATTTGCTACATCAGTTGCTCCGTCAGTCACTATCACTTTAAATGGTAGCAATAAATATATTCAGTAAGTATATTACAATCCAGCCCCAAACCAGTAACAGTTTCAAATAAAGCATTAAGAAATGTTAGCACATTTTAGTTGCTATCCTTCTAGGTTGTTACATACGAAGTAACTTTGACAGGCATTTGACAGAAAGTGCCTGCAGGTCATCTTTTGTTACAGGCTGTAGAATATGTAAAAAAATTAGAAATTATGAGAAGGATGTATCTTATCCCATGAGGGAATATGCATGAGTCTGCCTTCTTTTTCCTAGTAGTGTTTCGCCCTCTACTTATTGAACTATATTTTTATTTTAGACTTCCTTCTACTCCTGCGGCAGCTGATTGCACACATCATGCTGTAGTATTCCACAGAAGAAAGCTCTAAACCACTTCACATTCTGTTGAGGATGTTGTCCCATTGATACAGCTGGTAAAAACCTGGTAGATGATACCATAATGCCTTGCTTAGCAGAGCTACAGATCACAGGAACAAAGAGTAGATTGCTTTGTAGTTTGTAATAAAATCTTTATTTACACGTAGTATTTTTACAGTTCCTCTTAAAAATGATACAATGTTTTCCAATTGTCAGCAGTTCCACTTAACCTGTCGGTTAACCTGTAACCTCCTTAATAAAGGTTTCTGAGCAGAAGGCTTAACAAATGCAAATTTCTTTTCAGAATTCTCAAAAGAGGTTGCCTATAGGTGAAAACTGAAACAATGATAAAAGATGCTTCCGAGGACAACTTGTAAATCTGCTAAATGCTATAGTAACTGTATGTGGGATTCTATAATCAACTCTTTCAGAAGAAAAATTGAGACATTCTCATTAAAACGTTTCTATTATGTAGGCTAATAGCTTGGGTGGTGTTCTAGAGGGATTTTATTTGCTTGTTTTGTTTTGGCAGAATTGAGTAATTTTAACAGAAGACTGTTATAAGTGAATCATCTTGCATGATAATGCTGAAAAGGGCTTTCTTGTGAGTCTGAACAGAACTGGCTCAAGTATTTGAAAATAGCATTGAGACTTTAATAAAAAATAAATGTTATTGCACAGATATGGCAAAATGTCAAGGATACATGTACACTTAAGAAGCATTAATGAGGATGAACTTTCTCATATGCAGGGTTTCTTTTATAAAGTAAAAATTTGAAAAGTCATTGTGTTTAAACCATTTTTGTTGAATATAAAAAGCAGTTGGAAAAGGACTAGATTTCTTCAGTCTGGTGGTAAAAAAACAGCGCTTTTCACCTTACAGACATATGTTCCACACTGTTCCTTGGTTCTTACGGACCCATCCCAAATAAAATACTTAAATATAATCAAGAAAAAAAAACCCCACCACCACCACCAACAAAAGAAACCAAAACCAAAAAACAAACAAACAAACAAAAACCCCCCAAAACCCCACCAAACAAACAAACACGGAGAGGACCTTAGTTATTCCTAAAATCGTCATGAGTCTTATAGTTCATTTTCTGAGCTATGCTCTCCCATCCCTTCCTGTTTCACTTTCAGGACTGGCATCAGGAAAACAAGTAGAGACTGGCAGGGGTGTGGGAGGGTCTCAAGGCTGCTCCTTCCAGGACGTCTACTTTCAGCTGAGGTGGCTGCACAACCAGTTGTGTTCTTGCGAGGCCCAGGGAGTAGCAGAGCAAAATTATTAGAGCAATTGGCTTTTTGGCAGTGCTACCTATTTAAGAGGGAAGGAGAAGAGAGATGTAATATTGTGACAAGATGTCACACCTTATGTTATTCTCTTTCCCTCTATGTCATTGTCTTAAAACTTTTTTTCTAGAGTTTCCCATAGAGGCTTTTTCTGTAGTGGCCAGAAATCATTATCATTTGACAACTGTTCGCCTCTGTGAAATTAGCTGAGTAGTCCAGTGCCAAGTATCCATTTCACAACACAGGAAATGTTATTGTCATTGGCAATACACAAGTGTGCTTGTCGGCAGCCTTGCAGGAGACGTGAAGGATTGAATGGTCAGGGGGAATAGTCACCTCTTGAGGCCTCTGTGGAGAGGCATGATGTTGGCAGACTGTTAAGCTCCATGTCATAAAAGTGGATGAATAGTATTTCCAGGCTCTTGTCAGTTATTTTAGCTATTTTAATTTTTTAAAAACCATTGAAAATAAAAACTTTGCAATAGCATTAATAAGTGTTAACTGGGCTCCACTTGCATCCTGAAAGCCTGTCTCTAACTTTAAGTGTTAGGGGGATTCTGTTTTTTCCCCCCATTTCTATTCTCGCTGAGTGAAATTACTTGTGCTTTTACATAGAAGTCCCTCTGTACCCATTAAGGAAGAAGGGCCAGTCTGCTAGATCTGTGGTGGATGTTTTGGGTGTTTGCTGTGTTGTGAAAGGCATTGGGGTTTATTCTTACACCTCTCCAAATCTCCAACAGAGCAAAACCTAGTTGTGATGGTGGTGGCTTGTCGTCTAGATCTGTGGTTTAGATTTGTGCATCACATCAATATGCAACAGCAAAATTAACATATAATGTCCTAGCATGTATAATTTAGGGAGGGCCGATTTCAAGATTGGTAGTTGACGTAGCCCATTATGTCCCATTTTATGACCTACTTTCCTTTGCTTAAAAGTTTGCCAAGCGTTCACTAGCTACAGGTTTGGGGTTTTTTTTCTAGTATGCACAGATGGCATGTGCTTTAGACAAATCACAGCTAAGTAGAAAAAAGATGCTGTTGTTTCAAGGAGCTTCATAAGGATGTTGTGTCACACCATATGTAGCAGAATTGAGAAGATGAAAAAAAATGATGGATGCTTGTAAAAGAGAGCAAGGATAATATGGTGGCCAAGAAAGCTGCCTTGAGAACTAGTGCCTGTCTGGGCCTGTGAATGAGTCATCCTGCCTGACTTTAACAGAACTTCTTCATGTGTCCAAGGAGAAATGTTAAGATGTGGCTCTCAACAGCTAAACGATTAGAGTCAGCATTAGTGAGAAAGCCAAGTTACCTCAAATAGGATGCTCAGAAATAGTTGACATTTCTTTAGCTCATACTTCTTGTTGTCCCCAGTTTCCTGTCTGTAAGTTGTATATTGCAATATTGCTTGCTCACCCTGTGGGCATGTGTCCTGGTTTCAGCTGGGATAGAGTTAACTGTCTTGCTAGTAGCTGGTACAGTGCTATGTTTTGAGTTCAGTATGCCAAGAATGTTGATAACACTGATGTTTTCAGTTGTTGCTCAGTATTGTTTAGACTATAGTCAAGGATTTTCCAGCTTCTCATGCCCAGCCAGGGCACAAAAAGTTGGCACAGGACACAACCAGGGCAGCTGACCCAAACTGGCCAACGGTGTATTCCATACCATGGGACGTCCCATCTAGTATAGGAACTGGGAAGCGGGGGCGGGGAATCGCGGCTCGGGGACTGGCTGGGTGTCAGTCGGCGGGTGGTGAGCTATTGCCCTGCACATCATTTGTACATTCCAATCCTTTTATTACTACTGTTGTCATTTTACTAGTGTTATCATTATCATTATTAGTTTCTTCTTTTCTGTTCTATTAAACCATTCTTATCTCAACCCAGGAGTTTTACTTCTTTTCCCAATTTTCTCCCCCATCCCACTGGGTGGGGGGGAAGTGAGTGAGCAGCTGCGTGGTGCTTAGTTGCTGGCTGGGGTTAAACCACGACAGTCCAAATCCATGAATGTCTGTTAGGCTTGGAGAAACAAAGAGTACTTACCTCATTAGTTCCTCCTCTCGTTCAGAGGTACAGAATATTAAACCTGTGCTTGTTTTGTGAACATTAGTATTCTGTGTATTGGTTAAAGGATGAACATTATAGAAAAATATAGTATATGATCATATACTTGTATGATTCCACTTATTTAGCTCTTTCCATCTGAGTGCTTTAGCAGACTTTGTGTGTGTTTAAGGAGGTAAATGGAGCAAATGGGAAACTTTACATTTCCTGTATGGGGATATAGCATACAGAGGACAATGTCAAGAGCAAGTTACTAAAGGTTTGTGTAGGAGCATTCTTGCAGGCAAGGGGTGGATTATCTTACTTTACTGTGTAGTGTGGGCTGCCAAATAAATGTTATGGTCTTACCAAATGACGTGAAATACACAAGGACAGTGTGGCTGCATTAAAACTTTCAGGCTACCAAAATGATTTGCTACAAGAATGAGACATTAATTCACTCACCTTGGGGAGAGTCCATATGACATGCAGGAATTTGTTAACAGCATGACAAAGCTTGTGCTTACGCATGAGGACAATAGAAGGCGATTTGTGTATTTAATATGTATTGTCACTTTTCCTGATCTGAGTTCTGAATGGCTCCAATTATCTTTAGCTTATTCAACTATAGAAATGTTTTCCTGGATACTTAATGAGTATTGAGTCCTGCTTCCCAAGCTACAGGGAAAGGCCTTATCTGACACGAGGGAAGTAGAATGGAGCAAGTATCATGCTTTATACACCATATTCCCCATCAGATCAGCATTGCCCATACAATTAGTTAAACATCCATACCCACCAGGTATCTACACTGAAACTGCTTGTATTCAGTACCTGGAAACACTTGGAGAAGTGTCTGAAAGATATAATGAATTTGCAGGGTGTTTATTCAAATGCACGTTTTGTTCAGAAGGAGCAAGCAGATGACTCCTGAGGCAGGTGGGATGTATTTTAGTGCTGTTCCCCAAAAATGTGAGAAAGGCGACAGGGGATACGAGGTAGGATGTGCAAGGACACATTTCTGACCATGTGGGCATAACACCAGCATGATTCTAAATATGAGAGTAAAAATAGAATGTAGTATTTTTTTAAAAAAAAAGCCACCGCAACCCCTTTATAACCCCAGAGATAATTATCCGTATTGTATTTGTCCAGAGTCAAATCAGGAGTTATACATGGTTTTGTAACTGTTAGATGTTTATATCTAATGTAGTTGTAGTGATTGTGACTGCAGTAAGTCACGAAAGGGAAGCAGGGAGAGGTTTCATTCCTTTGTGAAAGCAAGAAGAGTTGCTCAGTAACCACTCAGTACTGGCATTGTGTCTTACAGAGACGTTTTCATCTCTAAGGAGGATAGCAGTGATTATTTTATCAGGAAAAAATAGTAAGACCATCCTCTGGATAAGGAGAGATTAGACTGCATTTTGGAATGAAAGATCAGATCTGTCTGGACACCTGGGAAACGTCAAAGGAGAGATTAGCTATAAAAGCTTGCGTGGTCAGGGAAGACAGACCCATGTGAGGGTGAGCTCTGACAGGTGCTTCCAAGGGTTTTCTTTTATTGGAAGCTCTCCATGGGGAAACTCCCCCTTACAGGGAAATTTTCTGACAAAACTCAGATGTAGGCGCTGTCTAACAGATACAGCCTTGGGCATGAACTATGCACAGAGAGTGAAACTGTGCAATGAGCAGAGAGATTTATAAAGGAGACAATATAATTAAAGCATTGCTTTCCTTTCATTTCTTCACCTGTCTTTTATAAAGTTGTGTAACTGTGCTGCTTATTTTGGATATTCCAAACAAAATGTTTTTATTTTTGTTCATCTTGAATTGGCTTTAAGCTGTAGCATCATTTTAGCTACATGAGCCAGATGGGAAAGCTTGGCATCACAGGAATGAGGAGAGGAAGGAGTGTAACGCAATGCGCCTGGCATGTGTTTCTAAAATATCAGGGTGCCTGCACGAAACCAAAGTCTTCAGGGAGCATGCTGCCCATGCATGCTAAACGTTATTTTACTCATCTTTTTCTTGTACTTTAGGAGCACAGTGTGGCCAAACCACTGAGCTGGGGGATATTCTGTGATTTATCTGGATTTGGTTCCAGCAAGTGTGACTTAAAGATGATTAAATGGACTGAGCTTTTGGCCTGCTTCTATTATAGTTTCATTACAAAGTTTGAATTGAATGTAGTAAAAGGCAAGCTCTGCTTTTACCTAGGAGCCTTGTTACGTGGAGAGAGCCATAACCTACAATTCACAGTTTGTTAGGAAGGGTTTGGTAGGACCTTGAAGTGAAAAATACATACATGGGGAGAATCCTATCATGCTGTTTTCTGTTTGAATTCATCCAGCCTAGAAAGGCTGAGACAAGCTGCTGATTGTTTTCTAGTCTGCCTTGTCAAAGCTCACTTTGCATGTGTGCAATGTCATTCTGTTAAAAGCTTTTAGGATTTGCAAGCCTTGCTTGCTTGGTTAGATTTACCAAACACAACTGTCCTTTCCTAGTTTTATCAGTATTAGACGGAATTTACACTTTTCCTGCTTTGAGTATTATTTTGTGAAGCTGTAAGAATTAATGTAATAAAGTATGTTTTCTTCTTTACTTAAAGGGCATTTTTAGTTTTATTGGAAAAGGTGTTTGTGCTAATTGCCTGTCAAACCCTAATATTTAATTTTTAGTTCTTCTGATAACCTCCTAAAAATGCTGCAAGTTTCCTCCCTACGACAAACAGTAGTATCATTGAATCCAGCACTTAATTTAAAGTAAGAGAGTGGATCTGTAAAACAGTAAGTACTACTTTACATACAGTGTTAGGTATATGCTGTGGACTGTCCTCACATATTTGTCTTGGTGCCTAGGATGATAATGTACAATATCCAAAGAGGATGAGCAATGTTATTAGGTTCGTGTGGACATGGTAAACCTATGACGGGACTTGGAAATATCCATTGTCCTCATTGCACCATGTGTCCCTAGGTTTGTAACAGATATGTATGAGTTAACATCATAAAAATCTCTTCTGCTAAAATTGTCTTTTATGGCAGTAAAACAGATAGGGATGTGGGCTTCCACCATGCAGATATTCACTGCAGTGTGACATTAAGTTGGAGGAGACAATAGCACTATTTTTTTGTTGTAGCAATATGAAAGCTTGCCAAAAACCACTTAAATAAATCAACACATGCACAGCTATAAATCCTAAGCATTTAGACCAAGTTAGTGGTATTTTGATCAAGTCTTATCATTTCTTTATAATATTAATCTTTTATCAGCTTGTGCAGCCAAACATTTTGTTGAGTCTTTTTGCTTTTCTCCATATTTCATTTTTAAAAAGGACAGTCATTCTTACATAGATCCACACTGCTAGTTGGGGAAGGGAAGACAGCTTTTTTTCTTTTTCTTTTTTTTTTTTTTTTTTTTTTATTTTTTATTCTTATTGGAGGATACTGGGGAAGTTTGGAAAAATATAAAAGGTCAGTTTTTCCCAAAGAATGTGATGTGGTCTGGCAAATTTACACCTGCACTGTTGCAATGTTACCTTAAAGGCAAGTTTATTGGAAGAAAAAATATGTGTACATTTTTAAGGCATATTTGATATGTACAGAGGAACTTGAAATGGTCATCTGGAAGAAGCCAATGGGTAATCACACTCATACTAAGGTTCCTTAGTTAAGCTGCTTGGAACTCGACTGGCCTCAGGCACAACTTACTCGTCTTATTAAAGGAGGTGGGGGAAAGTCAGTGTATATTTTCATAACCCTGAAAGGAGTCAGAAATTTTTAGGTGTTTCATCTGACCTTAGGGCTAATGCTACGTATTTTGTACTGTATAATCATAGTTACTGTTCCCCAAGGCAGCAAAGACAAACAGTGCGGAAAGTCTGTGAAGTAGCAAAGGCTGAAGTAATGAAAGACTCTGATTTTCCTACTTTTTTAAGGAAATCTCAGAAATTAATTTTTAAATCTGTTTTCTTTTATAAAGACTTGTACAGAAGGAGCTTATTTTTTAAATTATTATCTGTTTTTTGAAGATTACTTTCCCTAACTTCTGGCAGGTTTTGAGTGCAGAGCATGGATTTTTGAGTGGATTTCACAGGAACATGTTGACATATGCCTCAAGTCATGGAAAGTAAAAGACATGACTTGAAAAATATGATCCTAAAAATCTACAGGAGACCTTTTTTTTTTTATTTGCATCATTTCTGCTTGGAAGGATCTGAAACTAAAGAAGTTGTGAACTACCCTAAGTCTACGGGTTTTTTTCCTTCTGCGTTTTGCCTAATGTTGCATGCATGATGCAGTTAGTAGAATCTAACTTCTTGTGAGGGACAGACCAAGCTCTCCAGGATGTCATGCTTAAAATCTGGAATGAGATTATTTTTATTGCTGGCAAATGCAGCTAAGGGGCATGGAAGAATTTAGTTGTTCATGATACAACTGTTAGCCAATCTTCCAGATTTCCATCTCATCATTGAACCAGGCTTGTTTTCTTCATTAAGTTCATATAGTAACTTATTTTAAACTTTCTTCAGCCTAGCATTTAGTTAAACTCTATGCTCATAAAATGAAATGTTGGTTGAATCTAGGTTTTGCTAATATGAGGTGCTGCTGCGTTTGTTTTTTTTTTCTTCACCTTGCCTGTAAATATTTTTTTGATCTCAGATGAAGGTAGAATTGTCTGTTGATTTTGTGAACTATGAAATGTCTCTTGAAACAACACAATGCACATTTTTTATATGTCCCTTCAGTATTTGCAAGAGTATAATTATCTTTTCTGAGGAAGAACCTAGTGAAATAATTGCATTGTAATTTGGAATTTGATTCCTCTTCTTTATAGTCTTCTAATCCAGCTGAGAGGCAGCTCACATTGCACTGAAGGCTTTAGTTTGTATTTCTCTTCAGCTTTTTTTTTGGTAACTGCTCACTGTTGATTGCTTTAAATGTTGCTTCTGTTCTTTCATTAAGATTACACGTTGTTTTCCATGTGTTCTTTTACAGCTTTCTAGTATTCTTCCTCATCTTCCTAAGTAATTTTGAGAACGCAAATGCCTTGCACAGCATGTTGCTGTCTACATGAATGCTGCATGCAGGTAGAGGACTTTCTATGAGGTCCATCATGTTTCCATCAGTTTCCATCAGAAAATCTTATGTAACCACTGTCAAACCACTGGTGGTCCTCTTTGGCCCCATGCCTTAGTCAGCATTGGCTCATTTAAAGAGACTGAGACTATGATTTTCAGAAGGATGATTGAGGCTCTGTTGTCAGGTTTTATTTCTGGATTCAAAGGACCAAACGCTAGCAGTATGGAGAGTACGTAGGTGGAGTTGTTCTGATTTTACTCATGTGACTGAAATCGGAATCTAATCTCACTTTTTCTACTCTGCTGTCTTAATCACAGTAGAGAAATACTATCTTTGATAGTCATAGGTCAGAGCTCATCTGTCTACATTGGAAAGACATTTTTCACTCTGTCAAAAATTTTGCAGGTTTGCAAGCAGGAATAACTATTTTTTGCAGAGAACATGGTTATTTTGCAACTGCTGAATTCTCCAGTACTGACCTAGGGCCGAGTGTCTGTTCCTCATCATCTGGTCAGAGTGTGCCAAATATTAGGAACAAGGTAGCAGCTGAAATTAGAAACAACCTTTGTGAGGAAATTTTTCTTCTCTGAGAAATAGAATTGTTGGAGATGCTTTCTCTCCCACATCTCTGTTCCTTACAAATTTTAGACTTAACACTGTCCTGAGTTTTCATTTCTTTGTGTTTTATTATTAGTAAATGTCTATTCACAGTTATGAGATGATTCTCCTTTGTGAGTTCATCAACTTGTATTGTTGCACTGCTGTTTTGATGACTGTCGGAGCTAATGTTTCAGGCCCAGGAGGATGTGAACCAGTGAGTAATCCCAGCTCACTATTTGAATTATGTATATAGCTATTGGCTGCCATCTCCCATTTAACAGTGTACTTCTGGATAACGATTCTTCTGATTATAGACTTTTTTTGATATATAAAAATGTACTTCTCTGACTAGATTGTAATTAAGCCAGGAAGCAAGTGTGTTTAGTTACTTATGCTGATACATAATGATTTACTATTTGCACTTGTAAACTTGTCTAAGGCCTTCTAATTGAAAGCTCTTCAAGGAAACTAAGTTTATGACAATCTGTTAATCTCTTGGCATCCCCTGCACCTCTCAATAGTGCCTTTAATGCCTTCCATTATGTTCTTGCCATGTGGTAGCGTATCTCTGTTCTGTCTTCTGCTGGAGTTCAGTTTATTGAGCACAGGTGAGCTAAATGACTACCTATTACTAGTTAACCTAAGACAATTGAACACCAGCTTTATTGAAAGTTCAGTGCTTAATTAATTAGTGAACTTAGGATCTGGAATATGTAAAAGACAACCAGCTCTATGTCAGCAACAGATTCTTATTTTTCATTCCAAGTTACCAAAGAGGTACTTAAGGTTGAGGCTGTCCCTTAGGTATTAAAATTCTTGTCTATCTGTTTGATGAAAGGTACAATGAATTTCTGAATGTGATATATCTGCCTGGTAGTAGAAATGTCCTAACACAACAGGCTGAGTCCTGAATGTGGAGAGGAGTGGGACAGGAGTGGCTGATGTTCGAGCAGCTCTGTTTTAGACTCTTCACATTCACATGTACTTGCATGTACAACTATGTGTATTTATGCTGTGTAGGCACCAATTAGGTTGATTTTTGTGGCAGTGATAATACAGAGTTATGAAGCAGAAGTACTCTCAAGACCCTTTGCCCTCCAGTTCTGTAACTGGGTTCTTCAGTTCATTGCTTCTGCTGTCTCTGCACCCTATATCCTCTGTAAACAAGGATCATGATCACAATTCTGCCCTGTCAGACCATTGGGGGTGCACATTGCTTGACATTCTAAGCCTTAATGTGACAGTGACCAAACACTTGTGTACCAGTAAAAATCTTAAGTGCAGCTGAATTTTTGATCTAAGGACAAATGTCTCAACCTTGATTTGCAACACTCAGGCTACTTTCATCTTTTTGCCTGCAGTGTGCCATCTCCCATCCCGCCTATAAAAATGGAAGCGCGTTTCTGCTATTCTTCAGCTAAACTTATTTTACCTTTGATCATCATGTAAATTTCTGGCCAATTCAGGCAGAGCTTTTCAAACCACAATCCACTGAGCAGGGGTTTTCAGTTGCTCTTCATCACAAAGCCTTGCAATCTAGCTCTTTGTTACTGGTGTTCAACTCACAGGCCACGCTCCCTGTAATAGTTACTTGTTCCTCTATAATTATTCACAGCCCTATTTTGGCTCTTTGTGAGGGAATTTGTCGGAGTATAGAGTATACCGCATCTGTTGCAGATGATACTGCAGTTGCTATGTCTGCTGCCTCAATGGTTTAAGATTGGTGAGGAGCCATATGAGCACCTTGAAACACTTCATTTTTGACCTTGCGAGAAGTTGTAAGGAACAGTGTGAATATCGTTGCCATATCTTGCAAGGTCATTTGGCCATATCCAAGGTTACTCCCTCAGTGTTACTGTCTTCATGATTTGTGTGGATTCAATCTAGGAAATATAGGAGGATTGGGGATTATTTTTCAAGGATTTTAAGCCACATATCAAGGTATACTTTTTTTTAACACTTTATTATTTCTCATTTCTGAGTGTACTTATGGAGCAGCTGCCCAGAACAGAGTAAGATTCTCTGTCTTCCAGTCAAATGGAATCTCAGGTGTCATCCTCCCTTGCTCTTTGCAGACTCCTGTTTGTTAGCATATCACTGTATTGGTTTTGTTTGGCAAGGTTTTGGTAGCGGGGCGGGGGTTACAGGGGTGGCTTCTGTAAGAAACTGCTGGAAGCTTCCCCTGTGTTCGAGAGAGAGCGAGCCCATATTAGCCGGCTCTGAGACGGACCTGCCGCCGGCCAAGGCCGAGCCAATCAGTGATAGTGGTAACGCCTCTGTGATAACATTTTTAAGAAGGAAAAAAGTTGGGACGGAGAGAAACTGCCGCCGGAGTGAGGAGTGAGAACATGGAAGAGAAACAAGCCTGCGGACACCAAGGTCAGTGAAGAAGGAGGGGGAGGAGATGCTCCAGGCGCCGGAGCGAAGATTCCCCTGCAGCCCGTGGTGAAGACCCTGGTGAGGCAGGCTGTCCCCCTGCAGTCCAGGGAGGTCCACGGTGGAGCAGATATCCACCTGTAGCCCGTGGAGGACCCCACGCCGGAGCAGGTGGGTTCCCGAAGGAGGCTGTGACCCCGTGGGAACCCCGCGCTGGAGCAGGTTCCTGGCAGGACCTGCGGATCTGTGGAGAGAGGAGCCCACGGAGCAGGCTTTCTGGCAGGACTTGTGACCCCGTGGGGGACCCGCGCTGGAGCAGTGTGCTCCTGAAGGACTGCACACCGTGGAATGGACCCATGCTGGAGCAGTTCGTGAAGAACTGCAGCCCGTGGGAATGGCCCACGTTGGAGGAGTTCGTGGAGGACTGTCTCCCGTGGGTGGGACCCCACGCTGGAGCAGGGGAAGAGTGTGATCAGCCCTCGTCCTGAGGAGGTGAAGCGGCAGAAAATAACGTGTGATGACCATAAACCCCATCCCTGTCCCCCTGTGCCGCTGGGGGGGCTTGGTGGTGAAATCCGGGAGGGTAGTTGTGCCTGGGAAGAACAGAGGGGTGGTGGGAAGGTGTTCTGAGATTTCATTTTACTTCTCATTACCTTGCTCTGGTTGATTTGTAATAAATTGAGTATGTTTTGCAAATTGAGTCTGTTTTGCCCGTGACGGTAATAGTGAATGATCTCTCCTGTCCTTATCTCGACCCGCGAGCCTTTTGTTATATTTTCTCTCCCCTATCCAGCTGAGGATGGGGGAGTGATAGAACGGCTTTGGTGGGCACCTGGTGTTCAGCCAGGGTTACCCCATCACAGTCATTTTGGTGGAGAATGCGGGCACCCCTTATTCCATACCATTTGCGTCCTGCTCAGGTCCCACATAATTTAATACAGATATCTTCTAACCATACTATTGTATTTAATTCTCATTACTGAAATCCTTTCTTACCAACACTTACAACTGAAACTACATACTTAAACAACTTTTATACCCAACGTACAGATTTATACATTCTTATTAATTACTATCCCTTGTCCTTTAAGAGATAGATATTCCAGGGGCTTCTTCCACTCCTTCAGATGTTCACACACAGGTTATGACTTGGGCCCCATCCATCAAGATGAGTGGTCAGGACAGGAGAAGCAGTACGTTCAATCGTTGGGCACCAACGTCGGCTTGGTTTGGGTCACCGATGCACTTGTCTGGTTCCTTGCGAAGTTCACTCCTCTGCAGTTCAGGTCATTCCTGCTACATTACTTCCTGCAACATACAACTCACATCACAGATTATTTTTCCCCCAAGGTTAAATGTCCTTGAGGCACACACTGGGTCTCCCCATCCTTCCGCATTACCCACCAAGTACACCCAGGTCCCTGAGCAAAGACAATCCCACGAATGGGTTTGCCTTTTCCCATGGGAGGTGCAATCCACACTGCCTTCCCCAGCCACTTCCCCATGTGCACCACGGGGACCTTATCTCCTCCCACAGTATGTAGGGATTTTGTTTGGGCAGGACCAGGACGGTTAGCAGATCCTCTAGAGTTAACTAGCCAAGTGGCTTCTGCTAAATTTGCATCCCAATGCTTCCATGTCCCATTGCCTAGCGCTCTCAACATACTCTTCAACAGTCCATTATATCTCTCAATTTTTCCAGATGCCTGCGGGTGATAGGGTATGTGGTATACCCACTCAATGCCATGTTTCTTTGCCCAGGAGCTTATAAGGTTATTTCGGAAATGAGTCCCATTATCTGATTCAATTCTTTCTGGGGTACCGTGTCGCCATAAAATTTGCCTTTCGAGGCCTAAGATGGTGTTTCGGGCAGTGGCATGGTTTACAGGATATGTTTCTAGCCAACCAGTAGTTGCTTCCACCATGGTGAGTACGTAGCACTTGCCTTGGCGTGTTCGTGGCAGTGGTCCAATGTAGTCAATTTGCCAGGCCTCGCCATATTGAAAACCCAACCACCGCCCTCTGTTCCAGGGAGACTTTACTCTGGTGGCTCTTTTGATTGCAGCACATGTTTCACATTCATGAGTGACCTGTGTGATGGCCTCCATGGTCAGGTCCACCCCTCGATTACGAGCCCACCTATATGTTGCATCTCTCCCTAGATGTCCCGATGTCTCATGGGCCCATCGAGCTACAAATAGCTCACCCTTACGCTCCCATTCCAGGTCCACCTGAGCTATATCTATTTTGGCAGCCTTGTCTACCTGTTCATTATTTCGATGTTCTTCAGTGGCACGGCTTTTGGGCACGTGAGCATCTACATGACGTACCTTTAGAGTCATGTGTTCTACACGGGCAGCAATGTCCTGCCACAATGCTGCTGCCCAGATGGGTTTACCCTTGCGTTGCCAATTGGTCTTCTTCCACTGCTGTAGCCACCCCCATAGGGCATTAGCCACCATCCAGGAGTCGGTATAGAGGTAGAGTACCGGCCACTTTTCTCGTTCAGCAATGTCTAGAGCCAGTTGGATGGCTTTCACTTCTGCAAACTGACTTGACTCGCCTTCTGCTTCAGTGGCCTCAATGACTTGTCGTGTGGGGCTCCACACAGCAGCTTTCCACTTCCGATGGTTCCCTACCACACGACAGGATCCATCAGTAAACAAAGCATAACACCTTTCATCTTCTGATAACTCATTATATGGTGGTGCCTCTTGGGCACGAGTCACCTCCTCAGGTGATGCTCTAAAATCTCTGCCTTCTGGCCATTCCATGATCTCTTCCAGAATTCCTGGGCGGTTAGATTTCCCCAGTCGAGCCCGTTGCGTGATCAATGCTATCCACTTACTCCATGTAGCGCTGGTTGCATGATGTGTAGAGGGGATGTTTCCTTTGAACATCCAGTGTAGCACGGGCAATCGTGGTGCCAAGAGGAGATATGTTTCTGTACCAACAACTTCTGAAGCGGCTCGAACCCCCTCATATGCTGCTAATATCTCTTTTTCAGTCGGGGTATAGTGAGCTTCTGATCCTCGGTACCCCCGGCTCCAAAACCCTAATGGTCGACCTCGGGTTTCTCCTGGTGTTTTCTGCCACAGGCTCCAGGTGAGACCATGTTCCCCAGCTGCAGTGTAGAGTACATTTTGTACATCTGGTCCTGTTCGGACGGGCCCAAGAGCTACTGCACGAGCTATTTCCTGTCTGATATGCTCAAAGGCTTGTTGTTGTTCAGGGCCCCATTCAAAATAGTTCTTTTTCCGCGTTACTCGATAGAGAGGGCTCACAAGCTGACTATAACCTGGAATATGCATTCTCCAGAACCCCACAAGGCCTAGGAAAGCTTGTGTTTCTTTCTTGTTAGCTGGTGGAGACATAGTTGCTATCTTGTTAACCACATCCATAGGGACATGACGGCGACCATCCTGCCATTTTATTCCCAAGAACTGAATCTCCTGTGCAGGTCCCTTGACCTTACTTTTCTTTATGGCGAAACCAGCTTTCAGAAGAATCTGAATTATTCTTTTTCCCTTCTCAAACACTTCTTCTGCCTTGTTGCCCCATACGATGATGTCATCTATGTATTGTAAATGTTCAGGGGCATCGCCTTGTTCCAGTGCCATTTGGATTAATCCGTGACAAATGGTAGGGCTGTGCTTCCACCCCTGGGGCAGCCGATTCCAGGTGTATTGGACACCTCTCCATGTGAAAGCAAACTGTGGCCTGCACTCTGCTGCCAAAGGAATGGAGAAAAATGCATTGGCAATATCAATTGTAGCATACCATGTGGCTGCCTTTGATGCCAGTTCATATTGAAGCTCTAACATGTCTGGTACAGCAGCACTCAATGGCGGTGTCACTTCATTCAGGCCGCGATAATCTACTGTTAACCTCCATCCTCCATCAGACTTCTGCACTGGCCATATAGGACTATTAAAAGGTGAATGAGTCTTGCTGATGACTCCTTGGCTCTCTAGGTGATGAATCAGCTCATGGATGGGAGCCAGGGAGTCTCGGTTTGTCCGGTATTGCCGACGGTGCACTGTCCTGGTAGCGATAGGCACCTGCTGTTCTTCAACTTGCAGCAATCCCACAGTAAAGGGATCTTCCGAGAGGCCAGGCAGGGTAGATAGCTGTTTGATCTTCTCTGCATTTACAGTGGCTACACCAAAAGCCCACCGGCACCCCTTTGGGTCCTTGAAGTACCCTCTCTTGAGGTAGTCTATGCCAAGGATACAAGGGGCCTCTGGACCGGTCACAATGGGGTGCTTTTCCCACTTGTCCCCTGTCAAGCTCACTTCAGCCTCCAGTATAGTCAATTCTTGGCATCCCCCTGTCACTCCAGAGATCCAGATGGATTCTGTGCCCCTGTATCCTGATGGCATCAGTGTACACTGTGCACCAGTGTCTACCAAAGCCTTATACTTCTGTGGGTCTGATGTGCCAGGCCATCGAATCCACACAGTCCAGTATATCCGATCATCCCTTTCCTTCTCCTGGCCGAAGGCAGGGACCCTCTATTGCTGTTCCTCATCAGAATATTCACTGTCCGATCCTTGCGGTACCAGACCAGAAGTCCCCTCACCAGAATCAAGGGAGGTGTTTTCAGTTCTTCTATGCCTGGAGGATCGCTGAGTGCCTTCTTGGGCCTCTACAGCAACTACGCTGACAGCCTTCTTCTTGGGTGACCCCTTCTTAACAGCTGTCTTCCCTCTCAGTTCATGTACGCGGGCTTCCAGCTTAAAGGTGGGTTCACCATCCCACTTCCTCATGTCCTCCCCTTGGTCACGCAGGAAGAACCAGAGTGTACCACGTGGCATACGCCTAGGGCTCCCTTTCCCCCTGACTGGGGCAGGGGAGAACTGATTTCTTGGAGCATCCCTAACAGCCAAGGCACTGTCCTGTAGGGATGAGGAGACACAGAGATTTTCCTCAAAGTTTTGGAGCCAAGACGACACTTTCTCCACAGTTGGTGTTTCCATATCTGGACAATACATTGCTGCCAAGCTGTTAGAATACGACGCTGGGGCACCTTGAATCACCTTTCGCCACATGGCTCGTGTGCACAGGACATCCTCTGGGTCTTTGGAAACTTCCTCGTCATCTAGATCACTGTAGATGACTTCCACCACTGCTAACTCTCTCAGGTACTGAATGCCTTCATCTGCAGTAGTCCACTTTTCTGATGAATTTACAAGATCTTCCTTGAATGGATATCTTGCCTTCACACTTGAGAGGAGCCGGCTCCAGAGACTGCAAATTGCTGCCTCTTTCCCAATTCCTCTTTCAATTCCCCGGTTTCTAGCGAGGGATCCCAGCTGTTGCGCTTCCTTGCCTTCCAGTAGCTGACTATCAGCCCCGTTATCCCAGCATCGGAGCAGCCAGGCAGCAATCCGCTCACCTGGCTGGCGGCTGTAATCTTTCCGCAAGTCCCGAAGTTCTGAGGACGTCAGGGACCGGGTAGTTTCTGCTTCTTGTTTAAGTTCCCTCACTCCTTCCTCCAATTTCCTTATCGAAGGACCAGCTTCTAAATCAAGCCTTTCCTCTTCTTCTTCTTCCCTCACTAATCGATGGTATGGATGTGTTGATCTCCTTGTCCACTGTTTCCATTTCACTACTGGGGCAATTACTGTAGTTGTTGTTTGGGTCCCTATCTCGAGCATCGTGTCCTTAGATGCAGTCTGGGTCCCTGCCTCAACCATGGTCCTCTGAGAGTATTGAACTGTGGCTCGGTAGGCATAGGCCAGGCCCCAGTACAGTGCGAGAAGCTGCTGGTTTTCATTGGGATAGGCAAGGCACCCTTCTATCAGGTGACGTGTCAGTTTGCCAGGGTTACTTGTCTGTTCGGATGTAAAATCCCAGATTATGGGAGGTGATAACCGTCCTAGGAATCTGCCCAAATCCTTCCATATACCCTGCCACCCAGGGACTGGTGGCTTGAGGGCACATTTCAATATTGCCTCACCTAAAACTTGCCTCCTCTTATACCAGGAAGAGACCAGGTTCCACAATACCCATAATATGCCACCAGTATTAATTATTAGTATTGAACAGCTCACGTAAGGGTGAACAAGGACCTCGGGAGCCTGCATAATAAAACCATTCACATCAGTGCCTGGTAGGGAGAGGGAGATGTGTTCCCTCATCTCCTCCACAAGATAGCTCCCACAACACAGCAAAGCCATCACTGCCAGGACAAAGCACATAGACACTATTTGTATTAGCACGTTCCCACGTTCCTTCATTCTCCACACAAGATAACTCCCACAGCACAACAAAGCCATCAGTGCCAGGACAAAGCACACAGCCATTATTTGCATTAACATGTTCCCAAACTCAGCAAGCTAGAGATAAGCAAGCAGCTAACAAGCTCTGTGACCTGCACAGGAGCTTGCCACTTAATAACTAGCTATAGAACGCTTAATGCAAAACTGCCGTTGTCCTGCCCCACGTTGGGCGCCAAAAAGGACTGTGGTGGGTTGACCCTGGCTGGATACCAGGTGCCCACCAAAGCCGCTCTATCACTCCCCCTCCTCAGCTGGACGGGGGAGAGAAAAATATAATGAAAGGCTCGTGGGTCAAGATAAGGGCAGTTTAATAAAACGATAGCAAAGGTTGCGCGCGAAAGCAAAGAAAAAAAACAAATGATGTTACTCTCTACTTCCCATCAGCAGGCGATGTCTGGCCACTTCCTGGGAAGTAGGGCTCCAGTACGCGTAGTGCTTGCTCCGGAAGACAAAAATGTCCCCCCCTCCGTCTCCCTTCACTTAGCTTTTATATCTGAGCTGACGTCATATGGTATGGAATATCTGTTTGGTTAGTTTAGGTCAGCTGTCCTGGTTATGTCCCGTCCCAAGATCTTGCCCTGCCCCAGCCTGCCATTGAGGGGAGGGCAAAAATGTTGGAGAGACAGCCTTGATGCTGTGCCAGCGCTGCTCAGCAGTAGCCAAAACACTGGTGTGTTATCAACACCTTTCTAGCTACAGAGCTATGAGGGCTGCTATAGGGAGTACTAACTCCATCTCAGCCAGACCCAATACAATCACCTCTTTCCACCAGAGGAAAGGGAGGCAGGGTCAAGGCAGACTGTTCTCTATGCCTACTTATATTGTTGCAGAGGTATAATACCTGGCCTCACTGCTGGTGAGCAGCTGCCAGTGCAGCAATGTGCTGGCGCCCCATGTGGGGTAGTGTTAATTCTACCTCTTCCAGGACACAAGTGCTCCAGGTGGGGTTAGGGCTTGTGAGCTGCAACGTGTGTTCAACTCCTTTTTTTTCAGTGCAAAAATTTCTGGTTTTTAAATACAAGTGATATATGTCAGGTGGGCTAATATATTTTCGTTTTGTTTTGTGTTGCAAGTAACAGGATGTATAGTTTGGGCTTTTACCAAAAGCCAAGCGCTACAGTGACTGCAGCAATAACAAACTCTTACTGCACTGGGACTTAACTGGTACCTGCTAATATGTTAGTTGGATTTAAAAGAATAAAATTATAGGGGGTTTTCACTTCCACAATGTATGACTGAATAGACATTGACTGTTGAGTTGCAAATCCATTTATAATACACAGAATTGTACGTAGGTCTTAGAAGATCTTATTTTATTATTACAGACTCTAGCATTGCTAATAGGCTTGACAATCTCTTGTCCTTGTTAGCCACACTGCCTCAAACTCCTTTTCCCTCTCTGATTCTTACTTAGTTCTTCCTATAGGGGAAATATTTTAATTTGGTTTTGCAAGTTAAAATATTTCCATGTGACAATTTCTATGAAAACTCTTCAGGTTGATTTTGTTAACACGTATGGCCCACCTAATGGTGTTTTCTCTATATAAAGTCCTCTGATGATGCTGGTGATGTATCCTCATTCCACATTGGAGAAATTGCAACACTGTTGCTTTTCAACACGAGGCATGTCTTTTGCTACTGTTTATTTTAAAATGTTGTATAGTTCAGGGCATTTTAGCTAAAGGTCCCTTCTTAGCTCACTATGGAATAGAGTTATTTTGCATCTAAGCTCTGGACTTTCACAAGTCCTGAATTTTATTTCATTGCTGATTGTTTCAGGCTCTTAAAGCTCCTTCTTCCCTGAAATACACTGAAGATTGATGTATATGTGTTTTGAATTCTGCCCATACAATCTGGTTGATAAACACTATTGCAGGAGTGCTATTCCTATAGAAGAGTATTTTTACTAATACTGAGATAAGTATTGCAATGTCTTTCAACTATAAGTTAACACAGTTATTTTTTTTCTTTGTACTTCATTGATATCTATGATTGCTTTGACTTTGTATAATAATATACACAAATCCTGATAAGTGAGGGTGGGAGTACTGGGTTCCTGACAAATATTTCTGAAATAAACTGTTAGATTAGATTGTTATTTTCAAAATATATTAAGTGTTGAATCATTTTGTTTCTCATGTGGATTTGGCTGAGTTAGTTTACCTTCCAAGCTACTTTAACCTCTCTACCTTCTGAGTGGTTCAATAAAATAATGTGACCACTTCTGTAGTAAGAGAAACAGCTGCTTATTACTTTCCAAAATGGAGATAATACAAGCAATCATCAGACAATTTTGAAAGAGTTAGAATTGCTTTTGGCCAAGGCTCTAATGCACATTTAAAACCTGTGTTCTTAGAAAACTGAATGTGCGGTACATCGGTTTAGCATCTGACATTTTCATTCTCTGTGTGTGTGTTAGGTAGGCCCTTTCAAATCTCCCAAAGTAACTTCTAAGGCTTGCATACAAGCTTTATTGAATGTAAGCTTTGAATTGCTCTGCTCCACATCACTGGACTTCTCTCCCATCCTCAAGTGCAGGGAGTGCATGTTTCTCTTAGTTTGCAAATCGATGTAGAAAACGTATCTTTTTGATTTAGACTTTACTAGATGTTGAATTTTATGTCAGTGCTATAAGCTCCAGTGGTGTTTTATCTGCTGATTAGTCTTATAATGTAAAGTGCCTGGTGATGCGTTGCATAGAAGATGCTATAAAAATGGTTTATGGTGCGATAGCAAGGAGAAATGTGGGGAGCACAGATTCACTTTATTAGATGAGCAGGAGTCCCCAAGCAATCGTTTGTCAACAGTAGTTAAAGATTAGTTTATCTTTGATCATTGAACCTTTAATAAACATGGTTTTAGCTTGAAGTAAAATGGTTATATTGAAAATAACGGGAATTTATATGTTTATGTCGGTTTTGTCTATCGAGAGAAAAAATTTGAATGTATATCTAATTTTCACACTATCTTTTCCAATAATGGTGTTGAGGGAAATAAAAAAATAGTTTTTCTGAATATTGTATGAACAAAGTCCTTTCCTTTGACAAAAGCAGCTGAAGTTAAATGTGCTTGTTTAATTCTGTCTGGATATGTGTATTATATTTAACAGCAATTAAGCACAATTGTTCTATATAGAGAGATCCTGTTAACTGCAAACATAATTGTGTCTTAAAGCTATTCTTCAAGTGCAGTCTATCATATTGTGGCCTATATGGTAGTGGTCAGCTTGTTTTCAAGCCTTATTTGACTGTGGCCTTGGACAGTAAGAATCTTGACAAAGCCAGCATCAAAGAGCAACTTTGGCACGTGGCTCTTCACAAATATTAGCCAACGAATTTCTGACAATGCTGGTAGGTGACATTGGTATTATCATCTCAGTTTTACAAATGGGGAACATAAGACTTTGGTTAAAGCTGTCTGAGCATCTGAACTCATATGTGCTTGTTTTTTTGGTTTGGTGTGGCATTTTTTGATGGACTTCAGAAGTATTACCAGAATTCCTGGGTCTTGTAATAAAGCTTGTTCTAAAACCTTTTAAACATTAGCAGTAATTTTACAAATGGCTATCTGTGTGACCACACTGCAACAGCTTGGGTTGAGGCTAGAGCTATGTGCAGGAGAGACACATTTTTCATATGTGGGTTAGCTTCTGCTGAACATAATTTATGTCTTATGTTAGCTTCAGTGTGGGTTTTGTGTGAATTTTTTTCACAGAACGTTAATGGCACATAATTGTTAGCTGCAGATGAAAGGATTGTCTTTGGGGTGGTTTTGTCTGCCTGTGTTTTAGGGACGGTTTTTCTCATCCACTATTGCTGAAGTCAACGAAATTAGAAGAAATTGGCTTTCAGCAAGAGAAATGTGTGCATTAACTGTTTTTCAAAATATAGAGAGATGTGCTTTGTGTGTAATTAGATAACCAGCACTTGTGGCTGTGACATATGATCTTTATATCAAAGATGTAATATGAGACTGCAAAATAATTAGCATTTTAAAAGTAAAGATTAACGTGGAGAACAGCAACCTCCTGTCTTTTCTCATATGCATATTGAACTGTGAATGTAACTATGGAAATGTAATTGTGGCAAGATATAGAGTATTCTGATATTACAAACTCGCCTCAAAATTCATTGGTGAATCCTATCTTAGTATTGATTTCAGTAAAACAGTTCCCAAAGCTGAAATCTTTCAGGTGACGCATGTGCTAAGTTTCTGTTGTTTGGACAGTGAAATGCAAAGCAGTGCACAGGCTATCATGTCATCCACAGGCAAGAGAGTCTCACTGGTTCTTAAAGCGAGATGCTAAGGGCAACTCCACCTCCTCCTTCATAGGGGTCAAAGTGCCAAACAGTTCCTGATTCCAGTGGACGTTGGGCATGTACATCCTTTGAAAACCTTTTGCTGGTCTTTACTCTACATACTTTTGGAAATAAATGTGTAAATTTTTTCCTACTCGGTTGCCATGCCTCCAACTGACAAGTGGTTTTCCACCAGCTGAGATACAGGATTTCTTTCCTTGGGTCTATTGCTGTACCTGTTGTTAGTAATTTACCTTCAGAAGCAGTTCTGCTTCTAATTAGCTTATGGAAAGGCATTAAACCAACTTTTTTTTCCTTTGCAGTTCTAGATATCTAGGGAGGGTGGGAAGTAGAGTGGGGGAAACAATGCTGCATCACTTTCATACAATAGCCATTTAAAGATAACTTCTGCCGAGGGTTTTTAATGACATGGCAAGTATTTCATAGGACCTGTTTATACTGTAGATGTCTAGTTAACAAAAAATAAAAATGTGCCTATTAATAATTAAAAAGAAAAGACTTGCCATAAGCTACCAAAATCTACAGGAGAATAGCTGAGAAATGTTGAAAATTTTGAGAAGAAATATAATAATGCAAAAAATAGGAACAATTTGAAAAAAAGCCACTATATCGTATAAGTAGGCTCTGGTGAGGTTAAAGAAAGAAAAAAATTGTCCTCTTGCTGTATATGTTCCATTATATAAAATACAGAAATAATATATGCATCTGTCATTATTCATGTAAAAACACATGTTTCAAATTTTGTTTTTAAGTGCCTTTGCTTCAAATTCTAAGGATTTTAGTGCAATATAAACAGGTTTTTTTCCTGTTTCTGAAGGGAGGGTGAGTAATATATGTTCTTAATGAAACTGAAAAACAATTTTGTGAGCGTTTAAATTGTTCAGTTATCATTTTCTTAAAATAACAATCTGTAACAGAAATTCAGTGCAAGCCCTCCTGAGTGGCATTGTTATAATAATTGAATATCAGAGTTAATGAAATATTCAAAAGGTTCCCTTCCTCGTTTTCACTCTTGCCTGTCTGTTAGTGAGATCAGCAGTTAATCAATCTTGAGGTAGCACAATTGTTCTGTTACCCTCTCAATATATATGGACTTCCAGTAGAAAGGAAATTTTTAAACCTACAATTTAATATCTTTTCATTGTCTAAGAGCTGTCTCTTGCTAAAAAATATTATTTCTATGTATTGAATGGCTTAGAAATTAAATATGCTAATAAAAGAATATCTGATTCGTTATCCAGAGAATAATTTAATGTGGGGGGATTAGAAAAAGTATGATTCATATTAAAACATAGTTTTCAGTTGAATCCATGACAAATTTTACTGTTCTACTTTTGCAGTAAAAAATAGATTGTGACTACTATTAAATGGATGCTTTGCAAGGCAAAAGAGGAGGAAGTTTTGTAATGGACTTAGATCCGCAGGGCCAAATCAGCAAGACATGCTATGGGATTTGTAAGGGTACATTTATGTAGTTGCTTATTCGGTTTACAGTAGTACCTGCACTTCCTACCAAAAGTGTCAGATGCTTCATAGGCACCCGTTATAGCAGAAGTCCTGTCCTGGAGGTCTCAAACTTAAGAAAGGAAAAAACTCAGCTGAGAAAACAGCACTTCTCCTTTTTGTCCTGCTACGTCTGTGACAGTTTAGCAGCTCCAATGAGCTCAGGGAAGCATTTGGGTACTGTAGTGGGGTTTCCTGTGTCCCAGCACCAAGGCATGTGGGTCCATCTGTCTTTCCTGTAGGGCAGTGTACAAGGGCAGTGCCAAGTAACTTGAGTTCCTTGTGGGATTAGTCCAGTGTTCCTCATCACCCTATCTACAAGACAAGGGGAAGCAACTGGTGCTTTTCTCCCCCCGCCCCCCCCCCCCTTTTTTTTTTAATTTATGTCCAGGTTGTCTTTGCTCATTATCATCATCTCATGCAGTGAGACTGTGCCACTTAACTCTCTCGCATTGGGTCCCTCCAGGCAGATTAATAACATAGGCTTGTTTTAATCTTCACTGTGTTAGAAAGAGAATCTCTGATATTTACACCCATTGTTAAATACATGTCCTGATGAGACATTTGTCCTGTCATTCACAAGATTGATTTCTGCCCTGATTTCTGTGGCAGCAGGAGTCCAGAAGCTATGCTAGAGAAGCCACCAAGCTAAGTTGCACTAGTTGTGTCATCATCTTCGTTACTGAGAAGAAAAGCATTTTTCTTCAGGAAGCGCTTGCTGTTTTGTTGATAGAAAGAAAGTACTTCTTATGTGCTGTTCCTCTCATAACACTTTCTCTGTCATGTCAACAGTCAAGTGGAGGAACAAAAGTGCAAGTTGCTCTCAATGAAGCAGAGAAGAACACCTACCCCCTTTTCCTCCAGTCAGGTTTATTGAAATAATTGCGTCTCTTCAGCTGTTTATTATTCCCTTGCTGCAAGCAGCCGTGCAGTTGTCTCTATGCTATTAAGGACTGTGAGCCTACAGTGAGCACTGTCCACTCCTACCAGCCTGGGAAGACAGTGCAGGGAATCCATGCTCAGATCTTGCTGAAAGCCAGAAGATTACATTTATGGCCAAGAAATCTGAGTACCAATTGGAACAGTGGGGCAGGCTGACCCTCAGGCACTGAAATCTTGTTGCACTTACCAGCGCTTCCCTAAGTCATCTGCATGACTAACTCTGTGGAAGATCATGTGACAAAGCTACGCTTGGGCAACAAATGTAGCAGAGAAGTATGTGCATCTCTTCAGGATCACAGAGCTCATGTAGTTCTATGAGAATTTTAGGCATGGTAGTGAAATGTTGACTTAAAAATATCCTTCTAATCATGTTCTTTGCAATAAAAGCTTGTATGAAGCTACTAATCTTGTTCAATGGAGATGTGTGACAAAATTTTAAAATCTTTCTGAGCATTTGTGCAAATTTAAAATAGTTCAAACTTTTAGGGAACACATAACATGCTAATAATAGATTTATGATAAACGTTTTGCCTCTCTCTCTTTGGGAGAGATTATAGATGTTTTTTGACATGGGTGTCTGAAGTTGGACATCTATAGGAACAGTCTAGTTTTCAGAGGGGCTAAGCTCCTACATTTCCCACTGAATATGAAAGGACTGTCAGAAGTCCCAGTGAGAGGCACTAAGGTTTTTAAGAAGGTCTTACCTAAGTGTGCTTGTTAAATGGTTTTAAGACAGCTAGTACAGCGCTTGTGTTATGAATGGCTCGATCTCTAGGGTGAGTGGCTGGACTCATATTTCTCTATTCAGTGACTATGTAAGCATCTAGCAGTGCTTTGGGGTATATACAGTTCTCAGATCTTTGTAAATCCCATCAGTCTTTAAGCATTACACATGCAAAATGAATCTTAGGTAATTCTTCCCTTGTAGATCCCAAAGCAGTGAAGATTCATGAAATGGTGAATGGCCCTCATTACTTCCAAGCTTGTTTTTAATGATTCTGATTTATCTAAATATTTTCAGTATGTTTACAGTAACAGGATCTAAATTTCCAGCTAGCAACAAGAAAACTGAAATTGTCACGACACACAGTAGCTTAGTTTTAAGCAACAACCACTTAGTATAAACTAAAGTTTTAAGGTAAAGTAAAAGAATGTGGATAAGAAACCCCACAGAAAATAAGTGTTTTGATAAGCTCTCTAATCCAGCTGTGTGAACAAATAATGTATCTTCCACTTGGCAAAGCTGGCAATTGAAAAACATACTTGAGAATGGGGATTTATAGCAAGATGACAATTTAACGACTTTTTATGGTTTCAGGAGGTTTTCCCCTATTCCTGATTATTATCAGAAGTACTATAGTAAACAGAAATTGTTTGCCTAATAATTACTAACACGTATTTTATGAACTCCTTCAGTAACTTTCTCACTTTCTAAACCCAGCATCATTTAACACCAAACATCTAAATCTTAAAATAAACTTTCAAGACTGGTTGTTTTTCAGAGCTAGTACAAAAATGATTGCTATAAATAGGAAGACATTCTTCAAGTTACACGTTCATTTGGACAACTGAAATGCATAGTGGTGTTTGCCTATTTCAGACTATTTCAAACATGGGTTTTAAATGAGTTAAACTAATGGATAGAAGATGAGAAATGGTGAGAAAGAATATACAAGAATACAGAGCCTCTATACAGGCTCTATAGGAATTTGTAGAAGGAGATTTTTAATGCAGTCATTGTAGTTTCAGGGTCTCTTGCATGCTTGATATGTTTTTTGAGAAAGAAAAGATCAGGCAAAAAAACTCGTAGTATTCCTTACAAGACTGTTGCCATCCTGCCCTAATCCATCTCTTCAGATATTGGTGTGTGTATGTCACCTATGGATAAGGGGCCCAACTAAAAAAAGCAGTGCATTTGCTAAGTTGCCAAAAAGTTTGAGACATCATCCTATTGACTACAGCAGTTTTCTACCACTTTCCTTGTGTGTGATCAATAACACTTAGCCTAGCGTTTGCCAAATGCCAGTGACCCCATCATCCAAATGAAATAAGCTTTGCTTTTGTTTGTGTGGGTTGTAATAACATAAGCCAGACTGCAGCCAGCTGTTGTGAGACCATCATTTTGGGTGCTTGGGTGAAGGCCTATACAAGTATCTCATATGGGATTAAATGTCACGCTAGATTGTGTATTACATGTCCGTAACTTGGCATGAGCTTTGTCTGCTGCAGGGCTTGGAAGAGGTTAGTATACGTTCTATAACAGAGAGAAACCAAATTCTTTGGTTTCCTTTAGGAGCCTTGAGGAAAGAGTTAGACAGTCCTTCAGCTGGATCTGTAGGTCTCAGACAGGACAAGAGCCCAGCAGCTGCTGCGGCAGGCTAGTCTCTGACCCTGGCTCAGGGGCCACCAAGCTGCTACTGCTCTCTCTTACCCCTGACCTTTGACTTTTGGCTGTCTAGCTGCCCTGAGTCCTATTCCCTTAGTTTCCCCTTTCCTCTTGAGCTGTGAGTGTACAAGAAGCTTGCTTTCCCTGTGCCATATCTGTTGTCTTTGTCATAGGAAAGATACCGTCCTTGCTTTGGGGCAGGACAGCTCTTTTTTGGAAAAATTCTTCATGGGCCCTGCAACTACAGACAGCCAATTCCAATCTCCAGTTTTCCCTCAACATTGTCAAGAACAGACAAAAGACTGTTGATTGCTCAGCTATTCTCAAGATGAGTTACAAGCCCTTCTGCTTGCCTCCTTCCATCTGGTCACCTCTTTTCTGGGATCCTGAGTATCAGAGGGAGAAAAACAACTGACACTGTGACGGTCCATGATCTGTGTTTCTTTCCTGACCAGTCAAATGTCCCAGTTAGCAAAACCATCATAGCCCACAGCCATGTATGTACTGAAATGTGTCCCTGACTTAAAGTGTATTAACAGTTCTGTTCATTGCAATCTGTCAATTCCAGGATCAGGACAGCTTCTTTTTAAGTTTCATCAATGGCAAAATTTAAAATCATAGTGAAAATCAGAATGAAACCAAAAGAAAATATAGTTATTTTAAAAGTTTCAAGCAATAGTGGAAAGTGTAGTTAGCAATGTTCTGATCAAAAGCCAAACTTAAAAGTGAATGCAAGTAAGAGGCAATGAAAGTTGAGGACAATTCTCATGTTTATCCTAGATAGATACAGCGATTGCTGTGGTGCCTTTAATACTGGGAGACAAGGCCCATACCACTTTCAGCTAAATAAAAGAAACCACAACAATGGGTAACTACTGATGCAGCGCACTCATGGAAGAATTACCTTTCAAAAGGTATAACAAAAGCTTTGTAGACTAGAGGTTTCATTTAATAGTAAAAGTTATTGCTTATTCTTTAGAACGTCCCTTCTAAGTGAGATACAGTATTTTTAGCCTATGACTTTGAAAGGCATGCTGTGTGTCAGTTTTAAACCCACCTGAGTGAAAATTATCATAAATACCCATTTCTTCCATGTACTTATGTGCATTTAGTTCAATGACCCTCAGCCTGAGAGTTTAGAACAGGAATTATATGTGGACCTGTTTCTCCATATTGAAGGATTACCTGACACTGAGCCTTTCTGAGACTGACTTGCAGACACTTGCATTAAATGGGTATCTGATGGAGTTCAGAATTATTACTGCTGATGTGGATGGAAATTATCAGTGAGTTTCTGAAGAAACAAGGAAAAGACAAGAGAAATTGCTGGCTGGGTAAATTACAATTGGTACTAGAAATTTAAACCATAATTTTTTTTCCTGTAAATATTGGATCTATGCATTACTGCATCAAATAGAAGTACACATTTTATCTGATTTGTAGATCAAATTACCTGAAGCATGTGATGTGGAGCTTATGATAGCTTAAATTATTAGGGATGAGGGTGAAAACAGGTAATTCCTAATATGGCTTAATGCCTTCTGTGGGACTGTTACTCCATCAAAATTTTTTTTTATTAGTGTGATCCTGTAGAGTAAATTTATTTCAGTCAATCTTTGCATCCTGGAATTGGAGACTTTCTTAACTTATTGCTGGGTATTCAAAAATGGGACTTTCTGTATTATTTATCCCACAGCTATCGGGGATCTGTTTACCCAAACTCATTGTCAGATGGGCTCTGTTGCAGGGTTGTCTATCTTGGGACAAGGTCTATACATTGTGTTTAGTTGAAGGTGACCTCCAGCCCCCATGTTTGGTAGGATTGTGCTGTATGACTGAAAGTCATTAAAAGAAGTAAATGTGACTTTCTAGTGCTATAGTAAGGGAGGTACCAAGATTTTTAGCATTATAAGGAGTGGTAAAAGGCTTAAACAAACAGACACATAGCATTACTTAATTGAAATACCTTGAGGGTTTTCTGCTTTATCAATATTTATTTGGTTTTGCCCTAATTTTTCTGTAGATTGCAAAATTGCTAAGAAAAAATACTAATTTAGTTCAATTTTTAATCCTTCATTACTGGCATTATTTTGTTTTTTATCCTAAGATGTGAATGAGATTGTCCCATTTGAATGTCAACATTTGGTCAGTAGAAGTGCTTTCAGTCTTTTTTCACTTGTCTGACAAAGAAGCAAAGACATTCCCCAAAAGCTAGGGAAATCCACTTAGTATACTATGAAGGTGAATATGCTGAAGGTGAATATGCTAAAGGTAAATCACTGAAAATCCTACAGAGAGGAATCAGGAGAGGATACTAGGTACATAAAAATATCTGAAGTTTCAGAAGGACTAATAATGCCTGATGAAAGCATAAGATAAGTTCTACAAGCTAATGTGCGTAATCTGCAGATTTGTAAGCACTACATTCATATCCACAGCTTAGACAGGGGAATCTTTATAACTTCTAAGATATGGAATTGGCTGCTAGGTTGCAGAAAACGGAAATAAAATTTGTTGCCCTTGTTAATGTTGTTATTAAATATCCTTGGCTTTTCACCTATCTCTTCTTAAACCACATTAAATGGAGCTTAGAGTTATATAGTCATAGTTGAATACCCTTTCTCTAATGCATACATTTAATGCTCAGATTTTGCTTCTTTGTGAGCTGTGTGTCATGTTCGTTCATCTCTGTGTGACTGCGTTATAGAAAGTATATTAGAAATCAGCATCATTATATTAATTAACATTAAAAAAATTATCCGTACTTAGTCTCATGATAATTTTATGTAAGTCAAATTCCTGTATCTTTTAAAATGCTCTCCTTAATATATTCCTGCTTATTGAAATTGTCTATTGTTCTGCATCATACTTTGGCCAAGGAATCTTCCAAGGGTCCTACAAGCCAACATCCAATTATTCTTTAATAATATGCAAACTTTACATTATAATTTTCGTTGGCAAATATCAAACTGTTACTACTGAAGACATCACATGTGCATATATATGTGTAGTACATGTGTCTTTATATCCAGCTTGATGCATACAGGGGTAAGCCACCAGATTGAGCAGTTTAAGATGCCCACTGAGGTGTAAAAAATGAAAGGCTGGTCTTCGCAGTGTGAGTCCAAACACCCAGGCCAGCCATTTCTTTGGTCCCTGGGCGGCAGGCATAGCACTGATGGAACTCAGATGGGAGGGCACAACCCACCTCAAATCTGCAGATCTCTTCAGAATCTCATTTGACATCAACTCTTTTTCTTTACAGAAGCTTTAAATAAAACCTGAATAATTTTGATTTTTTTTTTCTTCGAGGCACATGTATTTTACTATATCTATCATCTCTAAGTTCACACTAAGAGCTGCTGGTTCTAGATAAACCTAAGTATACAAAACACAAATACACAAATAATCAGAATGCAATTGCAGACACAGTGTGTTGCAGAGTCCACAACAAACATTTGCTGACATGACTTAGAAGTTGTCCGGGATGACATGTGTTGAGTAGGATGGAGAAAACCTGTTCATTCCTAAAAACAGCCCTACCTGTTTTTTCTTTTTTTTTTTCCTTTTTCTTTTTTTTTTTTTTTAACAGAGAGGAGTGTGGTTCTGTTCTGAACAAGGCACAAGCCATTTTATCTTTTATCTGATAATTGTTCTGTATGTTTTCATGATTTATACTAACCTGCAGTCTTTCTGTACCGTGTGAGATAGCGTCACCTTTGGATCTTGAGTACCACTGAATGCGTGAGTTCCTGCTTTCTACTAACTGGGAAAGAAAGGACTATTTGAAAACAACCCAGACATTTTTCACAATATGGAAGTAATTGCAAGTGGCTAATCTACGTGGCAATCCAATATTTGCTGCTAAAATGAAAAAAAACCCCAAAGTAAGATTCAGACTAAGACACACAGCCTAGTCCTTATCTTAACATGGTTATTAGTTTAGGGGTTTATTTAGAATTTGGCTTGTGTGTTTGTTTAAGATGGAGTTTCATATTGCTATGTAAGGCTGTAAACCGGATTTCCATTATGCTATGCTATGCTGTTTATATTCAGGACCTTACAAAACTTTTCATGGCCTTTAACCTAGATGACAGTGCCGGGGATTCATTACATGGCTGCCTAAGCACTTTCTTTTTATATCAAAATGATTTATACTTTCTGTACTTTTCCCCATTTCCACTTTGGAGAATGCCAGAAAAGGAGGACCAGTGCAACAGTCACTGTGATTGATACTATGCTTTTGAAGACAGATGGGAATTATTTAATGCTAGGGGATTTTCCAATTAGCTCTCTATCCTAACCCGTGTTTAGAATTATCAGTTAAGTTTGTATGCCGAGTTAGCTTAGCAGCGCCTGACACAGGCGCACTTAGCAGCACCAAGAACTGGGAAGCTAGTATCAAATACTTTTCAGATGGTTATTGTATTGGGTTTGTGTGGCAAGGTTTTGGTAGCAGGGCGGGGAGGGGGGTTACAGGGATGGCTTCAGTGAGAAGCTGCTTGAAGTTTCCCTATGTCCGACAGAGCCAATACCAGCCGGCTCTAAGACGGACCTGCCGCTGGCCAAGGCTGAGCCCATCAGTGACGGTGGTAGTGCCTCTGCAATAACAGATTTAAGAAGGGGGGAAAATCCTATGGAACAGCAGTGGGAGAGATAACAGTGAGAACATGTAAGAGAAACAACCCTGCAGACACCAAGGTCAGTGAAGAAGGAGGGGGAGGAGATGCTCCAGGCACCAGAGCAGAGATGCCCCTGCAGCCTGTGGTGAAGACCATGGTGAGGCAGGCTGTCCCCCTGCAGCCCATGGAGGTCCACGGTGGAGCAGATCTCCAATTGCAGCCCGTGGAGGACCCCACACCGGAGCAGGTGGCTGCCCGAAGGAGGCTGTGACCCCGTGGGAAGCCTGCGCTGGAGCAGGCTCCTGGCAGGACCTGCGGATCTGTGGAGAGAGGAGCCCATGGAGCAGGTTTTCTGGCAGGACTTGTGACCCTGCGGGGGATGCATACTGGAGCAGTGTGCTCCTGAAGGACTGCACACCATGGAAAGGACCCATGCTGGAGCAATTCGTGAAGAACTGCAGCCCATGGGAAGGACCCACGTTGGAGAAGTTCATGGAGGACTGTCTCCCGTGGGAGGGACCCCATGCTGGAGCAGGGGAAGAGTGTGATGAGTCCTGTCCCTGAAGAGGATGAAGCGGCAGAGATAACGTGATGAAATGACTGTAAACCCATTCCCCATCCCCCTGCACCACTGGGGGGGTAGGTAGAGAATCTGGGAGTGAAATTGTGCCCGGGAAGAAGGGAGGGGTGGGGGGAAGGTGTTTTGAGATTTGGGTTTATTTCTCATTACCCTACTCTGGTTGGTTGGCGATAAATTAAGTTAATTTTCCCCAAGTTGAGTCTGTTTTGCCCGTGAGGGTAATTGGTTGAGTGATCTCTCCCTGTCCTTATCTTGACTCACGAGCCCTTTGTTATATTTTGTCTCCCCTGTCCAGCTGAGGAGGGGGGACTGATAGAATGGCTTTGGTGGGCACCTGGCATCCAGCCAGGGTAAACCCACCACAATTATCGTATCACCTAAGCTGGAATGGTTTTCCAGATATTTATTCAGGAGTGACCCTTGATACTTAAGATGTTTTACATCAGTATAGGGCCACTGCCCTTGAGTAAATTTCTCCTAAGTCAAGCCATTAGAAGTGACCTTCTATTACTAGCTGATTTTCCATTACTGATGAAGGGAAGCAACGCTAAATATGATCAATACCCTATCCTCATTGTTCTACCCCAAAACTTAGCAAATAAAGTTGAAACACACAGAAGCAGAGGTTTTAATAACTGGTAAGTGGTCAGAGGGTCTCCAGTCACTGAGCTGAAATGCGGCACTCCAAGATGCGAAGTGCAGAGTATGGAAAATCCCAAGATATTTCAGGCAGTTGTGTTCTTTGGCATTATCCCCAGAAATAGTGGCTCCTGAAATTGCCATTTTAACAAATGTGTTGGGTGATGAGTCTGGTGCTAGAAAATAATTGCCTTGCTTTTTAAGAAGAGGAATAAGACTACTGTAAGTGAACACTGAAAATCTGTAACAGTTTTTAAACCAGTCAGAAGCTTGTGCAGGCAATAGTGAATATTGCTTCACTGTAAACAGAACACACAAGATTTTCTCTGTAATGATAACCCAATAGTTTGCATAGTTTCCTTCTCTCCAGCTCTACCCAATGATAACATTAAGTCACCTGGCAAGAGCATGTGATTTTAAGAATCTGGCAGCTTGTAACTGTGGAAATACATAGAGCTTTGAAAGAACCTGAGTGCTACGGTGACACAGTGTGGCTTTACATGCTTTACTGGGAGATTGTATGCTACTATGCTGGTTTTGTAGCATTCCTCTCAGCTAAAAAACTTAGCTCATAGTGCATTATCAGTGTTATCTCCCATTCAGGTTTACAGTGGCAGAGACAATAGTTTGAGTAAAACATTTTCCTAGAAATACCCTTTCCTGTAGAAGCATATTTAGCAATAATGTTTTTGTTTGCATGTAACACGTTTCTGTAAATTTCTGCAAGAATGTGACTCACTTGTGCACTTATTCTAGAAATGAAGTTACTATTCATTAGGAACAATGTAATTCTATGTAAGAGGCATTTCTAGTATTTGTGATAAATAGTAAAGATTACTCTGTTTCACTGCTGCATAGCCATTCTGAAAAGAGGCATTTGCCTTTTGCATGAACAGAGAAACACTAATACCACTGCTGAATTCTCTCTTTATTTGCCCTAGGCAATATGTCATTTATATGTAGGTATAGATTGTGAGAATTAATTACATTTTCTTACTTTCTACTAACCAAAATGAAAAGACTGACAGGTAATACGCAAAGAAATTTGTCAGTCTTATTTTCTACATTAGATTCGCTACTATCCTTCACTTTTTTTGAGCTGTCTCAAGCAACAAATAATATTAAATCATTAAATTCTCATTAGTGATCAGATTGTTGTGAAAAATCTCACATTTCTTTAAGAGAAAGGGAGAATAAAGGGGATGTGAGTCTAGAAATCCCAGTGAAATAAATTCCTTTAAAAAGAATGCTTCTGCAGTTCTAATGAGTGAGCTTATCAAGTGTCACCTACACTTGTGTAGGTATTCAAGATTAATTATTTTTTGCCCAATCTTTTTTTTTTCCTTGCAAATATTCATTTTTCTTTTGTTCAGCTAATCAGGTAACAAGTACTTACCCATTGTTATCTCTATGTTAACTTGAATGTTGCAATGTAATGGAACACTTTCTTTAACCTTATCACATGAAGAACTTAAGTGAATTGAAAATCTCTTATGCCTTCATAATCCATTACTTATCTTTCATTTCTTTGGAGGTAAAATACACCCATTGAACTCAACTCACCTAGAAGATTTATAAAATACTAATACTCTGAAAATTGCTAGTTTAGTCTATTTAGATTCCCAGTTATTGTGCAGACATACTCATTTTACATTCAACTCATCCCACTGTCCAGCCATTTTTATGCCACTCTGTCTACGCTGCTGCTAAGAATCTGGTTCACAAGCTTTCTGCAGCAGGGATTGTAGGCTGACTCCAGCACTGTTGACTCCAGTGGGAATTGTGTCATGGGCTCCTGCAGGTCAGGGTACACTTCATAACCTTTACTATTTTTGTTGTCTTGACAAATAGAATCCTGTGTTGTAGAAACCTGATTACTAGTGTAATCTTGATAACACTATACCAATATGTAGAAATGTATACATTTCTGGTGTATGTGTAAGGTCATAACTTATATCTACCATGCTGATAGGAGGACACATGCCCCATGATAGTAGAAGCAGTTTCTGGTTGATTTGTGTGTTTGGGTATGGCAGCAATTGCTAAAATTCTTATTTTCTTACAGTACTGTATCATAAACAGATTTAGTGTGTTGAGGGGAGCTGACATTCATCCCGCATTCAGTGTGTCTTACACCTGGATTTTATTTTCACGCATTTAGAGATAGCTTGTCTTTACAATAATTAAAAAAAAATCACAGAGGAGAAAATGTTTTTTGTGCTTTCATTTGTATTAGTTCATCTCTGGAGTCTGAGAGGGGCTTTCTTTTTTGTGCTGCATTGTGACCGAGATGGAATATGAGCCCCTGTTTAGGCAGCTGCTTAATAGTTATCCTTAAAACCATAGCTAATGCCGTCAGTTTTTCAGAACACCTCCTCCTCTTCCACAGCACTGCAGTATATTTACTCCCACAAATCCTTCCTGTTTCTTCAGCTCCCAGTGCTCAACGCCAGTGCCTGGTAAAGCAGTCTGAGTGCTCTGCAAAATACAATTCTTAAACCCATGCAGCTAGATTATTTTTCTCTTATTTTTGTTTTATTTATCAGAACTCTACATCCTACTTCAGGTTAGTGGAGAAGGTCAAGCAGTAAGGTTGGGCCTTTTTTTTTTTTTTTCCATCATCCGTCTGTCTCCAACCATTTAGTCAGGATCTGGCTGCAGAATTGCCCTCTGGAGCTTTAATTTAATCTGATAACGTAGGTTTATGGAGAGCCATGCCTATCCTCCCTTAGCTGCACAGGAGAAAGAAGTAATAGTCGAGCCATGCTCTTGGTGCTGCAGAGCTGCACATGCCTTTCCGAGGGTTCATGGGCAATTACAGGTGCGATGTCGGGTATCAGATTCTGACTTAAAGAGAATCAGGGAATTGATTTTAGTAGCTAAAGGTTTCTAAAAGCACCCTAGGACTTTTAATAGAGCATTGTAGGTAAACTGTTAGGGTTGGTGTGTTGTAGGCTTATTACATTCTGGCTATTGAAATTGGTTATATCTGCCTTAGGCCGTGAATGCACAGAACAGCTATGGCACATTTGAATTGCTTCCCTGGATCAGGGCCTTGCTTGCAGGGCGATGCCACCGCTGGTTTTGATTTTAATGCAAAAGAGGATAGCTCTTTATATATAGACTCTGTTTCAGTGTTGGAAATGTAGTTCTCCTCCTTATATGTTTTAACAAATCTTTTTTCTGGCATGTCTTTTTACTACGACAATCAAGCATTATAAACCCATTCCTATCCAATAATTTTCAGGTTCTCTCTGTTTGCATTGTCTCTTCTATTTTCAAGTTTGCACTTGCCTAATGTCACTCGCAATCCCAAGCAGACTCATGTGGCCTCGGCACTTGTACACCTCCCAAATCCACACATTCCTGGTGGTGCTTGTCTCCAAACCGGTCTGACTGGATGCCAGGACGTATCCTAGGAGATGCTCTCAGCCTCCCAAAGCCTTGCAGTTTACATTATTAATGGCTGGGTTGTGGTTTGGGATGTTCATACCAACAGAGATCATGCAGGTCCCAATTATTTTTGCACTTGTCTCACCAATTGCCATTTACCACTCCAAGTCAGGTATTTTCTAAAGAGAAACAAAAGCATAGAAGCAGTTCTCTGTTCCTTGACAGATATTTGAAGGGGGAAAAGATTTAACAAAGCTTTGTATTGGCAAGCAGTAAATTGAAATCAATTAATTAGAACCAATGCTTTAGAAAGGGATGTTTTCAGTGCCTCATCACTTTATATCAGGCGGCCTACAATTTTGAATCATAGACTGAAATCATGCCATCCTACATTTTGCTTAGATCTAAATTTATATGAATGAAATGTTGTCAAATTGAAGAGAGGTTTCTTTTTTTCCCCTTTCCTTTCTCTTGCTTCCCCCTCCTCCTCCTGTGTTTTCAGGGAATGGATTGTGTCACTTTTTTTTAAAGGTCTGTTTCTTTTAGTGAGTCTGACTGCCACTGCCTTTGTTTTGTGTATTATGGAATCCTACAGGAAATGTATAATTGATTGTTAAAATAGCAGTGGACAAGAAATTGTTGAGAGTCAATTTATTCACATTGAAATAGTTTTTCTGTCTACGCCTTGTTTCACAGGATCTCCTCTTTGCTTTATTCCTGATGTTCGTTATGTCAGACAAATGCTCATGTACTGAATAGAGGTAATTAAAGATCAGGTCTGTCACATCACGGCAGTATTTTTTATATTCCTAGAAAGCACTTGTACTTGCTTTGTGAAAATACTGTGCCTGCTCTAAAGCTAGTCAGACTGCTTCATGGTTTTATATCAGCTGCAATTTTCCCTTTGGCTGCTCCAAACCATGCAAATTGAAATAAGTACTTCTGTTAATGTGACAAGCTGTGATAATACAAGATGAAAGTGCCTTGTGTTATGCTGTCCACCACAGCCAATGTTTGTTTCTGCATTTCCTTGTAAAAATCCCCCACTCCGTTATAGCCAGGCATTTATAACTGTCATATTACAGTAAATTCATTTGTTTGCTGATTTGTATGTTTGGACTGGTAAGGAACCACCGTCCAGCAATTTAAGTTGTACCATGTCACAGATAGGGGCTTACTGCCTTGTTGGAAATGCCTGGATATCTGAGGTTTTAATGCAGGTCACCCTTCCCATACTGTTTGCTGTTTTGTAAATAGGACAGATATGTCCCAGATGCGTTCAAATAAAGTCCTCCCCAGTCTGGCATAGATGGATGGATGACGCGGGTCATCGCCAGCTCACTGCTTTTGCGAGGAGAGGGAGAGCATGCATTGCAGGTGCCGTCTGCAGCATGGAGGGTGCACGTGGCTCCTGCAGGGTGCCTGCTGCACGCTCTGCCATTTGGGAGCATAGAAACATGCCTGAGCTCAGTGGGAGCCCTCACTCCTCTAATAGGCCAAATGCTGCTGCTAAGGACAGCAGAGGTTCCTGAGTGTTTCGGCTGCCGTTGTGGCTCAGTGGGTTCCCATGGTGCTGATCAGTAGTGCAGGGAGCCCTACTTCGCATCAGTGTGTGCTGGTTTAGAACAAAACCAGAGGGGATTATAGATGGCAGAGGGCCGCACACAAGCACATTTCCAGTGCTGTCCTCACCTCGAAAGAACAGGATGAAAGTGGCAACACACAGACCTTGTTAAAAAGTAGGAAAAAAAAACACAACAAAAAAAGCATTCAGGATCTGACATATCTGTAGCTCAGTGTTGCAAAGCATTTTAGAATCTCTTGTGAAGTGCTGGCTGCTCTCAATTCTCACTTACTTTAATGGACATTCAAGGCACTTAGCACCTTGCAGGGGTCATTCAGCACTGTTTAGCATTGGTCCCTTCCTAGGTCTTCGCTTAAGAAATAACCAGCTCTGCAAAGCAGAATAAAAGTTTATTTTGACAGCCCGCTGTGATGTATGGGTCCAATTACTGAAGTCTCCAAACTCATGTTGGTTCTGGAAATTTTTGGGGGGGATAGTAGAGGCATAATCTAAAACAAGGAATTCTCCTTTATGTTACATTCCCTCTAGGCAAAAAAGTAAATGTAGGAAGTAAAGGAATTAATGGAGACTGTAACTCATACTGGTCTTGTTTGTTCATATACATTACATTACTCTGCCACGCTCACTCACTTTTTCTTATCATTTTTCCCCACTCCCGGCTCTTCCTTCTCTTATCACATTTTTACATCAGCATAACTTTTGGGATTTCGTAGGATCCACTCCTAATTTAATCTAATGCCAACAACATGGATGCTGGAGATGTAATTTACACCATCAAATTGAACTGGGGCCAGGCACTTCTCCAAAGGCCGCACCTGCTTTCTCTAGGCTGTATTTAGTGGAATTTTTCCTTTCATGTTTAATCCGTCTTCCTTCTGGGAAAATATTTAGCAAGCTAACAATTGAAGTTAGGGATAGGGGAACTTTGTACAGCTTCAAGTCCTGTAATGCAGATAAAATATTTTCCAAACATTTTGGATATCACAAAATGAGTTTTGATTTATGTGAAATTCTCACTCTGCTCTTTCTCATTATTAAATCCATGTTCCTTTTCATTTCCATGAAAGCATATATTTTTCTGCCCTGGGGAGGGAAACTGTGAAAAAAAACAACTAAAACCAACACCACCACCAAAAAACCCCACCAAAAAAAGCCCATCAGGAAAACCCCCATGAACAAGTAAGCTTTATTACTTATCCTTCTGTTCTGGAGCAATGCTTGATCACTGGCCCTTCCCTCTTACAGGAGAGAAAGAAAGAAATTTTGTCTTGTGAAGTAATCTGCCATTTGCAATGTACAGCATAAAAAGTGTTTAACTGTATGCTCAGAGAGGTATCAATGAACATATAATGAGCTAAAAAAGAGCATTATTTGTGGGTTTGAGGGTTGCCTGATGAGCACATGTTGTTATCTGAAGTTAATGTAGTTAGTCAAGACAATTGTCTTTTTTCAGTAGTACTACATTAAAAAACAGCTCATGCTTATTGTTAGTAATATTGCAGCAGCTTCCTTCCTATTTTTGACACAGACCAGTAAAGATAGATAGATGTCCTAAGGTACGTGGGATTAGGACAAGCCGCCTATACTTAGAAATGTTTGTTCTCTTGCTACCTAGTTTTTCATCCTTCCATTTTTCAAGAGCAGTTAATCCTTGGCAACAACAAAATACTTTTTATTGGGCATGAAACAACATTCTCTGACCGTTTATTAAGAGCTCAGACCTGAGAGACAGCAGATGATAACAAGAGAATTTTCATGGTCAGTGCGTGGGACAGTGAATCCACCAGGCTAAGGTCCTTTCTGGCTCTCTCCCAGATTTGTTGGGGTTTCTAAATCAGGTAATCGCTGCTTCATTTTTGTCTGTAAAATGGGGAAATAGTATAGACTACACAAACCAAAGGTGGTCAAAGCCCTTTCATCTCTCAAAACTGTTGTCTTAGTTGTCCATTAGAAAACTCGGATGCATCAAGTTTCAAGTCTTTTTCTAGAAGCCTCTGAGGCAATTTTTGACAGCCTTTTTTGTCTCTTGTATGGCAATGAATGGGAAGTGCTCTGCAACATGTGTAATGCAATGGTTTGATGGTTTGGACTGCTACAGTAGGGCAAACCTCTTTTTTGATCCCTTAGCAGTACCAAGAAGCTACCAGACTTCTGTTGGTAGGTCTAAGAAAATAAATAAGCTAAGCATACTTGTCATTGGATTGCATGAAGACACCTGGTACAAGTATCTAAAACTCCTAAAACATCGGGGGTCTATAACAGAGGAAAAGATGTCTTTAGAAATTCATTTTGCAATTTATTATCAAAATTATACTCCTATATGGCTGTAACTTTTGCAAGGTCTCATGTCAAAAATGATAAATGCTCAAATTGCTGGTAACAATCTATGTCTGCTATTGTATTCCTGCTCAGCTAAACATCCACTTAGAGCGTGTACTTTTTGGTGGGAAACATAAGAATTCAAAGGTGAACTTTAAATTTCAGGACAATTTTTTGTTTCCCGGTGTAGAAGGAAATAGCTTGTGGTAACTTTAAAGAGCTCATAACAGTAAAGCCAAGAAGGAAAAAGGAAAAAAAAAACAAAAAAAAAACAAAACAAAAAACCAGGAACGGGTTGCTCAGCCTGTGGCTGGACTGGTACAAGCAATCTGTGCAAGATTTCTCCAGAGGAAAAATCTTGAGACTTGTACTGCTGAGAAACACGGCATAGAGTGGCAAACTGAAAATTGTTGAAGAAGCAGAACCTGTATGGGGCTTAAGACAAAAACAGATCCCAGAGCATTCTGCTGTGCTTGTAATTCTTCTGTTCAGTCTGCATCCCTCTCTGCAGCGTTTTTCTGTTAGAAATGAATATTCTGCTGGGCTAGAAGTGGAATCTGCAAAACTTTTACAACTGAGCCTTTTATGGGAACAACCTGGTCATTTTGTGATTTAACTTTCAGTCCACCACAAAACTTCGCAGCTGCTTGGACTTCGGCTTATCCATGTGTCCCACTTTCTCAATAATTAAGTCATAAAATAATTGCTTAACTGTTAAAAGCCTATGTCAGACATTGTATTTTGGAGTCCCAAACCAGAGGAGTATCATCCTTGTGGCTTTATTGAAAATCACCTGTTTATGAAAACTACATGGTTCCCTTGGTTTTTCTTGCAGTGCGGGTGATTCCAGGTGGAAACTTGGTGCAAAATCAATACTACAATACCTTCCTGGTTTCATGCATTAATGTTGTTTACTTCTGTAACCGTAACACTGTCAGTAGCTGTGTTCACTTGATGCCTTGCTCAGAAGTGAGGCATTTCCTCTCCTAGAGGAGGCACACAGCTAGAATAAACATAGAGACTTGTGTAAATTGTGTCTCTGCTCAATATGTTTTTGATTGTCTGGAATTTGTTACAAAATGGGAGAAAAGTGCCGACTAATGATAAAGAATGTCACAGTTTGGCAGAGTAGCACACTCTTTGCTTGCTGCCTGGGCTGGCAATGGCTAATGCAGTCGAAGCTGCAAATTATTGGGAGAATCCACCTAAGACAGTCAACTCTGGGCTCTCCAGGGGTGTTGGCAGGATGGGGTAGCCTGGATAAAGCAAAACCTAGATAAACCTGTAAATTGAACAGAGGACATCCCCCTTTAAAATAATGGCAGCTGATTTCTGCAGGCGTGAGGGCTGACTGAGCAGAAAGGCAGGACTGTGGCTGAATGCCTGAGGCATGTGCTTGGTATCCTAAACACCACAATGCTGAACGTGGCTACCTGTGTGGGAGGAAGATGGGGGCTTGTTTCATTCTCAGCCTAGAAAACATGCTTGCTGATTACCAAGTGCTGTATGTTAGAGCTTTTCGTTGTTGGTTTCATCTTCCCTTCCTGTTAGATGTTTGCCTAAAGCTAGTTTTTCAGAACTCTTTTCAGAACTCACAGGATGGCAGGAGAAGAGGCGTTCTCACAAAATTACTGGCGGGGTCATCTCTTTGTAAGCAGCATGCAGGCACAGCGTGTTTCTGTTCAATAACATGCCATAACATATGCCAAACAGGATTTTATGTTCTAGACGTATCCTGGAACAGGGTTGTTTTGTTGGTTTGGTTTTTTTTGGGGGGGTGGGGGGGTGGGGGGGGGTGTTCTTCCTCCCCCCTCCCCCCCTAGTTTTTGCCTCTGAGCTAAACAAGATATTCACATTCTTTGAAGAATGAATCAAACAACACCTGCTTCTCATGCCATTGAAAACATATTCCTGATTTTGCCATTCTGTCTTCTGAAATGCCAAGCTATGTACGTTATGTACATGGCTTGTGAGTGTGCGCAAGGCATATCACTTGTTGAAAGCCTTATCCTCAAGTGCTTTAAGATTGTCTGGATCATTGTTGTTCACCCTGTTCTCAGACTGTTAGAAGAAAATATCACTTTTATTTCTAATTAAAATGCCTGCAGTTTAAATAGTGTGAGCTTTTGAAAGGCTTCCATAGGGATCTGTGCCATTTGCAGTAGATATTGTCAAAAGAAGTCAATGAGCAATGACAGCTATGTCATCTTGTATTTAATTGCCTGAAGTATGTTGCTCTTCCCTTGCTTTCTTTGTGCATCTTTATGATTGAAGCACATAAGGCTTAATGCATTAAGGGAGTTTCTTTCAGGAAACCGTTTCTCATAAGAATAAAGTACTACAATTCTGTATAGTTAGAAAACTGCACCAGAGCTGTCACCCCAATTATTTTTTGAGGAAGAGGGAACAATGCTTTTAAATTATTGTGGTTTTTTTCTGTGTGGGTTATTCAGAAATCTCTTTAAAGCACATACGTAAGTGAGGGTGAGCTCTCTCTTACCCAAGCATGAGGTTTACCATTCTTCAATCCTTGCCTCAGCTCCTAAACAGTCACATTTCCCAAAAATAATTCTGTCTCCTTCACTGGTCATTGCAATCTAAATTGCTGGCCCTCATCCTGTAATGAGGGACCACTGCTACTTTAGTCTAGGGCCTTGCTTCCATGCTGTGTCTAATGCTGGAAGATTTTTAAGATAAACACTTTTTTTAGCTAACCACCGAACTGAAACTGTGATCCAAACATCATCTCACATTTGTTTCCAGCTATCTTTATTTTTTCTCTGGCTGTCCTAAATTCAGTTGTGGTCTCTTCTTATCTGTTTGGGATGCTGCTGTAAAGATCATATCCTTATCTCTTGCCTTGGCTATCTTCATTTTTTGCACTGCCTTTTTGTAGCATAACAGGTGGACATGTTAGCTTCTGTGCCCTCTTTTCCTTATGATTCCACACTGTGAAGTCAGCTCCTCAGCTGGGCCAGCCTCTCTGTTATATTCTGAGATAAAACCTTTTATGGATCCCACAAATTATTCACCTTGTTCTCCCTGAAAACATTTGTTAAAATTTTTTAAACCCTTGAAGTTCTTCCTTAAAATATCCTTTGGCATAATACTTGCAAAATAGTTGACATCTCTCTGCATCCATCTGTTGTCTCTTATCTTATAATGAGGCTGTAAAATTCAGGACTATTTTGTTCATGCTCACACAATATTTTTTAAGTGAGCCTTGCCCATGCCAGTGACCTCGGAAGTATTGCAGCAGCTATTGTTGTCAGGGCCAGACAGGCTGTTGATAACTGAAGGAGTTTCTGCCTGTGCATTATTATCACAGTCTTTGCTATTAGCATCCCCTTTGTATAACCTATTTTTAAATGACACTAGGGGGATGTTCCCAGATGGTGAGAAGACTCTCTATCTCCTTACGCTTTGCTGAAGTATACTGTATATAACATCCCTGGCAATCTAGAAAATACACCTCACAGATAACCAGCTGTTCTTCATTCTAAGAGCAACAGGCTGAGATTTGCTGCTGGAAGCATAAAATCTCATCATTATCTATATGAGACCCAGTCTAGTCTACTTGCTGCAATTCAATGTAAGTCCTCGGAAGAAAGAGAAGGAAGAAGTGTGTTCTTGGTGGATATTCACCATTGAGTAAAAAAATTTTTTTAATTTTTTTTTTTTTCTTCTGCTTAGTTAGCAGCTATTGTGCCCTTTTTATAATAAGCAGGCATTTGTCAGTTACAGGTGACACCAAAATCAAAGTGTTTACAGAGTGGTGGTGATTCTTTCATTCAGAAAACCAAATGACATGAAAACTGCTGATCTCTTTCTCTGAAATGTTGAGTGATAGCAGTGCCATCCATTTGTACAGTATGATCAAAGGCCTTTTCTTTTTACTAGCAAGAGTCATATCTGCATCTTTTCATTAATTCCCAGTAACAGCACACATTTGACGGAGTTTTGCATGGACAATACAGTTCCTCTGAGATATCCTGAGAACATCAGATGTACTCAGTAAGTGTGGGACAACCAGGCGGGGCATGCACTGGTTGTCCAATGTATGTCCCTCAGTAGTGCACAGCACACAAGCCAGCAGTTCTGTTCCTGTATTGCTGCAGTAAAGAAACCATCATGAATTTAAAGTGAACTGAAACTATATTTATTTGTTAAGACCTACTGCAGCCAATTCTGTTGTAGTTATTACAAGAAAAAAAATCAAGTCTTAAACTGGATTCTGAAATAAATGAGATGTGTTTGCATCATTCATGGTGTTTATGCTTTATTATTCCATGGTGACATTTGCCAGAGGCATGGTACAATGGCACTAGATTAGGGGCAAAGCAACATCATCTACACAGAGTAAAGGCTTTCCTAATTCTCTTCTCCCCTATCTTTCCTCTAGTCGTACATCCTTTATGTTTATCTGTACGCCAAATTTTTCCATCTCCTCGCTCTCCTGTTTTTATTTCCTCCTCCATCATCTTTCACAGTGGAGTGCAGCCTATTGAGTACAGGCTGGAAAAGTGTTTCTGGATTTCTGGTCTGTGGGAGTCTACCTCATTCAGAAATGAGCTATCCCAATTAGGCATGGAGCGTGTTACTAGCTAGGAAACGAACATGTATATTACCAGGATAAAAATAAGAACTTTTCTTCTCTTGACTAAACTTAAAAAGCTAGGCTGAACTCTGATTCTTTTGAAGACATGGCATCTTTATCCACTGATTTTAGCAGCATTCACGAAATTGTCAGGATCTGCTCTGCTGTTTCTCATTATTATTAGATCTACGTAGCTGTTGGGTGTGTATTATTTTCTAAGACTGAGCAGACTAATATCATCAGCCATAATTCTGTGGGTTTCTCCTGAAGCCATTACCATAATTAAGATAATGATATTTAAAGTGAATGTTTATTTCATACTACTTTGTATAGCAAAATATAGTTAGATGTTTGGCTGCATATGTATATGGTTGAAAAGGATTTAGTATTTTGAAAGAGGCTGTAAGTAAGTCTGAGTAAAGCAGTAGTTTAACTCCTAGAGTGACTCTGAAACTTCAAGCAAGTGTGCCGTGAGCACACCATGAAATTTGCTAATACAGAGTGAAAAGATTCTCATAATTTGCCTCAACTTGAGAAATTTTGTCCAGACTGACAACTGTAACTTTAAATTTACAAAATTCCCAGAAGTCTGGTGTTAACTGTGCTGAGCTAATCTTGTAAATATTTATCTGCCTTAGATCTGAAGCTAAATAAAGAACATTTTCTTATCATACACTGCAGTGAAATGTGGGCTTTTTCCCAGTAGGAGCTTGTTTATGTTGCCCACATAGACTCTTAAAGCCTGAGATCCTGAGCACAGAAGCAGATTGCAAGTGAATTAATTCAGTTGGCTATCTTGTGGCTCTAATCCTTCTTTTTCTATTTGAAATGGCAAGCTTTGGAAGTGTTGATATCTTATGGTCAAAGTTGTGCGAAAAAGAAGTTGCCTTCATGTTTCATGCTGACATTTTAGGCTTCAGTTGATGCCATTTTTTTTTTCTTTTACATAGGACTTCTCTATTTTTTTAATGTTAGCAAGGATAAGACACAACCTGACAAGATGAAGTGCACCTTTTCTGTATCTCACTTGGCATGTTAAAAAAAAAAAAAGTGAGCGAAGAAAAGGATGACCTATCTACTAAGTAACAACACTACAAGTAATATGAGGGTCAGAGAGCACGAGAAGAGAAAAAAGATTCAAGCTTAAGTATGTCAACTTTTTCATAACCAGTTGAGTGCTGATTTAATAATTTAAGTTGAAGTTTGTTGCATACAATAGTAATGATTTGAGTTCAATATTAGGTAAAATGTTTAAACCATTATATCTTTGAGGAAACCCTTTCTTTGTTTTCATACTCCCAGGAACTCTTATTCTAACCCACGCTTTCTTAGCCAAGCCCTGAAGAAGGCCTCACTTTTTCAACCATTTTAGCACACACTGCATCCTTCATCCATTTCACCTTTCCAGTTACCTCCCTTCTGAATATTTCTATCAGCATGAAAAATGATTTTTCCATTTTCTGTCAATCAGTGATCCCTGTAAATATTTATCCTTCCCTCTTTTAGCACAGTGTTGAACACTGTGGACCACATCCATTTCTATGGAATGACTCTGAAAGTCAATTTTTTGCATCAGCAGTACTCCTCAGACTTTCTAGTGAAAATCTTCATCTCTCATATTGGCTACATCATTCTTCTGTGTCTGTGGAATTTCTTTTCACCTCCTAGTCTAGTTTACCTAGGCTTTACTGTCTAGTTTACCTAGGCAAGACACTTATTTTTCTATTACAAATCCCACCATGAAATATCAAATTTAACCCATTGCCCTGATAGTTTTTGAGATATGTTACTGTTATTTTAGTGTGTCTTTTGTTCAATGTTGAGCAATTTATAGTGGATACCATTTGGGCTGGCTTCTAAAGATGCTGTCCTCCTCCACGTCTCTAAGTACTTGCTTTACACTACATGAATATTTATTGCTAAGTGTCTGTAATAAAGCACAATTCATAGTTAGCAAACCTAATGTGGCTACCAAAGAGTCTTCTCACTGGCAACACGTACACCGAGCATACTGGCTGTGTGATACCTGCTCTTCATCCTGCCTGGGTAGGAAGCATGTGTCAACACCATGTTCAAGCTGTCAAAGAAACAGGTTGCATCCCAGACCCCATCAGCGCAACTGTGCTGAGGATTTGACTCATTATCCGGTTCAATCAGTGTGAGTCACTGAAATTTTGACCACATCTCATAGAAATCATCAGCCTCTCTGGTGGGGCTTAGCTGTGCTCTACTGAGAGTCTGCTGAAGCCCTAGACGTGTGTTTGAATGGGTGGCTCTGCACATAGCATGGATTTGGGAAAGGTTGTGACATACCTTTTTTATTCACTCAAAGTTCCTTCTAAGGCTCAAACACATACAGATTTCTTTGACAGAGCTATTGATAGGAAAGTGTAAGAGCTTATCGCTTGGTATTTCACTGGTGTAACAAGGTGAAGTTGATAATTTTTTCTTCCTCAGAATTTTAGTCTCCTGATTACTGTAACCACTAGCCCTTACTAATGGGACTAGTAAGATGATGAAGCCCTACTTTCTACCACAATTCAAAGCTGTAAAACAAAATATGTAATGCTTGGGATAGGGATGACAGGGATTTTTTTTATTTTTTAACTACAGAAACAGTAATTACTTTATGTGAAAAACAACCTGAAATATTAACATGTGGGAAAAAAGAGCAAATGGTGTAAGTCATGTCTGTATTTTGCTTTCTTCAAGTGCACAGGTTTTTTTAAATGGTCTTCTTGTGGAAAGATGTGGAAAGACCATTCAGAAGCAAAGGGAAGGATGGATCATTTGCTGTAGGGCTGTGGCTGGTATGCACAAGCAGCTTGGAGAGGAATCCATATTTCTGACACTTCATTCACTGAGGTCAATTATTTCATTGAGTTAAATTCTTATAGATGGCAATCTCATTTCAGGTTGAAATGGATTCTGTAACCACAGCTCTGTTGATATATTCAATTTTAATGAGGAAAAAATCAGCACAAGTATTTAATAATTGTGTGTCCTAAGACTTAGTGTTTTTGTCATTTAAGACTCAGTGGTTTTGTCATTACCCACTGTTTAGATTCCAAGATAATGGATTATATAGAGCATCTCTACCTGGGCATGTTAGTAGTTAATTTGGGAATCTCTGCAACAGTTAAGAGTGAGGTGAGGAATATGTCAGGTCTGAGCTCCTCACCAACCACCTTTTGTGAGAAATGATCCCATTTCTAACTGGGATGAGCATGTGAAAGAATGACTGTTTGCTCATGTATACACACGGTATATAGAGGCACAGGACCTAGCAATGAGGTCTGGCAAAGTCTGCTGGTATATTTTCAAAGCAGATTGGTCAACTTAGGGATATTCTGTTCTGCTCTCAACTTGGTTTAGTCTTGAATCTCTCTGTGGTCTTAATTTGTTCTCAGTTCAAGGCCTGCCCTTAAACTGAAATCTTATTCCCATTGAATTTTATAGTGAATTCTTTCGCTTTAGTGAAACTGTGGTTTTATTTTCTGGATTTAGCTGTACTTCAAAGCATTTTGCCAGATTTGGCAAAATATAGGGAACTTAAAAATAAAGGGAACTAGGCCATCTGTATGATTTATCTAGATAATGGACATACATGCCTCCAACCTGAAGACAGTTACATAATTGAAATGACTAATTAATTTGGGCTAAGAAAAGGTGCAATTAAGATTTTTAAAATTAGACCTATGAAGATACTTATCTTAAAAAGATATTTCCAGCCTTGCATTTTGCTGTATTTGAAGTTTTCCTTCAACTGAAGTCGAAGATGAAGTTCCATTGAAAAACTAAAAAGATGTATGAAAAGGACTGTACTATTTTATGGTAGGGAGAGGCATGGCAAATGTTGATCTTTTTCATGTGTGTGAGAGAGGTTGTTCTCCAGTGGCCAAGCAAAAAGGGAAGGGTGAGAGTACTGCTATTATTACCAAATGGAACAAATGTCCTTTAGCTCTGGTGATGGAAAGACAAATGTTTTAGATATAAAGGGTAAAGAGTCTAGTTCTGGTGACTTCATTAGTGAGTGCATGTGCATATGAGCTTTATCTCAGTTACATATTTGTTAAAAATAAACATAACCAAAGGGAGTGAATAAATACTGCAATCACAACTTCTTGCATTCCAAATAGGCAGGAAGGCTAGAAAAGTGTTTTTAAAAACTGAAATTGAAAGTGTTCTAATGTTTAAAAAAACCTTTAAGTGTTTTAACAGATTCAAGAGCATTTGCCAGTCTGTTGTCTGATACTTAAAATCATAAAGCATCAGAAATATTATCCATTTGTTAGGCTGTTTGTCTTCAAAGTTACTGAAATCTGACTTAAATTTTTACTGACCCCTTTGCATCTGATGTGGAATATGCAGCTTACTTGAACTGGCTGTATATGTATTTAAGCTTCCTCTATAAAATGTATTGTCTTTGTAGTGTAAAAGAAAGACAGTTTCAGCTGTCTTATGCTGCTTGCTATATATATGCAGATATTTAAAACGCCATGCACCAGGATATATGTTTACAGTGAGATTTCTCTGAGAATCATTCTTGACTGGGGTAATGGGCAGGTTTTAGAGGAAAAATTACTTTGAAATATAAGGCACGTTTAAGATTGAAAAGGCTTCTTTTGTGGAAAGAGCTGTCTAGGAACTTCACTGCTGGTGGTGTTTTTGAAAATATGTAGAATTCAGTGGACCCTAATAGCAGCAAATTATTTTCCAGTATGCATCTTTTAGAGTTCTGTTACTCTCGTTTTCCTACACTTTCCTCCTTTGATTTACTGGCTTTGTGTGTGAGATTCAGTACATTTGGGCAGATGCAAGCAGCTGGAAGTAATAGAGTTAGAGCACTTTGAAAGGCTGAATTTTCACAAGTGGTTTGGGGTTTAGATGCTGGGAGTCATTATCTGGTGCTTCAGAATAACATTTAGAGAACTTGCTCTCATGGCAGAGATTTGAAAGAGGTTATTCATGGGTTGTATTTCACTTCTAAAAAGTTGAATAAAATTATATTGCATTATATTTTTAAATGAAGAAATCTGATTGAGCCATACAGACACATTTTAGAATAATATATATTCTAATGGCACAAATCACTACTTTTATTCCATGTATTCAGAAAAAACATATGCTCCCAGAAGCGTTAGAGAGAACCTTTTTTCTTGCCAACTATATATAGCACAGTGAGTGTTTCCTTTAAACTCAAGCCAACATCCCATGTAAACATGATAAAGTTAGCTATGGCAGTTTTATGGGGGAGCAAGAATTTGTGGTCTTATACTGTGCATTTTTTTTTGCTGTGTTTCTTTCACGGCTATCCTTTCTGTCTCTGGGGGTTGGTTTCATTACTTGTCATACAAACAAGTTTCCCTTGTTTTATCCATGCCTCTCTGTGATTCCACATCCTCCACTTATTTTGTTTTATGTTTGCTTTCAGTAGGGTTTTTCAATACTGACAAAATCTTGAGGGGCACCTATTTATAAGGCACATGGTGCGTTATTTCCTCATATTGTCTCCTCTTCTTCTTTATAGCATGTCAGATGGCGTACTTTTTTCCTCACTAACAACATGGGGAATGGAGCCACCATAAAGCAGAATAACAGGCCCAGATTGTTTCAGTGCATGTGTGTTTGTTGTAACTGCCATTGCAGCTACAGTGCACCAGTTCTCACAGCAAATTGCTCTGTAGACATGGGTAATGCGTAGCACATCTGGTGTGATCTTTTCCTTAGCTGTTTCGCTGTTACTTCTGCAAGTGAAATACCGGGTAACTTTTCCTGCATCTGTCTATTTCTGCTCATAAGGCAGGTTGTGGGAGAGTAGTGCCATACCAATTATACATGCTCTTTGGATACTGTTGTATGCTGTCACTTTCAAACAGAAAACATAAGTGCATGTGACCTATAAAGGTATGTGAGAACGTGTACTGCATCCTTCTCTTCTGCGGAGCCCAGATAGCACATTACTGATACCTTCATCCATCAAGCTTTTATTTCTATACATCTGTAAAGGGCTTAATACTAAATTCTTATAATTAAATTTTGGAATAAGAGACCATTAAAACAGTTTCAGCCCCTCCTCTCTCTGAATGAACCAGAAATGACAGTTCGGGCCTCCTTTAAAATGGCCATTTCTCAGTATAAATGTATATCAGCTTTTTAAGAATATGATCATCCAAAGTAACATCTGCAGGGAGCTGGAAGCTAACAGGTCTTCTTTGCTGGATTTACAGAACAAATAACAAAATACCATTGTAGACAGAACTGAAAATACTCTGGGATAAGGCTGTAGGGGATACAGTGAAGTCTGGAATTCTTCGAAAGAAAAGGTCAACTATCATAAGCTACATTTACTTCTAGTAAAAATATGCATGGTTTTAGTGGAGCTGTAGCTGTGTAGGTGTTCATATTTGTAATTGTAGTGGCAGTGTGTGTTCAGGACCAGTTTTTTCCTCTCCGGCTTAAAAAGATGAGATATCCAGGCAGGCTTTATTATCTAACTCTGTTGTGATCTGTTTTGAACTAATTTTTTTTTTTTTTTTTTTTAAATCCCCTGGGCATTGAATGGGTCTGAAAAGGTGATTTTAGAAAGATTATAACCTTCATGCTGTCTTTGTTTAAAGAGAAAACATAGTTACTCATACTCTGTTATTTGAGTATCTACTGCATGAATGTGATTTGAAACCCACCTTTAACAGAAGTTGCGTTTAAAAGATATCACTTCCATGTGGTTTCAAAATGATGTCAAGATAAATCTTTTACTTCTCTGTGTAGACTGAGTACTCTCTGGGGTAATTTCTAGCAAAATTTGGTGATGATTTCTATAGTTGATATATTCTACCTAGGGAAATAAAAAATGTGAAGTAAAAGTTGGAATCAGCAGCTGAAATGGTCTCATTTCCTGCCAGACAATTTGCCTTTGGTTTGTATTGAAGTTGATGTCAGTCTAGAAAAAAATAATGCTCTGGTTTTACATTGCAGTTCTTTAAAAATAATTACCCTTATCTTATATTCTGTTCAACTCTACTACTCCCAGTTTAAAAGAAATTGAGGTCAAAAGGCCCATAAATAACCATCTGGTCAGTAACAATACAGGAGAGTGATAGTATTGGTATTTCCTACAAAATTTCAGGTGCCAGCTGTCACTTGACGTTTGCCTAGTCTACTTACACAAACAAATTCATCAGGAATGTTTTGATTTCCAGAACATTTTTATGTTTGCATTTGGAGTATGAAAGCAGAAAGACATTCTTCTTTTTAAAGGGAAAAAATTATCTCTCTCTCTATATATATCTTAATCTGTTTTCCACTCAATGCTTTTATGCCAGAAAATATTTGTTAGTTTTGTTTTCTGCATCCCCAGTTTAAGTGCATTTACAAGTCACAAAAGGTCTAGCTGACAATGAAATATTCTGTGCCAGATGTCGTTTCTCTTCGGTGCTTCATATTACCATGTTGAAAGAAAAATAAAGCCCAAGTTGCTCAAGTAACAGATGTTTCTACCCATACCCATGGTACATTTACCAGTGTTACATTAGACATTTTTCTCTTCCAGGGACCAGTCAATCTGAATTTTCCATGATTCCGAATTCTTAGTAGCAGAAAGTGAATGTTCATAACAAACAGGGCTTTTTTCTTACAGACTGTGAAAATCTTTCCTGAAAGGAAGAATGACTCTTTTCAATGTTCAGCTTACAAGTGCCGTGAAGATGGTATTATTTGGATTGATGCAATGCTGCCCAGCAGATTGCAAAATCCTCCCCACTTCTGGGGAAGTGGATGGGAACAGGTTCAGTTTGGGTCCTGGGGAGGCAGTAAAATGCTATTTAGTGGAAAGATTCAAGTGCAGATTGCAGCATGCAGTGTATCCTAGAAAGAAGTGGTCAAGGTTTGGAGGCCTCAAAATGGGTTACAGATAAGGAACATTTCCATGGATGAGTCATCACCACTTTGACTGTCGGCACATTCAGCTGCTGCTGCTGCTGCTGCCAAGTCACCTCGAGGTCTCAGTGTCGAGTGGTTTTTTGTTGAGAGTTGTTGGCCTTTGGAAATGCTTTCTCCCCGATAATGAAATGGTGTCCAGGGGAAGTACCACTATTGGCATGCTCAGTTCATCCCCTCGTACATGAGCATCCATTATTGGTTGGTGATAAAGGCAATTAATTGGATCCCAGGTAGACCTTTGTCTTGCTCCAGTGTAACTGCTCTTATGTTGGAATTGTGGGTTTATTTGGAAAGACTTCATTGCAGCATTATGCCAAAATGGGTAAAGTCAAAGTTCAAAATTCTGCATTGTTTCTATCAGTGTTAAATTTGTACTTTAAAAAAGAGCATATAAAAAATTGTAAATACATATTGAAAAAAGCCATTTTTACATAAAAAGTTCCTGTTTTAGGGGTCTCTGAAAAAGCAGTTGTCAGTTTGTGCTGAAGGCTGACCCCACTCTGAGCTAGGTGTTGATAGCTACCTGGTCAATGCAGGTTAAGAGGCCAAAGTTGCCGCAGGGGATAGTAATCACATTATTCACTGCAGTGCCATTGGGTACAGAAGCTGTGTGCTTTAGGCCAGGCTAGACTGTGGGCTAGGTAAACAGAGGACAGGAATTCTGCTGCTTTCTTTAACCTTTTTCAGAAAAAATGGGATAGATCATGAACAAAGACAGATAGTCAATTTGGTTGTAAGGACGAGTGATTCTTGAGAAGGGCATTAGTATATTTTACAAATTTAATTGTAAATTGCTACCACAGAGCTATCCTATTTCATATGTGCTTAAATCAGAATTCAGAACTGTTGAAATAAAATATTTCTAAACTCAAGGTTCATGACCAAATAGCTTGTAGCCAAGTTGAGATGATGTTGCTTACTTCAAGACTATCTTAAAACGCCGTGGCCAGGGGGGAGGCAAATAAGCCACCCAAATACTATTAGCTCCAATAATCAAACCCAGAAGACATTTACATATACAATTGGATTGGCTCATTAGAAGTTAAGCTCAGCTGCTGCCAATTAGGGTGTGCTAATTTGCATAAGCAACTTGATTGCGTAGCATTGTTAGAGATTCCAGTAGGATTGCTTTCTGAGGAAGCAGCAAGAAAACCTTACTGTATGGTCAGATGGATTTAGCTGATCTGAAGTCAAAGTGTCTTTGGCGTATGTAACTGACTATATATTCATAAATGTTTGCAACTTCTTCATATCATATTTCTACTACATTTAACTTTGAGGTGGGAGATAATTTTTTTTGCTGAGAACTGGATATTTAGGAAGGTTTCAATCTTCCAACCTACTAGAGGGAATGTGTTTGAGATGTCATGAAATAGAACTTTTTATGGGTATTGCTTACTGAGAGGAGAACAGTGCGGTGTGCAATTCCCTAGAAATATGCACCATCTAGAGTTCAAATTTCTCCAAGTTTCCTAAATCCCATGGCTTTGAAAATAACTAATGATATAGCTTGTAAGGTTGAGAGACAGCAGAATGGCTCAATTTCAAGAAAATATATATTTCTGCAAGGAGTGTTAGTATATTCCCTTTCTTTAAGGACACAGGCACATTAGCCATTAGAAGACAACGTGTTGCTCAGCAATAGTGACAGGCAGAAAATCATCATGGTGTCATCCCACTTCATTACCTGAGCACAAAGCTACAGAAGAGAACTGTATGGTGCTTCAATGTAATTATCAGATAATTTTTTTTTTCTTCTGTTTCTGGCTTTTTGAGTGGAATTGTGTCAATTACAATCTACAAAGTATAGGAGGACTATATATCAGGAGGTAAAGTACAGAAGTCTATCAGACGTTTACATGCGACTCCAAATTTGGTATTGCTTATTCTGGTTTCCCAATACTGCATTTCATCTCACTACCTACTTCTATCCTTTTGTTTAATTGAACATGAAATTGCAAGTTTTCAAATTGGAGTATGTCTTGTTGTTTAGTTCAGTTCCTTTTCTGCTTTTTCTAAAATACCTGTGGTCCTCAGTACAGCATTCAGGTGGGAGCAGCGTGCTGTTTCTGTGTCACAGAACACCTCAGGCTGGCGAGAATGCTGTCAGAAGTTAAGCAAAATTGTTATGTTTCTGGAGAGCATTAATTTTATTGTCGCAAAAAAAAGGTCATTGAAGTTCGCACTGTTATATGAAAAAAAACTTTCAAAGGGACGTTTCAGATTTTTTAATTAAAACTTCAGTTGTGATTGTTACAGTTTCTATATCGGGTTGTTCAGAATGTATTTTTTTGTTTTATTAATCACAGCCAAAGATTAACTTCAGCTTTGAAAACTAAAATTTTGTTTTATATGGTATTTTTAGTCTTAGACATGCAAGGGAAATACTAAAAGTTTAGAGGCTTTAGACTTGACCACTCTGAGTGCAGGCAGGTAATTAGAGAAAATTGTGATATTGTTGGATGGGCAATTTTATGAAGTGAACAGTCTATTGGAGGGTGGGTACATGCTTTTTTCTGCCCTTCTGTGTTTCCCTTCTGTACAGGTTTGACAGAGGTCAGTGGTGAAATGGGTAGAAAAATCTGGTAACCCTCTTTGCTCTGAAATGTAGTGGCATTGTTAGAAAGTTTGGGCAGAGGATTTCAGGATCTGGGGCCATTAATTTTGGCTTTTCTGAGCAGTGACATTTTAAAAGTATTTAGGAAAAGAGGAAAAAAAGCAAGGCTAAGACACCTAGAAGAGTGTTTTAGTTTTCACTGAATTTGTCATCGGTTAAACTTTTGAATTTGAGGCATTACTCTAAAAGGAGTTTAGGGGTTTTTATATAGTTTTTAGTTCTGAACAGTTACATAAAACTTCTTTTTGAGCATTGGCTTTTTTGCTCACTTTGTTTGCATTGTGAGCTCAGCCTGGCTACACTAGCAGCCTTTGAGAACATCCACTCATATTTATGAACTCTCAAGTTTGAAAACATCAGATCACTGGGTTACAGTGAGGCTCTGGCCAAGTAAATGCACCATTGTTCAGTCCTAATGTTAGCCAGAATGATAACATGCCATTTCCATCATTATTCAAATAAAAGAGCCATTCAAAGGTTTTTTTTCCTAAAAAAAAAAAAAAAAAAAAAAGAAGTCCCCATTAAACTAAAATATGGAGAATATAAGAAGTGTGCAGAAGCGGATTCCAAATCTCCTTGTGAATTGTCAAAACTCATGTTGAAATGAACTGTTAGAACATAGGTCAGAGCCAGGAAGTTGGTTTTCTCTTCCAGAGGCCAAAATGTACTCGATACAAAGGGGAAATTAGGAGGGAGCCTGAGGGAGTGTTACTCTTCCGTGAGTCCTTGGTGCCTGCAGTATGGGGAGGAACTGAATTTCCCCAGTAATGTTCCCAATTCCTGTGGGTGCTCTCTAATCCCATGGCTCTGACTGGAGGAGCTGAAAAAAGCTGGTCCTCCCAGGACCAGGGCTTGAGAACATCTTTTTCAGCACGGCAGGGGCCTCTCTTTGCTCTGTCGTGTGATGCTGGAGGTCCATGCCACGCATAGGAGCTCTGTGGCCACTGGTGAGAGTAATCCACCATACCAGATTTTTTGCTGGGGTATGGCAATAACAGGTGTAAAAACTCTCCTTGTGTTAAGTATTGAGAGTATGTCTTTAGATTAAGAAAAGAGGACAAGTACCAATTTGAAAACTAGGTGCACAAAAAGACTTCCGAGAGAATGAAAACATTGTTTGAAACACCACCAAGTTGACAGCTGTTCATCCTTCTGTGAAAGGTATAGGAGACTTCGCTGATGCATAAAATCAGGTAGGGAGCAGCTCTCTCAAAAAAAAAAGCTAGTGTGGCGCCAAGGAGTTTAGAGGTTGGATCCCCTAGAGCATGAATTCTGGGAACTGACCTTTGCTGCCTTATTAAAATCTTCATTAACGGTGTCTCACACCTGGCAGGGAATGGCTAACTGGGAATTGTACTTAAAGACTTGGAGAAACTCTTGGTTTGTGCAGATGCAAATCAGAAGCACTGTGTGGCTGCTGCAGAAGAGCATGCCCTGCAGCCACTGACACATTTGCTTCCTTCACCAACCTGACCCTGGCTGGGCTGCCCACAAGAGCCTTGCGTGCTCTCATCTCCCAAGACAAGATTGTCCCTGGTTGGAATCTGATCCCTTAAAGGGTAAACCTTCACTAAATTAATTGATATGGGGTTTTTAGCCAATGATTTTCATTATTTCAGGATGATTATTTTTTACTTCTGTCTGGAAATCAACTGTGGTATGCCAAGGCTTAACTATGTTTAGTCATAGTTTCCCTGTTAAATCACAGATGTGCTTCTCGAGATGCATTTTTTTTAAGATTGGGAGAGCTTCACTTTTAATTAGTAATTTGAAAATTCAGTATTGGTTTATATAGTCACAGTTAATTGCTTATAGTTATTTGAAAAAAAAAAAAAGCCAAAACCTCATGTTTGTGAAACTAGATATAGATACTGAACATAATCATTTTTCAGAGGGATAGTATGACTACAGAAGAACTTGAATTAAAAACAACAGTGTTTCCAGGCAATTAAATACTAACTTCAGACTTGGTAACTAGAAAACCAGTTAATGAGTGGACTGTGTACAGGCCAACATTGTAAATGTTAGCCTTAATAAGGTACAAGGAAATAGCAACTCAGCAACTGTAATATTTAAAAAGGAACGAGTTCCTGGCACATAATAATTTTAAATATTGTCCTTCTGTTTCCTGGGATATACATCAGTGTCACTTTAGTGACAGTTAAAGGGCAGGGTAACAAAGTGAAAAATGACAGCTTGGTCCTCAAAGTGAAAAAGTATTTGGCATGTGTGGCCAAGAAACAATGTGGTGGGACATCGTGAAAGCCTGACCTCAGCAAACTGAATGGCAGAATTGGCATTGAACTTACCAGAGTACCAGGATGTCATTTGTGAGCTGCTGTCTGATGTGATTGTTTAATTTGTAAAATTGGTTGATCTGCTTCTCTTGTTTCATATGTCTGTTACCTGCTGACATGGCTCTGTAAGTACTATTTATTACAGCATATGAATCAAATATAGCGATTTTTGAAGGATAAAGTATCATTATTTTTGTTGTCCTGAATTTATCGAGGTGGTGGACAAGGGGCATTTTTTTTTCTGATGCATGAATCATCATAATCAATTAACTGTGCTACTTTTTGCATTTTTACATTGTTTGTCATATGAGAGAGAGGTATCTTGCTTTCTTCCCCTTCCCAAAGGGCTATTGGTTTTTGTTGAGAAGGGTCTGGGATCACAGTGAACATGAGTCTGTTTCTAACGCTTCAGCTGCTTTTAGTTTTTAAAGTTGGACACTGGTCAGCTATATCTAAAGGTTTTCCATCTTTAGGAAGATGGTTTTGCACTCTTTACAGCAGTTATCAGTTATATCAGTTTTGCTCTGCTAGATATAAAATATGACCTGAAATGCTGCTCTCTCCTGGTTCACTGTAAACAGTGTATTTTAGAGCTGTCAGGTCCATGTATTTATGCTCCCATCCATGCTCTTTTATTTATCTTTATGACAAACCTTTGAAGTTCTAGCTCATAAATCAGGAATGCAGCAACTGGTTTTGAAAAGTACAAATCTCAGCAATTTTATTGGGTCCATAATTTACCCAATCTTTTGGTTAACACCAACAAAACTGCCAAACTCTGGATGTTTTCTAAGTCAGCTGATGCATCCCAAATATAAATATGTCTTACAAAGATCAGTGTTAAAATACCTTAAATGCCAAAGGTCCGCTCAGTATTTGTATAATTGAACTATTAATTTGTCCCAAGCTTCTAGAGTGGTCAAAGTGAAAAGCACAGTATCGGTACCATCCCCAAAGTTTGATGTTCACTGAGTTTTTTATATATATGCTTAAAACATTAGAGGCCTCACAGATCATTTAAACTAAGTTAGGAGAAGTGAATGGTGAACAGGTGCTTTAATAGCTCACTGCATGTGGTTTAAAATACACCTTCTGTTATCTGCTACATTGACCTTCGGGGCACATTGCAAAGGCTCATGTCTTTTCAGGGCCACAAGTGGTAAGTAGGTGTGTCTGCAGACTGGAAGAAGAGGATGCGACTCTTTTGTCTGTACCTGTACCTGGTGCTCTTTCACAAACACTTCAACACTGCTTAGCTTTATGTATGCTATTAGTCATAGGTCCTGGAATTAAGCACAAGTGTTTCTGGAAGCAGCATCTGAATGGTTGTTGCAGTTTATATGCCTGCTTTTAGATGGTTATGCATACGTGTAAGCGCTGGAGTAAAATCAATTAAAGAGGTAAACTTTCCTGCTTCACAGTAAACTTGAGGAAAAACTATGTTTCTGTATGACTTTAAAGCTGTGAAAGAAAGAACAGCCAGCAGATAACTGTGAAGACATAGAAATACACTGTAAAAGACAGGCTTTTCTCCCCCCCCCCCCCTTCCCCCAAGCAACATGCGAAGAAACCATTGTAGCCAAGTCAAATTGTGCTCTGTGGCGGCAGTATTTTCAGTGCTTGGGGTCTGATGTCTGGTGGTTAAGAATGTGATGTCTATAGCAATACTGTCTGTAGCAATACACAAATCTGTTGTGTTTGAATGAAAATTAACCCAGGGCTTAATTTTCTGTCCATCTTCAATTGTGTATGACCTGGAAAGGATCCAGTCTGTCCGCTGGCTTTGTAAATGAAGAATCAGTTTCTGGTGTTCTTGATTGAGCAGACACAAGATCAGCTAGAGGTATCAAATCCTAGAGGGTACATAGTGTGGTTTGCTTGGGGTTTTTTTGAGATGGTTTTCGTGGTGGCAAAGGCTCCCACCATCAGTGCTCTCACCTGTTGCATTTTATCCCAGAAACTGTTGTGTTTTCAGCCTTGGGGGGGTGGGGGGGGTGGGGGAGTGATTAGGTAGCTTTGAGCTTAGGGTAAAGTACAGTAAAATACTGAAGTATTCTCTGAAGTACAGGACTAGAGCTACAAATACATGGGTATCTGAACTGTTCTGGCCTGGGCTGCTTAATCTTGCAGCTGCTTCCCTAGGTGAGGTGGTAAAGGAGCTGCCCAAGATGCACATCCCTTAGGGCCACAGTCATCTGCTGAAATTACGGGCTCCTCCAACAGTCTCAGCTTCTGCCAACCTGTAAATGTGCCTGGGCATGGAAAGAGTGGTGAAAAGATACTAACACTGGCAAGTTTTGCATCATTAACCATCCAAAATCTTGGGAGGAGGGCTGAAGCTAAGATAATTGCCAGATGCCCTTGGGGATTGGAATATCACTTGAAAGACTTACGCTGATTTATTACTTAATAATTTTCCAACTTTTTCCTGATGTTTCGTCGTTTCCCACATACCAGCAGAATTCTCTGTGTTTTAAAGCCTGCAATTCAGTAAAGCAACCCTACAATTCAGTAAAGTATTATTACCTATAAAGATTGCTCAAGGGAAGTTATCAATTTTTCCCACATTTCTGGGTGGGGACTTGGGTGGTGGTATTTAACTTTTAAGGAGGAATTTGTGGATAATTGAAAATGGCTCTTTTTGCTACTGACTGCACCTGGAACAACCAGAGATAATGGTAATTAATGGTTGTTGTATACTTGTGTACAGTAAATCACTATTACGCCAAGCTTTTTAGTTAGTGCATTTTTATTAACAAGAAAACAACGCAGTATTATTTTCGTGAAGTTCTGAAAACCACAGGAACAGAGATTGCCATCTGGACCAAACTAGTAGTCCAGTTTATCTCATTTACATCCCTGACAGCTGCAGAACCCGAAATTAAAGATTGTTTCTCTTTGTAAGCATGGGGACATCAATGCAAACTAATCACTTTCCCTAATTTTGGCTAATATTCAGTGATTCTCAGTGCTGCTTTCCTGCAGGTGGTGTAGCCAGGACCTGGTTTGTCTCAGTGGCAATGACAAGAGTTTTTGTGTGCCATTTCATTATAATAACAATTTGTACTAACAACCTCCTAGGGGAGGGCTGAAGATTGCTGTGAATTTTTGTTATGATGAAATAAAAAAATGGATGATTAGACAGAGAGCTGCAACTAGTATTACTCAGTCAACAGTTTCACCCTGAGAAATCATTGCAGACATCATCTGCCCTTGCACTTCAACACTGCAACAAGAGTTTGGTTTTTAAGTACAAATAGTGGCCTTGAGGCACTTTGAGGCCACTTATATACTGCCTTTCTATGTTGCAGCTTTTGAGGATTTTTTTGAGAGTTGTAATATTAATTCCTACTGCTGCAGTTGAGTCAAATATATTGTCTTGACATGCAGTCAGGATGAATTTCAGAAACAGAGATGTTAGTGACTTGGGAGTGTTTAAGTATCAAAGTTTTAATGGATTTTCTTCATTTTACAGATTTAATCACCACATAGTAGGCATGTCATTGATTTTTAAGCATCTCTCATTATTGACTCCAACTGGGAGTTCATTTTAAAAATCAATGTCATGGTATGGCCATGTGTCTTTCTACTGTTTTCTGCAATTTGTGCAGGGCCGTGGATTGGTCATTGGATTGTATTAATTCTATGAAGTGGCCATGGATACAGGTTATATGGAAAACACTCTGCTGCCTGAAGTTGATTCATAATTTTTGAGTATCAAGAGAGAAAAAATGTAACTAGAGGTGAATTTACTAAAGTGCTTGTTGATAGACATGGCAGATTGAGAGAAGTGAAATGGCTTTGCTACTGCTGCCATTTAGCTGACAGGAGGGTGTTTGTGAAATGGGTGCCGAGTTCATCCTTTACCCTCAGCAATCTACTGTTAACTTCGGTGCACAAAGGGTCAGTGGGACCTTAGTGCAATTTTAGGATCTCAGCGAAAGCCCTTTTGATCTCATTTCATCATCATTTATTATTCTCTATAGACCTGCACTATATGTATTTTTCCCTGATTTCCCCGTATGTGGGTGTCTGCCACCATTTCTGACACCAGCAGAGATTTTAGAGATGGAAGGGGAAAAAAAACCCAAAACAAACAACAAACCACTGAGTTTACTTACTTCAAAGTTATGCTTACCATTTTGGGTAGTGAATTGAGAGAACAAAGCAGAATTTAATTTTTGTGTGTCCATAGCTTTGCTTGGACCTATAAAATATAGATACAGAGATTGATGTCAATGAAGTGTTGAGTAAGAGAAAAAATTTTGATAAAATCATTTTGGGTAGGGGATGGTTTGGTACAAAATAGCCAAGCAAAGGAGTTTGATGGATGATTAGAAGCAGAGAGAGATTTATCCATAGGGCAGGAGGAGGAAATGGGTGGATGTAGAAAATGGTGTGGAGGATTAACTGCAGTTTGAAGAAAGGGAGGAGAGGGAAGATAACTGACAATAGTTTGCAGCGATGATTTGTGTCATGACAATAGTGTTTCCAACCAGTGTTTCCCACCCTGAGGTTTCCGGAGTATAATGACTGGAAATGATGCCTTTACTTTGTCTTACATAAAGATGGGTGAATACAAAAAAATACAAAATAATCAGAAAATCATCTGGAATTGATACAGTGATTTTTTTTTTTTTTTTTTTTTTGTCAGGCATGTAAATGTACTAGTTTTGTTGGGGGCAGGGTCAGATATAGGGAAGATTAATAAAATCTCATTCTGCGTGATTTGTGCAGACTGATTAGATCAGTGACAGACGGGAAGGATGTCTGGTTTGGGGTTTTGACATTTTAGCAACAAAAAGTATGTTATTTTATCAGCTTGGCATTCCCAACAGTTACTACAGTATCTTATAGTCTGGTTTAGGGAGCAACATAAGATTTGGTTGTATCATGTACAGCATAACACTTTGGGATTCATAAAAATTTATTGACTAGATCTTCCGTATTCATATGGGACAAGATTCAAGAACATATAGATAAGATATATAGTGTTGCTAGTAGCAACACAGTAAAAGGAGTTGTCTAAACTCTGCTACCTGTCCATAAGATGTCTGCTTTACCTGTAACAAATTTGTAAGAAACTGCAAGTGCCTATCTGACATTTACTGTTTGCAGTCCAAGGACTGATGCCTCATTAATTCCTCCTGGGACTTCACTGTCCATGACAGTTTTGAGTTACTGTAAACAATATGCTGAAAAACTTGCTTGTCGTATTTTACTGTCAGAAACCTTTCTTCTGTAGCCGTTCCTGTTTGTGTTATAGAGGTGTGTAGCGGAGGGCTTACTGGCACTTGTATCTAGCTAAGTTTTCAGGAGAGATCATTATTTTATAATACACACATCTAAAATGAAAGGTATTAAATTTTGCAAACTCTGTCATTGCCAACTGTTCTAAATTCTGGTGCTTTTATTTACATTATTCATCTTATTTAAAGCCATAAGTCAGGGCTTTCTTGTCATCATCTTGATGCCCTATTACTAACTTCTTGCGTCTTTCCTTCTAAAAGTGACCAGTGGAGACAATAATTAGTGGGTTTGGGAGTGTAATAATAAAACTCATTAATGAACAGTTTATCCCCAATATTTTAAGTTATGGCTTGTGTAATATTTAGAAGTCACTGGCTTTGCTTGCCTTGAAAACTCGTATTGAATTTGTTTGAACACCATGGATAAATATTAGCTAGAATGCCAAGAATAAATGAATGGTTTCGTCCATGATTTTTCAGGCAGGAGTAATGCTGCAGCACAGATACTTAATCTCCTTTTAGCTTTTATCCTAAAGTGCAGAGCTTCTTGGAGGGTAATTTTGTATTGTAATTGTTGACAAGAGACTTAAGTTGTTTTAGTGCATACGTAATTCGGGAATTAATTGTTCAAATGGTTTGGGGGGAATATGCTACCCAGGATTTAAGAAATTATAACATCTGGAATACCTGTTTCACAACTTTTATTGCAAGACTTAAATATTATGGGTGCCTTTAGATAGGGCATATGCAGCACAGACAAGACAGCATGAACTAAGAAAGACATCACTCACTGGGAGAATTCTTTATACGAATAGTCCCTCTATTGTAAGGGACTTTTATTTGCCTGAAAGCTGTTTTATTCTAATGGACTCTTCTGCTCAAGGGTGTAAAGAGGGTAGGATTTGGAATGTGAATTTATAGATTGCTAGCAGCTCTCTACTGCCTTGTGGTGTGGACCTGCTCACCTAGGCACTTTTTTTAGCATGTGGGGAGTCTTTTGTGGTGGTCGAGAGCAAGGACCTGCCCTGAGCTCTCCAGCAGATGCCTTCTCTGCAAGGGAATATCCCATCTGGGTACAGGTTGCTGAAAGAGACTTCAGGTGCCTAAAATCAGCTATTGTGAATACTCAGCTCCTGAGATCCTACTACCTGTGTAGATTCAGGTACTTCCAATGCTTGACCTGTTCTCAAACACATTAAGCTACACCTGTGAAAGATCCTAGCTGTGGAGATGGAAAATAGCCATAGTGAGATTGGTGTGAAATAGCGTGTTGTAAACTACTGTCCTAACTCATTTTCTACTAGCTTTCCTGTAGAGAGCAGGCCTAATTTAAAACATCTAGAAACCTGACAATGACATACTACACTTACTACTGCAGTGATAGTATGCATGAATTGTAGTGATAATTTTTTTAATAACTTTGTAACTAATTATTCTAAGCAATGTTTTTGTTAGGTGTGTAAATTGAGTAAACTGTTGGCAGCTTTTTTTTTCATTTGTCTAGTGTAACACAGCCTGATGAAAGCGCCCTTCTCAGGTGCATCAATGTTGGAAAGAGAATTGCCAAGAGCTACAATCGAAGAACCAGCAGGTTTCCTAGTGGAAAAAGATATATATATATATATATAGTTGGGAATTCAGGTGGCTCTCAGGAACCATTACCTTGCCTGATTACCCAAGCTCTTGGTTTTGAACGCAGGCCAGAGTATAATTAGCTGAAATTAATGTGAAGGTGGTGTTAGAATCAAGGAAACCAGCTAAAGAGAGAAGGGAGGCTGCCCCTCCCCAGTGGAACCAATGGTTTGGTGATAGTGTTAAGCATGTGCATCTCTGAAGGCTATGAAAATGTGGAGCAACTGCTTGTATATATAGTGGGTCTTTCTATTTTGCACATATAACCTCTTCAGGGCTTTCTGGCTCAGAAGGAACCATTACATCTCATCTAAACGCACTGGAATTAGGTCTGACCTTCCTTTGGGCTAGAAGTCTTCTCTTGTGTCTTTCCACATCTGCTGCAATTTGGCCTTACTTTAGCCTACTCTGTTTTCCAAATGGATTACATATGGGGCACACACATAATGTGGTCTCTCAGAACCAGCCCTTTCCCCTTATATTTTCAGCTTATGCCCCTCAACGCATGACATTTTCTTCATCATTTGCTTTTTGCAGACCTGATATTTATTCTATATAGCCTTGTCCCTGATGACCATAATACCAGAAAGAAACTTTTCACTTTAAATTGTTTATAGACACAAAGCTAAAATGCTGAAGTGGATTTGTGACCCTTTCTGTGTAAAGCAATCTGTAGAATGGCATGATGATTTTGAAAAACTCAGTCATCTCCGTGGGTATCGGTAATACAAAAAGCACATTTAATAAGTTTTTCAGGAGCCACTTTATTACCTTATCATTGTTCCTGGTGGTAGCTTACTGTAATGGACTGAGCATATAAAACACCCCCGGGAACTCCTGTGATTAAATTGAATTTCTGATAACAAGTTGCACTGTGAACTTCAGAGAATCATTTAAAGCCCACCTGCAAACCTTTACTTCCATATTGGAGCAGCTATTTCAGAGAATTAGTACTGAAACAATGGGATGACTCTGGTGAGCAAATGCTTACAGCCTGGACCTTGATCTGTCTCTGCTTGCTTCTATAAAAAGAAATGGGATACTTACTTGTCTCACAAATTATTGGGAGGACCGGGTATTTGATATTTAAGATCTGTTAAAACACAATTTTTCATGGAAGAAGAACAAGGGAAAAGGCTAATTACAATAGCTCTTCTTTTTGAAAGATAAAGTAAGCCTGCATCTTTTCTGTTACTTCTGGGGTTTGTGGTTTTTTCATTTTGCATTTTATTCTTTGGCCGATTTATGTATGGCAGCATGTCTTTAGAATTAAGCATGCATATTTTCAAATTCACCAGCCAAATATATAAAAATACAAAGGCAATGGGATGAAGCACACATTTTTGGTTTTTTTTCTGGCTTGATGCCCTACTAGTTGTGAGAAGCAGAGAATGACACACTGAAGGCAGGTCGCTGTGTGAGGCAGAGTCCGCTTTGTGCCTGGAAGGGACAACTACATACAGTGAAATCTGCTTTGCGCTCTGCTTTTGGTTTTGGTTTTTTTTCCCCTGGTATAACTTATTCATCTGATAATGAAAATCTGATCCAGAACATTTTACAAACAAACCCTAGAGGCTGCATGTATGCTAAAATAGCACTTTATATTTTGTTTACATCCCTTGCAGAAGATTGGTATGATATAAATTACTGGTTGAGAGATCCTATTTCTGTACTTGCTTTAGACACATTCTCATTTTAACTTTCTAGTTCTGGAATCTTAAAAAAAAGGAAAGAAAAAACAAAAAAAAGAGAGGCCTTAGAAAGTTTTCAGCAGAAATAACCGTGCCTTTATATTGCTGCCTTTTGCCCAAGCAGGCACAGTTTACAGCACTCACCCTTAGGAGACAGGCTAAGATCTGTATGCAGATTTTGCTGGCTGAACTTGTGACACAAGCTGAAAAAATTCAAGCATCTATTAGTCACTGAAGGTGCCACACCTTTACGTTGACAGCCCCACATCCTTTCAGACTTTTGCTTTTTATCAGCCTTGTTGATGTTGAGCTCTTGCCAGGTGTGTTTTGTGATTAATGTGTTTGTCCCATTGAAGTAGGGAATAAACTTGAACATACCAGCTGCTGTATCTGTAACAGTGCTTCAAGCAGAAAGCACAGTATTAGTAAATATTGAGTCCTAGCTGGTCTTCAGAAGCGGCACTTAATCATGAGACTCAGATCTGAATTTCCCTTTAGTCTGGAGGGGTGTTGTGGTTTAACCCCAACCAACAACTAAGCACCACATAGCCGCTCACTCCCCGCCTCCAGCCCCAGTGGGGAGAGAATCGGAAGGAAAAAGGTAGAACTTGTGGGTTGACATAAGAACAGTTTAATAGAACAGAAAGGAAGAAACTAATAATAACAACAACAATGATAAAATGACAATGATAATAAAAGCATTGGAATATCCAAAAGAAGTGATGCACAATGCAATTGCGCAGCACTTGCTGACCAATGCCCAGTTAGTTCCCGAGCAGCGATTCCCCCCCCAGGCCAACTCCCCCCAGTTTATATACTGGGCATGATGTCATATGGTATGGCATGTTCCTTTGGCCAGTTTGGATCAGCTGCCCTGGCTGTGTCCCCTTCCAACTTCTTGTGCCCCTCCAGCCTTCGTGCTGGCTGGGCATGAGAAGCTGAAAAATCCTTGACTTGGTCTAAATGCTACTTAGCAACAACTGAAAACATCAGTATGTTACCGACATTCTTCTCGTACTGAATCCAAGACATAACACTATACCAGCTACTAGAAGGAAAATTAACTCTATACCAGCCAAAACCAGGACAAGGGGCAGGAAAAACGACAGCTTTGGGATTTGTTGTTTCACATGAGTGAGCTGCTCTAAAGGAGCCCCATTAAAGCGTGTACCTTCATGTGCTGTATGGTTTTATCTCATTGTAGTCTTCTCACAGGAAATGGTAGGTGGGTGTGCACAGTTATTGAGGCTTATACACGCTGCAATGCAATGAAGTATAGCTCAGCTGGAAAAAAAAGTGAATAATTGGGATTCTTGGTGACTCAGAACTGTTCTTAAAGCTAGGTTCAAGTTCATGCAACTAATATAGTTGTTACTGAGTAATTTGCATATTAAAGCAGCTGGCAACTCAGAAACATGTGTGTCTGGGCAATAAGCAAACATAAAGGCAGATCACAAAGGCCTGTGAAGGCCCTCACGAAGGTGTCTAGTGAATCCTCTTGATCTGAGTCAGTGCTGAGCATCCTTATATCTTTGGGAGATGTCTAACCTGTATCTTGAAACAGCCCTCCAATAATGTGGATTCTGCTATTTGTTTAGGTTGCTCTGTTCCAATGATTAACTGAATGTACAGTGAAGTAATTTGATCTAGTACCTTAAATTTATGTTGCTGCAAGTTCAACTGAAAAGATCTCATTTCCCCAGACCAGATTCATGGAGCATATGATGATCACTGTCCACTCAACCACGTTTGAGTGTGTTGCTGGAGCATGTTCCTCAGTCATCTTTTTGTAGGCTGAACATGCACACACATACACACACTTCTCTAAGCCTTTCTAAAAGCACATTTCTAAACTTTTAATCTGTGTTCTCTGGACTGTCACCAGTTTGCCTGGTGTTATATTTTTTTTTTTGTACTCCACTTGAGATCTCATCACTGTTGGACTAGTGATAGCAATGGACTAATTGCTCTGGGGTATTAAAAATGACAATCCTGTTAGTGCATTCGTAGAATAATGCTTTTCATCCTTTGTGGCAAATTTTGCATCACATTGTTTATTCATTGATCCTGTGATGATGTTAAATTCCTCAAATCCTGTTTTTATAGTCTGGCACTGACCACTTGTATTTATGACTTGTGTGTTGTAGGTGAAATGCTTCTCACTTGTCTTTGATCTTAGACTGCTTCTCCAATTCAACAAGATTTGTTATCTAACTTCAGCCTCAAAAGCAATTGCCCTTCCTCTCAGTTTTTTCATCAGCCGATTTTATATGTGTGTTCATTCCATCATTAATGGTATCAACAATCAAGCATCAGAGCCCAGAACAGAGCCACTGATGCCTCTGTTGATATGTTTTCTAGTTTTGCAAGAAAATCACTGGTAATTGTCCCTGAGAGCCGTTTTTCAGATAGTCCTGCACTTGTTCTGTTGTGGTTTCATGATAACCTACGTTTCTGTGGTTTGCTTAGGAGCATGTCGTGTGGAATATGTCAAGAGCATGACTGAATTTAAGGTAGATCCCATGTGATGCTCTCTCTTTAGCCCACTGTAGACAACTATAGGAAATGAGGTTGATTTGACAGCATTTGTTTTTAGCAGCTCTGTGCTGGCCATCCTCAGGTATTTCGTTATCCTCTAGATGTTTTGGGGTTTTTTTTCCTCTAGATTAGAACTTTTCTTATTTCTTTTATTGCTCTATAATTTCCTAAATCCTCATTCTATTAATTTTTCCCTTCCTTGCTTCCTGCCTGTCTTTTGGGATTTCTGTTGTCATCCATGAATTCTTCAGGAGAATGGTCAATATTCCCCTGGACTCCCTGGAGTGATTTCATCAGGCTCCACTGACAATTCTTTTACCTAAATATGTTCAAATGTACTCTTTCTCAGATTTTTCATCCCTTTGTTGATGAAATCAATTATGTTAAAGGTTTGATCAGAATGCAATGTGTTTGTGAATAGTGAAGCAAAAAGGCATTGAATGCATCAGTCGTCTCCATTTGTCCATTACTTTAACATTTATAAGTAAAGGACCTTTCCTTTCCTTCATGTTTATTGCTCCTTATGTATTTACAAGCTCTTTTCTTACTGCATCTTTTCTTGTAGCATTTTATATGCTCACACCAGAATGTTGTAAAACCCATTAGTTCAGTAACTGTAACCAAACAGTAACTGTTGCTTATTCTGCATGGTAGTCCGGAAAATCTGAAATAGATACATAGAAGATGCTCTCTACCTCTCTGTTATTTGTTGGCTTGGTATTTTTTCTGGCCTACAAGTATGCTAGCAAACACATGCAAAACAAGTGCACAAGAAAAGAAGAGAAATGCATCTCTAGACTTGCAAGTTTGGCAGTGTTACTCTGTGGAAAACTCTGCTTGGATTAAGCTCTGCATGTTTTGAGGGTCGTCATCAGCTGTGCTTGTATATACTCCCATGAGAACCTGGAGCATGTGTGTTTTTCTTTGTGGCCTTTCAGATGTTTACTTCTCTGGGCCACTGTTGCCACCCTTGCTTTGGGTTCATCACCTCTTCAGTTTGCCAATTTGCTACTTGTTACAGGGAAGTCATCCCCATTTTATGTATGAAGGGGATTTTGGCTTTGTTTTTCTCCCATCTCCTCTTTGTTTTTCTCCATGTAAGGGGAAACATTTGGCCTGTTGTCAGAAAGTGACATTAGAAAAGTCCTTAAAAGGAAAGTGGTAAGAGAAGTGCATATGGCAAAAACTATATATATTGTGGACAGTACAGAGTGTCTGCTCTGTTGAAATCCAAACCATCAGGCTGTGTGGGTGGTCAGAGATGAAAGGATGATCTGATAGCAGAGAAAGGATAAAAGATAAGTGTAAATGACAGTTGAGCCTTTAACTATATTTAAAGTGGAAGCCCTGTGTTCCTAAGTGTTGAGTGTAGGAGAGGGCAGATCCGTATAGGGGTGAACTGGTGAAGCTGTATCAGCTTTCGTGGCACTATTTTCTGAAAATCTGGCAATACCTTGGAGTTTTATACATTAAAGCCATTGAGCTTTGCTTTCATTATGTAGAAATAAAACAAATAGAATCTTATGATGGAACTGTCTTCATCACTGGAACTAACTTACACACTGGACAAAATCAGTGATATAAAAATGTAGCCTATGCATGAATAAAAGGATACAATTTTGTTATATAAGCTATTAAGTAATGCTGGTATCAGTTCTGTTTTTAATTTGAAAAGAGAAAGAAGGACTTTGAATATGTAATTAACTTCTTCAAATTGCCTGTGAAACTATGACCAATCATAATTAATTTTATTTTGAAAATTGCATCCATGGACTTCAGTGCATTGAATAACATCATAGATGTTACACAATTAAAAATAAAATTTTCAAAATATTGTTTTCAATGGAGAAGGTTACAAAAGGAGTCCTGTAAATCTTTTCATGTGGGGTGTATAGAAAGATAACAGGCAAAGTTTTACTTCCTGACTATGTTATGTGTGTTTTGCAGGTTTTTTATCTTAAAAAAAAAAAAAAAAAAAAAAAAAGTTTCTAACCTTCTTTTAGCTCTAGCAGATGTGTACATCAAAAGTTTATAGGGAAAAATATTTTCCCAAAAAATGAGATCTTGTGAAGTAGTAAGAATTTTTATTGTGTCTCTTTATGCAGAAAGCATTTGTTTTCTAAACACTCTGCGCACATAAACATTAAAGAAGTAATGCTGTATATTCACAACATGATGTGTCTATCACTTCTCTTTGTCAGAATTTCTCCCCAAGTGATACTTGCAATTATAGAGTTCCTAATAGTTTACCCAGCTTTATACTTCTGATGGCATCCTGGAGCAGTGATTTAATGTTCTGCCGGGACTACTTTCAATGTTTGGATTCTTGAATGCTGGAACATTACTCTTGGTTTATTTGCACTGCAGTTGTTTCACCTTCCCTTATTATTTCTTCCTTCCATCACGGGGAAAATAGAGTATAATTCTCCTAAGAATTAGAAGGGGGCAGGGGAAAATCTTGTTTTCTTGTCAGAGATGCATAGATTATAAAGCTGGAAAAGAGGATTGTGATGAACTCATAGGCCTTCAGGAAGAGACAAGATTCGGAACTACTCTGACTTGTCTTAATTTTGAACTGGAATACATCTTAGAAAATCCATCACTGTTTGGTAAGGTCACTTAAGTTCTGGTTATATTGCTGTTAACTTTTGCACCTTATTTCTAGCCTGAATTTAGTTAACGTCTTTTTTTTTTTTTTAACACATTTTCTTTAATCTGCAAGGTTAAAGACTCTGTAATGTTGTATTAGGAGCTCATGCTTGGTTGATTATAGAGTCAGAATCAGAGTAATTCAGATTGGAAAGGAGCTCTGGAGACATGCTGTCCAAATTCCTGGCTCAAAGCTCTGCCCTGAGCTGTGTCCAGTTGCGTTTTTAATCTCTCCAAGACAGCACGTTATAGACCATTTATCCAAACCACACCACAAGAATTTGGCTACAGGATGCAATAGCAAGTGACAGTGATGAAAACCTTGCTGAAATGAAGGTCACCAATATCTGCTAGTCCTCCTTTGTCCTCTGAGTCATAGAAAGCATCAAGGTTTGTTAGGCAAGATTTGTCCTTGGTGCATCCCTGATGGTTTCTCCAGTCCCCTTCATGTGCTTGGAGATGCCTTTGGGAGGATTTGCTCCATGATTTCCCCAGGAACTGAGGTGAGGCTGACTGGCCTGTAGTTTCTTGTATCTTCCTCTCCCTTCTTGCACATGGGCACAATTGTCAGAAGTTTTTGAAGATGATGTTGCAGTAGCATCTGGTGGCTGTCCAGCACCCTTAGTCATTGTGACCAGCGTGTCCTTTTCACCTGCTGCTTTCTAGGTTAAAGTCCTTACTCCTTAAATATGGTCTTTATTCTTTGTTTCTGGATTTATGTTCAGTAGCAGTGGGGTAGAGGTTTGGACCTTTTTGGCCTTTGCTTGGAAAACATCCAATTCAATTTTACAACCTGTCAGTTAGCAGATCTTTCATATATTTAATGTATTACATTGAATTTGTAGTGTTCTTATTTCTTAAACAAAGTATTACACAACACTGAGTTGCATACCTCAGGGAAGTTTATCTTCTCAGCGCCTTTAACTTTATTAACTCTACAGTGTGTAATGTCATCAGCACATATCTTAAGTTAGATTGACAAGACCATGAACACTTTTGATTGATATAGTCCTTCTTTAATTACTTACTTAAAAGGGCTGTGTTCCATAATTTTGCCCAGGACTGATTTCAGGTGACAGGTCTCTACCTACTTACATTACTAAGTAGGTCCTACAAAAGTAGGTTTGCTACAGAAAGCGAACTCTTTTTGCTATATTAGCATGTTTACTTTCTTCGAAACCTCTTGAATTTTCCTTAGTGTTCAAAGAGTTACTCAAAATTGATGTTGATGGTAAAAATTGCTCCTTGAAAATTACTCTTTGAAGGTGTTGGCCTGAAGCTTATGCAGGCCTGCTGCTTTAAAAAAGGTCTAACTTTAGAAGCTTCTCTTTAACATCACTCTCGGTTACTTTTAGAATGAAAGATAAATGTCGTCATCATGAAACGGTATGACTTTATCTTCTGCCTTATTTTCCAGACACAGGAGAGAGAAATTTACTGAATGCTTGTACCCTTTTACATCAGTACTGACAACTAATCATTTTCATTTGCTAATAAACAAGCAAAATTGCTGTGACTCATTTTGTTCCTAACAGTTTTTTTAAAAAACCTTTTATTACTCGGATCTCCAATAATTGCCAATTTCTTCTGTCTCCCCTTACTTTTCCTTTAATTCCTACTCACAGTGCATCATCATCTGTTAAGTGCCTTACTGATATATCATTTAACAGAAGTAATAGAATTTATTTATATGCATATCTCCACACATGTTTACATTGCAGGCTGATGCAGGGCCTGTACATATCCATAGACTGAATCTTTTTTTTCCTTTGTGTTTTTAATGTCCACCCCTTTTTTCACTGTTTAAGCCATTCTGAGTATGTGTGCCTGTTTATTCATGGAGGGCTGTTTCCTCTCTTCCTTGTGCCATTTTTTTTGCTGTGTATAGATAGCCTTTCATGAGCGTGAGTTATGAGGCAGTTGGTGACGTATATTTAAACAGTTTTTAATTATCTGACATATCTCTTACTCAGACTCCTTATTTTTTGTTTCTTGGTACATTTTTGTACCAATAAACAAAATAAACATTTTTGGGTTTGGTGAAATCATTCTCCTTAAAAAGCCTCAAACTATTACAGATTATTTTCTTTGTACAATAAAAATAATCACGTCTTGATCATTTCCATGAAGGCACTCATGAGTTTTAAATGTGGTCAGTCTAGTTTTATTTTCCAAGTTGATATTTAATGCTGAATTTATCTTTGTATAGACTTCCAGAATTTTCGCCAGCAGTTTTTGGAAATTCTGAGGAAATTGTCCCTACAGTTTATGGCTGCATTGAAAAAATTATCACGAATCAACTGTGTAATATTAATTGTGAAATTACATTCATCTAGCACTCACCATTATGCATTCTCTGATTACCTGAGCGGGGTTTATGTCGTTTCCTTAGCCAAGGTAGCCTGTAAGTATTTTTCAGGGAAGCAAAAAAATTTGAAAGGTGGATAGAATTATTTTCTTCATTTTTCTTTGTACTCTAAATCAAAAGGTATAGAAACACATGCTTTTGATTAGCTAATAAGCAAAAAACACAAAGCTCCAGGCTTCATCTTCTGATATGCTAATTCTTGAAATAAAAAAAGAGCAATGAAACTCTCTGTAAATGGAAAGCACTGAACGTCTGACAACAATACACTTGCCAGAATGCTGAGAACCATTTCTTATCTCAGCAAATCCTTCCAGCCTTGACTGTCATATTAGCCAGTTTTATTCTTCATTGCTTGTCTTTGATCATCTGCTGCATATTCCCATGGGAGAAAGTTATGCCCATTTGCCTGTGAGCAACTTGCAACGTTTAATGAGTATCTGCACGTTCGATCAAGGTTTTAAAAACACTTCTGCTTGGATAAATTGAGCAATCCTTTCATTAACTTTATATATGCAGACTTTCTGTTCCTCTCAAAGACAATAAGGCATTAGAGTATTTATTTTGTGGGTGGACTTGCACATTGGCAAAAATATCCTCTAAAAAAAATAGCAATGTTTTCATTTGAGCTGGATCTGAAGACCTAGTTTATACCAGTTTCTGCATTACGGTGTAGTGCTATCTCTGTTGAGTCTTCTTCCAAAGAGACAGCAAAAAATTACATTTGTAAACACTAGTGTGTAACATGTTACAATAAAAGGTATCTTATCAATTGTGACATCTGGCAAGTTATATATCAAGTATTTCCCAAAAGGGACTAACAGTATTTTTTGGCAATGTCTGTCTTAAAATGGTATAATTTTTTGATCAATCCTTACAAGCAAGTGCTTAGAAATTGCTATTTTAATGCAAGTCCTTCAATTTATTTGTTTTTTATTGTCCTAATTTTTATTTTGCCTGGTTTTCCATGTTAATGGTGTGAATAGTATATGGGTGCAAAATTGACCTAAAGAACTGCAGTATAGGCGTGTACTGGGTAAATCTTGTGTCCGTTGCATTTTATGTTGGATATTCATTTAGTTTCACTTCTATCCTTATTTTTAGGCTGTCTGCATTTAATTTTAAGTTCCTCAGTGTCTGTAAATTGTTCCAAATGTAATTAAAGCTGTCCATTTGTGACAGCATTACTGATTCCTCCAGAACTGCTTTGTTATCATGGCAGATTATAACTTTAAGGAGGAGGACATGTACCCAGTAGCAAATGGATCCTTAACATTAGAAGGACCTCGGCTTATTGCTGGTATCTTCATGATAATTAGGAAGAAAAGGGAGAAAGCTGGCCACTGCTGTCTGGGGGAGAAATGTTTCTCAAGGTTGTAAAAGGGAGTCATGTGATTGAGCACTATGGGCCCTGTTAACCAGCTGGTTCCTGGGAAGAGCGAGAGTGCTTTTTGTGCCTGAATTCAGATATCGAAATGCAGTTGTTGTACAAGCACCATTTAGAAATCAGGCCAGCCAGAAATGGGAGCATTTTAAAAGAAGATTAACTATTTCTTTTTCTTTCCTTTGTCAGGTTAATTTAATTTTATGCAAAAATTACTTTTTGTTATTATAGAATGACATGAAAACAAATAATCTTTAAAAGATAAATTTTGTTCTTCTTTAGAAGACTTCTGGAACATGAATGTGGACCAGTTTAAGTTTCTATTTAAAATCAAAACATTAAAGAGGCTTTGCAGTGTTGGCACGCTGGTGGGAACAGAGGCCCCCTCTTTGCTCTGCCAACCTCGAGTGCATTGGAACCTCGTTTCTCTGTCAATTCTGTGTGTGCAGAGTGCAAAGAGCTTCTGTTTAAAAGAATAGGCTCATACCTATAGTGAGGAATAAAGGTAAAAATGCCGCTTTCAGGTATGCTGGAGTTAGTATTTCCTCTCTGTGCATCTTGCAGCCTACGAACCAACAAACAATACTGCTTCTGTCTTAATAATTGTGGAAGGCAAATGGGAAGCGGTACAGCAACTTAAATTACTAGAGGGCATGGGCCAAAACTTGCTCAAGATCTTTTTCATTGCTCCAGTAGCAATTGCTTGGCAGCTTGACTTACATGTCTGCCAGAGAAGGATGTTCTCTAGATATGGCAGATGCCATCCTGGGGTTTCGTAGCTTACTCTCTGCCTGATTAACTGAGCAAAGCTCCGGAAACCAAAAATGCACGTGGCGGGTGATTTCCCAGCATGTGAGGACTGACAGCCTCCCGCTGCTCTGCTGCTCCCTCTTCAGGGAAAGGTGAAGTAGTCTTGCAGTATGCAAGATGAGGATGAAGTAAATTTCTAGGAAATCAGTGACTATATTTTCACGGTTCCAAGACAAGTAGGAGTTTGGAAGGGTATCACTCAGGGCTTAATACAGACCCTGCTAGATGCAGGAAAAAGAGCAATATTGCTGCCTACCAGCTGGCCTGTGTGCAGGCAGGGAGCATGCTGATGATGAGAGCTAAGAAGGAATTACTTACCTTGGCTAATAGATACCTTAGTTTTGGATTGAAGATGTCTTTCCTCTGAGAGTTGGATTTACAGGTGAATTCTGTTAGTCTGCAGGAAGTATGTGAGAAAGGGAGGAAAATTTGGACAGCAACGCTGGAGCAAGGGGCAGGACTGGGACTGGCAGATATGTGTCACTGCGCAGATGTGAGAGTCTAAATGATGAGAACAAAGGAATAGTAGGATTTTCTGAATACACAGACAAGCAAGGATTTGAAGGGAGAAGAGAACAATGAAAAGAAAGAATATGGCAAATCAAGGGGAAGAATTTCTAGAAAGAAGAAAAAGTGATAAATAATGGAATAATTTGGCATATAATAAAGATAAAGAATGGGAGAAAATGCAGAGTGATTAGTCTTAAGTAGTATTATGAGAGAGTCTTTAGTGACAAAATTGTGCATTATTTTCCTCACATTGATAAAGTATTACAAAATAGCTGTTTCATCACAGTAGATGTACATGTTTCATCAACTGCACAAAACTGAGAATCAATAAGCAGAAATATGACATAGTCAATTGAAATAGTATGTATCACGACTCTTGCAGCAGGTAACATCACACAGTGTGGGAGAGGAAAGTGGGTTACTAAAGAAGCCATATTGCAAAAATCTCTTAATAGGTGATGTGTAGTTTTTTACTGAAAACTCCACAGTTTAATGTTCTTTATCCACTGAGGACAAACTCAAATGCATCAGTTGCCTAATATTGGATCAGGGTGGTGAAATGCTTTTCAAGAACCTCTACTTATGTTGAAAACTGGGCAGAAGAGGGCTGTCCAGCATGCTAGTTCCAGGTAAGACATAAGCCTGCACGACCAGCAGTCAGCAATTCCAAAATACTTGGGAGGAAATAATACACAATTGTTATCCAGGATGATAAGGTAGATTAGCTTCAGGTAAGAGTATTTTGTTGCAGAGGTTGCATTCCTCAATATTATGAAAATGAAGCGGACACAGCTTTTCCAGCCATGTATGTCTTCTCTGGGCATTCAGTTAGAAATCACATGACAGTTTATTTACAGTTTAATTTCATTGCAGTGTGTCTTTTCTTATATCCTAAAACACAGAATAGAGAAAATGACCACGTCCATTAGAAAATGATTTCCTTAGTGCGTTGTAGAATGTCACAAATATTAATTATTTGTAAATTAACTGTGAACAGCAGATGCAGTGATATCCTACTGTAAGATAGGCCCACCAAGTAGGTCACCCCTATTTCCTACCAAGCACATAGCTAGAAGACCCCAATGTTTCCACAGCAAAGCATTCATTTATCACTAGCTGCTTTAGCCCATGACTGCATATTGGCAAAGATTCCACATTGTCCTGGGGGTCAGCTTGTTATTCCTCCAACCCAAAGTGACAGGACCATCTTCTTATACTCCAGCGTCATTTAATGGTTTTGCAACTCAACTGCAGGCTGTAAATCTGCCTTCTAGGCAAAGGAGAGCATGTGCACAGACTAATACATAATCAAAATTCATTGACACTCTCAAAGACTGCAATGTTTAACCACGTAGAAGTTTGACAGCCAGAAATTCACCGGGCTGTGATTCAAAGGATCTCCAGTGCTGTGAGTCAACAGAGTCTACAGATGTATTTCTGCATCATACAACTCATTTCAGTGCTGGACCCCTTGTTCTTCTGTCAGATCTTATTAACTTGTGTAGGTTTGCTTATTTACCATCATCTAGCCAGTTGCCTGTTGGAACCTGCCCAAAGCATATGAAGTATAGGTGGTGTTGGCAACAGAAAAATTAATTGAACAAAACTCTTCCACTAAACCCAAAGCTTTATTGCTGCTCATGATACAGAAAGGAAAAAGAGTTAGTTCAGTAATTGGAGGTTGGAGTGCATAATTCGGAAAATCCAGTTGTCAAATCCTCAATAATAAATCTAAAATCCTAATTTCAGTGTATATTCATCGGCTGTCCTTCAATTCTGTGATACAACTTAGCCCCTTTCTCTTGAAGAAGATCATGTACTAAATGTACGCTCAGTTATATGGAAACTGTTGTATGTTACAGCTGGAAATGTTTTTCCCTTCAAACCGTTCGGTTACTGTATGTGACAGCTCCTCCAGTTTAATACCACAGTAGATCAGATGTACTGAATCACTTCCAAGAAAAAAGTAGTTTGAATGTGTTCGTGATCTTTAAAAAGCCATGTTCCAGATGTTCATTAACTCCTTGCTACCATCAAAAGAATGATATAAATACTGATGCACAGCATTTTTTAATGAAATAGCAATGGTCTTCAGCTACTAGCACAGCAAGGGTTAACAAGATCTGTTTTTTTCCACATGTGCTCTAAGTTCCATCTATTAACTTGGCATAACTTAAGCTTTATAAAATAATGACAACATGCTGCTCAACAAGCTTTATTTATAACTGTCTCATCCTAATATTGCTCTTTAGTTGTAATTAGTAAAAATAGAAAATTATGTGCTGCTAGTCACTTTCAAATTGCTTTAAAGAAAGATAAATAAATTTCAAAAATCTATGAACTAATCTTCTAATAAGATACCCTTAGCACAGACTTTTACTGATGACATTTCTGGCTGTTGCCTCAACAATTCCATAATTAATTATTAAAAAAAGAAAATTTTCTTTTATTTCTAAATAAATGCAGTGACATAAATAAAACCTGAAGTTAGTGGGTTTGGCTACAAAGATTTCCTGCCTTGATTCCCTCCCTGCTAAAGATGAACATCAGTCTCAGATCCTAGACTCCCCGAGAGGAATGGTTGATTTCAGTTGCCCTTAATTGGATTCGTCTACGTGGGATGGTTGTGTGCAGTAATTCAAGGTGGGATTTAACAGCACATTAGCTACTCTGCTTTAACTCTCATGTGAACACACATGATACGGACTAGAGTGCAATTGGGCAATGTGGCCTACTGGACTTTGTAAGTTAACTTGGGGGCTTTCAGTTTGCCTCTGTCAGCCTGACAAGGCAGAGGAGTTCAATTCTCGGAGATCTTTGATGTCTGCTGCATTTTGGGCCATCGCTGTGGTACCACTGTAATGCCAGGCAAATGTGATGGGATCCATATAAAGCATAATATACAAAGAAGATACAAGAACAGTAACAACTGGAGAGATTTCATGGAATTAGGCTTCAGTTCATTCATTTGCATGGAGTAATTCCCAAAACTGTCACAGGAGCGCATTCAGGCAGGCGGCAGGCAGCCAGCTAGGGACACTGCTGCTAGCACGGACATTGCACCAGCGCTTTCCTAATGACTTCTCAGTAAAAGCTGTAACTTCCAGAAAACTTTTCCTCTATGGGAGCATCTTTCCAGAAGGAAAACACCAGGGAAAAGGTATCTAAAAAGGAAAAAACAGCTGAACAAAAGCCTTCCTCTCCAGGTCTGGGAAGAGGGAAAGGAGCTTAATATTGTTGTAGATATGCAAGTTTACTTCTTAACTGTGCTGTATAAACATTATGAAACCACTCTAAGCAGATGCCATAACAAATTCACAATGTATAGCTTGCTAATGGTGAAATCTTTGTAGGGTGAGTAAAATTAAACTGAAGAGAGAGCACAGAACTCTACAGATCAGCGTTTAAGTACTCGTTATCCATTCATGACAGCCCACTGTCCCCACGGACATCTTTCTCTTGCACCTTGGTGGGTGAACCATGTATTAGTATTGTTAATGTCAGTATGGCTAGTCCATAATACATTGATACTTCTTTTTTTACAATTGCCTCATTCCCATAAAACTACTGAAAGAATCTCTGGAAATGGTTTTGAGGATCTGAGACAAATATACCAATATTAAGGAAATGGTCAAAGTCCTTATCTCATTATACTGCCGGAATGACTATTCTAACAGCAGATAAAGACAGTTGTAATTTCTTCCTCATGCCTGTCTTGATTTTTTTTTTTTTCTTTTCTACTTCTAAATGATAAAATAAGCTGAGAACAGCAAAAGATTTAATTGGGTCACTAATTAAATGTCAGGCATGAGCTGCCTGTTAAAATCAAAGGTTAACTGGCAGTAAGAGCATTTGTGACAGAGGGGATCCAATGTCTAGAGATATGCAAAATCAGATGATCAATTTTTATGGAACATGTTGCTCTCCACACATAAAATGCATTTGCAGACTTCTTATCACTATTTTTTAGTTTATGGTATTGCCAAACATAGGGGATCACATAGTTTGTTTCTCAGTAAGTGTGCCTTTTAAAATCAGCATATTAAAAGATGCAGTAGTTACTATGCTGAGATTGCAGCTATCTCAGGGGATTATTTTTGTTCAGATTTGGCAAAAGAGATAGGTTTTGTGTTTTAAAGAGAGATGTTAGAACATAATACTGAATTAAAGCCCAAAACTTTGCATTGGAATCAGAAGTAAGCTTTTTTTGCAGTGGTACTTAGGAATTTGTGGTTCATGTGACTGAAGAACCTGACACTCTTTAATATATTACAGAGCTCCTTTTTGGCATTGACTAATATCCCCATTTTATAGATGGGGAATAGAGTACAAAGAGATCAAGGTATGTTGACGCTCCCCGTGGGAGTTCAGTGTAGATAAAAGCTTTAGGAGGGGCTATTTAGCCCTAGAAGTGTATGGAGGCTCTGCTTAGATTCCCTTACCCTGGTTTTCATCAAGGTAAATGAACCTTCATGCCAATGTGACTAGGACTGCTAGCTCACGCACGTTTCTGGAAGAAATTTGAAAACCTTACATGCTCTCATACAGAAGAAATATGGATCTTTTTCGTTCAAGAATGAAACTGTTCAGAATGTTTAACTTGTGATAGTGCTGACAGAAATATTGGGAATTATAAACCATGCTTTTGAGTACATATTTATAGGTAAATCTCTTTATGTATACATACTTGTGTGTGTATATAAAACTGAGTTTCCTAAAAAAAGAAAAGACTTTGAATGGCAGGTCACTTTTTAAGATTTTTAAACAACAGTTTTAAGAAGCTTTGAGCCACAGGATGCTGGAGGACAATTTATAAACCCCCACATAATAGAAGTGTATTGCAGCATAATATTGGAATTTTACTTCACTGAATAAATTTTTAAAAACAGAACAAAACCACCGTATGACTCTTATCCTGCGCTGAACACTTCATCACCATTATGATGATGGGCAACAAATCCTTGAAGTCCTTGTATTAGCTGGGTAGTGTATTAGTATTAATTGGGTGAGACGGATCAAGTAATGCCAGAAAACATTCAAAGACGACATTCTTGTAGCCTCAAGGTAAGTTTATTGTAGGCTGAAAGCTTTTTGCCTTTATTATGTCAGACCTGTGGCTAGTTCATCAGTTCATCTATTGTTGATATAAAATGGAGATCAGATGGTCTGTTTTGCAAAGGCGGGTGACCTGCTTTGATCAGGATCCCCAGAGTTTACAGTCAAGCCTGTGTTTCCACTTAAACAGAGAGTCAGCTGTCCTGAGGAGTTTCCCACTTGCTTATCACTTCGGGGGCTGCTAGTCTACCCTTTCCCTCTCCTGTCAAAAACTCAAGTTGGTGACTGAGAATAAAGCCTTAATGTTTTATGCCAAACCAACTTTTTTCCAGTCTTCCCACTTCTTTTGAAAACTACTTTTGAGCAGCAAAGAGAAAACTCTGTGTTTCTATTTGCAAAGCTGACAGTCATCTTCAGTCAAGAGGCAAATTTGTTTCTCTAATTCTGAGCTGTGAAATCAGCAAAGGGAAAAACTCCGCAAACCCTTGCAAAGCAGAACCCAGAGTCATGAAGGCACCTTCTCTGTTTTTACATACTCAGAAATAGATGGGGTTTAGTAGTGTGTCATCTCACTAAAACCGAACTACTCGGACTGCTACCGTAAAGCAAAGCATACCGTGCATTTAAGTGCTTTCCTGGGTCAGGGACTACTCCTCCATCACGGATCTCAAAACCAATGTGACTGCCAAGGGCTTGTTCCAATGTGTGCTCAAAATGTGCCAAGTTCTCAAAATTTTCAGGGCAAAAGCAGAGAAGAAAGAAGGCTGTCTCTTTACGTGAGAAAATTAGTTAAAGCACATATATTAAATATATGGTCATTACATTGTACTGGTCAGATGGACAAAATCAGCTGACCCTGCACCACAATTGTTTACTTGCAACCCCTCTCCAAAAGGAGTAATTTTCCCCACTTCTTTTGTGCCTTTGTCTCAAAAAGATTGGGAAATGGGGCACGCCCTAATCAGGGTGATGGAGACATTTTCTCAAACAATGAACTCTAATTTTAATGTCTACTAAAAGAAATGCAAAGGCCTTTTGCACTTTGGATTGATAGAAGTAGCAATCCTGCTCGGGTCCCCATAATGGTCTGAGCATCTGAGAGAGAAAAAACAACTACACAAAAACAGTTAACTAGCCAGTACAAGATGGTGTTACCAAATTAAGTTGGCTCTAGGGCTCTACAACCATATTAATCTCTCTCTGGCTCTGAGTAATAAAGTAATTTAGGCTGAAGATTTAGTAAAAACCTGCAAAGTCTGACAGATTTTACATTAGAGATCAGTCTGTGCTTTATACCTGCTCTGTGGTGCTCTACTTCATGAGCAGTCATTCAGAAATCTATCTGAGATTTATTTAATCTGAGGTCCTATTAAAATATGAAGGAAGGGTGCATCTTAAAATTTAGCATGTTTGGAAACTGGAGTTTTTATGTTTAAGTCTGGCTTCTTTCAACCTTCAGATTTTCTCTATAGGTAAATCTGTCTGAAAGTTCATCCTGAAGTTGAACAAAGCTGTTGTGAATAACAGCTCTTGCTAAGAGAGAATTATGGTGTTTTACTGGGAGCTTGCCCTAGAGCAGGTCAGTGTATTTTGGAAGATTCCTTATGTCACCTCTGTGGCCAGTCTTTTCCACCTTTGTTCCGGTGCTCATAGAAATGCAGACTGAGGTTTCTGCTGAAATGTCAGTGGTAGGGTGGTTTGGTTTAGTGGTGTGGTTCAGTGGTGTGGAGTTAGCTTTTCAGCTTGTAACACTGTGGTGCATGGTGGCGCCAAATGATAGAGCTTCTGTAAAGAAGTTTTTGAGACTGGGGGCTTGCAGGAAGAGTTGTTTGGAGGTTTTTTAGTTATGAATCTTAACCAAGTCACCTGTAAAAGCAATTGCTTCGTAATTACTGCAGTCAAAATTCAGTGAAGATTTTGCTGAAACCCTTGTGTAAGTGACATGCATGTTACATATGTTACATAGACAAAAAAGTTTTTGTTTTTTATAGTTTGAGAACAAGCTGTCAGTCTTTTTCTAAGCTCTGGTTCTTCACAATGACTAACGGCTCTTTAAAAAACTGGCCAAATTCTAATCCTCTTGAAGCTTCCTCCTATTGACTTGATTTTCTATGGTTATGTGAATGACTTCAAAATTGCACCAAAAAAAATATTTCAGAAATTTTAATAAAAGACCTATTCATTGGTGATGAAGTGGCTGCTATATGAAAGATATAGGTTGATTTTTCAGTCCATTCAGGGCTGGATGGCTACCAAATATCAAGAAGTGTGTGGGGTTTTGCATGATTAAAAGAAGGCTATGGAATCTGAATGCCATGTTACAGGTCTCAATCTTTCATCTGTGTACAAAAGATAGAAAGCTCAATGTAAGTATTGTTGGCTAATCATGAAGAAGTTATCTGGAGCATGACCTCTGTTTGGAATACAGATAAAAGACCAAGTATTATATGTATAATGCACACATCATTGAATTGGTTAGTGAAACAAAGCTTGCATTTAAAGTCCTTTGGATCTGTGATACCAAGTCTATTTTAAAACTGTGGAAGGGCATCATGTGAAATGTAAGTGAATGCAGCTTCCAACATATTAACAACAGCTTTTTCCCTGTGTTAAAATACTTCATTTATTTAAATTACCCTGTTGTGATGTTACCTATATAGTAAATGGTTTAATTAGAGCGTGTTCAGTTAGCACCTGTGAATTTGAGTGTTGAGCATGTCAGTGCCCTATAGATAATTAAGAAATCAGATGATCAAGAGGAGAGGAATTTGTCGTCTCTTTATTAGAGAAACATCAGAGGTCTGAGTTCGGAAGGGAATATAAAGTGAACTTTCCTCCTGATTAGTGAAGTCCAGCTGTTGTTATTTGACAGGGGGGACAGATATTACAAGGGGTAAATATTAGAATTTGGAAAGGTGCTTTCTGCCTGCAAGAAAGCATGACAAATGAGAATTACAGCATACTACATATTTAATTGCATTTACCATGACATCTAACAGATGCTGGAGAAGATGGGATCAATACTTTTGTGTCCCAAGGGAAGGTCAGCTCACACCAGATGTACTAGTTTTCTTCCACCTTTTTACATCATAAAAAATGTGCTGTGAATTGACTTAAATCTTACTTGAATCTCCCTAGAGAAGTATGTATGTAACAGTATTTCAGCGTTACTGACAATATAGGTACCATTCATTTACCCAAACTCATTCCACCATGCTAATGAGGTAATCTTATTCTGAAAGAACAAGCCATTAGGAGTAAAGTTTGTATACAGAAGCGTAACACTTCTTAATGGGGTATGCGCTGCCTTTTGCTAGTAATCACCAGGGAGTTTAAAGTAGGAAAGAATGCATTTTTGCCAATTTTGTACCTTTTATATGATTTACTTTATCAAAAATGCAAAGCTTAAGTTAAGGTTGGATACAGACTTAGAAACAAAAATGAAAATCACTTTGATAGAAGAATATAAAGCGTAGCATGATGTGTTGTGCAAAATGTCATTACTGTAGCAGTGGAAAGAAAAATGTAAACTTTAGGAAGAGACTTAAAGCTGATGGATGGTGTGTTATCAAAGATTAATTTTGACACCTGCCTATCTTTTGATCTCGACTAAAGCATCTACTCAATTCTGAGGGGTTTTTTAATCCTTACTTTATAGGCACATTCCCCACTAGATAGCTGAAACTCTATCTTAAAAATAGCAATGGTTTAAGAAAAGAGATAATTAATCAGTATGTTCACCTTCAAATTTCAGACTGTTGAAAACAGGGCAAGTTACTATATCTCTGCTTAGATGAAAGTTAAATCTGCTGGATGCTGTCAAACATTTAATTTGATGAAAGAATGACTTTACAGATGGGTCCCTCATTTTCGGATACCACCTGGGAATTAAGTGTTATGTAAAGGTCAACTGTATTTGTAGAAATCTGTAGTCTCTTGGTGCTTCGAAAGAGATTTCCTGGAGAAACTGTTTATTAACTCTATGGTGTGGTATGGAGCCTCATACCTTTGATTACACAGAACAAGTGGCTATCAAAGAGAGAGCATTGCAAGGTCATTAAATTCCTTTTCATGCTGGGTAATCATACCCTCTGTGGATAACCAGTTGCCCTGTACTCCCTGTCTCACAGTGGGGTAAATTGCAGAATCCCTACAGGTGCACTTATTGATTTCAGTGTGTCAGATCTACAGGTCAGTTATTTGCATATGGCAAGTACAGGGTGTGTAGCTGGCTATTATTGGGTGTATGTCCTTTTCATCTGGCATCACCAAAATGTAAAGATGAGAAGAACCTCATTTCGTTTCCCTTCTGTGAAAGGGTGTCTGTATCTCAAGCATTCAGTCTGGTTTTCATTTATGTTGATTAACATTATAAATGATGCTGGAAGATTCTGTTCAGAAATGGCTGTCCTTTCATGACCGTCAGCCTTTAACAAGTTTTGATTACTTATTTTTTACTTGATCTATGCAGATGATAAGAATTCAGATGCAATTGATGAAATAGTAGTAAATAATGTTCCCTGAGAGAATTGATGATGTGAACAAATAGAATGTCATTGAAAGAGTCAGACTAAGAGGTGGGGATACTGAGGATTATCCACGAACCAATGGGTTTTGCCTTAGGTGCAAGTAGAAAAATTGATGGCCTTAATTGCTATATCTAGTTTAATTACTTCTCTAAATCTTAGCTTCAATAACGTTCACAGCAGTAATGGGAATCTGATGCTTTCTGTGAGTTTCAACATCTTTCCAGTCCCTCACAGAATAAGTACTTGCAGTCTTTATGCAGGGTGAATAGGGAGTTCTCATATCTTTCTTGCAAGAAGAAGTTGAAGACAATTCCTTTAAAACACTGGGGTTTTGGCTTCTACAACCCTAGCTCAAAGGACGTAGGCAGTATAATAGGTAAGCAAGACATCACCTACAAAAAGGGTAAAGCAGAGCTGAGGTGAAGTTGGAAAGGGGAGGTCGAAGCCACTGTGCACCACTGTGCGCACTCGATGAATAAGCAATATTCACCTCTGCGTTTTATTGCCAGGTAGTGTCCTTGAAAGATATGGCCTAAATCCATTGTGTCCTTTATGTCTTGGATGCTTTTTTTTCATGGAAATTGAAGATATAGCACGTTAACAAGAAAAGCAACCTTTGCAAAGTAAATATTACAGAGTTTTAATAGATTTACAAAATCATTTCTCAGTTTCGAGCCTACAGCAGAAATTTTATTGACTGAGTTATAGGTGCTCAACACCTTTGACAACCAGGCCCCTTTCCCCATGAGAAATGAGGAGACCATCTGGGAAGACTACATCATTCAGGGCTTCCCAGAGGGGGTGTATTTGCATGATTTTCAGACTCTTCCTAATGGCTTTGTTGTTGCTCTTTTCAGCAGACCTGGGGAGCAAGTTTTAAAGATGTTCACTTGATGTAATGAATAGTCATTAGCTGATGTTGCCATAAACACATCACAGGGCGTTCCTTGAATAAATGCTTCTTACTGCAAAAACCCACCAGATCTCCCTCCTCCTCAATTTAGTGTACACAATGTGCAAGGAAAGAAAATCAGTTGTAATAATCTACTTATCCAGCCAGAAATATATATAACCCCAAAGCACTTCGAAAATTAATGTTTTCTGTTATAAATGAATGTTTTCCAAATATTTTAGTGGGGTTTTTGTTTGTTTGTTTGTTTTGTTCTGTGGTTGTTTGGTTTTGTTTTTGTTTTAGGAAAAAAGATATGTGAAACATTTTAAATTACTTTTCATTAGATATATTTCTTTCCTACTGCAACAAAGATGAATGGGTTTTATTATTTGAAAGTGTTCTTTTTGGTTTAATGACAGTTTTCCCACACTTCTCAACTGTACAGGATTAGGACCTTTCAGTTTAATGTATTTTTCTGAGAAAAGAATGAAGTACTGTTAATCTGACCTGTCTGCTTGGAGTTCCTGGATTAGACTCATAATCTGATGCAAACCAATTAACCTGGTTTTACTCTGGGCTCATAAAATATGAATTATGCTGAAGTATTCTGAATAATTGAATAATAGATGTGACTTCTAGCAGTATGAAATACAGGCAAATTATTTGCATTGGGGGGAAAAAAAAGCCCCAAGGCAGCATTCTGGGCCTTTGCTGTCCTGCCTGGTTTTTGGTTCACTAACGGTACAAACATTGATTAATGAGTTCAGTAAAGACGTGACAAAGCTGCTGCTGCTGCTGCCGCCTCATGTTTGTTTTCCTTTTTCATGACACATTGAGCAAGATATGGAATCCTGTCCAAAAGATTGTAAGTGATAAAACATTACAGTCATGGGAGAAATGTACTGTAAATGGCATCTTTTAGTTGTGATTTCTGCCTTCCATCAGCAAGAAATGATTGAATCTACTAAATGAGAGGAGGCTGCTAGGCCAGTTAGGGTATTATTGAAATGGATTTTGACATAGACTGCTGCCTGAACAATCAAAGATTTCAGCAGGGATAGGGCACAGTATATATATCCTGTCTATATATAGCATTTAAAGCACCTTGATGTTGGTTTTTTTTCCCATGGCTCCTGACTGTAAGCATTTTCCTTGATGTTTTTGGTGGCTGGAATTGGTATGACTTGACTTTGTTCCTATCTTGAGAAACAAACAAAAAAATCATATGACACCCCAGAATATTGGAATAAGAACAGAAGTTAGTTTTGTAGCCAAGGTGAGCTTTGTGAAAACAGAAATAATATGAAAGTGTGTGAGTTAGAAAAAAGGGAAACCAGAAGTAAAAGAGCTGTTGAGAGGGAAGTATCTCATGCTGTAGTTAGAGTAGCCATGGTACTGTATACCTAAAAAGAAAAGGGACTGTGAATTGCTGATTAAGGAAAAAACTGCTGCAACCCTTTAATCACAATGATCTACTTCACCTTGTGTATGGTCTCCTTGCTTATAACAAGGCTACTCACACAGTAGGATATTATTTATTTTGAGTAGCTGTTCCAAAGCACAGCCTTAAAAATGGCAGCTGAGTTGTGAGGGGTTTATACACAGAGAAATCCCTGAGTGTGCTTTTATAAAAAATTCCAAAGGGCAGAAACAGTCAGGTACATTGAGTGCCACCTAGGTCGTGCAGATGACGTTAGCATTTCTCTCTCCTGAACGCACTCATATCAACTGTATGAGATCAAAAGGGGTTTATGATAAATCCCATCTTGCCACAGTTGCCTCTGCTGAGATCACTGGGCTAAACTTACTCTCATACCAAGGCTCATCGTCTGGCTCTTCCACTGCCCCTGTCTCTGCTCGTGCTTTTTACTGTTGTTGCCATTTCTAATGTGTTACTCTAGGAATGAGCTGAATCAATCAGTTGAAGCAGTCTTACACCAGTGCCACAGGCTACAAAATACTCAGTGAAAGGAGTGGTCCGACAGGGAACTTGGCTGGTGTGGATGCATGCCAAATAGCACTGCCATCTGCATTTTATATTGATGCTCGATTCATGGGCTGATCTGGAAAACTGTTTTAGCTTCTTGTAGGCAAAGCGAATTAGGAATGCTTTAAAATGCTTTCAAAGTTTTTATACTTTTTGTGTGTTTGGTACAGTGAAAAAAAGGTAAATGACAGATTTGTTTTACATTTCTGTGAGCAGTAATGGCATTTCAAAAAGAATGCAGCTGGAAATACTACATGGCAAAATCCTGGCACAAAAAGATAACTTGTGTCAGATGGATTTGTGTAGCGTTCTCTTAATTGCTATCAGAGCCATGATATATAAAGTCTCAAAAGCATCTGGAAATGTGGAGACTTTATCAACAGAAAAATGCTTAAAAATAACATATAAAATAAACACAGCTTATTATTCATCTCTGGTGATTTTTCTAGGAGGATCAAGATTTCTCTTATATCAGCAAGTGAGCAGCTCATGAGGTGTATTGTTAGCGAGTTATTGCTTCTGCAGAATCTTTTGGGGGGCAAATCTGGTTTTATCACAATCCCAGTCTAATCATATTCTGCTGATTGGTGGCTCATGGAGAGAAGGTTTCTTTTTCATTACCTTTGTGTCAGCTTGACACTCTTTTAGCAGTCTAGGAATGGAAATTTACTCTGGAGAGCTTTGGTTTCCCTTTCTCCCAGCTTTGCTTGCGGCAGGTGGTTGTTGGAGTGGCATTGCTGGGTCAGGGTCTGTGTCTGTAAGAAGAGATGGGAGGCCTTCGAAGGATTACGGGTAGGCCTGTGGTCTGAATGAGACTGTTATGCAGGAAAGATTTCATGGAGAATTTTCTTTGTGGACAAGCAGAATTGTAAAAGTATATTAATTTCAGTGGAACTCCTCTTTTAAAATCCCTAAGCAAAGAGAATACTGAAGTTGTGGACCGGGCAAATGTGCTTCTTGCTCAGTTCTTACAATCTCTCCGTTGCTCACATGGGAGCCCTTGTGCAGCTGGCAGCGCCCAGGAGAAGGCCACAACTTAGCAGGGTTTCTAACCAGCGCCCCAGTCCTGCCGTTGCTCTTGCAAGCTCCTGCCAGGGAAAGTGCGAGGTGACACATCACCACCTGCCACTGTGGCAGGCTCGTGTCGATCCCACCAGTGACTCCATCCGTCATTTATATCTGGTGAAAAATAGCAAAAGCTTCCTCCCAGGCTACTAGAAGATGATATTATATTTTGTGAACGCAGGACCTGACTGTGTATTACAATCTGCAATTTTCTTTTTTTATAATAATTAGCTATCTAATTGCATGTCCAAGCCAGTTGATGCATTTGCATTTGTAAGTAATTAGGATTTATTTGAAAGCATGCTGGTTTAATGTTTTGTCTCTACTTTCTACAAATGAAATTACAGATAAATTTAATTTGAAGTAATAAAGAAAAACAAAACACAAAACAAACACCAATCAAAACCAAACCAAACCAAAAACCCATAAATTACATCAAACATATTGATCAATCCCAACTCATGCAACACTGGTTTCTGCGAGCTTTCATCATGGAATAGTTTGCCTTGAATTCTGTTGAACTTAACCTGAGTAAGAGTTACTCTCTTGAGTAATAGCCCATTGTGGACCCATTATAAATGCAACCACTTTTGTAATAAACTTGCAGAACTAAGTACCAGTTACAAGTATGTACCTGCCTAATAATTTGTTCTATCCAAATTATGTCCCACAGTATCTGCCTTTTTGTCTAAATGCCAACAATCTCATTTGTCTTTCTCCTACCCTGTATGCTTGTCCTGGGTTCAGCTGGGATAGAGTTAATTTTTACAGGAACCTGGGAGGTGGGGGCATAGCCGGGGCAGCTGACCTGAACTAGCCAAGGAGCTATTCCATACCATGTGACATCCTGCCCAGTATATAAATGGGGAGCGGGCCGGGGGGTGGTCTCTGTTTTTTTCGGTGGGGGAAGTGGCGGAGCGTCGGGTCCCGGGTGGTGAGCAGTTGCACTGTGCATCACTCTTTTTTGTATACCTTTTTTCATTAGTGCCGTTGTTGTTGTTGTAATCTCTTTTGTGTTTGTCCCAGTAAACTGCCTTTATCTCAACCCTCGAGGTTCCAGTTTCTTTTCCTTTTCTCTCCTCCGTCTCCTCCCCATCCCACCGGAGGGGGGCGGAGGAGTGAGCGAGCGGCTGCGTGGTCCTTTGTTACCGGCCGGGCTGAAACCACGACAGTCCTTTTTGGCGCCCAACGTGGGGCAGAAGGGTTGAGATAACGACAGATCTGGCCAGAGCGTGTTGAAACAAATTTGCCAAACGCATTTCTTAGATATATAGATGTTAGTCACAATGTTGTTTCATTTGTTTACATGGTGGCGTTTTGTAAGCTCTTATATGCTCTATGTATTGCCTGTAGTTGCGTATCTCATCTCTGGGAGAGTGATTGGGATTATCATTTTGCTGTACTGGGCAATGTCGACTTATGAAATGATTACATCACTGGTCATGAGGTTAAGCTGGTATCTGTATGAGGCAGTGATATCATTTCCATACTTTGGGCGCCTTCTGTCGGATTTTATTGGTAATTACACCCAATCCATGGGGAAATTAGGGGGGGATACCTCCCCCCGTCCGTTCACCTCCCTCTTCTCCTTCCGACTAATTACAACAGCTTTTGAGAATTTTGAATATCCTTGGGATGCGCAAGCCAATGTGCTGTTAGTGCTATGCCTCCTGAATATGTTTCAGGTCTTGTTTAGGGCTACAAAAACGCTCTTTAAGAGTACCACTCAGAGATCTCCCCCAAAGCTGGAGACTCATGGGTGGCACGGCATGTGGGAGCATATGGGCAAGTATCTAGAGAACTTCTCACCGCCAGTGACTTGGAAGTTCACTCCCGAACAACTACAGAACCCTTATGAAGTGACAGAATATTTGAAAGAAAAATGCTGTGGCTATTCCAAAGACATACAACTCGCTGCACTGTGCTGGGCTCTGGCCAATATCTACCAAACACTGCTTGATATTATGCAGCACCCTCGGGGGGAAAAGGGGGAAAAGATGGAAAACAGGACAACATGTACCGTGGCTACCCAAACCCTGACAACAGACACCGTGGCTGCCCCTACCCCGACAACAAGCACCGTGGCTGCCCCTACCACGACAACAGGTACCATGACTACCCCTACCCCGGTGACAGACACTGCAGCTGAACCAGAGAACCAGCCTGTGCCAGTATCAGTCGCCCCTGTACAGAAAAAGAAACACAGCCCCACCATTTGTCATGGACTGATCCAGGCTGCACTAGAAAAAGGTGAAGCTCCAGAGCACCTGCAATATATTGATGACATCATCGTATGGGGCAACACGGCAGAAGAAGTTTTTGAGAAAGGGAAGAAAATAATCCAAATCCTTTTGAAGGCTGGTTTTGCCATAAAAGAAAGTAAGGTCAAGGGACCTGCGCAGGAGATCCAGTTCTTAGGAGTAAAATGGCAAGATGGGCGTCGTCAGATCCCTGTGGACGTCATCAACAAAATAGCAGCTATGTCCTCACCGACTAATAAAAAGGAAACACAGGCTTTCTTAGGTGTTGTGGGTTTTTGGAGAATGCATATTCCAAATTACAGTCAAATTGTAAGCCCTCTCTACCAAGTTACTCGGAAGAAGAACGATTTTAAATGGGGGCCTGAGCAACGACAAGCCTTTGAACAGATTAAGCAGGAGATTGTTCACGCAGTAGCTCTTGGGCCAGTCCGGACAGGACAAGATATTAAAAATATGCTCTACACTGCAGCTGGGGAGAATGGCCCTACCTGGAGCCTTTGGCAGAAAGCACCTGGGGAGACCCGTGGCCGACCTCTGGGGTTTTGGAGTCGGGGATATCGAGGATCCGAGGCTCGCTATACTCCAACTGAAAAAGAGATCTTGGCAGCATATGAAGGAGTTCGAGCCGCCTCAGAAGTGGTTGGTACTGAAACACAGCTCTTCTTAGCACCTCGACTGCCAGTGCTGGGCTGGATGTTCAAAGGGAAAGTTTCCTCTACGCATCACGCGACTGACGCCACGTGGAGTAAGTGGATCGCACTGATCACACAGCGAGCTCGCATAGGAAACCCCGGTCGCCCAGGAATGTTAGAAGTGATTACGGACTGGCCAGAAGGCAAAGATTTTGGAATGTCGCCAGAGAAAGAGGTGACACGGGCCGAAGAAGCCCCGCTGTATAATAAACTGCCAGAAAATGAGAGGCAATATGCCCTGTTCACTGATGGGTCCTGTCGCATTGTGGGAAAACATCGAAGGTGGAAGGCTGCTGTATGGAGTCCTACACGACTAGTCGCAGAAACTGCTGAAGGAGAAGGTGAATCGAGTCAGTTTGCAGAGGTGAAAGCCATCCAGCTAGCGTTAGACATTGCTGAAAGAGAAAAGTGGCCAGTGCTCTATCTCTATACTGACTCGTGGATGGTGGCAAATGCCCTATGGGGGTGGCTACAGCAATGGAAGAAGGGCAACTGGCAGCGCAGAGGTAAACCCATCTGGGCTGCCGCACTGTGGCAAGATATCGCTGTTCGGATAGAGAAGCTAGTGGTAAAAGTACGTCACGTAGATGCTCATGTACCCAAGAGTCGAGCCACTGAAGAACATCAAAACAACCACCAGGCAGATCAGGCCGCCAAGATTGAAGTGTCTCAGGTGGACCTGGACTGGCAACGTAGAGGTGAGCTATTTATGGCTCAGTGGGCCCACGATACCTCAGGCCATCAGGGAAGAGATGCAACATATAGATGGGCTCGAGATCGAGGGGTGGACTTGACCATGGACACTATCTCACAGGTCATCCATGAATGTGAAACATGTGCTGCAATTAAGCAAGCCAAGCGGCAAAAACCCCTGTCACATGGAGGACGATGGCTGAAATATAAACAGTGGGAGGCCTGGCAGATTGACTATATCACACTCCCACGAACACGCCAAGGCAAGTGCCATGTGCTTACAATGGTGGAAGCAACCACTGGGTGGCTGGAAACATACCCTGTGTCCCATGCCACTGCCCAGAACACTATCCTGGGCCTTGAAGAGAAAATTTTATGGCAACACGGCACCCCAGAAAGAATCGAGTCGGACAACGGGACTCACTTCCGAAACAACCTCGTAGACACCTGGGCCAAAGAACATGGCATTGAGTGGGTGTATCACATCCCTTATCACGCACCAGCCTCCGGAAAAATTGAACGGTACAATGGACTGCTGAAAACTACATTGAGAGCGATGGGGGGTGGAACTTTCAAGCATTGGGATACACATTTAACAAAAGCCACCTGGTTAGTTAATACTAGAGGATCCGCCAATCGGGCTGGCCCCGCCCAACCAAGAGATCCACATACTGTAGAAGGGGATAAAGTCCCTGTAGTGCGCATGAGGAGTATGTTAGGAAAGACAGTCTGGGTTAGTCCTCCCTCAAGCAGAAGCAAACCCATTCAAGGGGTTGTTTTTGCTCAAGGACCTGGGTACACCTGGTGGGTGATGCAGAAGGATGGGGAGGTTCGATGTGTACCTCAGGGAGATTTGATTTTGGGAGAGAATAGCCAGTGAATTGGGCTGTATGATATTTAACTGCTAAATAACCTGCCAATGCATGTCATTGTATCTATAGTGTCTATATGCCATATCAAGGGTATTATTGTGAGAATTATCCAAATGACTACAGGATGGACTTTTGAAACTGAGCCAAGTACAACAGCGATAGAACTTGAACTGGCACCCACCAATTTCCTCAAGATCAACATCTTCGACCTGCAGACCAGGGGCATGAGTTGCACCAAATGTACTAGCCACAAGTTCCAGAGGCAGCGTACAACAACCCAACATCTCACACCATCTCTCTCTTATCCTGAAGAACTGTTACAACAGATAGAGCCCCAAAATTGATGGACACATTAGAGGGATAGCCCATAGGCTAAAGGAACACCGTGTGTGTGTGTGCGAGGTCAGGGGGTGGAGTCCATATACTTATATATAAGACAAGGAAAGTTGTAGTGGTTGATTGGAAAAAAAAATAAAAAAAGTAAGATCTGGGCATGATGTAGATGGTATAGAATAAGGGGTGGATAATGTCCTGGGTTCAGCTGGGATAGAGTTAATTTTTACAGGAACCTGGGAGGTGGGGGCATAGCCGGGGCAGCTGACCTGAACTAGCCAAGGAGCTATTCCATACCATGTGACATCCTGCCCAGTATATAAATGGGGAGCGGGCCGGGGGGTGGTCTCTGTTTTTTTCGGTGGGGGAAGTGGCGGAGCGTCGGGTCCCGGGTGGTGAGCAGTTGCACTGTGCATCACTCTTTTTTGTATACCTTTTTTCATTAGTGCCGTTGTTGTTGTTGTAATCTCTTTTGTGTTTGTCCCAGTAAACTGCCTTTATCTCAACCCTCGAGGTTCCAGTTTCTTTTCCTTTTCTCTCCTCCGTCTCCTCCCCATCCCACCGGAGGGGGGCGGAGGAGTGAGCGAGCGGCTGCGTGGTCCTTTGTTACCGGCCGGGCTGAAACCACGACAATGCTCAACAAAGATTAGACAGAATAACAAATGATATCATTATCCTTCTAAATGAATATAAGGGAGAGAAAATAAAATTAAGAGTGAGGCAGGAAATTGTTAATAAGTTTATAGAATTACTGTTATTGCATTAATGAAAATAGGTTTTCATCTACTTGTGTCTTTCCTTTTGATTGCAGCAGTCATTTGGGTAAAGCAGGATCAAGATACTGCTGGCGTTTCAAGTGGTTTCTATGCAGTTGCAGGCAGGCAGATACTACATTCATGACCAAGAGGGTGAAGACAGGTGTATTATTGTAAAGGAAAGAAATATTTTCAAAGTTCAGTTGTGATTTACCATTTCAGATGATCTGGTTAAAGATCCATCAGCAGAAGTTACTGAGAAAATATGTGTTATTTGTTTTTGGTTTTGTTCTTTTTTTGTTCCTTTTCTCTGGAGTAAAAGGCAACATCTCAGGGAAAAAGGCTTTGTGTCAGAAAAGTCACTGATGCTTTTCATAACAAGTTTCCTTCAGACGCCTCTTTACTCCATGGCCCTGTGATTTTCATAGTGTGCTATAAAAAAGGGAATACTCTGAAGTGCCTAGGGCTGCTGTAGTCTGGTTTGAGAGTCCAGAGCACAAAGAATGAGAGCAGGAGATGATGAGCAGCATCTCCCTTAAGGCGCTGGAGTGGTGGCTGCTCTGTGGCTTGTTTGGGTTGATGCTTTCTGCTCTCAGAAGAGACATTTTCACAAAAAGCAGAGCTCTACAAAGTGGTTACTTTTGGAGAAGCATTGACTTGGCAGAAGACTACTTTTCATATTCAAGGATGAGTCCAGCCTGAAATACATTCTGACTGCATTCATGATCAGAAGGTCAAAGCCTATGGTGGCAGTAGGCTGTCTCACGTGGTTAAACTACAATTTCTGTGAGGCCATGGACATGTGTGCCCATTACAGCTGTGTCGGTAGAGGGGGGTATTTTTGCCATGAGTCTGGAAAAACTTTCTGTATCTTTAGCAAGATGCTGTAACTGTTCTGTCACTGTTTCTCCTCTGCTTCCACCAGCTACTTAATTTGTAGTGTAAAATATTCCCATTTATTTTTATGTGACACTGTACATGTGGTTAGACCTTATGGGATGCTTAAAATATATGTTTTGAAAAGACTGCCTTTTGGCTTTGTGGCTTTTTTTTTGCTGTGGGCAACATCAGCTGGGAAGTAGATTGTTCACAAAATAATATTGCCCACTGGCGGTGAAGGAAGAGGCAGATAGAGTAACTGTTTTATGTCATTGTGACAGCTTTCAAAGCAACTCATTCCAACAATTTAGTCCAGGAGGAAAAAGCATTAGTGTGTGCCTGAAGGAATTTTATGCTATAAAACCTACATATAAGTTCATAGTAGAAAAGATTACATACATTGAACAAAAAGGCTGAAGATCTCAAGGGGCTTCAGTTTCACTACCAAGCCTCAGAGAGCAGGTACAATGAATGTGATATTGCACATGCCATGCTGTAATTATGGTATCCAGAAGCCCCCTACTAAAGAACATAAAAATGGTACTCAAATGTTTAGAAGAAGCAAGCTTTATTATGGCTGCAAAGCAGTCAAAAATTAAGAAATGCCAATGTTAAGAGCATTTCTCCAGTGTGAAGGCAGCTGCCTTATGTCGCTGGTGTTCTGGGTTGCCACAACATCTGCATATGTAGAAGAGAGCTGAAGGAAGTTTGTATGGGCCATTTATTTCATGCATTTCTTAACTTTTTAGTGATGACAGCCTTTTTGGTGTTCTTTTGTGTAGGTCTTTAAATGCAGCTGCCTAGGGTTTTAAAAGAAGGAACTGTGATGAGGCATCCACTTGATGCCTTTTGTTACTCATCAGGGACCTCTCTACTTCGCTAAGAGTGGAGCTGGTGGCAGAAGTTGCTGTTAGCCTTGACGTGTGTATTGGGTTTGTGTGGCAAGGTTTTGGTAGCAGGAGCGGCTACAGGGGTGGATTCTGTGAGAAGCTGCTAGAAGCTTCCCCTATATCCCATGGAGCCAATGCCAGCCGGCTCCGAGACAGACATGCTGCTGGCCAAGGCCAAGCCAATCAGCGATAGTGGTAGTGCCTCTGTGATAAGATATTTAAGAAGGAAAAAAGTTGTGGGAGGCACAGAAACAGCAGCCGGAGAGAGGAGTGAGAACATGGAAGAGAAACAACCTTGCAGACACCAAGGTCAGTGAGGAAGGAGGGGGAGGAGATGCTCCAGGCACTGGAGCAGAGATTCCCCTGCGGCCTGTGGTGAAGACCATGGTGAGGCAGGTTGTCCCCATGCAGCCCATGGAGGTCCACGGTGGAGCAGATCTCCACCTGCAGCCTGGGGAGGACCCCACGCCGGAGCAGGTGGGTGCCCGAAGGAGGCTGTGACCCCGTGGGTAGCCCGTGCTGGAGCAGGCTCCTGGCAGGACCTGCGGATCTGTGGAGAGAGGAGCCCACTCTGGAGCAGGTTTTCTGGCAGGACTTGTGACCCTGGGGGGGACGCGTGCTGGAGCAGTGTGCTCCTGAAGGGCTGCACACCGTGGAATGGACCCATGCTGGAGCAGTTCGTGGAGGACTGTCTCCCACGGGAGGGACCCCAAGCTGGAGCAGGGGAAGAGTGTGAGGAGTCCTGCCTCTGAAGAGGATGAAGCGGCAGAGACAGTGTGTGATGAACTGACTGCAACCCCCATTCCCCATCCCCCTGTGCTGCTGGAGGGGAGGAGGTAGAGAATCTGGAATGAAGCTGTGCCCGGGAAGAAGGGAGGGGTGGGGGGAAGGTGTTTTAAGATTTGGGTTTATTTCTCATTACCCTGCTCTGGTTGGTTGGCGATAAATTAAGTTAATTTCCCCCAAGTTGAGTCTGTTTTGCCCGTGAGGGTAATTGGTTGAGTGATCTCTCCCTGTCCTTATCTTGACCCACGAGCCCTTTGTTATATTTTCTCTCCCCTGTCCTTCTGAGGACGGGGGGGAGTGATAGAACGGCTTTGGTGGGCACCTGGCGTCCAGCCAAGGTCAACCCACCACAACATGGCACAGCACTAGAGAGGCACCGTAGAGCCTCGCAGGGATAATTGCTAGTAGACAGGCATGGCGAGATGCCACGGTGACTTCTCCAGGCACCCTGCAGGAAAAACTGCCTAGTCTCCTAACCCGGACTTTTCTGGTATCCCCTAATTATTCCTGCCCTGTTGGTTTTCCCATTGCCTACTCAAGCCAAGTCTTTGCTTGTGCAGCTCCCAACTCTCTTCATGGTCTTTGTACACAGACTCAATCCTGGTCTTCCTCTCTAGCCTCGTGTTTGTAGCTGCCTTCTTCACTTTTAATGTGATACCAGTCCATCTCGCCTGTTTGTTTTTTCCTTTCCCAGCTTACGCGTACCCCTGGAGGGTTTACACGGAGCAAGGTCAGCCCTGTCCTCCGAGCTGCTGACCTGACAGATCCACACCCCGCCCCCTTCTCCCTGTCTCCTCCTCTTTCACAGACTAATTTTCCACATGCCATTTTAGTTTCTCATCAGCACTTTGTTTTTTAACACTGTTTAAAATGAGAGGCAAGTAGTTATTTTAGAAAGACTTATGTGCCGGTGACTCTCACACTGGGTAAACCTTCTTCAGTAATCAACATTTAGAGGTAATGTCCTTGACACAGATTTGATAAAACCACTGAGCAAAGTAGAAGTGTGAAGCCTGGTGGTGTTTTGATGGTTCAGTTGATTCCTACTGCAGTCCATCCTGTTTGATCTGGATTTATAAATATCAGAGCCGTTAATGCAGAGGAGGTTATTGGCTATGTCCAAATGTAAAGCCGTAGAGTAAATATGAATGGGGATGTAATGTGTAATATAATTCGCTTAGAGCTAAGTGATCATTCTGCTGTGTGTGTTAGATTAATTGGCAACATCTTGGTGTATCCAAACTTGGATTTCAACTAACAGAGAGAAAGGAAAAAAAGTGATTTTAAAAAAAATGAGTACGTTATGCATTTATAGTTGCATCTGGTCTTTGACTGCTGAGGTTAACAGCTGCTCCTTTTACTTTTGCTGATTTTTCAATCATAAAATAATGCCTTATTCCAAGCAGAGGATTTTGGGAAAATACTGGAACAGATGAACAATATTAGCAAGTTGCTAACTAAATATTATAGAGGGGGTATGCATTTCGATGTATTCAATTTTGTGGGATTATGGAGTTGACATAGCATTAAAATGGGTCCTTATTATTAAACTATCAGCCACAGAAAATGATTACATGTAATATTATCATTTATTTGATTTCTAATTTGGCTTCAGAGAAACTCTATTACCCAAATATTCATCTAACTATAAAAATTGTAGTCAGTATAAGGCTGCTGCTCACTAGGACTGAATGAATCCTAGGTGTTCACTGGCAATATAAAAGGTACGCATAGTTTGCAGTTGTTAAGTAGGCAGAAAGAATAAGGGATTCTCTTCAGAAACCTTGAAATTTTCAAGCTCCTTTAAACAGTACACATAGGGTAATAATGATATTTTAATTAGAAAAAATTATAGCTCCATCCCACTGCTCAAAGGGACCGCTTAATAATATAAAAAGTGAGATTGCATTTTCTGTAATTCATTACTTTTAAGAACTTGCTTGAACAAAGAATCTCTTTCATTGGTCTTTATAGCTCTACATTGTGGCTAGGGAGGCTATCACCCCACAAATCCCCTTTGTTATTGGGAACCTGCCAAAACCACCAACTCAGGGACTGAAAATGTATAGATTTTGTGTGCTTTTGTGTGCACACATTCTTCTTCTTCTTTTGCATCTGAAATAAATGACATGATGTAATTAAAAAATGAATTTGTTCTTTACCGATATAAAAACAGAGAGCATACCATGTCAGATATTTGTTATGTCTTGCAGGACCATCACAAGTGTTAATTATGATTTGTAGTTAGTATTTGTTTTGATACTTGGAAAATGCATACCCTAAATCCCCCCCCCCGCGAAGTTTAACATTCACTAATATGCTCCATATTTCTAGGCATATTCAGTTTTGGTATAACATTCGTAGTATTTCAGAAAAGTGCTAGAAGATTCTCTTTTCCACCAAAGCAAGGAGCTGCACTGTAGTCTCTAGCACTCAATGATAGTGGTTGAGATTTGGGTACAAAGCTGGGAAATGGGCTGACATGACCAACTAGCATCTTACGTGCAGATGCCAGAACAGGGCTGTGCTCAGAAGTTCCTTAGCTTAGGTAGCAGTCCTACTGTGCCAAATGATGGGGAAGGCTGAGCCGGGTTCCTGCCACTTGCTTTGATGCCGTGCTCCAGCCCATCAAGGTACAGCTGAGGACATGGGCCTGTCAGCCACATGTCAGGAGGGCTCCCCGGGGCAGTGATGCAGGACCAGAATTTGGGAACTGGCTCAGTTAAATAGCCAGGGAATTTACACTCAGCGCTTCAGGTTTGCATTGCTTGTTTGCAGGGCAGTAACGTACGGTTGTTCCCAGCTCTGGAATAAACATTATCTAAAGGGCTAATGAGATGCAATTGTTGTCTTTGTCCATTACTTCCATAAATATTAAATAGTTCTTCTGTGACTGAGTAAACTATTCTCAAGTTGGCTAAATAATGATTCCAGGATTGTCAATAATCCTGCAAGGGTTTATAAAAACCTACAGTTCTGTCCCGTACATGCGTATAAAGGTATGGCAATCTTTACTATCATGTTTCTGCAGCTCCAGATGCTTGTCCACGACTACTTCTGTTATTTTGGCTAGAACAACATTCAACAAGATGCTCTCACCCTCCTAAATAATGACAATTCTGTTAAGAATAAGTGTGTATGTGCGGAGAGGGCTGCTTTATCTGGAGAGGGCAGAGGAGATTGCAATCTGGGGAGTGTATGGCCCAAAATGACAGATAGCTTACAAGTAGCATGACGTGACACAAATATCAGGCATCCAGAAAGTATGTTTTTGTTTCAAAAATTGTGCAACTGATGGCAGTTTGACACTCTTTTTTTTCTGTTTTGAATGAATATGATGAAAAGGGTACATTTTGGTTATCTGTTGTTAATTTAGTATCCATGGGTAATTGATAACTCACAAATCTCACAAAGTATTTATATTTTTTGAAGGCTGATACAACTGGGAAATGGGATTGTAATACAATCAGGGCACCAGTTCAGAAGCTGCTGTCATATCCTCTTAATTAATGTACAATTTAAAATCTGGGTGAGAATAATGGATTAGGTGAACACAGATGCAGTCAACGGAGATTTGAAGCATCTATCTAGCACCAAAACTCAAAAGGCAGAAAAAAAAAATCAATTTCAGCTTCATTTCAAGTGTTTTCTTGGGTATTTTATCTTGTGAAGGAATATATAGGGGGAAAAAAACACTCGACCATTTGCCAGAGCAGCAGTAGCTGTACACTTAGCACACAGCAAAGTCTGCATTATTTCATAGCTGTTGCAAGGGAAAGCATTTTATCTTTTTTTCCTATGCTGCCGCAGCATAATAGCAGTGCTTCCCATGTAGGTCAAGAGACCATGATTTTGTTGGTCTCTTTACCCTAACATCAAAAGCGTATAAGTGTTAGCTTATTTGAGTCCCAGTGGGGCTTTCTTTCTGATTTTTTATTTTTATTATTTGGGTGCAGAGAGGGTGAATGAAAGGTCTTGTTAAATATAAATTGGAGCATACAAAGAAAAAAAGATATGTATTATAAAAAAGATAGAGTAGTGCTCTGTGTGCTAGCTATGTTAAGCATCAGTAGATAACGCAGTGCTTTTCACAATAGATGTCTCTGATCTTTTTGCTTCTCCCCCCCCCCCCTCCTCCCCCCGCCCTTCTCCCTGTGATTACATTTTACTCACTCTCTGGTCTCTTCCACACCTCTTAGCCTTTCCTGACCCATGTGATACTGAAAGTACATTTAGCATCTGAAACGCCCTCATCTCAAGTATCAGTCACCCTAATGCAGAGCACTTTCTTCAGGTTCAATGATAGCAGAGCTGACTCTCAGACTCTTCTAGGGAATTGCTTCCCTGCTGCCAAAACAGACTTTTAAAGTTTGAGCAGTGGTCCTGTGTGGAGTGAAAACAGAAATGTCCTGGGTAGTGAGGCTGGTGGTAGAGACAAGATAGCAGCTCTGCCTGCTCCCTCGACATCCCACTCAATCTCATCTAAAGATTTTTACATGTCAACATCTAAAATAGTCTTCTATATGCTTGCATGAACCAGCAGCCTTGAAATTGAACTTGATCATTGTTGGTGAAGGTTCTGTCAATATGATTAGAAGGAATTGTGGTTGGGTCCCCAAAGGGTGTGTGGGTTGAAGGCTTTGGTCTTTAGGCAGCCCTGGTCTGGTACATCCGTTTCCTCCACCTAAGGCTCGAGCAAGGCTTTTTTTTTTTTTTTTTTTTTAATAAGGAAGAATACTGTGATATTTTATGAAATGTCAAGTGATTATTTTGTAAACTTCTCAGCAAAAATTGAGCATGAGTAGCTTAGCTGAACTAAAAAATAAGAGAATCTAATCTTTGCCATAAATGAGAGAAAAGCCTAAATAACTCTGTGGGCCCAGATCTCCAATTCATTGTAGAAGCATGTTCCAAAGCTTCCCTGTGAGCAGCATTGCACTGAACAGGGAGCTTGAAGTCACCCCTACATCTCTGCTCTGTGCTCAAGCCTGGGTAATGATGTTCAACAAATGAAATTGTTCCATATATATGATAATATTAAAATCAAGATAATGTTAATATATACTACAGTGCAACTGGGAAATTTGGGGTTGCTGGTTAACTCCACATGTGGGGCATAGATACCTATCAAAATCTATGAAGAAATGAGAGTTAAAATGAGAGTAGATTTGAACATAGTATACTCATGTCAGATTTTATTTTTTTTTTTTTTAAGTAATTGCAAGATTCTCGCCTATGCTGTGACTTCAGTTGGGGTTTCGGATTTTTTTTTTTTTTTCCTCTTATAGAAAAAAAGAAGCATTTTCCCTGACATAGGCAAGGCCAAAATATTGGTTATTCTAAAATGAGAATCTGAAAATGTTCATATCTCAGCAGATATGACTAAGCCATTAAAATTACTGCTTGGATAAAGAATTTGGCCTAAAGGAAAACACAATGTCTGTAGCTGGTCCTTCAGCAAGATTCCAGATACCTCAGCTTTTAGATTGCCAGATTGTAATTTCTGTCTCTGCTGCCCTGCAAAGCAGCAGTTTGACACTCGTGGCTCCTGTCCGCCCTTGTCCTCACTCCAGCCCCAGGGAAACAGAGAATGGCAGTGATGGAGATTAAAATTAGTCTTTCCGATCCCAAATCAATTTTACTGTGAAGCTCCATCAGGGTGGAAGTGATTTGGGAGTAAGGACGCAGTCAGGGTGGGCAGGAAAGCACAGGCTTCCTTGTTTTAGCTGTGCAACTGTTATGGCTTGTGTCCATGAACCCATGGTATTAAAAATTTGCCATCGATCTCCCCTATAGGCTGGGATTAATAATGGTGGAGTAAGCTATTGCAGTTTAAGCTGAATGCTTAATCCAGGATGAATGTGCCTACATGTCCACAGCTACACCTGTTTGCGTGCATTGGTTTTCTTTAGTTAGAATAAGCCAAAATACAAAACCTCAGATAAATAATGAAATAAGCAGTGTTCAGTTCATTTTAAAAAATACCTCCTGAAATAATAAAAATGCCTAGTATCTAATGCATCTGATTATACATGTTATCAAAGCAGTGAATGTATGCTTATAAATATATAAAAATATTTTATTTGTATATGAAAATACTTTATTTGTCTGTATATATTAAGAATTATATTCATGTTACATACGTCTCCATGTAGGCATTTACTGTAAATACTGGATCAAATGCAGGGAGGTCAGCTACACTGAAATTATTTGTAAAAGATTTCAATTTATTTGTGCCGTATGAGAAAAGCACGCTTTTTTACTTACAGCTGCTGCTTGCCATATTTTTGTATTGACTTGCCTCTCATATCTTGAAACACTCTGATGATAAAGACAAATGAGCAAATAAAATACTCCGTAAAATATTCTGCAGCAGACTTGTCGCTCAGTGCAATGACTTTCTGACCAGTATAGATACTCTTTGAGGGCTAGTGCTTGACATGCCCATCTTTGTCCATTAGTGTAAATTTTAATTTAGTGGATTTAATTTGTATTGTTAAGTGGCAAGAATGTGTGTTATTGAATTACTGTAAAGCTATTTAATTATTGATTTCCCCAACATAGCGGCCTTGACATTTTACCAGATATAATGAAGGAAAAGATGCACATTAACAGGATGGATATGGAACAAACAAGCTTTTTCAATAGAGACTTACTTCATTTTAATAGATATACGGTAATTACCTAGGAAGTAAGACTGTTTTCTTCATTGTGACATTAATGATTCAGATGAAGTGACAGAGGGGTAATGTATAGGTATATTACGACTGTGTTTAAAACGCCAGGGTTGGCTTATGACAGTCTGGAGGACACCAGTGTTGTCTTTAAAGATGCATAAAACCTTCAAATTTACTTATCTCTCTTCTTTACCACTAAATAGAGTTTTGTAATAACACATATTTACTTCCCTCCTCCATCCCTTTCATCTTTTAATGATTTCTCCATCTCCATTTGAATTACCCAGGAGAAAAGGAATTGACTTTGCTCCTAGTTGGAGAGCACAGGGCCAGGAGGATGCGGCTGGTCTGACATGGCTCTGTCTGGAGCGGCTGGCAGCCCCCTGCCTTTCTCCTTGCTTTAATCTCGGTGAGGGAGACTCCATGCCCTAAAACGCACCCTCTGCAATTTACTTTGCTTAGAAAGCTGAAGGCTTGAGGCAGCCCCGCTGGGGTTTGAATGCGTGATTTCAGTGATCCCCATCCATTTTAAACTTGCTTCGTGGGCTGGCAAGCTACCTCTTTTCACACAAGCATCTGTATTGTAGTTCAGTAATTCAGCCACAGCTCTCCTGGACAAGATAAAAAATAACAGCCCTTTCTCTTGGGAGAACAGCAGTGCATCAAACCCAGAAGCAAACACAGAACGAAGACTTCCCTGTGACAGAGAGTCCTATATCTTTGCATGAGAACATTCTGGGACTGTTATCTGAGGCTGCCATTAAAGAGAACTTGAATTGCTGCAGATGCCGCTTTTCTCCTCATTTTTTAATATGCTTTTGTTACTTTCCATGTCTTGATGTGCAGTTATACCAGAGCTGACTTCCCTAATGCAGGTCCCAGCCCACAGGGCCCGTGAAGCCCGCAGCTGCAGCACAACCCAGGTCAGCTCCAGTCTATGGCGCAGGGAAGGAGCGGAGCTGCCACAGCCCTGTGTGCTCTGCTGCAGCCCCAGCATCCCCCCACACCCGGATATGGGGGGTCATCACACAGGCTCCAGCGTGTTTCCAAATTCACATGATCCACTTTTAAAAGCAACAGGAGTGTAGTGTTATGGAGAAGTGTTGTACTTGCTTTGAAGCAGGTTTTAGTCACGTGATAGGCCATAGGTAAGAGCACAGAAGGATGCTCCAAGGGCTAAGGTTTATCTAGGATTTGAGAATTTTTAAACTATTAGGATGTATGCATGTCCAGGGAGAGCAGAGACACCTGTAACTACTGTGACTTCCTCTATAGCTGATGGTACCATATAAAAGGCAAACCTAGTTGCCTGCAAAAAAAAGCAAAGAGCAATAACAAGGAGACGTCACTTCTGATAACTGTTGATTATTGCGTGATTCTAAAATACAGGTTCTTCCAAGCGACTGAGGCTGTGGGGCTTTCCTGCTTGCTGAACAGCACCTACATCATGTTCATTTTATCATAGCAACACTATGCTTTGAAAGAGTTTGGATTTTGTGTTGGGAAGCTGTGGTAGTCTGTCTCATTTACACAGAGTAGGTAAGCTCCAGGAGCTGAAGGAATGTTACTGAATTGATACCATGCCATGATATAGTAAGAAGTCTTGAAACGGTTTGTTTGACAGAGACACCTGAAGTTTCAGTAAGTCTGTCCCTTGCTTGAATTTTACAGCTGTGAAAATAAAACAGGCTGCACTGAGGCAAATGAGAGAAATAAGACAGCTGGTGCTTAGGTGGTTATTTCTGACCCATTGCCTTCTGTGTGTCAGGTCAGTATCTGAGCATGTGTGCAGAGCTCCTCATGGGGACAGGCCACTCTGTAGCCGAGTGGGGAGCTGGCAGTGGGTTGCAGCCTCCTTTCAAATACACACGTACAATTTCTGCTGGTGTTCAAAACTGCGTAGGTTAACATTAGGAAATATGTAACAAGCTATGGTAGGATTGCTGGCTTCTGCAATTCACATGGAAGTGAAATGGAAGATTTGCTGGCATCTGCAAGACCTGACTGAGGGAGGCTGATAGTGAAAAACTGCTATTATTGTACGGTGCATGGTATAAAGAAATAAAAGGCCAGATTGTAGCTAGGCAAGTTTTCCTTTATCCCTTCAAAGCCAGCTACCCAGATTGTATGTATTGCCAAGGGAAAGAGCAGGCTGCATGCAGCTGCCATGCTGTTTGCAGCTGGGTTTGTAGCCAGCACTCTGCAGGGAATACCCCCCAGAAGGTCTCCGCTTTGGATGGAGATCTCACCTTTTCAACCAAAGGGAAAACCCATTTGGCCAGCACAGCCTCTTGTGACAGACGTTTTGCATGCCTGGCAGCTGAGAAAGCATAGTTTTTCCCCATGTCCGTCTTGTGATGGATCAGTTCCCTGATGCCATTCGCTGTGCTTAGCGTCTGGGCTTACCATGGAGGGCGGTGCGGTTCAGGGCAGGGCTGGGAGGCGGACGGCGACAGACTTGTGAAACACTGCCACCAAATGTGAAAAATGGCCTCACAGCAGGGCCAGGATTTGCGAGCAAGCTCAAATGTGTCCCTCAGAGCTTCGAGTGCCATGGGCAGGTGGGCCCAGAGCTGCAGCTCTCCCTGCAGCCTGCCTCAAGGTGAGACACAGCCAGCTCTCAGCTCTGCAGCGTGGAGGTCATGGTGGTGGCTGAGAGAGAGAAGTAGTGAAAACGGGCTTTCTGTTACTGCCACCCTCGGCTTTCGTTAGCAGTGTTCAGGCTCTTGGTCCTTTTTTGTTTCCCACGCTAGTGGGAAGTATCATTAAATCCATTAGTTTTCCTCAGGAAAACTCCTTAAAGGAAAAGATGTTTTGTCTCATTTAATCCACGTTCATATTGTTTTACCATACTTTGTGTGGCAAAGCAACCTGGTCGAAGTGCTAAACTCATCTATTGTGGCTATGCAAACATCCCTACTCAGCCTAGGCCTCATCCTCTAGACCCCACACCCGAGTGCTTCAGTAATGCTGGTATGTGATCAAAACAGTGAATAGCCCAGCAATAACTGCTGTAAGACACAAAGTCAAATAGTCAGCAGACTCCTGAAAGACTCAATGGAGAGTAGAAACAAGGAGGACGGGGACTCGGTGCCGTTAGTCGTATGCTGCAAGTCAGGGGCCTGTTCTGTCGGTGTCCTGGCTTGTCAACAGCAAACTGACAAACAGTAATGCCCTGGATATCACATGCGCACAGAAAACCTTTATTCATATCCCTTTTTTTCCAGTCATGAATATTTGAAAATAATTACATTGGAGATTTCATATTGTGCTTTCACTAATAATGTGATGATGTCATTCTGGGTGCAGTAGTGACACTACTAGAATGGCAGCTACGGTCTCCAAATTTAATTAGATGATGATTTGTTTTCCAACCTATAAATTATGATTTAGTAAAAATTGAAGAAACAATGTAAATATTTGTTGTGGTTTAACCCCAGCCAGCAACTAAGCACCACGCAGCCGCTCACTCACTTCCCCCCCACCCAGTGGGATGGGGGAGAAAATTGGGAAAAGAAGTAAAACTCGTGGGTTGAGATAAGAACAGTTCAATAGAACAGAAAAGAAGAAACTAATAATGATAATGATAACACTAATAAAATTACAACAGTAATAATAAAAGGATTGGAATGTACAAATGATGCGCAGTGCAATTGCTCACCGCCTGCGGACCGACACCCAGCCAGTCCCCGAGTGGCGATCCCCTGCCCCACTCCCCTCAGTTTATGTACTAGACATGACGTCACACGGTATAGAATACACCGTTGGCCAGTTTGGGTCAGGTGCCCTGGTTGTGTCCTGTGCCAGCTTCTTGTGCCCCTCCAGCTTTCTCTCTGGCTGGGCTTGAGAAGCTGAGAAATCCTTGACTTTAGACTAAACACTACTGAGCAACAACTGAAAACATCAGCGTTATCAACATTCTTGGCATACTGAACTCAAAACACAGCACTGTACCAGCTACTAGGAAGACAGTTAAGTCTACCCCAGCTGAAACTAGGACAATATTAATTTGTAAGCAACAGATCCTTAGCTGCTACAAATCTACCTAAAGCTGTATCCGTACAGGCCTGCTAAGAATAAGGCTAAATAAGATATTATAGTCCACTGGATTCGTGCTCAGCATGTGGCTGTTAGTCACATTGAGGGCCTCTAGATACGACTTATAAAATTTCCTCTAATTTCCATGCAACCTAAATTGAAAAACTGTTTGATTACAAAAATGAAAAAAATGTATATTCATGAAGAACATAAATGTTTTGAATAAACGTCTCTTTGGTGTAATATTAGTTTTTACAAGTAGAGGGAACAGTAAATTTTATCATTGCAAAGAACTTGACAGTGTAATAATATTGCCGCCTGTTTTGTGTATACATGGGAAATATTAGGAAAAGCCAAGTGCCTTACTCTTTTGTGAACCCAAGTCTGCAGTACTCAAAATAATTGAAAAACTAGGAATATAAAAGTAAATCACTTATTTCTTGCCATCTGTGTGAATGCCATTTTTGAAAAACTATAACCTTTACTTGACTAGGAAAGCTATCTCAGTGCCATGGCTGAATTACACAGTAATACTCAAGATAGTACACTCTTCTGGAAAAGTAATTCCACATTTTTAGGAGGAAGATGTAAACATATTACAAAAGTTTCTTCAATTTTGAAACTTTCTAGTAATTTGAGAACTAATCTTTGCATGTAAAATGAGCGACCCTTGCTGGATTCATTAATGTTTCCTAGAATGGAAGCAGATAATGCTGTGGACTTGCGTGTAATATACTGCATACTGAACTTCACCTGTGGTTCCTGTAAATTATTAACAAGAAATCCATGAGAAAAAATATAGAGAAAACATCTTCTGTAAATTAGTATCCTCAGATTGCTTTCAGTTGTTCCTTACCTTTTCATTGACCTGTCTGTGTGTCAGTGATTTAACAGGCATGAAGGGCCAGACTCTCACAGTTTGGTTTCTACAGTTAAAGACAGTTTTTTAAAATGATTCCTGTTTAGGCAAGCTATGGAAGATAAAATTTTCATTTGGGGGTTCATACGTATGTATGGCATTACTGCCATTATTTCTATGGACAAGCTTCTTGGTTATTTTTTTATTCGGGTAGAGACTGCATCTTCTTACAGGTTAATGCATTTATGGCATAATGGTTATATATGAAGGAGGAGGGAAAGATATGTACGTACTCTTTAAAAAAAATTTGGATTTCTGGTCCTAACTTTTGTGTACTAGGTTTTGTTGTGTACTAAATTTTTGGCCTCTCTGATATGCATAAATTGTCAACAGGAAACATCTGAGCTTTGAAGGTTGAGGCTGGGGCTACTGCCATTGTGCAATCTCTTCTTATGACAAAATCTCATCTACTTGCTCAGTGTTAAAGATCTCAGATTTCTTCCTTTCCTTCCTTCCTTCCTTCCTCAGCAGGCAAGGAAATGTGTTTGAAATGATAAATAGTATTCTTTGAGATTTTTTTTCCTCAAATGAGAGCTCTAATGTTCTTTAAACCCTACAATTTTCAAGTTGCTCCCACAATTTATTCATTAGAAGTTCTGCTTGATTTTTTGAACTTTTGGTCACCAGACTGCACCATTTTTCTGTTAAATAATTTAAATGTTATTTAAACAGCAAACAAAGGCAGTTGAATGGTTTGGATAGAAAAATCTTGTGAAGAGGCAGTGTAATGCACTTAAGAAACTCTATAACAATAATCACTTTAATGAGCAATCAAATATGCATTCTTAAAGTCTCAAGCAGTTAAAAAAAAATCTGCCATTTCAAGGGTGACGTATCTCCTTTCTGTTTTGACATTCATCTGCATAAGGGTACACTTGTTAAACTTGTGTATCTAAATCCCGCTTGTCAGATATTCTGGAATCTACTTACACTTTCACCCAGGGCTCAAGTTGCACCACTCTCAAACCACTTAACACATTTCAAGTGCCTAATTGCTAACCAAGTCTTCCCTCCCTCACAGAAAGTGCTGCTATTTAGCTCCCCAAAAGTACTTTTAGGCATGCAGTGGACAATTAATAAACTTGAATGCTAATAATAATGAAATAATGCTGCTAAAAGCAAGGTAGGGCTGAAAAGGGGTCTTTCATTAGAATTCACTTAAAACACTTAGAATCCACTTCTGCTCGCAGAAGTCACCCCAGACAAACTACCCTGGCCACAGAGGATAATGTTTTCAAACCTACTTTACGATCTTAAACTTTTTTTCTCTTTTTGGATTTTCATCTGAGTTCTTCATCCTTCTGTAGGTTTACCCTGGAGGTTATCTGTATTTCTTATCTTCACGGGATAAAGGGGGTATACCGCATTTCAAAGTGCTGAATTTGCTTGAAGGGAAGAACAGCGACCAACCTTCAGCCTTAGCACAGCTCCGCCTCTCTTCTGTAATGCTGGAGACGTGGTTTCCAGCTAGCACGTGCATACACAAACTTTTCAGTCACTTAAGCACCGAACATTAACAACTCTCAATATAATGGCAGCTGAGACTATCTAATCTACTGCAAGATCAAGCTGTTTGGACTGAATTCTGGAAATAGTTCTGAATTCTGTAATTAAGCGTTTGCTTACAGTCCAGTGGCTCTAAAGACCCTCAGTGCTTAGCTCAGGAGTATGCTAAAGTGCTCTCCTGAGCTGAAGCCAGAGTTTGTACCCAAACCCCCTTGTTCCTCTTGCCCCTAGGTCACATATAGAAATGTTCTCTGATTGACAGCTTTTCACTAATTTAATTGTATTGCTGAACAAACATAGCAGTCAAAAGGTTACGTACACCTGAAAGATGCTATCTCTTTTCCTCCAAGAAAAGTAGTGCTACCTTGGAAATGTACAGTAACCTGATATTGATTTGAATGAGCGGCATTAGACTTTCACTATACTTTTAATAGCGATGGGCATATTAGTTAACCTTCCTAGGAGGTTGCCAATACCAGTGATGATTAAGAGGGATATGTGTAATACGGTAATGAAAGGTTGTTTGAAACGTTTGCTTAACACCTGAATTCAGTGACCTTAAGATGTGCCTGCTAAAAATCTGATTATCTTTCCTTCCAGTTTGTGCTTATAGATGGAGTTTTATTGTGTGTTTGCCTTTGCATTTGGGATGTATCTTATTTGCACTACAGCTAGAATCTCTGTCAGTGAAAACACTACGTCAGACACAGTATGAAGGGACAAGATATACAATCCTTTCTGCTGTTCGTAAATGTAGCATACATGGGACCTAAACAGACACTCCACTTAAGAAATTAGAGATTTATATGGATGACCTGATTCATTAATCGTTCAGAATGTCTGAATATATTTATCCCAGAGGGGCTAACTCAAGATTTAATGTTTTATCTTATTTCATGTCATTATGTTTATTATGTGTTGTGCATCTCCTTTGGAACATAAATTGCTATCAGTAAATTAACAACTTGCACTGAGACACCCCAGTGTGTGAACCCAGTCTTTCACCAGTACAGCCAGTTTCTTTTCACTGATGTTAAAAACAGATATGAAACAGAAATGAAGGCGTGGTAAATCTGATTAAGAATTTCTTTATGGAAATCTGTGCTTATGCTACTAAAACTCCCATGTCTATAAAAAATGTCATAAAAACAGCTTGGAAAATATATTTTGTAAGGACTGCTTATGTATTTAACTTCAAATACCTCTGTTTCTCAGAATTATTAATTCTTCCATACATTTGTTTCCTTAATAGTAACTGCCATATAAGCAACATATTGTTCATTGTGTATATTTGTAAGGTCTTGCTGTGAACCACAATTAGTGGGGAAGTTCTGAATTGAAGCTAATTCTCATGCTTAGTTTAAGTAAGAGTTCCCTTTTATTTGCATTGGATAGACACCAAGATATCTTAGGTATTCACCACACCAAATGAGAAAAGAATTGAGCATTGATGGTGCTTTTAGCCTCTCTTTTCAAGTAAATGATGTTCCAGAGAGGTTACTGAGCCTTAGTGGTTTTGGCCCAGGTGTAAGATTGTGAGTATATTGTTAAAAGTTGTTTAGTTCAACTTTATTGACTTTTGGGGAGCCTTGGAGAAGAGTGAAGTGCTGCTCCACAAAAAAACACCAAAAAGGTGTGCATAATAATGACTTGCTAGCTCCCTTCTAAAGGTTTAATCCAAACTCCATTCCGGTGATGAAATTTTTTTAAAGTTATTTACCTGATTGATAGCTAGGCGTCCTGTGCATATGAACTGCGGTGGTTGCTTTCGATTACAGTGAGAGGTTGGCATCATCAGTTAGTCTTTCTGATAGAAATATGTTTTGAAAGTCTGGATTGGGAAAAATGTAGTTGAGGTAGCATAACCTGCTTTTATCTTTCACAGAAGCAATTCAGGTGTTGTTATTATAAGGTAGTTTTTGCATTTCTGAGCTATATTATCATGCAGCCCTTGTTCAGTGCTGGATCTAGAGGCTGCTAAAGTGGCCTGAGGAGCATGTGCCGTGATTCTTTGGGTCTGTCTCTTCACAGAGAAGGCAGTAGCTTCAGCCTGATCCTGGCCCAGGTGTGATTCAGTTCAGTCCAACCTCAGATCCATGAAGTTGAATTTGAAGTAGAATTTTGTACTCCCCTTTGAACAAAGAAAAAAACATCTGATGGGTTTTAGTTTGGGAAGAGCAGTGCTCCTTTTTTTCTTCAACTTACAAAAGACCCCCCCAAAACGTCAAGACCCATTGCAGCTTGCTTATAAAAATGCAACCTCTTCTGGTTAGGTATTGTTAACAGATCACACTGTTAACTTGTGGGATGGTCCTTCTATGAACAAGTCATGAGATGAAACTGTTAAGGAGGAGATGTAACCAGCTCCAGGCAGCCTTCCAGAGCCACCACATCCCCAGTCTCATACTGCTTCTGTTTACTGCTTCACTTCTGGTAGGGGTGAGCGGAGAGTTTGATTCCCTTGTTTCTTCCTGCATGAAATTATTGTTAAATTTTGAGATATCCGTGTTCTTGCCTGATAACATGATGCTGAATAGAAGTTACATTTCCAGTTGGCAGTCACAGAAATGTATTTACTGTTTAAAAATTATAGTTACCTCCATTGCTGTTCAGTGCATTGACCCGGTAGTGGTAGAAACAAGGCAGAAGAAGATGGGACTGTTGTTGTTTGAAGGTTAAGTGCCAGCCTTCACTGTGTTGTCCGTTGTTCTTACAGACTTTTGTACAGAATGAAAGCTGTCTGCTCTGAGCAAGTAGAACAAATGCTGTGTGAATTTAATTCATTCTGAAAAGCATATATGGTAAAACACATTTGTTTACTTCATGCTGTGGAATGGGGCCTTTAAGTCTGTTTCTAATTTATTCCAAGTTAGAAATATGAGGTAAATGCAGAAATCATGCATTAATAAAATCTCTTTATGTTCCCAGCTGGCATGAGAAATAACAGTTGTGGTTCACTGAAAATGACTTTGGGCCAACACTTTTGATGTGATTTTAGGTTTTATTTTCAGTCATGAAGAACTCTGCTGCGATGCTTTCTTTTTAGTGTTTTATGAGCAGCTAGTGGGTTTGTGTGTCACTGAAGAATTACTAAAGCAAAAAACCCAAATTTTTTTCTTCTATTTTTTTTTTTCTTCCAGAAAAGAACATTAGAAAAGCCAGTTCTATCCAATGTTTATCATCAGCAGAAGAACTGGTAAAAAAAAAAAAAAAAGTAAATAAAATGAAAGCACACATTTGCAAGTTGTTATTTATGGAGCAGACAATGTTAGTGAATTATTTGATACTATCTAACAGCAAAATTTAATCGTCAAAAAATGCTTTCATTTCTGAGATCCTTACTTCTGTGCTGAACAGCAGCCTTGTTTCTGTTACCATTTCCCCTTCATTTGCCACCCTTTCGTCTCTCCTTAGAACATGCATCCTTCCACTTCTTTTTTTCCATCTTTTTCTGTGTCATTTCCTGCTTTCTAGTGTTCCCTAGCATCTTTATTTCTCCACTTTATAAATTTTTCCTCTTGTGAAACTGTCTGTAGCATGAATTCCAACAGTTCCACAACTATCCTATTTGCAAATTAACATTGCCCAAAAGAAAGATCTGCTTTAACCTGTAACTCGACAGTGTTCATGTATTTGTATTTTTAACAGAAACTATTATACCTTGTCAATTGGTACCACATTTTGTGAATTAACTTATTCATATTGTCCATTATAGAAGAGGTGCATGATTAGTATGCTAACTGACTTCTGAAATATGAAAATGTACAAGACCAGACTCTCATTTTCAATAAACTGTCATATTTCCACTGGAAATACAGAACGTTAGCTAGGAAAAGAGACAGTTCCATACTAAAGAGAGAATATTATCTAGTAATTAAAATGTTCAATAGGTTTTTACTTCAACCTGATATACAGGCTGTTTTTTATATACGGTAGAGCAAAATATTTGTTAGAAGGTCTGTTTTGCTTAATCTTATTGCTCCTTAAATAAATGATGATGTTGTTTGCTTCTGTATCGTTAGAACATTGACATAGGCACTTAGTACATCCTCCACCAAAAGCTCTTCAAAGGCACAAGATGAAGTCTGTTGACTTAACTAGGTGTGACTTGTTTTTTTCCCTCCTGAAGGAGGAAGCTTTCCTGAATCAGCATCTCCGTTGCCATCCTTATAACTGCTGAGCCTATATGGCTAATGATAGGATAGTCCTTCCTGAAGTAATTCTCAGACATGCTGTAATACTCACCTCTAAAGTCAGAGCCATTCTGGAGTCAAGGGTTGTTTGGTCCCCAAGCATTTCATTCTGCTGCTGCAGCCATTAATGCCACAGATAGTTATTTGTCTTACCGACTGTCAAGTTAACCATCGTTATTTAAAAACATTGTTTGACTTGAGCTGTATGATCTGTAATGTTGTCTTAAATATCTGTGTACAATCCTTTTGCACTATTTAACTAGCAAATGCAATCTATGTATCAAAATTTGATTTGTTAAGGGCCGATCAGTGAACCATGCCTTTGTTGTTCTTGAACACGTCATGACAGAGGGCAGGATTTTAAAAATAGCTCAGGACTGGTCTACCTTTGCTGTCAGTGAAGTCAGTGATGAAACGCCCCTTTTTTTTCAAGCACTGCTAGAAATGCCACACATCTGAGCCAATACTGTTAATGAATGTCAGCAAGTTCCACCCAGAACAGTTATTCCTTGTGCTATTTTATTACTGGATGCACTAAGGGAGACTTTTCCCCCAGCAAAGGAAATTCCAATACATATAAGTTGAATTCTTTTGGGAAAATAATTGCTGGAGAAAAAAACTTCTCATAATCAATAAATACATGCTGCATTTAGTTATCATTCAGCAAAATAACATAATAATTTTTTCTTTCTTGTTCTTATGTTGAATGACACTTGTCTACCTAACAACATTTTAAAAATGCGGCTTGAATTCTGCAAACATTCCTCACTGTTCAGTACGGCTGGAACTTTTCTAATGTATTGATTGCAGTTCTCTCCAGCTTTACTCCAGACTTCTCACACAACCTTGGGAAGTGGCTTTATCTTTCTACATCATAAATTTCCCATATGTAAAATGAATAGAATAATTCTTACCCCACAGGGGTCCTTGTGGCTTAGTTCACTAATGTGTGTAAAGCACTAAATAGAAAAATGGCACTACAGAAGTTTAGAATATCACTATTGATATAGCTGTTAGTCTACAGGCATTCAGTTACCACAGACCAGAGGATGATAGGATTCACATCAAAGCCACAGTGCAAATTTGTGTAAATGCGATCTACATCTGGAGCGAGAACCATTTCATACATTCCCCAAAGAAATATTTACTCAGCTGCACAACATGTATTGTTTTAGTGAACATAAAAAATGATGGGAGTTTAAGACACTCTACTGGCAGTAACCTAATTAACTCACTCTTGATCAAATATTTCAGATGCCAGAATCAAAATAATTACATCTGCAGTCCCAACTGAAGACAATACACTGGGAAATAACATCGGGTCAGTTCTTGGACTAGTGTTAAATAGCACAGATTTGTTGATTTTGGTGGAGCCACACTGATTAACTGCAGATGAGGGTCTGGCCTGCACTGTTTCAGCTGGAAGCTAGAACAGAGTTGGGCTTTAAAAAAACAAGGGTATTGTTTAGTTGAGCTAAGTCAGAAGGGTTATACTTTTCACTGGCACTGAGTTTTGCAGAATACGCTGTCCTGGAGGACAAATCCTGATTGTGAAGTGCTGGTGAAGTACTGTGTCTGCCTGTCATTTTGTTCTCTAGGTCAATTAGACTTGGAATACATCTAGCAGAGTATGCTGTTAATTACTCTATTTATTCATCTTCAGTGTATATTGTGGGGTTTAATGCTTTAGTTGCTTGCTTTTCTTTCAACAAATTTAGCATAACATGCTATAAATTATTGAGTGTCTTACGTTTATTTTGCAAGATACACTTAATCTAATGCTAAACTATGCCAGAAGCTGATTTGATTGAGAGTGAAAATCTGCAAAATCTAGCCAGGGTATCTCAGTCTCTGATGGGGATCCCTGATGTCTCAGGCTCCTTGACAGTGAACTTGACAAAACAAAGCAGAAAGAGGACAAAATCCTGGATATAGATCAAGAATTCCTAACGCTTAAATGCTTTTTAAAAATTGCTGCAAATAACTTAATTTTTTTAAAAAGCACTTGCTCAAAATATTGGTTAGGGAGCAATCACCATGGATGATTTAGGAAGCAGCTTTCAGAGTGCTCAACATAGATCAAACTGTCCGTCACTGTAAAAGCTGAGTCATGGCTTCATAACTTATTTGCTTACTTAGCATTCCATGTGAAAGCCTCAAATGTCGACTCCAAACTTTTAGACCTTCTGGACCTTTGTTTGTGAGAACATAAGAGCTTTGGAAATATCAACAGCACATTTTGATTGTTTCACTTGTGTTGGACTGCCATCTCTCATCTCCCTGATTCAGTCTTTGGCTGTCCTTCCTTATTCACGTTATTGATTTGTTTGTGCAACTGTGATATTTTATAGTAATACTTCACACTATTAACAGACTTTATATCTCTTGCATATTAAATGATTTACTCCCAACTCTATTGAATTGCTGTTACGAGAGTCTGCAGATAGAGAGGATGGATGCTTAAGGACCGTTTTCCCCAAGAATGATTCAGTGGCAGAATCCAGGACTCTCCTGGCTGTGTGGGTTCTGAAACACATGCTTCATTGCCTTTCATCATTTCAAATGCTCCCCATTCAGCATTTTATTTTGTTTTTTTTTTTTTTTTTACTTTTGCATTTCATTATGTATTTGCTGACTAGAAGGGGTGCTGAGAAAACACCTCAGCGTTTTCTGTTTCCTGTTATTTTATGATGTTATAATACTCGTCATGCCTCTTCCAGTGGCAGTCTTTTCTGGTGACACTTCCCTATTGCTCTCTTCCTTTCTAAGGAAGAAAAGACTAGGGAATTTCTAACAGTTACAGAAGTGTCCATTAGACAAAGGTGTTAACAGCGCATTTTGTTCCTTTTTTCTTGTAAAATATACTCAGGAATGTGGACGGGCTAGTAAAATAAATAACCCCTGTGTACTTCACCTTAGGATGTGATAACATCAAAGGGTAATTTATGGTTCTGTTTGCCAGGTGTCAGTTTGTTCACAGGCTAATTGAAGTTTTATGGAATATATATTGGTTCAACAGTGGAAGGATCAATGAATTGATTTATTGTAAATTGTTGTCAACAATTGAGCCTTTTGCTGCACTTAGCAGGCAGTGTTTCTGTGTAGTGGTGCATGAATGACCACTGGAGATTCACATAGGCCAGTTCTGCTGCTAATTCTTTCAGTGTTTTAGAACGGATTCTGCTTTTGGTGTGGTCTTTTCATGTTTCTTGGCAATTGGGATTCAGATACAGCATAGAAATTGGTAAAATGTGGAATGGCATGGCTTATGCTGTCATGGTATCATTCTCATTGGCCCTGCAGGCCCGGAGAAGAGACTTTGCATGCAAAAGAAGTGCCTTTTTTTTGTACTTTGGAGTGCCTCAGTTTTTAATTTTGTTGTGGCAGTAGGCATGGGAACAGGCAAATAAAGAAGAGATTTGCTTGTTTTTAAACCTCCCGTTCTTCCCTCGTGGCCGCAGTGCTGTTCAGCACTGATGCAAAGAGCAGTGCAACATAGGCGCCCTATTCCTCTGCGCATGGCGGACATGCAGGGGATTGTAGCAGGGGATTGCTGCCCCATCTACCCAGTTCTGCTGTGTAGGAAACTGCAGGGTTGGGTACAATGCCCCAGCAGGAAGGACATAGGACTGAGCTCTTTGTGTCCACCACAGGCCACAGAGTTGGCTGTCGACATCTCAGCGAAGGTGGTGGGAAGATGGGGTGGTTTCCAGGACTGCTGCCATTCATGGCAATGGCCACACCATGCCATCGTCTACGTCATCCCAAGACTTGGCTGTTTGCAGCTGAGTCTTCCTGTGCTGAGCTTGCTCTAGTGCCTCAGTTGATATTTAACACATCTACATACGCAGGCTGGCTGTGAGTATACTTGCAATCAGAGATGTATGTGTGTGAGAACATGACAGGCTTTCCCCTATTTTGAGAATACTTAGATGCACATAAATTATGTATTTCTTCTAATTAATGCATCATTTAATACATCTTTTCAATATTTACTGTGTATTAATCTGTTATTTTAATGCATTTCCAATCAACATATCTTCTGTAGTTGGTCTCCGGTGGCTACTCTGTGCATACACAATTATCACATTTCCTGGAATGAAATAATTATTGAAATATATTTCTCTTAATGCCTGCCTTTCCCTTCAGCTCTTTTTTTCAGCTGCACCAACAGTAGGATTTGTTATTAGACCAAAACATACTGACCTTCTTGTCATTATGTTTTTGCATCTCCCTCCCTGATTACACCTAAGCACTACAGCTGGATATCCATATTCATGTTGCTCTACCACAGAAAAAATAGTCCATCTGCATAGATTTAGCAGTACATTCCCACCTGAAAAAAGAGAGCTTTACCCCATCCATCAAACTGGGAGCATACTTTCCAAACCAGAAGTACATCAGTGACACGCACTGCAGTGTTGTTCTGGGTATGTCATTTTAACATCCTGGGATGAATGCAGTGTAAAAAGAAAACTCAGAGAACAGAATCTGGAGAATTAAAGAAAACAAACAGCCTATATTTCCAAGGAAATGAAGATTCAAAGAGATGAGGTGATATGTATGGCCACACAATGAGCAGAAAGAGAGATCTGAGATGTTACATTATGCTCACAGAATTTAATTAATGATACAAGGAATGGATCATCCTGATAAGCTGTACAGAGTAAAAAATAAATAATGAAGTGTCTGTAATTAAAAATAGCATTCAAAATTAACTGACCTGCATTTCTGATGCATTTCTCACCCTTGCACTAAGCATGAAATATTCTGCCTATTTGCAATGTGCCTGTTAAAAGCTCTTCATGCCAGGAGAGGAGGTAGAAAAACAAAAGCCAGACTGCCCCAAGGAAGTTTCCCCAAAACTTCTGGGAAGTGAGACCGTGTTTGCTCCGTGTTGGATGTGGCTGGATGAGCACAAACTGTGGACTTGGGAGTCTGCCAGAGAAAGAACTGACATTTCCCATGTTTCTCCTGATGTAGTGGGGTGAAGCCATGGAGGCATGACAACTGCTGCTCTGCTGACTGTAAAAAATTGGTGCAGTCCAGGGATGGAAAGACAAGCCACTTCTGCTCCCTCAAAAAAAGCCCTGTGGAGCTCACAGTGCAAAGCCTGGCTGCCTCTGTTGGTTTACGTCTAGAGCTTCAAGTGTTTTGGCAGAGTTTTCGAATGTCCCTGGGTGATTTAGTGTATAAACCCCACCGAAAGTGAGTGAAGCCGAAGGGCTAAGGTTGCTTGAGCGCTTTAGAATATGCTATCCTGTAACATTATCCTCAAAGATCAAAACACCAAATTGGATACACTAGCTTAAATGAAATGACCACTGTGTGCCAATCTTTTATCAGTCACTTTGCTCCAGGGCATCATCCGTTGTGGTCAGAAGAAATCTTTCTTATTTTCCCATGCTGTAAATTGTACAGTAAGGGTCAAAATCTGGTCTAGAGCTCACCACTATCTTGGTTTCAGCTGAGTTGATTAATATGTGAATTAATCTTGCTAGCAGCAAAATTTAATCTAACTTGTTGTGAAGCATGTGGCACTGACAAGGATACTGGACCCTTGGTCTATTCTAACATAGCAGCTCCTGTGTTTCAGAACTGAAGTGAAGTTAACATAGTTTGGATGTGAGCCCACGGTCAGTGGCCATCTATTAGCAAGATTGCTGCTCTAACACAAAAAAGCTTTAGTTCAGAAATTGGTTTGAACTAAACTCAGGGAATTTAAGAATTCAGAGTTTGGGATTTCACTACCATTAACTCATACACATATGCCTAATTGCAAAGACACATGTAGGTGTGTCTTGGGAGATTTCCTGCTGCACAGAGCTCTGCAGACATGATCTGAAACAATCAAAAGGCCTTAATTCTGAATTTATTAGCTTATGATGCTTCACCTTCCATCTTGCATTTACCAGCATTGTCCTGTCTTCCATCTCTACTCCAAACCTGCAGGCCGCAAGAGAAAGAAAATCCCTCCCCCATTTCCTCAGCAGTCTGGCAGAGTGGAGGAGGTGGGAGTGGAGGGCCCTTCGACTGGTTGGCCCGATCAGAAAATGCAATGTGAAGCCCTTTGAGCTCCTGTGTATTTGGAGGAGAGGGATTATAACCTAGGATGGCCTTCTCTATTTGCTACTGAAAATGGTCTTTAGCATATGTAAATAAGCAATATTTCTCCTTACCGTCTTAGTTCTTTTTTGTTCTTTCAACAGCTGTATTTTCTTTTTCATCTCTCTCTTTTGATCTACATTTATTTTCCTTCTGGCGGTCTCACTCCTTTGAAATGGGTAGCAAGCATTTCATTTTGATGTACCCTTGTCTCTGTCCTTCTGTAGCTGGTACTTTTGGGAAAGGGAAGGAAATCCTTCCAGGATGCCCTTGCACAGAAGGCACGGGCCAGATGGGAACTGCACCCTGTCCCCAGCTACCAGCTCTGTAGATTAGGCCCTATACATCCCTCTCCTCCAGGAAAAGCTGCCGCTGCAGAGTATCTATGGCATGGAGGTGTTGTCTTCATTTCCCTGAGCACATGCAGTGTCCAGCCGTGGCTGGACAGGCTGAGCATGGGGAAAAGCGGTAGCTGTCTTTGCAATGCTTACAGTAATTTTGGCTTAACTACAGCGGACCCTTATTACTAATTACACTCATTCTGGAAAGAGATCTCCCCCCCACCACCACCACATTGGCTGGTATCATTGCACATCTATTTATCAGGTATGGATGCGTACTCTTACCATATTAATGTGTTTGTGCCTAAGTTAATTAAGTGTAACTTTCATTAGTGTTTCCACAGGAAATGAACAAACCAGATTTACCACTTTTTGCATTAATTTTACACCTGAAAGGGAAGTGCTGAATCAGAATCTACTGCAGTAAGAATAGTTTATAGCAGCAAGGAAGAAATATCCCATATAAATATAGTTAACAACTGCCTTGTATATCTGTAGAACTTCAGAAGGGTTCAGCTGATGTTTTATTTAGTAATGACATGATGAAAAAGCTTATACAACATTAATAATGCTGAACACTTGGGCCCTGTAAAATGTCTCAGACTACTTGTCTTGAAAAGTGGACTTTGCAAACTGTTTTTGAGAACAACAAACTCCATTTTTATGAAGTTAAAGGGAATTCTCAAGAACAGTATAACATAGTGTACCTGTTACTGTATACACTGATGGTCTCACCTGCATGCAGCGTTGAGCACTGAGAAGCTGCGTGCACAGGGGTGCAGGGCCTTTGTCTTCCTTCATTGTTACTTCATAGCAAGCAAAGAGGTTTGTTGGTTCATGCCCAACACCTGACCCATGGTGTCTGCACCTTTGCTCTTGCGGATGTGTGAGACTACCTTCAGAATAAGCTGCACAGACTTTCTAGAGTGGTTAAATGCTGCCTTTCATAAATATGCATTAGATATATTTGTGTTTTCCAATTTATTATGTTAGGTAGGGAATATGAGTTCTGCATTTTAAAAGCAGTTATGCCTTTCCTGGAATGCATTTGTCTTTATGTCTTCAAAAAGAAAAAAAATCAGATTACCTTGTTTCCTGCACCGTGCTGGGGATGTGTTTTAGTGACATAGTTTGGTATTTAATTAAAATAAACATAGAGAGAAGAGATTCTCCCTAAAGAAAGAAGTTGACTAATTGAGGCTTCTCTACATTAATTCAGAGCATTAAAGCATTAATGCTTTTATAAAACTGTCTTTTTGACCTACATAGGTTCAGGTAAAATTAGAAGCTACTGTCAACGGCTCTAATTTGTCCATATAAAAATAAATGCGGGTGTTTCCGTAATGCTCCGTTTTAAATGGCTTATGATGCTGCTTAGAAAGTGTGCTTGAATTAAAGTTATGGGGTTAAAGTATTGTGCTGCAAGTTAAAAGTGTTTCACTTACAAATGCCTAGTGCTGGGAGTGATAGGTTACTGTGCTCGGGTGAGGAGCTGTAAATTGTTAACTTGCGTTAACTCAATCACCTATCTTTGCTTTTAACCTAAACTATCAAATGTAAAATCCTGGCCTCGGCAAAAAGCGTCGTGTTTTATGACTGAAAGGAACTCGGTAGTAAATCACCTCTTGCCTGTCAGCCCATTCCCGCCTGCAGAGGATGCTTTCAGCAGGACACAGCGATGCTGTCTGAGGTCCCCAGATTCTTGGAGGACATCTCTCTGCTTCACTTCAGTGCTCTGCCAGCTTTTCACACGCTGACTGTGAACCTTGAGCTACCCTCTGCTCCTGCTAACCAGGGGGAGAGAGCACTCGGTGCCCTTTAGGGCTGGGATTTGGGATTGCTCTCTTAGCTCTCCTTTCTGACCCTGGCAGGACTCATGATGCAAAGCCATGCTAGAGCTAGTCTACGTAGATATCTAAAAGGGTCTTTATCCAGTCTTCATTTATATCTATATTTTTAACAGTCTCTCAGGTGTAGGCTATAAACAATTTGTCTCGATCCATTCTGGGTGGGATTTTTCTTGCACTGTGGCTTCAAGAACTTCCATTTGTTTTGATTCTCCTGTTTTTAAATACATGTTTCTTTTTTTTCCCAGACTAATGCATACACATATAAGTCTTTTATATTTACTAAAGATTTCCCCAAATGTGAAAAGTGTTTCCCTTTTGAAAAATTACTGTAAAATTTAAGAGGTAATGATAATATTTCTGTGGAGGTTTTTTTAAAAAATGAAGCACAAAGTGTTATGCCCGTGGGACAGAAATCATAAGATGGATCAAAAATATATAAAAAGCTTGTCATTCTCTGATAAATTCTTCAGCTTTTCAGACTGTTTTCCTGTTCAACTCAATTAGTTTCAGCTAAAGTCATCTAGAGGCATTTTCCTTATAGGAATTGATAGGACTATCCGGTAATTCCTGTTATTATGTTGTAATTATACATAATGACTAATTTTTCATGCAGAAAGCTTAACTATTTTTCCTAAAATGCATCTGATGATTTTTATCATAATACAACAGTTCTGGAAGAGCCCAATACCACTGAGTAACAATGAAATATAGGGTTTCTGTGGACATTTACTACATCTGTGCAGTCGCTATCCTGGAAACAACCGGATTTAATGGTGAATATGGCAATTTCTGAATGATGCTTCTTCTAAGAACATACTGCATTTCATAGTATCGGTCTTCCTGCTCTTGGTACATCAGTGCTCCTCATCAATGCAGTGTCTGAGAATCGTCCTATTGGTTTTTGAATATGTTTCCCCTTTTGAAAGTTAAGAAAATATAATCTCTCTCTCTTTTTTTTTTTTTCCCAGTGGGAGCCAGGAAACAATGATTCCCACTTTTAATTCTGAAGTAATGATCAACAAATACAGATGTTGCTGGGGTTTTGCTTCAGTTTTTTAAGTTATCCTATTTACAGTAATTGCAGGCCTTCTGGGGATTTTATATGGCTTTTGTCTTTTGTTTTGTATTTAAAGAAATTGATGATAAATGACCTTTAGATCCTTTGGCACTAATGTATTCCAGTTCTAATGAGCTGTTAAAGGAATAATAAGTGCAGTAAACTGTGTTTGTCGCCACTAACGAGGATAGAAAGGGCTAGCTTTTGAGAGAAGTAGAATTAATTGACTTAAAAATAGTAGAATGGTCCCTGTGGGTGACAGGCTACAGGCAATCTTTTTTCTTACTTAAATCAGAACTTTTAATATGTTTGTACTACTGCATGCGCATAATCTGCCCTTTGCATTAATTATTGGTTCTGTAGCAGCTTCAGAAGAGGGTGCTGAAAGTAATGGCAATCTTCCAGTTAGCACATTTGAGACATCACTTGATTTTAAGATTAAAGAAACTCCATGCCAGTGGAATTTCTAATAACTGTTAGCCTATCCAAATATTGCTGTTTCTGTACTGAAGGTGAAGGGATTATAACCTTGGTCCCTATGACTTTAATGGAGCTATGCCAATTTAGATCAATTTAAGATCCGTCGCATCCTTTTAGTTTTGCTTTGTTCTTTTGCATTCTGAAAGCAATGTTAATTTACATCATTTATGCTCTATTAAGTTGAAATGCCATATACATTCTTGTACTCCTGTGTTTGTAGCAGAGGACAAAAAGGCATGCAATTTGATTTGTAATCTTACCTGGTTCCCTGCTTATGTTTCTGTGGCTCAGGTGTCCTGAGCGTGTGTTTGTTTATATATAAATAAGATACGTGCCTATTCAGGCTGATGTGACAACTGAAAATGCACCTTGACATCCTCGAACAGAAGTTGCCCATTTAGTTTAAAGTATTATCAGTTTCCAGCTCAGGGACCCGTTCCCAAAATGAGAAATCTGCACTGCGAATTTCAGAATTGTGCCAAGCAATTGTACCAAAAGGATTATACCAGCCATACTAGTTAAGCAGTGAAATATAGTGAATTTGTGAGCTTCTGTTACATGGAGTCACAGACCTGGATAGGAGTTAGCCTGCTTTCTCAGCCTGGAGTTACCAAACTAGAGGTAGCTCATGTGCTGCACTGCACAACCGTTGTGTTTGAATAGTGCATTTTACAGATTAGCTAGAATAAATATCAATAAATATCATTACAGAAATATGCTGATCTGCTACATTTAAATACTGAGTTTCTGAATACCCATTCACAGGACGCTGAGTGTCATAAACTCTCCAGAAATCCCTGGGCTGCAGTTAGTAGCTCACAGCCAGTACTGGTTGCTGATTCTTGCAAAACTCAGAAGCAGATTGCCCACAGTGGTGTAGAAATCTAGACACTGAAGCAAGCGCAGGAGGAGAGAGGATGCTGACTGTGTACAGCCATCAGGATTTTAATCTGGAATTATCCTAAGTCACAAATATCAGGCATTCATTTTATTTGTAGACTGTTTTTACTGTTAACCCAGCAAATGATGTAAAAGCTAGGCAGGCTCTTTTGGCCTGTGTGTTTAGAAGTGTAAAATCATAATACTCATTTATGAAGTTTCCTAAAACACTGAATTTGGCCTGCATGGTTCCAATCAGAGTGGTTCTAGCAGTTCCCTTTCCTTTGCCTTATGTCAATCCAGGGTGATGGGAGATACCTTTTAGAGGCAGTACGCAGGAGGAACATACACAAGCCTGCCTGTCTGTTAACCAAATTTAAGCGCGCACCTCCCCAGTACCTCTTTGAAATATTACTCTCAATTTAGCTCTTTGCTGCAGGTGTCAAGCAACAAATTTCAGATCCCGCTTGTGCTGACATTTGTTCTTGGGGAGAAGGAAATTAGATTTCTACTAGTCTGAAACCAGAAACAAATGTTAGAACTGAGAGCGGTTTGTTTGAGATGTAAGTTATAAGACTGCAAAAATAATGAAGTTGGTAGTTGAAGCTGCTTTCTGCCCTTCTGTGCAGGAAAGCTGAAATAATTCCTTCTTTATTTTCAGGCTTTCTGTTTTTTCTTTTTCGCTAACATGTAATATAAAAGGAGGGACTTTTTTGGTTCTAATTCCTCTACTTAAGAATCGCCTGGTCTTTTCATGTTTGCGTCCAGCTGACACTGGAACAGATTCTCCTTCTTTACCGTGCAGCTCAGCACAAAGGCTGAGGAAAAGCTTTTCCCCAGTTTGCATGGCCAAAGTGCGTTACAGGTTGGGGCTGGTTTGGTGCCTGAAGAGAAACAAAGAAACCGTGGTTATGCAAAGAAGCTCCCCCATGAAATGGGGAAATAGGGCCAGTGCAGGTCATATCAGTGAGTCCCTGGCCTCTGGAGCAAGGCACTTTGAGGGACTCGCGCAAGAGCCAGTCCCTCACAAACACACCCCTGTGCAGAAAGAGAGGGGTTCAAAGCGTGCTGGGTCTCCTGCTCTCACGGCATTTTTCTCCTTGCCTGCCCTGGGAACAGCCCGGCTGATCTAAGTGAAGGAAACCATGAGCAAGCCAAGCTCCTTGCTGGGGCAAGCAGGAGCATCTCATGGGTGTCCTCTGCATAAGCCAGAGCTGCACCGTGTACGTTAGCAAGGATTGGGACCATACTTTCCACTTTAAAGAACAGCTCTTTGCTGTGTTTATTGATGTTCCTAGTTTATTTATCGAGCCATCTGCCAGGTATGGCATAAAGATTTTGACAACAATATGTTATGAATTACAAGTTCTTTTCCTTCAATCACATCCAAAACAAAGCTATAGCTGTCTAAAAGCAGAGGAATGGGGAGGTCCTACTTTTATGGAAAATAAAAAGGAATGAAAAAACCAAGAGAAAATATTAGAAACCCCTGTCTCATCTGCACACAGGTCCTTTAAAGCAGTGTTAAGTTTCATAATTACTGTTTGTTCTCTGAGAATAATTGTCCTGTCCAGCTTGTACTTGTCAGACTGGAATTAATCTACAATTTGTTGAACGTTAAAGGGCAAGTTTAGTCCCAAAGATGGGGGGTGGGGGTGGGGGGGGGTGGGTATCTCTTATTTGACCTACAGAGGTACATAAGTCAGAAATCTTGTTAGCATATTGGTAACAATACTTTCTTCTTATCTCCTCATCCTAGGGGCTGATTTTCATAAATACACATTTCTGCCAGGAGATTTAAATACCCTGTTTTTCTTCTCCCACTGAAATTCATTATAGTATATTTTCAGTAAAATACACAGCATAATATATGTTTTGTTTTTTCAGTAGTTACTGTAATTAGTCCCCAGCCACAGGCTCAGAGAAGACGATTAGAGAGAGCATAAGTAACGAATCTTTAAATATTCTTTAACTGTTGGGAGAAGGCTTTTCTTTGTTTTCCGACAGACATTTCTGTGGTACCAAATGATGACAGAATTTGCTAGACTTAGCCAGTGAACGAATTTGACGTGTCTTTTCAGAGACACTGCCCTGGATATTGGTTCTGCTGTTTCTGTTTGCAGATCCTGCAGCAGTACCATTTTTGAGACTCAGAAATTGGTGCTTTGACTCTTGAACTTAAATATACCTTTAGAAATAACTGATCTCTGCTGGAGCTTTCCTTTTTTGGTCAAAAAATGCTAGAACTTAAATGAAAAACCCCAACAACCGCAAACCCCACCAGCATCCTTTAACCAATTTGGATTTGGTATTACAGCTTCTTATCAGCACTGGAGGCTGATGACTACATCCTCACATGGTGACTGGCTTAGCCTTTATGATCCATGTGATGAACAGGATTTCCTGGAATATATGGGACAAACAGTGAAATGCAGTACCAATAAGTAGAGAGAATGTTTCTCTGTGTAATTTGTTTTTATGGAATAAAATCTGTTGTGGAATTTGGTTCATGACAGCCATCAAAATCTCCAGCAGCTTAGGAAAAATAATGAAAAGCATCGAAGGAAGCAGCTTGGTAGTACCAGAGCTTCTGAAAGCACATCAGATAGGTGCTTTGAAATAATCCAGACTCTTTTGAATATCTCAGATTGTTGCATGCATTATCAGGTAAAATTACAATAGTCCTCAGAGATGATGCAGTAGGAGGGGAGAGCAGAATTTCTGAGGTACTCTTTGAAAACCTCCCCAACTTTCCGTAGCCCCTGAAGGTGCTGCTCACTCCTGCAACCAGACCTGCAGCTCAGAAATGCCATAGCTGCCTTTGGCCCCCTCACTCTTGCCATGCGCTTTTAGGGTTGGGGCACTTTCATATCCCCTCTGTGAATCACAGCTTGTGAGTCTTTTTGACATATATGCTGACACTCCTGCTGTGCTCCAGAGAGACCTCAGACCGGATCACATGCTTGGACATGTGTGTTTCAACAGAATGGTTACCTCTGCAATGAAATTGTCCTTTCTGGCATGAAGACTCTTTCCCTTGTTACACTCCAGAAGGGCAATGTAAAATATTTTTTCCCTCTTCCTCTAGCGTTGTGGTGACTTTTACAAGACTGTCATTCATAAGTAAGGAATTTTTCTCAATTTAATTTTATACCTAACCTTCGGAAGGGAAGTATTCTGGCCCCTTGCAAATGGATATTAAAATATTTTTTGCCCCTCAGCCTAGTGCATGCATATTATCACTATCGCAAGAGTATATACACAAAAAAAAGTTGGGTTATTTTTAACGTCTTCTCAGTACCTTATAATTATGGATGACTTCATGTCAAATGTCACAGACTTGTTTATAAGCACAATATTTTCAGCAATCTAAGAAACCTCCGAAGGGTGATAGAGGATGCTTTTTAACAGAGACAGTAATGTGATGACTAAAAGAGATGATGAGCCCAATTGCACTACCAGCCAGTATCACAGTGAACGAGGTGCAGACAAGGTGAGAAATACATATGCATCCATAGCTGCGAAAGTGAACTGATCCATAGGCTGAGCAGCTACTGACATCAAAATAAACCCTCAAGTTACTTCACAGCCCTGGTACTGCTGTAAAGACCGTACCGGTCTCCTACCAATTAAACCCCGAGGTTTAACCATCTGCTGTGGGCTCTCTGTGCATTCCCCCAGACTAATTTTTGCTTGTCCCTTTCTCTTGTACCTGATTTTTATTTTTTTTTTTCCCCAACATCCCCACTATGGGGCATCACCACTCGGCTTTCCTAATGGCCATGCGGAGCCACAGCTGCCTGTGGTCAGTCATGCCAGGGGCTAATGAAGCTTAGCAAGCAGGACATCCAAAGCATTAAGGTCATCTTAAAACTCTCCCACTGCGCCTCTCTGAGAAGAATGGTGGCAGAAAATGTTGTTTAGGTGTCTTTCTGGTGTAGGGAGTGAAAGCACTAAAAAGGCTGCTGACCAGCTTCAGAGATTAATGAGTCCTTAGTGGAGAACTTGGATATGAATGTGTTTATATAGGGCAAGTGAGGTGGAACTAGCCAGCCACACACAGAAACAGGCTGGGGCAGAGGCACAGAAATAGCCCGTTTGTAGGAGAATCACAGATGGAAGATGACTGTTAAGCTTTTTGAGGTAAATTGAGATATTAACAGTACTTCAGATGATAAAAACTCGCCAACCCACTGTGACCTGACTGCTTCAAAAGGCAGGGGGACCATGGGACAGTGGTAGGATCACACCTTGGGCAAGTGGGGAGTTAACAAGACTTCAGTGGGTGGAGCTATGCTGTGAACAATTTAGTTGTAAATTAAAAAGGATTAAACATAGTAAACACTAAAGGGTTTAGGAACATTGTTTCTTCTTTCAAGGAGACTTGGGGGGCTAAAAATAGTAAGGGATAGGTAAAAGGTAAAGTTGAATGAGGAAGAAATTGCTCACAGGCCAGCCCATCATACATATGACTGGGCTGTGCTGGAAGTGCCACATGCCATTTGTTTTGGGGCCCCACTAAGGCAAGGAAGTTGTTAATCTAGACATATGTGGATTGTATGGACTGTGCATAGCAAGGAGCAGAACACTGCTTCTTATAACTAGTGCTACTTAATATGTAGATTTATTCACAGAGCCAAAAATACTGTGAATATATTTTAAAGTTGATACTTTAAAAATAGGCTGAATGAAGTCAGGAAAAGGTAATGTCAACCTATTTATTTATGCATACTCATTATAGAAACATGTATTTTCATACAGCATGCATCAGAGTCTCAGGTACAATGCAGAACCTCAAATAGGCACACGTGCCTTCAACGTGGTGTTTGATCCATGGTTTTACTTCCCCTCAGCTACTTCAAGCCCATTAAAAATCATATTAATTAGAGGGTCACTTGACAACACATCAAGTGGTTGGCTTCTAACAATGGTATTTTACTGAAAACTGAAGTGTATATATTTAATTTAAATGAATACTGCAAAGTTGTTAAGATTCTTTTATGAATACTTCTCAGCAAAGTGACACAGCTGGGAGGAGGAAATCTAACACGTAAGTGTTAGCGTCTGAAAATTATACAGAATTATTTAGCCCATTAGCTTGTTAACCAGATGCTCTTTGCACTTAGCCTTATTTTCTAAACTCAGGCTATGCCTAATATTTACTTGCAGGTAATGAGGTAATGTTGTTAGATGTAGAGGACACCTAATTCTTTCTTGGACTTATTCCATTTTCAGGCTTTGGCAGTCTAACAGCTTGTCAGAGAGAGACATCTGGAATGTGATTGTTGTTGGAGGTGGCTGAAAATGTCTGTTACAGCTTTTTTTGTGCAGAAGATGGGGGATTTGTCTCCTTTAAAATTTGTGGAAGGTATCCTATTTTCTTGGTTAAAAGCAGAAGTCTCTGGAAAATGCAGCCTCCCTACCCCCCCCCATTCCTTTTATGCCCCTGGTTTGGGGGCAGAGACTAGTTTTGGGGCTGAGAAATTTTAGCTTGGGATTTACAGAGAAAAGTACAAACCTTCCTAAAAAGAGAAAACACTCTACAGCAAGAAATCAGTTAAAATGTCTGTCTGTCCTCATGTACGTTTTCCTTCGTTACCGTATCTGAGCATCCAGGAAAGTTTTATATTTCTCAGTACTTGTAATCTGACCTGAACTTATTTCACTTTATTTCAACATTTGTAAAATACAACTTGTTCTTATTTGTTCTTCTTTTCCAATCCATAATTGTGCTCTTTTTAGTCAAGGCTGAAAGAAGTCTCAGCACAGCATCATAGCTGTTCCTTTCATCAGTCCAGCCCTTCTTCTGGCACACTGTGCTGACTTTCCAAAAATACAGCTTGATTCGGCCCCCCTTATGTGCATCTCGAATAGGCCTTTCCTTTGTATGCAGCCTGAGCCCTGTAAACATGGACACTGCAGGAGTTCCTTTAATAAATTAGCTGTTAGCACATTCAAAACTTTTAAACGATAGGGTGTTTTTCTGCAGTGAGAGAGGAATTTTCATCAGATCAGAAGTTGTTCTCATCACGCTGTGAGTTATAGCTCAGGAAACTGCCACTAGTGTTATTAGCAGCAGCTCCGCAGCATGCCAAGGGAACCTGGAGATCGATGTTTATCCCTTACACTGCCCTTGTTTTCCTAATCGGTCAGCCAAATGAGTGCAAGAGAAATCCATACATGGGGACGGTGCAGAGCGTCAAACTATATTCTCTAATAACAGAGGTCTCAATCCTAGAAATCAAAAAGATTATTTTGGTGCAACTACTCTTGGTACTAAGAGTCAGACCCTGAGGTAGGAGGTCAGCTTGGATACCCCGTATCTGGTTTTATTTGCTTCCCTATATTGTAGCCATTGCAAAGCAGCTGTAAACAATGTGCCTGTTGCATCTGATATGATGTGGCTGTTGGAAATAGATTCCTGCAGGATTAGAGGTGCAGTCACAGTGCCTGACTCTTGAGACTCTTCTGAATAACAAGTCCTCATATTGATTTTCCTTTATGGTGAGAAGTGAGGCGATCAGGGGAGATGGATACAGATAAGCACATTTCTACTTAGATGAGAACTGTTTTGGGTCTGCTGAAATTCCCATTGCTGTGGAAGAGAAAATCCCTTGTTGCTTTCCAAGCTATTAATCTGTTTGTGATTACTTTATTAAAAATTCCTCCGCTGGTCTCGTAACACTGTCATTTCTAGGGTTAACCACACAACTATCTCCTGGTATTTGCTAGCTATTTTTGTTCCCTCTTATTTATTTAAACAATTTGCCATCAAAGACTAAGTGATGCATTTAGATAATGGCCACAGGTAATTGCTTTAACAAGAGAGTCACCAGTGAAATTGCTGTTTTAATACCAGCCTGGGATGACCGTTCCCTGTTAGACTGTAAGAAAAGCAGTGTCATATTATGGTAAACCTCACCAGTTTCAGAGGAAATCATGTGAATTCCAAGCAGACAGGAGTTTAGCAGCAAAAGTCAGGCAAAAAACCACAACTATTTCTTTGTAGAAGATCCAGCTGTGTATTAGGTATAATATGCCTAGGAGTGGTCGCCTCTCTAAATGAAAAACAGAAGGGGGAAACGCTGTGTGCCTGCCTAACCTCTGTTCATGCTAATGAGAAAATCCTTGGCCTGTGTTCAGCTGGTGTTGCTGTTTTTCTTGGAAGACACATTGGGCATCTTGCATGGTATATAATGCACAATATCTGTCCAAATGTGGTTTATGAAGTGTTCCGTGTATATCTGTTCTTAGAGTTTGGCATTGTCTGGTGTGGCTTATATAGTATGTGCCTTTAAAAACAGCCCTCCCCCCAAAAAAACCAGCCAGAAAGTAAAGACCCAAACAGCCTCCCAACACATCAGCATTGGTAATTCAATACCACTACTTCATTCCTTTGCTGTTAAATAGACAAAAGAAGTAGAATGGACCCCACAGCTTGAAAGCTGATGCTATTTTGGTCTCTAACAAAAGTCTTTGCTTTGGAAAGGAAGAGATATTTGTTAAACTACTTAAGGAGTTAATTTTCAGGCACTGAAGGCAGAGTTGACATTGAAAGAAAAAAAAAAAGTTAAAACACGTGTGGCAAGACATTTTTGTTCCTTCAGGAAATTAAAACAATCGTTTGTGGACTCTGATGCAGATTCAGCCCTGAAGAAGAACGCAGCCCAAGGGGCAAATCCTTCACCCTGCAAATCAGGGATGATCTTCCAATTTAATGTGAGGTTCTGCCCTTTCCTGTTTGCAGAGTTATGTGGAGAGAATCTGGGGGTTTCTGCCATCTTTTATTATTGATTTCCCAAAATTAGAAGTCTCTTTCTAATAGAGAGGAGGTTTAAAAGCAATCAATAGTGTTTATCTTAGGAGACAGTAGTTCAAACTGCAGTGGAAGGTGGTGTAATTCACCCTTTCGCTTGTTACTGATTGTCTCATTCCGTATAGTACTGCACAACAGCTCCAGGTTTTAATGTTGTAAATCCCTTAATTATGCACTCACCAAATGTGTTAAAAATCATTTTAAAGTGTTAGTCGGCATTTCTGACTATATCTTCCTCCTCCCGCACTCATATTCTGCTTGCAAATCACTACAACTTAACTATGTGATTTGTATTGGAAAGATTGGGTTTTTTGGTTCATTTCACTTTATTATCTTTCAGCAGAGCTGTGACATCCACTTAGATATCTTTACTGCAATTGTTTCTTGATGAGATCAGATTGCCCACTGCAGCTATATCACAATAACAGTAAGATAAAATTCAGGCTGCCTTGCTTCCTTTTGATGAGCTGCTGTAGCCTGGCTTCAGAAATGGGGGGGGGGGGGGGGGGGGGGCGGCGAAGAAAGAAAAAGAATAGCACATAAAAGAATGATAAAAAAACCACATTTTGCAATCAAAATTGCTTTGAATTAAGGCAGATTGAACCTTTTAAATAAACACAACATGAATAAAAGGGAAGTAGATGGTTCTGAATGTTACGACAGGGTAAAAAACCCATAAAAACTCCTAAAAACAGTGATTTGTATACTTGCCTCATTTCAAAAGAGAGCACGTTTCAGTTCCTTTGATTGAAAATATTTTTAATAGCTACTTTCTGTTGCCAGAATGTGTTTAGTAGCAGGCTTTAAAACCTCTACATGGCTATACTGTTTACTGTAAAGTGACTATTTTTGTTTCAACTTACACTGATATTCACTGAAGGAATCCTGTCTGTAGCACTTCCCCACTCACCACCTCGATTCATGGACTCTCAAATCAAGTAACATGCACTCATGGGAGTTTGCAACAGGCAATATTATTGAATTCATTAACTTCCCAGGTAAATTTAATAGGTCAGGTTGAAACCTCATACGGAAACTCCCACAGAAGGCTTCCAAGGCCAAGGGCAGGATCCTCTTAAGATTATTTTGGAGTTTTCTTGCCACTTTCTTCTTAGCGAAGGAAGGTTAGAAAAGTGGTAGCTTTTTGAGTGTGAGCTGCAGCTGATTGCTGCTATGTTGCTCGCTCTCTGCCTGGCAGCACTGCTACAGTAGGTCCTCCATATCATGGGTGTTATTCCCTAGTGCCACGTTACAGGCTTCAGTGGAAGAGCTCTGCAGGGAAATGAAGCCTAGAAATACACATCCAAGTGGAAGTATGTCCTGGGGTACATGGTAAGAAAAAGTGCAGCAGAAAAAAAGCTCATTGCCAGAGCTGTTGCTGCTGCTTCAAATCCTCAGAGCCTTTTCTTGGATGTTTCAGGAGAAAACAACGCACTCTACAAAAAAAAATAAAAAATGCCACCTCCCTTTTCAGCACAGTAAAGAAAAAATTTCCATGCAGTGACACTTATATACAGATAATGGCAGGAGGGATGTGACCCATTGTTCTCTTCCACAGAGGCAGAAGTGTGCAAGGGCCATCATGGAAAGCCTGACCCAAGTCCCCTCATAATCCAAGAACCCCAATTGAATTCAGCAGGAACAGGTCAGAGCCACAGCAACCCTGCAAATCATACCAGGGAATTTCAGCTAGGTTGTATGCCTCTGCTTCAGTGGTTTTCTCGTGTTCCTGTACTTCTGAAGAATGGATAGCGCAGTCTACATTGTTGCCAATTCTTGTGATATTTGATATTTTTCTCAAAGCCTGAGCTTTGAAGGCACACAAGACACAAGATTATTTTTTTTTTTAAGCTATTGCATATGTGTGCTTTTAATATATTTTAGTCTTTGTAGTTGGAAAACAGGTGGAAACATGACCTGAGTTCCTAAAAGCTCAGAAACGATAAGGCAGAAGAGATGCCCACAATTATTAGTTTGTGAAATGCTGTGATTTTTAAGCTGTTGTCATGATTTTGGATGGTTAAGGATGTAAATATGGTGTTTACAGCAACAGTATGTTTTCAGTTCCGCAGACAGAATAAGGCACGTACTAACTGAAAACTGCTTTAGTCCCACAGAAGCTCAATCATTTATCACTCTTAACAGGATCTCTTATTAGTGGGCAGAGTTGCCTTCTAAGGAGGAAGATGCCATCTTCATTCTGTACAATAATTGGAAGATAATGAAAGTCTTCCTGCCCCAAGAAAGCATCATCTTGCCGTGGATCAAGAGGCAGTTCAAACCATCATATAACATCCCTTGAAAACTGGCATTTGTAGGAATGTCACATTTGAAATGTTACAGTTACAGGACTTTCATTATATGTATTATAAATCCACATTTTAGAGGGTCGTAATTTAACTGTATACAGTCATTCTGCTTTGAAACTTGGCATAAAAATCACAGCCCTGGAGCAGGTATTTTTATAACAGAAAATGCATGAGAAAATTGATTCGACTTTTCAGAGATTTAGACGTGTTCAAGTTGTCGCTCAGCACATTAGACTTAGAGAAGCAAAATTTGTTGGCAAGTTACCAGATAGAAGAACGTGGAGCTTTGGGTGGGTGTTATGTGTTCTGCAGCAAGTAATAATTTGGTTTTGATAATCATGAATAATGCATTACAGGGACAACCCATGTGGATTTCAACACAGCACTACTGAACGTTAGAGTCAGAAGCTAAATAAGTTGGAGTCGTCTCTGAGATCAGCTCTGCAGATGCTCCCTGAGTACTTGCAGGCGAAGTCAGTAGTAACAAATCTGAACAGAGCCACTCGTCTCTGTAGGCTTTGTAGTCAGGTCCTGGCTGTGTAATGGGGAAGAGTGCAACAAATTACCCTGACTAGGAGATCAAGGACTCCTCGTCCTCTTGGCGCTCGAGGTTGCAAAGAACTGGGAATCAGTAGGAGTTATTGAAAAGAGGTGCCTGGTAGACTCATGTCTGTTATGGGAGTTGGTTGTTTGAGTTCAAATGGTTTATTTACAACATTTGTATGAGATGTGCTTTTATTCTTGCTTTTGTTCCCCCTCCATCTACAGCAGATTAAAAGGCAGTGGAGAGTATTACGTAAGTCTGTAGCTTATTATTATTAAATAATCTATATATCTGGAATCCTGACTGTACCATACAGGTTTTTAACACCAAGAATTACTGAACCTGGAGAGCAACTGTATGAAAGTGAGGTGGCAGATGAGAGACTTTGCTGCTGTAAATTGCTGTAGCCCCCCAGCAGCTACACTGACTTACACCAGTGCCAGGCCGCTGCATTCTCAGCAGCCAACTCTCTCCTGCCCCCCGTTTTCCCTTTTTCTGTCTAGGTAAAATGAGATAAAGATGTTGCTGTGTGAGAGGGAAAGACTGAGAGCTCACCACGGAGCCAGGCAGAATAAGAGCAGGTGCTGAGCAACATTTCCAGCAGTTCAGCTCCCTCTCAACAGGCTCAGTGCACCCCTCGCTTTTGAACGCAGGGCCCCTCTGGAGCCCAGCTTGGCAGCTGTGCCAAATTGAGGGCTAGTCCTGCAAGACTGCACGATGCTGGGAGTCAGTATATATCTCACTGTGTTTACCTTATGGATAAGATATGCAGTGTAGCTGCCCCAGGGTGGTTTGTAAACTTAGGCTGTAAACACTGTAAAATGTTTCATCTGTTCAAAGTCAGTTGGTTCAAATACCCTTTCATTTCTTTAGTTTTAAAAATCTTTACATTAGTTTCTCTATTTCAGGTGGAGAAAATCAGTCCAAGCTTTATAGATCAATGTTAACCACACCAGATATTTCCCACTATTGTTTTTCTTTCTCCATTAGTTGGAGAATAAAAAATGATGCTGAATAACTATACTTATCAGCTATCAAGGGTACAGGGTAGGGTAGTTGTTAATAGGAGATGGGCGTAGTGCATTACAGACAAGGTTCTTTAAAACTTTTCAAATCTGAACATCGGACAGATTTGTAGAAGAGAAATTCTTGGCTAGGTTAATCCCACACAGACTAATGTATGTTATGGGTAGACATGTGTTTAAACAAATACAAGGCATGCATAAAAAATGTCCTGATTTGAGAGTTATAACAATGATGGAGCATATCACTAGTAGGTCAGCCAGGAAGCCAAACGCTCTGGAAACACAGGGCTGACCTGACTGCAGGTGGTACTCAGGCCAGCTGTAAGTCATCACTGTTCTTGTTAACTAATCGGGACAGGAGAATGGTGAAGTTTTGTTGGTTTCTCATTATTTTAGACTTAAGATTTCCCCCATGAACGTGATCACGGAGAAGCAATTTTGTGCAAAGATGGGGTAGCCAAGTATATTTTTCTCAAGTCTGATGCAGCAGATGTGCTTGCAGGTATAAAATGTGACCTTGTGAAAGCTCTCTGTGCTCTCACTTTGGGAAGGAAAACTCATGGTCATGGCATCTCTTCAGTCACAAAGGGAAGAGGGGGAAAAAAAAGCCCAGACACAGGGGGTGATCAGAGGAGAGGAAATCACAGAGTGGGGATAGATAATGATGATACCATCTAGTTCTTATGTAATGCTTTTCACCAGGAGATCACAAAATAATTTGAGAGCTACAGCTCTCACAAAGGTGAAAGGGAATCCCAATCCTGTGTTCTATCCATTAAGCCTGTTGCATTTTATACAGGCGAAAGAGGAGGAGTTCAGTCACAGCTGACACTAGTGAGCCACTATTCCCAAATGTTTTGGGTGAATTAGGAGAATACAATAAAATATTTGCTGTCTTGCTATACAGTGTTAATTACAAAGCTGTGAAGGCACCTTATACCTGGTATATATTGTGAAGAACTCAGTAATGAATGTGTTGCAGAAAATTTCCAGCTGAAACACGGACCATTTACAGATGCTTTACTGAACAGAAGTGCCAAATCTTAGGTTAGGTTTTGGCTGTGGACCAAAAATACTTTCCACAGGAGGTGATTATTATGTATGATTCATACAGTGAGTCCACACGAGTAAAAATCATACTGCTTAGCTCTCAGTGTTCAAAGTGCTTTTACATTTTCAAAGTGCTGTGCAAACATTAGTTAATTAATGGCATAAAGTAAGTTACATTTTTGTGCATTTAGCATTGACATTTTGACAATAAATGGTTTTGGAGACTTTATATGCATCAGTGCATTTGAGCAGCTCATATAAATTGTGCTAATGTTCTCAATTGTATTTGAGCAACATCTTAGTGATTTAGATGCTTTTTATCTTATGATGAGCAGATACAGTGAAAGTTATCTGTAGATGGCAACATACCATGAATAAGGTATCTTCTTGTCCTTTCTAATAAAACATAAATCTGCACTTACTCGCCTCTATGGCTTATGCGCCATGATCTGCTGCAGAAATAAAAACACTGGTAGAAGTCAGAAACCACTAAGAGCCATCATTAGCATTCCAGCTGCGGAAACAAGAGCTCCATCCAGAAGATGGATTTTGTGGAATTGGTGTACCTAAGGTTAGACATTGGGACTCAGTAAAGCACTGGAGCATCTGCTGGCTATTTTCAGAGAACTGTCAGCCTATTACCATCTATTAAAATTAATTTAAAAGTGATCCTTTAGAGATGAATCTCTTTTTTACCTTCCTGATGCTTGTGAAAAATGTTGGCATACAGTTGACATTTATATCCCAGTGGATTTATTTTTTTTTTTTCCTAAACAACCTATATTAAAGTTGCAATATCCTCTGTGGAAGACATTCGTCAATTGTATCAAGCTGGCTTAATGACCTATTTCACATGAGGACGTTTTGGCTGAATCGCAGACTAAGCTCACATGCCAAATCTGTAATCATATCTGCTCTCAAGCATAGATCTTCCTTACTGGTCCCAGACTCTCACAGGTGCAAATAGCCCAAAAGCAGGCTCTGAAGTGCAGCCATTCCCTGAGCTGACCCAGCTGCCAGCTCAAGTTCTTGAGTTCTTGGGGAATAAATGTTTTACATCAAATTTTCTTGTCTCGCTTCTTATTGTTTCTTCTGATCTCCCTTCTGAGTAGCAAGAAATGCTGCAAAGGTTGCATTTAGATCTTACAGACCCCTGACTTTGTTTCTTTCAGGATGCTTGGAATCAACCATTGCAAAATCTTGTGAAAATAATTCATTACTCTACAGTCATTCTTACTTAACAAACCCACACATTATTTTGTCCTACCTACCTAAGTGTCTCGGGCATGAATAGGGTGTAATTGTGACTGTAAGTGACATTCTACAAAAAGAAGAAAGAACTTTTGTGTAGGAAGGAGATAAATAGACTTTATTTCTTAAATTACATATATTTTACCTGGCATCTATCTGACATGCAGTAAGCAAATGATCCTGAGTTGACCTTTTTTGGAAGAGACACTGGATTGAGCATCCTGGGAATGGAATTGTTTTTTTCTGGCAGTACTGGAAATTTAATAGCTTCCTCTTCTGCCTGGTTCTGTCTTTTCTGGATGGGGAAAAAAGATTATCTCTAGCATTAGAATGAGAGACATACAGTATTTGAGAAAATCAGCCTTTGTCTTTTAAAAATGGTCTTTAATAGCTTGCATTAATGAGTTTGATTTGGTCTATAAATGACAGATAACTTAATCGTAAAACATTTTCTTCAAGGAGAGAGATAAGGTAATATTTACATAAATGAGATTCAGTCCAGGTTTTAGTATGAGCAATGGCTTCAGAGCTGTTTCAAGTTATGCATTGTGGCCTATATTCTTGGGAAAGCAAGAATTTTTATTTTTTTTTTTTTTTAGAAGGGCTCTTTTTTATCTACAACAAACTTTTTGAAGAAGAGTTTTGCAAACTTTGTGTGTATATTGTTCCTTTATAATCTGGGTTGCAGGCATGTTACCCCTTCATTTTGCTTCCACTACAGGAGTTTTAATCCCCTCAGTGGGGAGTAATTATTAACTTTCCACACCACTCTTACCTCTACCGATGTTCTCCCTTGAGTAAAGAATAGAGAATATATGGAGGTGCTGGGGAGGAGAACCTGCAATACATTGCAGATGATTGCAGGGGTAGTGCTGCCAACGCAGGTTAAGTGAGCACTCTTCATCTCTAAAAGTGCAGTTTTTAGGACACTTGTTGAATTTTTGGAAACCTAGCTGTAGTCAGACAAACTTGGTGTCCAAAATTCTGCTGTTGTCTTCCCAGCAAGGTGGGAAATGCTTAGCTGCACTGATCCAAAACACCTTTGAAGTCAACGGCTTTTGGATAAATGTTCATGTAACTAACATGTACGTTAATGTAGAATGAAGGTGAGAATGATTAAAGACAATGCAGTGGCAAACAAGGAAATTACCCAGCGCGAGCTTCTTTCAGGAACTGCTCTCAATTGCATTAGGCTTGAGGGACTTCTACATCAAATGATGTATTTTGCAAAGCTTTCTAAGGTGAAACCTTACAGGTTCTAGGTGTGTGTATAATTTTGTATGTGGGGGTCATCTGGCCTCTTTTGATGGAATTAATTAAGTTGAATTTTAAACCAACTTTGTAAGAACAAGCCAGATTTTTTTCGTCTGCCAGTAATTTGGAAAATAATTTGAAAAGCCTTAGTGACAGCAGTCAACAGTTGTAAAGTACCCCATCCCTAAGCTGAGGTAAAACCTTTGCTCAACCTTAATGAGAAAATTGTTGCTGAGTGCATCATGACTGCAAATTTACCCTGCCTTTAACAGCACACTTAAGTTATTTAAGCCATCATCTGCTTCTTCTAGGAGCTGTTTCTTCTGTTCTTTTTCTGCAGCTCAGACATTTATTGTGCATCCTCAGGAGGCTGCTCAGGGCTTCTCAGCAGCACAGCCAGAAACAAACGTTTCTGTCCCAGCCACAAGATGCCAGCACGCTCCTATTCCTGCACCACAAGGGGCTGCCCACCTTGCCACAGGGAAGAGCAAGGGAGACGGAGCTTTTGGGGACTGACAGACACGTGGTTCCCACTGCTCAGGGACCTGGTGACTCCTCATAATGCATGGAAGTCCCTGCCATCCCCTGCCTCTGCACCACAGTAGCAGGGAGCTTTGCTTTCCAGGGCATGAATCCCCATTGCTCTCCCTGCTGGTCCCCAGCCTCAGGCAGCTCTGCCTCTTCTGCATGCTGGCTCTACCATCCAAACCTAAGTTACTGGGTAGGAGGTACCATCACTTGGTCTCTCTGTGTGGTTATAAAATCTGGGCTGTTCTATATTCAGAATCTTGCAGCAGCCACAAAGATGATGGCAGGAAGGAGATTACGTTTCTAGTTTCAAGCATATTCTTTTTTCTTGAGTGGTGGACTCTGAGCAAGTAGTGCTGATTCTCCTTCTCCCTGGGAAGGAGTGGAAATTGTATTGGTAGATATTATGTGGTACTAGAACAAAACTGGTAAAAACCTCAAGAATGCAAGTGACACCTCAGTCTCAGGGGATCCAGCAAAGAGCTTTTGGTGTTAGTGGAACATGGCACCTTCTGGGAATTAGTCTACTGCAGGTTGGACACCCAAAGAGGCTTAGGATGCTTATAATTACTGGCAATTTGGGGGTATTTAACTCTGAATTTGACTAATAAGATACTGAAAAATTTATGTTGTAAGGTAATATGGGGTGCAAAAAGTTGGCCTATGGAATTACAACACCCTGCTTCACTCTATGCCACAATACCATCTTATTCAGCCGAGATCCACAATGGGGATATAATGATAACTTTAAGTAAGCTGATGATTTATCTCCTAAAAAATGCATGGTTGTTGTAAAACTGCCTATCAGATATTTTCAGAGTACCATCCTTCACAAGGCCTTATTTAACGCAGTTATATTTGCATGCATACCCTCTCTTCGCATTTGCCATTTGTCACTGAGATAGCAAATTACATTCATCAGAATCCATTCATTCCCCCGGTTTCGCTGAATACAGGATTATCTTGGCTGTGTCAGCTGCCCTATGACTGGTAACTGTGAAAAATGGAGGTCGCCTTCAGATATTCCAAACATGTATCTTCAAAGGACAGTAAGTATTAAGCTGAAAAAGATGAATGGGCTTTATGTCATCGTGTTTGTGTGGCATAAAAGTGAATTGTGCAGATTGATGGATATCTTGGTAAAAACAAATGCATTTTTAAACTACTCTCTTGCCCTTTTCTTGACAAGTTGTAGTGACCATTAAAAGAAATATACTGAGATGTTACCTTAAATCCTAGGCTGATTTTACAGGGTTTTTGTCACCTTTAGGAAACAGAAAAACTTCAAGCTGTTGAGCAAAAAAACATGTGCACTATTAACTACTGGTTATTTTATAGTCTGACTGTGTTTATATTAGCACTACAGGACTATCATGTCTTATTTGTCATATAATCATGCAATATATATGGAGCTGGGACACATACAATTTTGTTGCTGACCATTTGTGAATTCTTCCAAAAATGTTGTCATAATTTCCTATTTTAGATCCAGATTGCTTCTTTAGGACAGCCACTCTCTTGTCTGGCAGGTGCTTTGTTCACACGAAAAAGTAACAGCTCAGCACAAAGAATCAGCACGTCCAAAAGGCAAAGCTCTACCTGCCCTTGAATAATACACTCTATTAAAAAGGTATTGAAGGGGCAGAGTAAATTCTCTCACAGAGAAGTAACCTTTAAAAAACAACCAATGTATTAGGCAAAAAGAGTTCTCAATATTGATTCTCACAATACACAGGTACGTTGAAAGGATATGCCAGAGGAAAACTGGTGGCGTGCAGTGAAGCTTGTGAACTTTGCTTATGACCATTGATAGGATTTTAATATTTTTTTTGCCCTGTAGCATCTTTGCTTGAGAGAGAACAGGAGAAAAATCTCAGGGTCCTGATCTAGTTCTACTACTCTTGCTCTCTGTGACCTTGGGCCCATCAAATCTCCATGTGGAGGCAGAGATGTATCAGAACTGTCACAAAACTGTAATGCTTACCTGTGTTTGAGATCTGTGGGTAAAAGTGCTTCTCCACTGGAAAGTATTATGGCTTTTATTGTTTCAGTAATACGGAAATAGGCTTGTGCCGTAGTGATAACTGCAGTGGTGTGTCTGGTACCCATGTGATACCTGGAGTAATTTGCCCTCATCTGCTGAATACTATTTGTGATAAGCATAAATCATTTTATAATTCATGTATTTTATGTTATTTTTTTTCTTTCAATGACTGCCTAAGTAATATGATGGTTTAAGTAAGAGTTGCTTCTTCACAGCTAGTCCTCAATGGGTATTTGCTCTTGGTGTGATATCATAACGTTCCATTAATACTATTACTTATAGGAGGTTTACAGTAATGTGGATTTTTATTTAGGTTTTTGCTTTGGATTCAAAAAATCTCAAAACTCAAATCCATGAAAATCAAAGAGCTTTGTCCTGAGAGTACATCTTTCTTTCTCCCTCCACCAGCAGGAATGAAGGGTGATCTAGAGATTGCCTCTTTGCCTGAAGCTGGGCTTATTTGGGTGGCTGCAAGTTCCATGTAAATGGGGGTGGTGTTTTGACTCAGGTCTGCAGTGGATTTGAAGCTAGGCCAGGTGTAAAGATCTTAAGGGCTATATGAATTGCTTTGTGAACATCATCACACAGTTCGCTGATTGTCAAATTCACTGTATCACCAGTCTGACACCTCTGCCCCGCTTAAATCTTGTTATGAGGATGGAAGTGGCGCCAAAGCTTTGTATTTGCCTTAAATACTTGACTGAAGTTCTTTTTGAGAGTAATTCTGCAATTATAGACCGTGATGTCATGCCGAAAGGATCAGTCAGCTATGCTCTATGCTTTAATGGTTTCTGTGAAATTCATAGTAATATCAGGAGGCTGAATTTTAATTTACGATGCTATGAAATGAGTAGTTTTTATAGGGCCCGAAGCATTCACCTTTCAAAGGAGTGTGTGAAAACTTCTGGCCTCGACCATGGCTCGTTCCCAAATGGGATGCAGTCTTCTCTGCTTTTTGTTTTCGGTCAGGCAGACTGCTATCTGGACAGCTGGCCAGATGTGCACGGAGCTCAGGAAAGGCAGTGCCTCTGGCAAAGCGGATCACAGCTGCTGCAAGGGATATGGCAGATGCCTGCGTTATTTTACAAAGCTGGTATTTCCATCTGTTAGTTGGTTGCAACAGGTTTACCAGAGGATCAGATTGGGCAGAGGGTAGGCTGAAAGGGAGACTGTCAGCATCAAGAGCATCATTTACCAGTACTTTAAGGGGACAGAAACAGATGTCGGTCTCTTCGAAGTATACCTCTGCATGTAGTCAGTTCAGTGTGTCAGCTCAGCCCTGGACAGGGAGGAACTCTGTCAGAAAACCAGAGAAGAACGAGATGGAAAATGAGGTCCCTGAAGATGAGCTAGTGGGCAAGCGAGATTTGGACTTCAGAACAGCAAACTGAGCCCTCGCCACAGAAATAGAAGAAATTTTACACAGTATGCAGCGACCGGCTAGGACACTCGTAGCCTGATCCTGTGGTGCATTAAAAATCTCTTCCTCCTTATTCTTTGCTTCCCACAACTGAGATTTTGATTCCACGAGAGCGTGCCTTGGAAAACTGACTTAGGTGACTTTGTTCCTACTGGCGTCTACAAGGGAAGTCTTCTCAGGCAATGAAAGCCAGCAGGGCTGCCCAAGCAGCCACAGTCCGAACAGAGGGAAAATGTGGGATTGCAGCACAGTTGAAGGTTCAGGGCTTCTTCCTTACAGGCACGGTAGTCAAGTAGTCTTAATGGGTACAGGCAGCTCTGAACTGTGACTGTTAAGGATATGTTTGAGAAAGTATCCGAAGATTTAGGTTAATGAAATTTGAATATCAGAAGAACTTTAATTCTTAAGGAGGTAAATGTTATTTCTGGTGTTATGGAGTATAGGCGCTGATCCAAGCACACTGAAGTCAATAAAAAGCCTCTGTTTGGCTTCAGTGAGTTTGAATGAAGTCCACAAAATGTTTGATAAACTAAAAGTGTTACAGCAGGCTTCTGGTGTTCACCATCGCCTTATGACAATAGGTCCTGGTGGGATCAGGCAAGGGCATTTCATAAAAGGGATTTGCTACACGCACAAAGAACAGAAAGCTGCTTCGTTCTCTTTGTTGTTTGTTACCATTAATTTGATTTGGGATTGGGAAACATTTTTTACAAGTTAGCATTGTTTTTCTATTGTGTATTTTCTGGTAAAATTTAAATTATGATGAAACTTGTTGTCACACATAATAAAAAGCAGTCGCTGCCGGCTAGGTAAACGTCTTGGTACTGGGGATACACATGAAATACTTGGGGGTGCTGAAATGCAGTTGGATTTAATTTCATCGTGAGCTGTTATTTGTTAGGACACAAGGTGGCAATGACATGGAAACACTCATTAGATAAAATAGTCTAAAATGTCTTTTGATCAGTTTTCTGCTTCAAATCTGTGCTTGATATACACAGCTTGGCACCTGGGTATACATACAGCTATACATATGACAACATTTGGCATGCCCTGTGGATTGTACTTGGCAATACCTCTTTGTAGTGATGTATAAGAGCACAACTAAGTATTACTGTCCGGACAACCTGCCAGAGGCCACAGCAAAAGAGCTGAGATAGAAACAGACACATTTTCGATCCTAAAATGTATATAGGTACGGCTGTAGAGTATAAGCTCCTCCTATATCAGTGGCTGCACGCACAGATATGCGCCTACGCATGCAGTGTCGTCCCCCACGCTGCAGGAGCAGGAAGGGTCCGTTAGGGAGCTTGATGTGCACTTTTAGTTTGCAGGGAAGGCAGGGCTTTTTTTCTTCTCAAAGAATCCGTTAAAAAAAGAGTGTAAAGTTGCCAGAAGGCATCAGCAGACTCTTGTTTTATTGTGGCTTTGGATGTGGCGAGGCTTGCAATTATTTCTTCAAGTGGTGCATGTCCACCTTGCTCCGTTTGCCTTCTGTGGGCAGAGCTGTCTCTGGTCGGCAGTGTCTGTGTGTCGGCAGAGCTCGGCTGCCATGGAGGGGTGCAGCTCCCAGCTCTGCTGTGTGGTTTGTGGGACCCTCGGCAGTGTTTCATTGTTCATGTGCTGTCGTGACAGTGCAGTCCCTGAGCACCCGCCCACCCCAGCCTCCCACGGAGCTCTTCTAGACCATTAGTGGTCTATGAGTGAACTAACCCAAGGTGCATTAACCCACCAGTAAACTTAAAACTCGCTAGATGCAAAGCGCTCTCAAATTTACTGGGGGAAAAACCCAAACAAAGGCAAAACCCCAATGAACAAAAATCAGGAGGAAATATTTTTGCTAGCTTCTTTGTATTAAAATCAATGCTGCTGCTCTTAAGACCAACAGTGTTTTTATACCCAGTGGAGGGGTTTTCAGTTCATGACTTTTGGCTGTATCCTTGTAGAATCCTGGCATTAATGACTGACTCTGGGTCCATTCCACTCCAAAACAGCCTGAGCCCTCTGAGCCATGTAGAGCCCCAGAAGTTTACTGATCCTTATCAGGTGCAGCTAACAAAACCACTGGGAACGTATCCCCCTCAAAATTAAATGGAGCCTGGCAAGGAGAGCAGGGCCCAAGAAAATGAAAAAAAAAAAAAAAAAAAAAAAAAAATCAGTGTACTCACAGCCTTGAGCTGTAAAGCTGCCTACTAAGTGAACAGCTAATGCAATTTAACTCCCTTCTTCCCATGTTGCAGCACTCTTAATTTGGGGGTTCTTTGATCCACCTATTCATAGCTGTGAAGCAAGCAGAGTTTAATCAGGCTCTGACAGGGGATGGTTGATTTTAATACCGGCCTCCAAAAAAAGAGCTGTCAATCAAGGATGAGCTTTAATACCTTCAACTTGCAGGTCCTTTAAACTTTTGCTGCAGTTGAGTGGTGTTTGGTCAGCTGTGGAGGAGCCGGGCACCTAGAAAAGGTGCTGGGGGCTCCCTGGGCACGCTGGGGGATGTGCCTGAGGGCTACTCCCTGCCCTTTGTAAAGGTGCAGCATGAAACGTCTAATCAAGTTGGCATTTCCTAGCCACATGAGAGGAGAGATTTCCTTGTTGAATAAGGAGCGGCTTTCATAAGTGCGCATCCCAAAAGGCCTGCTGAGCTTTTGTGAGCCAGCAGGCAAGGCGGGTTTGGAGTCACTTGGATTAAACCTTTCCTTATCGTAGCTGGAATGGGAACAGTGAGGGCAAGGGTTACTTTCCATACCTAATTTTGAGTTATTTTAGCTGGGGATGTTAGATAAAATAGTCAATGACTGGCAGAATGATAGAATATGGTTTAATTTCAGATTTACTATCTGCCAACACATGCCATTCAATCAGATAAACACAGGATTTCAGCTGTCATTACAGTATCTTATGCATACTTAAAAATAGAGCCCTTTTTCTCACACCAAGAAGAAATTGAACAAGTTTATATATAGGAAGTATACAGTCAGGAGGCTAGAAATTTTGAAATAGTCTGCCGCTTTTAGAGAGATTCCCTATCTTTAAATTAAGGAATTATACTAGAAGTAATAGAAATTCTCAAGATTGCAGAAGTTTTATCATTGTCAACTGCACAGGATAAATAAAAGTAAAGGGAACACCTTGAGAAGTGGAACTATATAAAATGAGGGAAACTATATAAAATGAGTATTTACAGCAGAGAATATGAGACTATATAGAGAGCAAGATGTCTCAGAACTTCTCTGCATGGGAATATCATTCCTCCTCTGGTTTATAAGTTTCCATTCTTGCTCTTTTGTCTGTCCTGGCTCACATATTGGGCCTATCCCTGTAAGGCTTGAATATCTGCTCCGCTTGGGAGGTGGAGATAGAAGATGACAATGTAGCATCACCCCAGCGCTATCCTAAACCAATTTTAACAACAAATGTAATTTAAGCATTCACTGTCTAAAGCTGAAAACACACAACTTTACTTGGGTAGAAACTCTCGTATACGTAAAATGCGGCACCTCTGGCCACCGGTGCTTTATGTTACAAATTTGTGAGTACACAGATGAGTATGGCTTTTTGGCTTGAGCACTTAACCAGTATTTGGGTTCTTTATTATATCCTTTGTGAAAAGTAGCTGATGACGCAGTCCAGCGTATTTTTAAGGTCTAGCCTGGCTTGTTTACGAGGGATGCACAAGAACAGCTTGTTTCTGTGAACATCATATGAGCAGATAGCAACAGGCGGTTTTCTTGCTCATAAATCTGCTGATATGCTTGCCCAGCAAGCAGCGTCCGCCCAACCTCTGCCCTGCTGCTTTCTCTCCGATTCACAAGCCTCTTTCTTCCTTAACACCCACATAACCTGTACCTTCAGTCTCATATTTCCTACCTAGCTTGCTCTTTAAGGTTTGTTAGTCAGCTTTGATTCAGAGATGTTCTTGTTAGTGACTACTAGCATTTTCCAGCATAACCGATTATCGCCTGCTCTCGTTCCCTTCTGTATTCTACCAGGCTGCTCCAAAATGAGCTCTAAAATGATGTCCTGAGCTGCTCAGCATAACGGTATCTTTGAAGCCAAGACTTGTACTTTGCTTCAAAGAGCAGCTCTAGCAAAAGGACAGCATTTTCTACTGAAGATAAGGGAAAGAAGGCATTTTTTTTGAGAGCGTTCCTCCTGCTGGTTTCCCTGCAGGGGAGAGGCTGGTGCTTTTTCTAGCACGTGCAAAGGCACTCTTGAGGAGCTCTGCTACAACAGCTCAGTTTACTGCCCATGGAGACATGAGGACAGCATAATGCCAGCCAAGATGCTGAATTTCCTATTGCTTGGGCTTCATCCCTTTCTGGTTAAGCTCTCACGCACTTCAGAAAAAAAATTGATTACTGGGTTGCGGGTCCCTCAGCTCAGCCATGGGAGGGTCTTTTTGACTTCCACAGCTCCCTCCTGGATCTGGGATTTGGCTGCAGAGGCAATTTGTGCTGTGCAGACAGATAAAACAAAGAAATAGCAAGGCTAGAGTGAAGTCCAGCGCGGGTGGTTTTCAGTCTTAAAGGCTTTGGAATTCTGTTTGGTTTTTATTTTGTTTGGCCTTTTTTTGGTCTCTTTTAGAAAAGCCTTTCACATACAATGATCTCCCAAACAATTTATTTGAAATCATTGGTGGGTGGCGCATACATTATGGGCTGTGGTTTCATTGATATGCTCAGCCTCACTAAGTAGATGGCATATTAAATGTTTTATTTACCCCGTGTGCTACCTGTCATCTAATCAGCTTTTGTTTTTGCTGCATTCTGCTTGTATTATAGCAAGAGTAAGTGGTTTCATGTAAATTAAAACCACATGAAACCTTTTAAAGCCATTTTAAAATACTAAATGGTTTTGCAAATAGGTTTGTCGGACAAGGATTGGAAAAAGAGCTCTTTGCTTATCCATTTACTCTTTTGTATGCTTATTAGAAGCCTCCCATGTGACTCTTTCATCAAACATTGCATCCCAGTACTCATCTAGAATGCCAAAAGTCATTTATACTGTGCTCAAGAGTGGTTTGCATAAACAAGAGGCAGTTGACAAAGAATACAGTTGTGAGCTGTGATTGCAAATGTTACTTTATAAATTACAACACAGGCACACAATAAAGTCAAAACATGCTTCTCTGTGATGTTTTCTTGCTTGCCTGGAGCATAAAAGCATGTTGGCTTAAAAGTTTCTTTGCTTTTATTAACTATTATTGCCAATGTTTATGATTGCTATCATTTCACTGTGAATAATTTTGTTTCTTACAGGTGGATCGTATCATCTTCTGTGTCTTTTTGGAGGTTGACTACAAAATTTTCAAGAAGAAAATGGGCGAGATTTTTCCTCTAGGTAGGTATAGTAATTGAGTGCCATCTGAATTTAAAAAATGATGCAGCAAGAAGACAACAGTTGGCGTCCTTTCTTCTTTCCCTGCCTAAGCCAAATATTAAAATGTGAACTTTCTTTAAAGATCAGCTGCTCATAGAGGCTCTGATCCTGGACAAATGCAGACATTTAAAATTTGTGAACCGGTAAAACTGCTTGTGATACTGCTTTTGCAAAGTCAAGGCCTGCTTTTGTATGCTCAGTATAGCTAGTTTCTTCATTCTCTGCTGTATCCATATCTTGTCCCAAAACCTGGTATGTGGCGCTGGGTCTCTTGACTCACAGAAGAAAATGATTTGCACTAATGTATATAGCTTCTAGTGTATATTGCTTTTCCGTGCACTTTGTACATGCTTTGCTCTTTCATTAATAATGCTGGTAGGGTTTCTCTGGGTCTGAAAAGATACCGCAGGGGTTAGAGCCCAACTGTGTCTGAATGGGAACTTTAAACTTGAGCTGTCCCTGTGCAAGACTGAATGGGAGAAAGATGGCTCTCACCGGAGCACTTGGGAAATGTTAGCCATTCATCTTACATTTCACACAGGAGGTTACTTTCTAGAATTTAGGAAAACCTGGTGGATAGTAAATTTGTTAATCCCCCCTCCCCCTCCACATGCCTTTGATTTTTTTTTATCATATATCATTAGAAATATGTTCAGTTTTTTATTAACCCTAATCTTTTCCCATTTTATTTTGGTTTTTATGACATCAGTCCTGCTATATGAGGCAAGATCCAGATTTCAGTATTTTTGGTTTATCACCCATTTCAGAAGTGGCAGTCACTTAAATACCCCCCACGCTGTCTGTCTGGTGGAAAGGGCCTTTGAGGAACAGAAAGCAGAGCTTTGGTGTGATTTGTTGTGAGTCTCCATTAATTCTACAGGACCATGCTGTCACAGTAGCCACAGTGTTTTCATTTTGCTTTGGCTGGTAGTATGGAAATTGTGATGTTTCTGTCTCATCTCACTAGAACAAAGCATTTTGCAGATGACTTTGTAATCTCCAGTTCGCAATGATTGACAGCTGAAACTTAAAGACCTATTGAATTATTCAGGTAGCATAGAATGGTGTCTAACCACTTAATAATATTTTTGTCTGGAGCACACTGAACATGCATTTCAAAGACTGCATTCATGTCTAATCCATTCATTGTGTGATTATTTTTTTTTTTGGCAGTGTACCCCAACACATAGCATAAAGTGGCACTACCCTGCCTAGTGTTGCTGGCTCTGTCCCTGCCCTTCAGATTAAGTGAGAGTAGGCTACAGTGTCAATTTGTCGACAAATTAGAGTATTTAATACTCACCTTCATTGTTAAGGTCTTTGAAATCATGGATTAAAGCCTGTTATTTTTATAAGTGTAACCCACTTGGGTTTGAAAGCCTGAGAGACAAGAAGATGCTTCAGAGCTGAAGGATGGCAAGCCCAAAGGGGAAAAGAGAGTAAGATGGGAGATTTATTTCTTTTTTGGGCTTTTCAAAACCTGACATTGTTGAACTCCTGTCTACAGAGGACCTGTGTGATTGGGTGTCATGTTATATAAAGACTTGTAATTGCATTACACCACATTATGTAGATGATCAGTTGTACCATAGTTTTAAAAGTATGTTTATTCTCATGCATGGAAAATTTACAGGTTTTTTGCTTGAATTAAAACTGGGAATTTGATATGGGACCATAGAGAGGTGGTCATAGTGGGGACCCTCTAAGGTGCAGCCAATCCAGTGGTTTGCAGGTATGTGACTATGCAAAAGGTTGATCCAGTGGTTACAGAGACAGCTGTTCAGAGAAAGATGATTTAGTTCTCAGCAGCCACAATTTGGTATAGATTGCTGAAAGATCTTAGGACACATTTTCATAGGCTCCCTGCTGCAATTTTCTTATAACTAATGATTCTGAATACCAGATTTGATATGCCTTAATGATGCTGGTTTCCAGAAGGACCTGAGCACCTGCTGGCTGGTGAGCTGGAGCTTTAAAAGGAACTAGTTTAGCATCTAAAACTTATCCCTGACTCAGTGAAGGATTTCCTATGGTTAGGTCAGGAGTCAGTGATTCGGGAGATCTGATTTTAACGCCTTGTATCACCACGGACGTTTGGTACGCCTGTACAGGAATCACTTAGATCTTCAGCTTGTGAGGAGGCAGGAAGGATATGTGCTACCCAAATGACTCTCCATTAGTGTCCCTGGAGAAATGATCAGTGTCTGTGTCTCTCTCCTGGAGGGGTGCCCTAATGATTAGTATATGGTCTCGGGCTTTCATTGCTGTCTTGAGTGGACACTTTTCCACAGGGTACCACAACTTCAACAGGTGTCAGCTGAAGTCATCCCCATCCTAAATTGCCTGTAGCCTACTGATGAGAACATCAGCTGAAGGTCTGGACAGCGATTACCAAATGACTGTCATGTCTGCTATTTGTTCCTTTTTTCTGGTCTCTTGTGAATTGGCATCTGCATTTAACATAGTAGACTTTGACGAGTTATCAGCAGACTCTCCTACTGTAGGGATGTTCCATCTCTCTGCAGGATGGGTTTCTTGCACAGAGGACTTAGTCAACATGGCGCTGTGTCAAGGAATTAGCAACTCTCTCTACCTTTGACAATAAATTCCTGATATTTAGACTGTGGAAGGAATTGCCAAAACTCTAGTGGTTTTGTTTTGGTTTTAAGTGAATCTATTAATGCAGTGAAATGAAAGTCTTTAAGGATAGACTTGCCCAAAATTTAAGTTGATAGGACACTGTCTGAACACTCGCAGGAGAGAATAACACTGATTATATTGCTTTAAGCTTAGAGAGAAAACATCAAGACGTTTTAAAAGTGTCTCTCGCATTCAGAAACATTATGAAATATATCTACTTTAGTAGATGTGGACAAAAATGCTTAGAAAGAAGAATATAGTCATGGAGTTATATACATAAATAGTTATTACTTTAAACCCGGTGCATTAATAAATCCAAAAAGACATCCAAGTGCTTGAGCTAGTCAAGTGATAATGAAATGAAGCTAGAGTTACACCTCAGTGCATTAGAGTAAGTGGAATATAGATATAGGGAAATTGTTCCATTAGTTGAACATATCGTTAGGCCTATTTTGCGAGTGGAATGCCTAAGAAATTAGTCAAGTAGTGGTACTGATATTAAGACAACTGCCAAAAGCCTTGTCATTTGCAAACTTTAAATATATAGGGGGAACAGGCAGACTTCTAAGTAATTTCGTATCTTAGGAGTGTAGCAAAGCTGTTCAGTAACAGACCAGTTGTCACAGTCTCAGTGTTTCTGATTTAATCTCAGTAATCAGTAGCCTGTACAGAACCTGAGCCAAAGCCAGCATGCTCTGAGGAGAGCGCCACTTAATCTTTAACTCAGATTTAGGATCTCATCCTAGGGGTTGTCCAGAAAAGCACTGGTTTAGAAAGTAAAAGGTCCTGGTCTATGCAGAATTTTCTGTTGAACCTCTGGAGTTTTGCTGAGAAGTTTTTGTATGTCCTGGTAGAAAAAGAGCAAGGGTGGAAAACTGTTTTGGTAGGACAACCAACCTTCTGTGCTTAAGATTGATCACTGTTTTAACATATTAGGTGCAACAAACAGTGATTTGATTTTTGTATTATTATTATTATTTTTATTTTTACCAATTGAGTCCTATCTCCTAGTGGAATGAGACAACCCAGGCATTCTCCCTTCACCTGTGTTGGGAAATTCTCTCTGCTAAATCTGAAAGAATAGAATGTCTTGCTACATCTCTTTCATGCAAATAAAATACCCTTGCCTGCAGTTCTGGCTCAGATGTGTAGTTCTTACATTGCTGGATTCACTACTACTAGTATCATGAGTGAGCTTTCCGGGAAAGGAGCTGATATACTATTTTTTCTCTTGGAATTCATTGTTTCTTCTAACAGAATTCTGCATGGAGCCTAGATACTAGGCATTATGCTTATTGCTAAATATATATATTTATAAGACTGGCCAGGAAATGGTATAAAAATAGTCCCCCCTGGAAAGCTAGATTTACCAACATTTACCTTAGAATGATATGTACTTCTAGGAAGCTATTCGTAGAAGTAAAATTAACAGTATTTGTAAACAGTTGCCAGCTGGAGGCAAAGATACCTTTTTTTTTTTTTTCCTCCTGTGTACTGTGTATACCTAGCTACTTAATATGTCAGATAGATAATCTTGTAAGGACCTTTGGCAAATGCTTATTTTTCATGGTGGCTGTTGTATATTATGAAAGGTTTATCTTAAATTGTAATGCTTAAAGAATTTCTAAATCTACCATCTGTTATCAGTGGATTGGAGAGGGGAATAATTTTTTCTGAAAATGTTCTTTAGGCAAAAATAATGCTATAAAGGGTATGTACAGTAAAGCTGCAGCATTCAAGGTTATATTACATTCTCACTACTTTAAACAGAGTAATAAAATTACTTCACTAAAGCATTTCTAAAATTGTTAGAGAGAGGACAGGTTTGCACTTTTATTAGACCACTTGATAGATGGAAGATGCAAGCTTTTAGACTCCATGTCCTTTCAGAGCTAATGAAAGGATACTGAGCCCAAGAGCTTGTTCATTTTTTTTGAGCCATATCAGTTGGTGTTAGGAAAAAGAGAGAGAAATTGCTTCATCTTGAAAAAAGTTTCTTTCCCCTTTGTTCCAGGTTATGACATTTAATGCATTTTCTGCTTTTATCCTAGTTGATGAAAACACTGTCTCCCCTACCCAAAGCATAGGGATTAGAACTACTGTCTTATATTAATCCTCCTGTTACTTCAGGAGGATGCACAGCATCCTAGTTGTGCATAAATGTGCAAATATATTACAACTGCAGAGGAAATTCATTGTTAAGAGATCTACCAGGCTTGGAATCAAATTGGAAACTGTCTAAATGGCTGAATGAAGGGCTTTGTATTAAAAAGGCAGATCCCTGCACTAATACGTGAGTGAACTCTTAAGCAGAGATTGTAATTTCTGTACTGGTATTGAGAAGCATCGCCCTCTCTGCTTAATATGGCAGACTTCACTAGGGCTGAAGCAGTCCTCAGTGTGAGCAAAGGAATCATAAGTTAGCCCTTAGTAAGTAATCCTGTATCAAATGGGTAATTTGTTTGATAAATTTAGCCTCTCTATTTGCATTTGCAGTGTTCATGAGCCGATTCGTTTCCTTAATTCATCACCTGAATGTATTCCACAAAATATTTTTCATGGGCTTTATTTTACTATGTGGATAGGTGCCAAGCAGTTTACTGGAAGTACCTGATATCCTTTATCTGAGATTTCACCTGGGTAGTGATTTGTCTTTTAAGTCACGAGGCTCTGGTTCTTCTGACTGGTTCAGGCAGGTGTGCAAAGGCCATGGGGGCTTGGAGCCCCCTGGAAACGGACGCTAGGGAGTAAGAGTTGAGGGAGTTTGAAATCCCTTTGGCCTTCTCCTGATCAGTGAGGGCCATCCTGAAGGTTTTGGTTGCAGCTACTTTTCCTGTCTCCATGCAGATTTTTCAGGTTGTCGTGTTCACAGCTGATAACCACCTGTGTTTTCACAGGTTTAAACTAGAGGCAGTCAGACAGTCATCTCCCTTTCTTCGCTTCTTTCACTCACAAAGCTTTCAAGGCACTGTGGATGGTCTGGGCCCTTGCTGATGGCACGGAGCCTAAATTTGTGCCCAGACACCTGCTGTGGGTATACGACCATGTCCAGGGCTGAGCAGAAGCTGGGACAGAGCCGCGGTGACCAGCCACAGCAGCAGCAGATTGGGATGTGGTGTCACAGTCCGTGGCCTATGCCCTGGCTGTGGGCAGGATCACCTGCAACCCAGGCCTGTTTGCTGGAAGGAGCAAAACAAGTCTAGCTTCCCTGTCCCCACAGTTCTGATGGAGCTGCAATCCCTGCTGTTGTATTGGGACGCTCAGGGGACACACTGGTTTCTCTGGCTTGTGAAACTTTTGACCTATCACTTTGAGATCCCGCTTGGGTTTTCAGGTGGTGAATGTGCAATGAGATGGTGCATGACCATGCATCCCTTTCCTTTCTAGGGCTACGTATCAAGCCACTGAGAGCATACCCGGGTACCACTCAGTATTTATGCATTCACAGCCATCCGGCTGGCTCTGGACTCCGTGCCAGCATTCAATGTGCTCCCCCTGACTGGAAATCAGCGCTGGGGGGGAGGGCAGTCTTGTGTTCAGGCAGAAATGAGTGAGGATTTTTTGGTGGGTGGAAGGCCACAGTGGCTTTGGAGAAGCTGTGGCACACTCACATGGGTGCGAAATGCTCTCTGCACTCCTTTGAGCTGTCTTTATATTGGAGAATGTTATCCTCAGATGACTTCTGCAAGACCCCTCACTGGAGGACTTAATTCAAAACAGCTGGGGATAAGCTGTTTCTCATGATGGTTCCTTGTCCCTCAGTAGTGGAAGCTTCAAAGGAAGCACTACCCATGTGGGGGAGCTGGAGGAGCCTGTGTACCAGAATAGGATGCTGGCTTTGCGCTCGCTCTCTCAGCACCTGCAGATCCTGATAAAGTACACTCCAGCGTAAATAGGATGCTGTAAAAATTGTTCTCAATCCAAAAGTTTAATATAGCCGTAATGCTTAAAATATCTGTCCATTTCAAAATGTGTCTGAAACAACTTACCTCATAAAATCTTAAGCTAACTAAAAGCTAAAAGTGTTCATAAAACTCTGAAACAAATTTTTTCTATGGCTTTTTGTCTTCATTTGCCATAGCAATGACTGTGCCAGTCCTATCACTCATTGGGGTTGCCTGTCTTAGCCCCTTTTGCCAGTGTCTCACTGTAGTGCAGGAGGATGAACAAGCTCAGGAGCGGTGGTGGGGAGGCAGAGTATGTAACTGATGGCTTAGATACTATTTTAGCATCTTAAGAGACACACAGACCAAGAGAGGGTTCCTAGCACCTTCTAACACGGCAGTGGGTTTCCAGTACCTAGTAAAAAGTTAATGGGCAGTTTCCTGCTCCAGTTTGAATCATAAGAAAACTTCCTGGTACGATCCCTTCTGAATTATTTCCTGGCTGGCTGCTGACAGAGCATTGTTCTAGACGTTGGCTGTGTGTTGCAAGTATTAGTCACGTCAAAATTTGGGTTTGGGTCCTCTGGTTGTATATGCTTTGACAGAGGCTTATGATGCTGTCTGCTATATGCTCTGGAAAATTGTTTGCCTCCTCATTCCTGATAGCAGCAATGGCACAGCTTGGAGCAGGGTATGGACAGACAACGGGGCCATAACCTATTAAAGCATTGTTGTCAGGAGCTTTTCTTTGCTAAGTGGAGCCTGCTCTTCGCTAAGTGGAGCCTCCTCTTCTTTGCTCCAGTAGCATCTTGTAGACATTTTCCTTGTCTCCTTCTATGAGACTGATGATGGAGCCTGCAGTCGATCCAGAAGTCAGAGGAAATGGCTGTTCCTATGTATTTGTCTACTCACTTCAAAACCCTGAGCTCTCCACCTCCTGGCGACACCTGGCTAAGGGCTGCATTGAAACAGGCAATGAGGATGCTCTTGAAGGCACAGGGGTCATGCAGATGCAAGGACCAGGCTGCTGCATGTGTTAACAGCGTGGGAGAGCACAGGGAAGATGATGAGTGCAGTAAACAGAAAGGTGAATATGGAGCAATTATTTACCATCTCTTGTAACACAAGAAGCGCAAGGTGTCTCGGGAAATGATGAATCAGTATGAAAACAAGCAAAAGGAAGTATTTTTTCACCCAACACATAGTTAGTGTATAAGAATGCTTGCTATGAAGTACTGTGGAGCCTGTAGGTCTTAAATACGGTTAAAAAGAGGATTAGCTCAACCAACAGAGGGCTGGTCCAACAGTAGCTATTAATCACCATGGTCTATATGTAACCTTAGGCTCGGGGAGAGACTGGTAGGGGGCGGGAAATGTATTGCTGTTCCGCACTCAGTCTTTCACACATGGAGGCCTGGCGCCAGAACGTGAATAAGCAGATGCTTCTTCTGTATAATACCTTATGTGGAAACAACTTTGATCAGGGATCTTTTCTTCCTGCTGTGTTGCATATTGTGGCATCCTATGTAAAACATTCCAAATGCATTTTATGTCATGCTCAAAAATATCCTGTCCTCTCTGGTCACTGACACTAAGTCACTTCATGTGCTCGAGTGCTTCTAATTGCAAAGAGTGTGGTATAATTTGTGTTTGTCTCAATTGATTGCCTCTGCCTTAGGTTACTGTTGAGATTTTGTTAGAAGCTTGTATTTAGAAATGTGTCGCCATGTGCAAAACACACAATTTTGTGTGTGACTACTACATTAGCATACGTGTGGGTGAGAAATCCACTTTAGCACTTGTGCAAACAAAAGTCAGTTGTTTTCAGTATTTTAGGGCAGGGAGGAAATAAGGAAGTTTTGCAATAGGTTCTTTCTTAAAAACTGATGTACATTTTCCCAATGGTGCCTCATTCCTTTTGTGTAAGGTAGAATCATCTGGGAAATAGAAATCCAAATATGATCCTGGCTATGAGCACCATTTCCTGCATTGGAACAATGTTGTCCAGTTCAGTCTCAGTGAGAATGGGAGCTACCGCGTAGCCTTTATATGCAGCTGAGGCCCATATGGGTATATGTATTTTACAGCAGATTAAGTGATACGGTACATAAAAGAAGCCATCTATGTGGTGACAGAAAAAACAGTGCCTAATTTCTTAGGAGGTTGGTACTAAGGATTTCTATTTGATATGGCTTCAAAAGCTACAAACACGTTTTACATTCAGTCAGACTCCGGTGTTGTGGGACTGGTGTAACTAAGCAAAATGGGAAGAAAAACTGCACCAGTGCTGCAGCAAGGCCTGGATGTACAGAATGTATCAGTGAAAGTTTCTTTATAATCACACTGAAAAATTTGATTAAACTTGCTTAGTGTCAGGTGGAGGTTTATATAGTGCCTCTTTCTCTGTTTGCAGGATTGCATGATTAAGGATACAAATGTTCAGAACCAAAAGAAGTCCTATTTCGTCTTCCAAAGTAGAAGAATGTGCTTTGTTGTTAAGGATCTTTTTGTTTTACCTTTTCCTTTTTTTCCTTCTTCCTCTTATGAGCACTGAGGATGAGGGAAAGCTTTATGGAAAATATAATTCTTTACAAATAGATGAGAAAAGAGTCAGGCCTGGGTTTAGTTGATCTCATCTGGCAGAGATTTCCAAATCTGCTTTTCCTCAAAGAAAATGTTCCCTTTTTCTGTGCTATTGGTCGGTCTGTTGTATTCTCCCAGTGGAGAACTGAGTTGGAGGGATCAAAACAACCAAAAGAGCTTGTGAGCTCCTAGCTTATTGCAAGCCTCGTATGTACAGGGCTTCATCGAACCCTGGGGTGTTTCCATGTGGTTTTACTATGCTACAAAAATGTTGACTCTTTTAGGTTGAGATGGACATAGAGCCTGTATACTATTGTGAAGCTCCTGTTGGGTAGCAGCAGTGGTTGTAAGCAATCAAAAAGTGATTTTTCGGTTACTAAGGATTGAAAATAGACGTGAGACACATGATTATAAAGCTCTCTAAGGATATTAAGATGATCATGTAGACAGATGGGTGAAGCTTTGGGACAAAGTTTTGGAAAGACAAGTGTGATAGAGAGAAATACGGAGTGACTGGTCTTTTCAGCTACTGGACCTGATATTACCATGGTTTAGACAGTTTGCATGAGGCAGGTACCCTGTCCCACACTGCTGGCCACTCAAGATTGGACAGGAGAAGCTTTTCGTTTGAGCAAGCAGAGACTACCCCAAAATGGGATCCATTTTCCTCAATGTTGCGAGACTGTTGTGCCGCACATCCTCTGTTATTCTAGTGGAAACTGTACAGGCAGATCATGAAATACCTGCTAGACAAATGCTTGACAGCAGGAACTTTTTCAGCTGGACCTCTATTTTTGTATAGCAAATAAGCTCAACAGGATGGCTGCAGCTGTCAGTGCTGAAAAGTTTTATATTTTTTGGTTTTGGCTTTTTTTAAGGCATCAGCAGTATGATCACCAACTTGTCACTTCAGCCTCCTGTACAGCTCTGCCCATCTCATTGCTCTGTTTGCCAGTGCATGTGTATACGGGCTGCAGAGGGGAGTTTGGTCCGGTCCCACAGTGCCCTCCCAGCCCCTTCCCTGGTTACGTTTAGTACATGGAGCTGCACTTGCAAGGAGGAGCAGACTGAGACACGTGGGTTGCCTGGAAATAAGGAAACATCTGGAAATCAGGAAACAGCAGAAGGTGCTGAAAAAGGAACAAATCCTGAAGGATGAGACAAGGCAGCTGAGGAAAGGTTAGAGGAAGGCAGGGAGGAGCTAGGAGTGTGCGGTGCTGTTGGGGGAGTGCCAGCAGCCCGGGACGCAGGCCCTGAATGCAGATGAGACAGCAGCCTCCTGCAGCGTGGAGCTGGCTCTTGTGTAAGAGCTCTTCAATGCATGCACAGTTAAAAATAAAAGGTGTTTGTACAGCATTGATTCTCCGCGTGCTAACATGAGGAAGAATGCAAATAGAAGTGTGAGCAACAAGGAGGAGGCGGTTTAATGGCTTTGGGGATTAGCAGCGGTATTTAGAGCCTTTCACCTCTCTGTTCCTAACATAAATCTTAACACAGATTGATGGTTTTGGCCATCTGGTTTGTGTTTGCTTGTATGCAACGACTAGTGAGACAGAGAAAGAACCTGACCAGCAAGGCAAAATTAAAAAGAAAAAGTATATAACAGAAGAAGGCATCCTCTTCTCCGGTGTCAGTAAGAGCAGGTATAGTGCAATTACTCTGTTTCACAGAGCTCAACAAGGGAGAGGGGAATGAAGGAACAACAGGTATCACTTGGTACATGACCCTACCAGGGAGTCCATGACTTACACAAATGTGTATGCTCTGAGCAACTTGCTCCCAAATGAAAAGCTCTGTGATCTTTAGAGACATAGTTACCCCAGATAGCATGAGTGTTAGAGGGCGAGTTTCAATTATAAGTTGACTCTCAACTGTAAATTATTTTATACTTGACTGGAAACTGTTCTCCCATAGATCACCTGTCTAATACCTTAATTTTATATACTATAGCCCAATTTATAAGCTGGAAAATTTTGCGCTCTCAACCATATGACACATTTTGGATTATATGGCTTCCTTGTATGCTAAGCCTTCTAAATACTGATGTGAGTTTTCTTGGGTGTGGGCTGACCCTTGGAGGAAGCCTCTGTTAGTTTTCCTCTCACTCCACGCTGCAAGGTCTGTCATTCCTTTTCCAGCAAGGTCATCTCGGTAGAGCTTCCCAAAATCCAGGGCTTTAATGGGGAAGCCATGTGAAAGGTCACTGTTCGGCTTCTCCAGCCAAAAGAGTAACCAAGAGTTGGTACATGCGTGCGCACACTATAGCATGTTTTCCTAGTCAATTATTTTTCAACAGATCTTGAGTAAGGTTGAGAGTTACAGAGGACCTCACCTCCATTCTTTCAAATGGGGGAGTTCGGACGAGAAATATTGATGGTACATCTTTAAGGAAATGTTTATTGGTGTCAAAGATTCACTCTTGGGTTCTGTGGTTTTACTCAATTTTGCTTTGGGATTGACTGTCTGTGGTGCATATTTCAAACCAAAGCAAAGCTCTAGAAGGCTTCCTCTATATAGGGTAAAAAAAATCTATAAGGAACATAAAAAATCCAAAATGTGGGTATTACAAATCTGATTTACAGCAATCTTGGCACTGATTTTGCTTTATATTAGGCATGTAGAGCTTCAGTAAAAAATATTTTTACTTGCTTTTACTTTTTCAGAACCAGTAACAAAGCAGCTGCCTGTAATATCATTCTACTGCAGGGAAAGTAAATGAATTTTCGATATAGATTTCTACAATACTGTTTTTTACCCCAAATGATTGGTTTTGGCATAGACCTCTGTCAACTAAGCATGGTGTTTATCACTTCAGCCAGCCACACCAAGGTCAGTGAAAGAGACCGATTTATATTTGACAGGGAAGCACTTCCACCAGATGCATTAATAGTGTGAGAGTAAGAATTATGGACACATGAAGTGGCTGGGGAGTGCTGTGTGCCAAAGGGAAACTCAGATTCAGATCTAGATTGGGGTAGAATTTTCAAAGGCTCCACAATGACCTAGAGTTCATGTCACCCAGTGGTTGGGAGACCAACTCCTATTTTAGAAATGATGTAAGGACTTTACTGCCTTTCAGCAAGACTTAGGTTCCTTTTCCCAGAAAAAACAGCCTTTAATTCACAATTAGTTCACAAAAACAGTCTTTGCCTCTTCATAATTATATTGCATAATGACTTCACTACTTTTTAATAACATCAGATTTCTTGTCTGTGTCCATTATCACTAGCTTAGAAGCCATTCTGTTGCTTTGGGAATTTCATATTCCAAGTCACTTACAGAACTATAATTAAGAACTTCCGCAGAAGACCAGGTGATTATATATATGTTAAGATATTATATTCTGCTGACTTAGTGTCAAGTCTTAGATTAATTTGAAATTTTATCATGCTGGTTTCATTATAAATACTTCCATGGAAAGAACGTGTTATTGAAAACTGAATAATTAATAATCTCTGTGTTAACCAAATGTTTTCTGAGTGGTTTGTTGAAAAATGTCAGGACTTCAGTTGAAAATCCTGGCTCCAAGTCAATGGTAGAATCTCTATTGGCTTTAACAAGATCTTTCATTTTCTTATCTCAAAAATTACTTGTCAAAGCTCCTTAAAGTTTCTGGATACAAATTTATATTTGTACAGTAGGGGTCTATGTGCCTTTTTGATCTCCAAAACAATTGTTTGCAGAATAAGGAGAAAGGAGGTAAATGTACAGTGACTTTTCAGTCCTGATCCTTTGGCCTAGATTAAAGTGCGCTCGAGAGAAACCTGCTGTCATTTAGTGGCTTCTGAAAGTCCTGCCCTCCAGATCATGTGTGAATGAGATAGAAGGAGGAGAAGGATGAATACAGAATCATCTACTGTAGATTCACAAGGATCCATTAAAATTCTCACACTCATGATTTTAATGCTTATGGCAAACATACTTCCCAGTGGAGGCCTCTCTTATTAACCAATTGTTCTGTCCTCATGCTACTTAAAATAAAGTTTCAGGCTCCAAATCTTGATGAAAGCAAAGCTTAATCCTCATGGTGTGTGTCACAGCATTTGGACCTCAGTGGAATTTATGGTGTAAAGATCTGACCCTGTAAATTAGGACCTAAATACTGCTGTTAGTTTCCATTACCATTGATCGTAATATTGCAAAACTCCCATGGGTTCAAATGATGGTCATAATATGCACAAGTTTGAAAGATGTTAAGCTTTAGACAGAAACTGTAGGCTTGCTACAGAATTTGCACATGCCCAAATCCCTTTAAAAGGGTATAAATGTGGTCGATATGAATTAGGAACACAGCTGACAAACTTCTGTGGTCAATGAGCTCTCCATTAGATGATTAAGGCTCTGGAACATTGAATTACTGAGATGTTAACTAAGGCTAATAATTTTTTTTTTCCTCATCAAAACAACTTGCAGTAAGAAATTCCTTTGTTACTGAAATGCAACTTTTTGCAAAAGGAATCTGCTTCCTTCACGTATCATGTTAATAATTACAAGTGTTCAATTCTTGGCTAGCCCAAGTTTGGTCTTAAACCAAAGTCCTGTCTGGCAAATTTATAGTAACTTCTTTATGTGGTATGATTTTTGGGTAACTAGTTCTCTTCTTAAAATAGCCAGTTGCTCCCAGGAAACAAAGCAAACTGAAACTTGACAAGTAAAACAAAAACTCTGCTAGCAAAGGGAATGCAATTTCATTTTATAAAAGTCATAATTTTCAGAATTCTGTAAATTATTTCGAATTTTATTCCCTGTCTTTATTCCTTGCTTTTCCTGTATCTGGTAGTAACAGTCTAGTATCCAAACCTTCTTCTCCCATCCACCTCCAGATCTCACTGCAAAATGTCAAATGGGAGGAGGCAAACTAAGATATGGGCAATTTGAAACATGGAAACATTTTAGATGTTTCCTGGTATTCTTGTTAATAATTTTATTTCTATTTTTTTGATAGATGATGCTAATGAAGAAGGGACTGAGCTGAGTGAAGAGACAGGTGAGTAAACAATATTTTATGCTAAAATATATCATTTCTCCAAAGCATCAACTGAACTGAAAGAATTCTTGAAACTAATTGGCTTGGTTGTGATAAGCAGTGCTGGTTGTTTATTGCCAATGTTGCCACAGTTATCTCTGTTTTTTGACATCACATAGGGTAAACCATCCCTGATAATAAACGGTACATGGTAAGAATGACTGAGACTACCTTTTTAATGCCATCAACTGTTATGAGCCTCTGGGTGATACTTGGTTGCTTTTTATTAATAACTATTTTGAACATGAATGGGAAATAATTAAAATTCTGCAGTGTCTTTGCCTGTAAAAAACATGTGAATACAGCAATTCTTGAGTCATTTGCAATTCTGATTAGTGGCCATGATTTATTTGCAATGAAAATGGTAGCAAAACTCTTAAATACACTGAACTTGATTGGACAATATTTCAGGACTTTTTTCCTGGTCCTCCTAGTTTGCTGTTTAAAACAAGTGTCAATGTTTAGGGTTTGTGGATGTGGATAGACTTGAAATGGAAATGATGGATATGTATAAAGGAAAGAAAGGCCTAAGGAACAAGAAAAGGAGAGGACAGAGGATTAGGTATCTCCCATGAGGACAAAAGCTTCCAATCAGAAGACTTCTGCTAGTTTTCTGTAGAGATCTTTATCTACATAATCTTCTTGATCAGGGTTTTTGTAACAGGCTTCCACCACAGCACCCTGTGTTACTTTCCCTGCTGACCTTCACCTAGAGGTTCTCAGTGGACATCTCCTGTTCCGTAAGAGACCTCCTTTTCTGTGCAACGTAGCTCCCCCTACTCTTCTTCTCTGCCTCTCCTTCATAACCAGCTAGTATCCATCCATGACAGTGCACCAGGCATGTGCATTGTCCCCCAGGTCTCTGTGAACCTGATCCCATCATAGCCCAGTGACTGTGCAGAAACTTCCAGTTCTTCTCTTTACGAAAAGTTACAGGATCAGAAAGGAGAGCCACACTGAGGAAGGCAGATAAATACCAGCCAGAAAACAGAGGTAAAAGCTTTTGAAGCGGTATCTTGGCTGCATAAATTGGCAAGATTGTCCTAAAGACAAATGGATTGTGATGATTTATGCAACCAGTTAATTAGCTTAGAAATTAGAAATACTTGAAGAATGGTGTATATGCATAGATGTGAAAACATGGATATACACAGATAGATATGTGTTACACTGATGGATTAGCACATTCTTTTATGGCTGTTCTGGCCTGTTGATTTTATTACATATAATTATAATTACTTTTTGGTGTCAAGATTACTGGATAGGAACTTTTACAAATTTTAATACAATTAGTATGATTGATATAGTTGTACGTACATACATAAAAGTAGAAAAATAAAGACCGTCATTATACAACAAACATTTGCTGAAGATTATCCTACTGTTGAATTTGCAGTATTAATCTAAAATATCCAATTTCATTTTTTACAGTTATCATAGCATGTATACTTTTATAAGCCCAATTATTTTGCATTTTTTATCTTGTTGCTTTTATGGACATTATGCAAATTACATTGGGTTGTTTGGGTTTTTTAAGCATTTTAAATTAGAATTAAAAGGAACTACATTTCCACTTAATAGCTGGTCTCTTCTTTCTTGCCTTGTATTCTTCACAGTTTCATTAATTCAGGTGAAGCTACATAGCTGCTCTGGAAGTTATCACTGAATTAAGTAATTTAAGGAAGGTATTTCCCTACCTGTCTGTTTCTTTGTGCGTACGAGATAGATGAGATCATAGCTTCCCTCACAGGTTTGCCTGTAGGGTGCTATGAGCTTCAACAGCATGTACTTGGTTATTTCTTTATCACTTGGAGATATTTTGGGAGTCAGTGATTGGTTGTCAGCAATCAATACCTACATGGCTAAAGAGAAGTATCTTGTATATCTGCTCCAGTAGTGGGGCAGATATACAAAAGTTATGCCCTTTTGACCTATTTGTGTATGGCCTTTTTAATGATTGTAGGATGCATTTGCAGGAACTATAAATACATACATAAATTCTATATTGAGGGGAGTTTTCATTTTTATACTCAGATTTTTATCAGTTTGAAGGATATATGCTTTTTACTGTTCTAAGGGAAAAATAGAGCAGGAACTTCTAGTCACCACTTCAAGATATTAATTGAATAATCATTCTTCATTCCGCTTGACTTCATGGGTCGTGACTCCAGCAGATGGAGTCAGCAGTTGGCACCAATATTGATGACCCTGTTTTTTTGAGCTGTCCATATCCGATCTGCTTTGGGGTTATTTCTCCAATTCCTATGCTTTGGGGGGGGGGGGGGGGGGGGGTGAGGGGGAAGAGAAAAAAAAAAGTTGGATTCCTTGAGAGCACATGTTGCAGACTACATACATGTGTAGGACCTTTGGCAGAGATTCAAATATTCTGAATTTCACCTAAATTCCTGTGCCTCCAACTTCCTCTTGCTAGGTGTTTCTGAGGGCCAATATCAAACAAAGAGAAAACACAGAGAAGTACAGGGACACAAATGAGATGTGGACTCATTGTATCTGTACCAGTTTTTTGTTTGAAGAATGAGGTGGAGGTTACAGAATCGGTCCTAATTTAAACCTGGTGGCGAGAGTTAGAGGGAAAAAAACCAACCTGATCCTGGTCTGGTGTCAGCTGAAGTCAGTGGGAATATGTCCATTGACTTCAGTGCACACCAGATTAGGCCTTGGGAACAGCTAGAGAATTAGCCGGGAGTAAGGAATAACAGATGACCAAATGTATGTATTATTGAGTGATGGATACATCAGGAAAGTAATCTGTCTTGTGTTTCTACCACCCTGAAGTGCAAATATCTCATTACACTCAGAAAGGCCTTTCTTTCTTTCTATGATTTCTCTTCAAAATAAATAAGGGAATATCTAATTACATCTGCCAGATAATATCCATTAATATCTACATTAATACTATAAAATCAACAAGCATGAATGATCATTTTAGCGAATTAATCACATAACGTCACTGTGTATATTGAATGTACTAGAATAAGAAAAACATCTGAAAATAAAAATAACCTAGTCATATTAAATATACACACTCAAGACCAGTCTTTTAATGGTGTTAACTCACAGGATTTTAACCCCTCGGTTTGTTATTTTGGATGCTTTATCTTGTAGCAGCTGCTGACTTAATGGCACCATTTAATTCAAAGTGCTTTGATGTTATCATATGTCATTCAGTTTGCTGTTGGAATGGCTTGAGTCAAAAGGGCAGATACAGTAATAGCAGGTACGGACCTGTGCAGTTCTACATCTCAGCTTTCCTTTATGAATGATTTCCTACATAAGCAAAGACAAGGACCAGATGACCTAATAGTCTTGTCTACCTTTATTTTAACTTCAGTGATTTAACACTGCAGAGTCATGATGCTTAATGTTTTAAGCTCCATTAAGGGAAGATTATTCTAAACTTTAACTTCTGAAGGACTTTGCTTCTATATCCATAGACTCACATATCCATGCACAGAAGCGTGCAAAATAAGCCCTAATACTGCCATAACTGTGTGCGCAATTGCAATGATTGCATGTGGAAATTACAGAAGCGTGTGCTATTATGAGAAGCATGGTCCAGATTCGTACACAATAGTACTGCGTTATTAGGCACTGACATAAGTTAATTCTCGTACTGTTAACACCCCCACCCCCCCACCCCCCCCCCCGAAAAGAGTTTCAGTTCTGAAGCTGTATTCTGCCTCAACCTGTTCAGCTTCACTCTCCATCAGGTACCAAAACCTTTTGACCTCACATGTATGAAACTTGCCATGCTACTGTCTCTTATTTCCCATCTAACAGTGGTTTGTAATAAATGCCCTGCTGGTTATCCTGTTTCTGTCCTGAGCATCCTAATTAACCACCTGTTCATTACTTCAGAAGCTACAGCCATCTCAGAATGGCAGGATGAAGGATCTCGTTCACAGTAACAAGGGAAGCCCTATTATAATCAATGCTGTATAAATACAGAATTTCTTTGTATGTTCCACTGTGTGCGCACTCTGATACTTTTTTGGGCAGATACTTTCTCTTTTTTTCTGAGGTAGAAATAGCAATTACTTGTAACCAGGGAGATTTGGAAGTTGCGAGGGATTTGGAGAGTAGCTTACTTGGAGACAGACTGTGAGATTTAAGTGGCTCGTTGACCCTCTGAATTAGCCTATAAAGAAGAATTCTTTCTCCTGGTGTTAGACCTCAGAAACGTTTTTGCACAAATGATCAAGATTAGAAAAGCTTACGATCAGTTCAGACACCAGTCTAGGTGTGCTGTTTTTAAACTGAAATTTGCAGGCAAAACTTCTGTAATATTTTGCTAACTGTTCTGAAAGACATACGTACTGTTGGAGAGCAGAAAGGGTTAAGAGTTGTATTTTGACCATAATAAAAAGACATTATTTTGAAGCCTCTACAAATCCCTCTCTGTCTCTGGAATGAGAGAAATCTGCTAAAAAGCAGTGAAATTGTGAATGGCATCTTGTTCTCCTGGGACAGTGCCTCTACATCCTTTTGTGAGCATTTTAAGGTTCTCTATGGAGTGCAAAAAGATCATTTACTTTGAGACAGTAACAGTCCTGACTTCTCGGAATGTAAGCCTCCTCCCTCTCCATCTTTGTGCTGTCAATTAAGATGTTGGTTATATTATCTAATGTATTCAGATACTCCTGAAAGACCTGGCTGGACATTTGCACTTAAACTTGATTGTCATTTGACTTGTGGGACTGGAGGAAGCCTCACAGATTGGTTAGATGATAAAATTCATCACTAGAAGGCTGAATGTTGATTGAAACACTCCTATTGATTCAGTCCCCTGACGTGAATCATTGTCAGCCAAAAAAGGGAACGTAGCAGGTAGTTCGGAGTGGCATTAGAACCAAAGCAGCCATACATCGATATGGTCCACTAAAAATATTCAAGTTATTTTTTAAAAGAATGGGAGAATGTTGGCAGGAATCAATCCTTAAGAGCCTGGTTATTTTCAGGATCTCTCTTTTGTATTGAAGTTCTTGTTGAACTCTATCACCATTGCTCCTGAGTGACCCCTTTAAAAGGATGATAAAGTGTGTCTTTATTTGGCAGGTTTTGCCTTTATTTTTCCCCCACAGTATTTCTTGTGGTTACTCCTACATTGTCACCACTCCAGAAATAAATTAATCTTAGCACTTGAAAACTAATTTGTTTTCCTCAAAATATTGTATTTTAATTTCAAATGCAGATGAGCAAATGTGATGACGTGATATGTGACGTGTCCTATGTTAACTACTGTTGGGAAAGGTCTACCTCCTGATACCAAGCCAAACCTGAAAGTATGTTCTGCTTTGCAGTAACTAGCTTTATTTGCTGGTATCTAAGGGCCCTTCATGGTCTGAACTGTGTGGAATTCTATAATGAAGCAGAAATTCCATTCTAGAAGAAATTTTTAAGAACAATATTCAGTTTGGCTTTTTGGGGTAATGCTCATTACTTAAAATTAAGAAGGTGAGATGGAATTTAATTACTCGCAGATCTCCATTATGGAATTTTTTTTGACATTTTAAGCTGTTGCTTCATATAAATCCCTGCCAGCTTCCCAATCCATGGCTCTTTTATTTTTTGGAGAGTAAGTACAGTAGAATAACCAGTTTCCCAGGAGGGCAGGCAGAGAACATTTCTGAGTTTCCTGGGCTCCATGCAAAGCCAATGATTGACTCCTTTTTTTTTTCTCTTGAACGGACACAGTATTCCCCTTGACCATGCAAGTTCCCTTTCCACATCCTCGCTTACTTCTTTCACACCTTCCTGTTTGGAAACTTTCAGCATTTGGTTGCTAGATATCTTCTACCCTTCCACAACCACATATAAAAGGCTAGTATCTACAGCTCTTAGCAGAGCCAAGTTCTTTATGAGAACTGGGCATCTGATCACCGAGAGCTGTTTAAAAATCCACTGACATACAGAATAGATGATTGTGTGGGGTGTGTATGGCAGAAGAGATGGGAGTTTTCAGAACACTTAAGCAATTTATAATACACATGTAGATAGTTTTTTTCCCAGCTGCTAATTAGCTAATCTGTTTGAGGTAATACTATGATTCTTATTTTCTCACAGCACGGCAATAGGGGTAAATCAAGCAAGGTCATATGTCTTCCTAAATGTCCTGGTTACAAGTGGCCAAGGTTTCTTTCCAGCATGCACAAAAGTATGTTTTCTTTAGGCTTCTCCTTCACCCAAGCCCTCAGTTGGCCACAGGTAGTCAGGAGGTTTGACAAAGTCAAATAACAAAGTCATTTTCCCGTTGTGGTTGAATAGGTTCAATAGGTGCAATGAATTGAGTTTTAATTGTCTGCCACTCTCTGCTTTTGTGGTTAAGCAACAGTGTTTGAAGAATATTTTAATTAGTGAACCTGCTTGCGTTAAATGTCTTAATTTACAAATACCTTTTATGATTAGTTCCCAGCTTGGGCCTCCCTTTTGTGCTAACAGGCTTTCTGTGCTACCAGTTTTGTGCTATCATACCAAACAGTAATATCCTTTAGGTTAAGGTGACAGGATATTTTTAAAATGTTGTAGCAAAAGTGCATAATTTTTAAAGTTTAACTAACAGATATTAAACACTCTGAACTTCAGTTCCTACAAATAGGGGAGATCTTAAACTTAACGGGCCTCAGTTACTGTTTTTACTTTGGAGGTTTTCCTTTTCCTCCATCATCCTGTTGCTCTCTAGCTAAAAGGTTGGAATGGATTTTTTCAACGAGAACATTTCTATCTCCTAAGGCTTTCATTTTCTTAACTTTACTTTGCTATCAGGCTTGCTTCCCTACCTTTCATTTCATTACTAATTTCAGTCAATATTCATTTGTTACTGTGTTATAACATTGAATGGAGAATTGAGCTGAGAGGGAAAAATCGTTTCATTCAGATTATTTCTCCACAGTTCCATAATGCAGTATAATATATATTATGTTAAAACCTACAATTTAAAGCATTATTAAATTTTTTATTTCTGAAGATATTAAAAGCTTCTGAAGAAGTACATTGTTTTAGTATGAGCTGTCTTCACTGCTGTCATATGAAAGTTAGGGAAAGTCCAGTCCAAGCTGAAAGATACCTATAATAACTTTTATAACAGATGATGCAGTAATTAATGTAAATAATAGAAAGTTAGACATCAGGTACTGAATGGTGTGCTGAGATAAAATGTACTCACAGTTGGGGTATCATGCATAGTAATATTTGATACAATAAAATAACTTCAAAATAATACATCTTTTTTTTTTTAATGTTTAAAGAAGGATTGGAACATAAAGGCCAGCCTCCATGTCCCACAAAGAGCAAAGCAGAGCAGCCTGAGGCCCTGCAAGATGATGCTGAAGGTAGGTGGTCTGATAGCTTTTCAGAGCTATTAATCAGTTTTGCATTTTGGGGCGAAAGTTTTACTCTGAATTCTTGGGAAAGAACTTGGAAAACTCTCATTTAAGAATGTTGTTTACACACACTTGGAAAGTTCCTTTTGGCCTGGATCATAAGATTGTAGTTCTTCTGAAGTGTATTTCATCTCAAGGTAGATTCAGAATTACAAATGCTATTTTTATGTGGTGGGTTACTGATTATTGCTGATACATAATGAGAAATTGTTGGCTGTTTTATTTCTAACCTGTTCTGACTTCATGTAATTAATAACACAAAATGTAAGGCATGTTGTGCAGGGGCTTGGGTCATAGTCTGGTTAGTTAAGTTGTCCAGGTGAGTCAGCTACCTGCTGCAAAACATGGAGCAATATAATTCTTGCTTTCATTTTCTACAAGAAATTTTTGCTGTATCTCTTTCCACTCCAATTATGGTGTTTATGGCTCTAGACATTATGCAGTGTATTACATCTATCCATGGTCAGAAGTCACAGGTGCTTAACTTTATGCCTATAGTGTTGTTCCTGTAAGAGTGCTTTCCTGCACTTGAGTCTTCACAGCACACCTTGTCCATGTGTACAGAGGTAAATGGGGTCTATGTTGTTCTAAAATTGGATCGAAGTATCTTTTCTTAATCTGTATCTCATTGGGAGAGTTGTTAAAAAATGTTAACATCAAAGACTTACTTTCAGAGAGCAGAGTTTCGCGTTGCTCTCCTGTGTGTGGAAGAACAAAATGCCCCGATGCTGGAGAATTCCCCTTACATGAAATAGTTAAAAGGATGAACCTCAATCTTTAATCCATGACAGTTCCTTATCATGGATTCTCTTTGACCTAATGTTCCTCAAATGACACATCTTATTCTGCACCTCAACCAGTGGCTCCACGATCTTCACCATTTTGACCTAGTACTGTGCATTCAGCTCCTAAAATATTCTGACTGGGGTATAGTGCGAGTCATAAAGGGCAGAAAAATGTTAACATCTATCACTTTAAGTAACTGCTAGTAACATCCTGTTACTAACATTGTGACTGGTTGTTAATGGCAAGTACTTAAAGCAATAGCTGTCATCGCCTGGAAGGTGTGGGGGGACCCAAGAAATCTCATCCTGACTGGTCATCTTTCCTTTCATGCTGCACTAAACCCAGCTGAAATTAAAATACCAAGTTTATGTTTGGATTAGAGCATTTGGTGATGACAAACCATATGTCCATTTGTATGCAGGTTAAATGACATGTGGGATTGTGGTGTAATTTTCCATATTCCTAAGTAGGCGAAACAATAATAGTTTTCTTGATATATTTTTATATAGAGTGTGGCTAAAATCTTTCATTGTATGAGTGTCTTTTTAAAAAAAATAAGGGGGGGGGGGGGGAAGTGTTGCAAAACTGTAAGGCTTTCCTTCCATTGGAAAAATAACTGATGTTGTTCCACTACTTCTTTGGCTTACTAGATACAGTTTCCCAGTTTACTATGCCTGTCAATGTTTTGTGGTGACCTACAGTTCACTTTGTGGAGCACAAACAAATGCATTGGAAGGGTGAAGTAAATAGTATGGCAATAGAATGATTGCATTACCCTCGAGCTGTAAAATGCCTGAACTCCTTGGATTTGATGCTGTACAGTAGCTTTTGCTGATGCAGAATTGAAGCCTGTAACACATAATCACTGCTGCAGAATTTAATCTAGGCAGTGATGGAGTTGTCTTCTCCGTAGGCAGGAATCAGGCCTATAATGTTAAGGATTGAAAGTCTAAATTTAGACTTGAGGGTTGTTGTGATGGGGTGGGTGGGGGGAGGTTATTGAAGTGTTTGCTGAGGGGGCCTGGGGAAGAAACCTGGATCAGATTTCTGTGGCGTTACCTGTGCCTCTGTTTTGAAGAGGAGTCAAGCAGTTAGGCTCCAGACACTGAAGTCCTATAAAGTTGCCGAGTGGCTAGAGTCTAATGTAACACACCTGTGAGCCATTTCCATTTAAGTAAATGGGATTTGCACACATTTGTCTGAGAATAGGATTTAGTTTCTACTGTTCTAATTATTAGCTGTTGGTTTTGACTAATTAAAAGAACTTTTAATGGGGAGCCTTGAAGATTATGAAAGCTGTGAATATGTGACATGAACCAGAACTACATTTCTGAGTAATTTTATTTAGGTAGGAGTTTGTCTTCACTTCCAAAAAGCTGCCTTTTTTTTTTTTTTTTTTTCTTTCTTTTTCTTTTTTTAAAGAACTTCTGAGTAGCTAATGCATATAAACAGTCTCAAATAAAACACAGTAAAGCCAAACTCTGCCTGAGGTCAACTTTGTTGAATTTTCCTCATGGTAAAACTGAAGTGCTTTGTGTTTAGCATATTTTAACTTTGACATAGTTCACATGCTTTAGGTAGCTCAGGTTTTAAAAAAAAAAAAAAAAAAAAAAGGCAAACAAAAAAAACCCTGCAACCCATAGCTTTTAGCAATAAAAGCAAGTCCAAAGATACTTACATTTAACATAAGATATTCTTTTACCCTTGGTAACATGACCAGATATAAAATATTTAACAAATATACACTGAGGCACAGGAAGAACCAGATATTTTTCCCTCTGCTTGTCAGTGTCCTTTTAGACTGAAGATGGGAATACAACTTGCTATTTTAACAGCCTCATGCATGCCCTTATGGCAGTCTGTAAAAACTGTTCCACTGAGTTCAGTAATATTTCTGCTGTAATATTTTTCTCCAGCACACTAAGCTGGTTCATTGGCTAGAGGTAATGGAGCAATATCTTTTCAGTGCATGTAAAAACCTCCACAGAAGATCAGGGAACGTAGGCTCCTTCATTATTACCCTCTCTGCAATCAAGGAAAGTCAAATAAGTGGCTGTATGTAAGGAGCTTGTTTTGCAGTAAGCTAAAATAAACACTTGACATGCTAATGAAAGCAATTTTATACTGAACCTCTAAAGTATTAATGGTGTCTGTTATTATGCTATTAGATATATTGTTCTCTGCCTTCAGACCACTGATAGAGAAAAGCAAGTGTGAACTGCATAGCAGATTCTCCTGTCAATGGTTGTATTCAGTAGTTTTTCGTTGTAGCGCAGGTTATTGTCTGGGGAAATGGATAGACTGGATACATGGAGAAACACTCTTTACTCCCAGGCTCCCTGCAGTATTTCGGGTTTGACATGTGCAAACATGCAGTATAATTTTCTTTTTTTGTTTTTCTACCCACGCCCCGACCCCCCCAGGTCCTGGGAGAGTAAAATCAGCCAGTGATAATTTTGCCTTTCCCCTCCTGACTAGGTGTACTCAGTGATTGATTGATTGTAAAGTCTCAGGTGAGAAAAATATGTTTGGCACTAAACAAAACTTAGCACGTCTTACTTCAATAGCTTCCTAACACAATCCTAAAGTAATTACATAGACAAAATGGCAGTACTTGTCACAGCATAGCAGCAATGAGTTAGCACAAATGCCACAGGTCACCTGTTCTCATCCTACTGATTGTCACCAAGCAAAAGCAAACAATTTTTACAGAAGTCTAACAAAACAAGAATTTAAAATGTTCCCTATTTCTCTTAGCTACCTGCCCAAATGTCCTCCTGTATGTACTGAATAGCAAAGTGTGTGCAACAGATTTTCTTTACACTGGGGAAAGGAAAACTGTTTGGCCTTTGCTTCCTTATAGGATTTCTCAGATATAATATGGAGCCTGCCCAAGAGCTGCCCCATCCGTTCTCACCATGGTCTGCAGGTGATCAATATTGTATCAAAGACAACTAATACATCTAATAACAGCAGCACAAATGCCTGATCTTTCTCCTCCTCCAGGAGAAAGATAATCAATCCATGCAGCAAAAGCCATTTCTGTGCCTCCTGAGGTCAGGATCTTCCTTGCCCTCCCTCAAGGGACAGAACTGGAGCTCTGCAAGTTGTCTTGCTCCAGCTTTTCTCATAAGCTTCTCCCAAAATGAATGACCAGATTCTTCCTGATAGATTGATAGGTGGTTGGTCTCATGCGATCACCTTAGCTGAGGTTCACTGTATGTGCAAGGAGCTGGTCTGTTGGAATTGCTCGTCTGGGATGAACTTTGTCTGCTTCCTGTTCACTTGGTGGAGAAGAGAACAGTTTGATGGATAAGCCAGGCCAGGAAGGTCAAAATGAACACAAATCAGCTTTAAGATAGTGGGTAGAGCTGGTTCCTTTGCCTGAGGGGGTCATCACAATATCGACCCCTTGGCTTTCAAGGGCAACGTCAAATGTCTGAAATGTTGCTTGGCAGTGTCAGGAGTCCGAGGCTCACCAGCAGGCTCCTGCCTCACTCGGTGGATGCTCTGTCCATGAGAGATGTCAGTCTAGTGATTGGAGTAGACAGTAGAAATGAGGCAAAATGAAGTCACAACTTATCTTGACAACTCCTTGGTTCAACATGTTACGGCAATTAGGTAGGATGCTCACCAAGAGGGAGACACCCTGGCTCCTCATCCCTTCTCCCAAAAAGTTTTTGTCCAATGACAAAAAGTGCATAGTCTTGGGAATAGAAAATAAAACTCATTTTATGGCTTAGTCTTTTAATTGTGAGATTAACGTAAGGCATCCCCTTCCTGGGTCTCCTTTATATACCACAAATTCTGCAGCTTTTCTGCTCTCCCTAGCTTCACAGAGAGGAATATAGTGTATGCAGCCACAGAAGTCAACAGTGCTTGGTTTGTGCTGCTTTCCTCTGAGGTGGTCTTAATCTTCCCTGGGGCTGGGGATCTTTTCTAAGGGCTTGCTAATACTATGCAGGCTTGATTGTCTCTCTCTTTAAGGTATGGATTAATATTAACTAGATTTGATTTATGATTATTTTTTAAATGTTCCTCGGTTTATAGCAAGCAATTCTTTTATCATTTGAGAAATTGTATCTACATTTCTTCTTTGCATCCTACAGGGCAGTAATATTCTTCAGTAAGTTTCTGCTTCATTCATAATCTACTAAAAATGAACATCTAGACACATAATTATACTTCAAAAACACACACCCTCTTATTCAGCCTTAAGAGTGCTGCTTCTTATTAAGATAGTTTAGAGGTTGCTGTATTCTTTTTGCCACCAAACCAAATCCTTAAATAAAATTTTAAATTAAGATAAAATACTACAGAAGAAATTCCCTGGGAAGCATGTATATCAAACATGTCTGTGAAATGTTTCACCTTAATGCAGCTTGGTTATATTTAAAGTGATGCTATTAACCCCTATCCACTTTGGTTGATAGCTTCTCTTTTCACTTCTGTTTTGAAGTCCACCATCTGTCTTGACTGATTACAGCTCTCAGAATACTGGGTGATCACCTTCCACTTAGCCAGGGGAAAAATAGGACGTTATCTGTATTTTTATTTGTATTTGCTGTCTGAGCAAACCCTTCTTAGAAGATGCTTTTCATTGCTGAAGTGGCTTCTACTGTTTCATTCAATTTCTGTGCGGTGGCTACACAAGACAAGTTGGAAAATGCAGCTCATTTTGGCCTCCACAGGTGATGTGCAGTCCTGTTATGTTGACTATTTACCCATTTGGGTTTCTTTTAGCAGCCAAATTATGTGTGTGTAAACCGTACCAGGCAAACAGTTGCAATTCCTGTTTTCACACTAGATGCTTCAGAGTATATTTTCTTTCTCCTGAGATGAGGTAAGGTGCAAAATACTAAGTTACTAAAGTGACTAATGCAGTGTTGTCAGAGGAGGATTATACGCAGTGCAAAACAGCGTACCTGCAGGGGACTCATCTGTCAAGGAATTCATTTCTCACTTCTAACCATGATGTGAATAACAGTAAACCATCCTGATTGTTCAGGTCCAGTGCACAGGGCTAGTCCCTTAATTCTGAAATATTGATGCAAAATAGTGCATGTTTTGGTTCACGTTTTATGCTGGTTTTAGCAAGTGTGATCTCCTGTGTGGCTTCCCGATCCATTTCTTCACTTTGTTACATTGCCACACCACATGATTTTGTGACCTCTATGCAAAAAATTGAAATAGGTCTCCTGTTTTATTTTGACTGTGGCTTGGAAAAGAAGCTGTGCAATCCTTAATGGTGTGTAGTTACACAGTCTCTTAGGCACACCAGGAAAGTATGAACGAATAGTAAATTGACATGGTAACGATAAAACTTGTGATCGTATTGTGCACCTTCACATATGGGGTCCATTTCTTTCTCTGTCTCTTAGGTAGGACTGCCTGTAGGACTAGGAGTCAGGGCTCCTCTGTTCTGCTCTGAGTTCTGCCTCAGCCTGGTCTTCATGCATCAACTCACATGAGTGATTTCTGTCCACTTTTGTATACTATGATAACAGTGGTAATACTTGTGCAGCACAGTGTGTGCATTTTTTGCATCAAAATACCAGTTGTATCTTTGTCCTCTGTACAGGCTGCGTATGATGTCTAGGGTATGGTGTCCATATTCTGCTTATGCTGAACAGCTCAAGCTTCCAGGAGATGTCTGCTTTCATTTGTTTTGAACAGAGTTGCAGATTGTGAGAAACAGTGATGATCAGCATCTTTGGCAATGAAATTTTAAATATCTCTTGCCAGGCACCTGTACTGCAAAATCTGAGTCACGCTGTATGTCAGACAGAAGATTTATACCCAGTGAAAAACCAGCCTAGCACCACGTTCCCAGCAATGTTATGTATGAAGTGGGTTGGGACAAATCTGAGTGCTCATGTCTTCCAAGCACCTAATTTGATGCTGTAACTGTTGTCCCCTGGTTCTTCCCTAGCCAGGAAAAGGTATAATGAAACCGATTTACTTGCCTTGAGATCCATGGAGGAGTGAGGCAAGGCCAACATGCCTAGTGACTTCAGTGGGCTTTAGATTAGGCTCCTATATTTCTCAGGATGTTAAATAGGTGAAATACAATAATGTTATTTTTAACCTCTGAGATAATCCCCATGAGCTACAGTTTTCTCATTCTTTTCCCACACTCCTCGACAATTCTTGACAAAATGCTGCATGAAAATGAAAACCTGTTATTTATTATGCTGACTACTTCACTAGGCTGGGTGCATTGACATCAGCGCATTCAGGTCTGCATCTGCAGTGAGGGAAATTGTTGAAGCAGCACAGAGGGAAGAAGTCTCACAACTCCATTCAGCAATTACTGCAGATATCTCTTTACTAACCCTTCTTAAAATTTAGCCCAAAGGGGTTATATACAAGTAGTGATTAAAACTGACCTAAATCATAATTTAATTAAAAGAAATTAAAATGCAAACTGAAAATGTTCAGTAACCTCAGGCCACCACCCTAATGATTCATTTTAATGCATTTGTAGTTCTACAATAATGGCCTTTGTGTGTATGTGCTTCCTGTTTCATGTCTGGTATCATTTTGCCACTGGAATAGTCTGAAAATGGTTGCAGGCTGTGTGATCTTGAGTGTATATATGGATTTACATGTGCTTTCTTCTCACATTTTAGGAGTTTCACTGAAGTCAGCTTATCTACTCATGTTTGCAGAATGTAACAGCTGTAAGATCAAGGCCTATATTTTTAATTTTCTCATTAATTAGTTTCCCTCTTATCCTAGAAGGACCTTCATATCATTAGTATGATTACTGTGGCAATATTTTTGTGCTGTAGAAAAGATGAGTCAAAACTGGCATCCTTTATCTGCCAGATCTTTGTTCGTATTTGCATTTGTCATAGAAGTATGGCCCAGCTTGAAGGCCAGACCGCAGGAGAGATGCATGGTCACTGGCCACCTGGAGAACCAGAGGATGCACCCAGACTTGCATGGCAAGAGCCATGCAGGGATGTAACAGGGTCAAACCTGGTGGTTGGGGAAGTGGTACATCCACAGATATGTGGGAGTGGCAAACAAGATGTGAGCCTGAGGCATTGACCCTCCTCTTTTATTTCTACTTCAGGAAGGAAGAGGTTGTTTGAAGGTACCTTACTCTGACAACATCCGTAGTTGACACACTATGGATGATATAAGTACAGCTTTCTCAGTAGTGAAAACAATTTTATTATTAATAATGTCTATGTTGGAGGGTAGAAGTTGGAGAGGGTAGACTGGTTTGTAGTGTTCAAGTAGAATTTCTTCTTCTAACTAAAAATATTATCTGCAATTCTGTTTTCTTCTGGAAAATGTCTTTTTTGCACCAGTTTTTGAGAGATCTTTTTGCACCAGTTTTTGAGACACTGACTTTAGCCTCAGCTCTAAGTATGTTGCTGACTGCTTGTGAAGAAAGGTACTGCTGAAGAGGAGTAGGTGTATGAGCAAACCTGGCACTTATTCAGCTCTGAAATGGGAAGAGCCAAGAAGCCAGCAGGCTATTAATATTTTTGACTAGCTATGATTGTCGCAAGAACAGTGAAAGATCTGAAAAGCCATGTGCCTCCAGACTCTCGCAGAGAAAATGGGAAGAATACTAAAACCTGCTCTGGTGCTGCTGCTGCTGAGAGTTTGTCCTCTGGACTTTCATAGGGATCTTGTCCCAGCCCTCTCCCACCTGACTGCCGGCTTGTTATTTATTGTATCATCTGCTCCATTTGGGGGCTGCTAGTGCAGCTGGCATATCACTGTGCATGCTAAATACCTCTCCTTAACATAAAGTGGGCAGGCACTCACAGAGTATCCGGTTTTCTAGTTTAGTTAGAAGTGCCGCTTGCGCTGCCAGCTTGCTAAGTGTGCAGATTGATCACTGTTTTGCCTGTTTTCTACCAAATATAAATGAGGGTATATATCAACTGGAGGGGAATTTTCTTGCTGATCTCAAAGAAAAAGGCCAAGAGGACAGAGCAAGCCGCCTATCAGGCAGTAGTCAGCTTGGCAAAGGAAAGCAAAATATATGGCCAGAAGTAGGTATTTTAGTGTGTGATGTGCTTATTTTGTTTGTACGGTGCTACTGTAATTCTCAAACTCCTGGTTTTTTTCAACTGACTGCCATGCTGGGGAACAGGAACAGATGTTCCCATTTGTCTTTTGATGTGGTTCAAAATCATTTACATTTGGTGGCCTAAAATGACACGACATGCCGTTCACCACATTTTCTATCTCCTTTGGAGTGAGTGACAGATTGCTGTTATATTACTAGTATAATAGAAAAGCAGATATTGTGAGGACAGCTTTCACCTAAAGGAAATGCAATCGCCAGTTGCTGCAGTAGTGGAAAGAGAAGGATGGCAGATACTGTAGAAGCCGTCCAGTGGAAAAGACGTTTTTATTATTAATAATGTCAGGGGGAAGACTCAAGGGAAATGCACTGGGTCTGGCTTTTCTGCCTGAAGAAAAGGAGAGCCGGGGGTGAATAAAAATATGATGAAAAATTGGCTTGCTACTCTTGTAAAATATATTTCCAGCTCTTTGCCTTGAGCATGTGCTACTTAAAGCCTTTCCATTTGCTCTGCACCCAACTTCAATGGAGAGCAATAATTACAGAAAGACTCTTCATCAGTAGAAGACATTCAGTGAGAGGCTCATTAGAAGGGTTTTTAAAAAACTGAAAAAAATGTTTGTCAGATGCTTTGGGATTAGTCACTTCTCCACCCTATAGTTTGCTTTCTTATTGGTGTATTTGTACTCCACTTCCTCCCTTTCTCCTGAGATGAAGAGATTCTCCAGGCCAAGCAGAGCTTAACCCTTCCTTCTGCAAGTCATCTACTGGAGGATCACTTGTCTCTTCCTAATTTTTTAACATTTCCTTTTCCCTAATTCTATTGAAGTCATTTGGCAGGCACAACACATACTTTCACTATGCTGATTGAGATTAATTTTCATGTCACGATCCAGTCAGTCTGTTGGACTGGGTCAGAGTACAAGAGGTGAAGCTTCTGCTTAAAGTCTTTTACATTTTTCTTTCTAATGGAACAAAATGAAGTGTTAGATGGAAAACATGTTGAGAATCCAATATACAGTGCTGTAATTATTGTTCTATTACACCAGTTTTAAACAGTGAATCTCCAGTAAAATTATAGACCTAGGGTTGACAAAATGTACTGATGAATATGTGCTTTATCTGATAATCTGAAACCAGAAGATCATTTAAACTTTCTTTTGTAGTTCTAAGTTTGCTCTGAGTAAGTGACTTCAACAAGAGGTGTAGTCCCTTGGCAATAAACATGAACGAATCCTTGAAATACCTGGCTTTAGCCAAATAACTCATGGTTATAGTCATACTTGTTATAATGAATGTAGAAAAAGTATTGTCTAGAAATGTAATTTTATGTTGTGAATGCAGTGAGGTAAACGCTGAAATGATTTTCAGTGATATATTGGTAGTTACCATTTATGCCTGACCTGCTTTTTCTGAATGTAAAGTCCTGTGCAAAGCAAAACATGTTGCACTTGGCCATAATGAAATCCTTAATGCTCTGGCATCTCTTGTTTCGCAGTGATGCAATATTCTCTTTGGATCTGACCTAATGGTAAAGATTTTCCAAGTGTCACTGCACTGTTGCATTACAGGATTGTCTTGAACATACTGTTCCTTTCTGCAGCTCCTGAGCTAGGTGACTTTATCCCTTTGAAACACGTCCTGGTGATGCAAAGGATGTGTTTTTCCATATTTATTAATTACTTGCCGCAAAGCTTGTGAAGTCCCAAGTCCATGTTTTAAAAGAAAAGGGGGAGGGAGAGAGAAAAGTTTATCTTCTAGTACAGCTAACTTCCTATTTTGCGTGCAGTTCTCCTGTTGTGCATGGACAGGCAGAACACTGATTTTTGAAGAGAGCACTGTTTGATTTCAAGGGGGGGAGGGAAAAAACCCAGCTGGTTTTATCAAGCCATTTTGGTCATCTATGTAATGCAATTTTTTACAGGTTAGAGCTCACTAATGTGCTAAGAAATCACTATAGCTAGTCATCCATTAAGGCTAGTAAAAATCGGTACAAAGCAGGTAGGATGCCCGAGTCCCCGCTGACGGCCATCAACCGCTCCCTACCCACGTCTCCCCTCTCAGGTGGGGTGTCAAACTGCTGCTTCATCTCCTCTCATCCTGAGAGCAGCTCTGTGCAGGGTCAGCCTGGAAATACTTCTCCACTAGTCCCATCTGCTGGATGCCAGGATGTATTGCCTGCTGGAAAGAGGGAGAGCATCATACCTCAGCCTTTAAATATTAGCTGAATGCGGTGTGCCACCAGATGCACGTTTGCTTCTGAAACACACACGCTTTCTCTAGTTTTCTTCCGTCCACCTAACTGCTTTTGGGCTACTGCTGTTTTCTTCAACCATGCGTTAAGTAAAGGCAAGGTGGAGGCGCAAGGAACTTTAACTGTATTGCTTTAGAGAAGCTGTAATCAGAAAAACCCAGGAACCAGAAAAGATCACAGCAAAAATTATGTATATCATTATAAAGCCATTTACAGGCCTGGGAATGAATTTCCTTTCTCCCAGTGTATATGTTCAGCAGTTAGTTTTCCAAATGCCTCATTAAGGCTGGTACTCAGCTGTTCTTGCCGTCTATCTCGCCATGCTGGGAAAGAGGGAGTGTAGCCATTGCATCTGATCCAGCATGCTGCACTGCAGCCTCTATTATTATTATGAAGCTAAACCAGCCTTCTCCATCGTTGAAGATACAGACTTCCTGATGTATTTCTCATTGGGCCAAGCAAAGGTTAAGAGAGCTTGATCACATGTCCACAGATGTTCCCTAGGGTATTACTTTTCTGGGTAGTAATTTGCTGTTTGGTACCTGCCTTCCAAAAGGGAGCTGGAGGGAAGAAAATGGATAATGAATGCAAATGCAAAGTAGTGGAGAAAATTGGGAATGAATGTGAATGTAAAAAGGGGAACACTGCATTCAATCCTAGCAATCTTTGGTTTATTTTGCTCTCTTTGCAATCGTTTGTGGTGCGTTTTTATACTTTATGCTAAGTGGCATTGTGCCTTTTGCTTTAAAATAAAATTTGGGCAATTCTCCCTCTCCTATTCTTACCTTCCATAGACATTAAAGTAGGTTCTGCACATTGGAAACATGGCCACTTCAAGGATCTTGTGGAAATGTTACTGGAGGAAAATAATCCTAGAAAAAATCTTTATAAAATACATAGACTAAGATTGAGCAACAATTTTGTCTATTGCAGACAGTGTTTAGAGGAACATACCTTTATTTAGTATACAGATATTTCCAGTGTGCCTACTGAGATAAAATCTTTAATCTAACCCCCCTTCCTCAGTTTGAGATGTGAAAATGTGACTGTTTTAAATGTAACTGGTTATGTTTGCAGGTTTTTTCAGTTTACCTTTGTATTTCTTCCCTTTTATCACGGCACCTTGCTGTAAATTAGCGGTTTGTGCTGAATTGGTTACAATTAATATTGCTGCTGCTGTTACCAATAAAAAGATATATCATAAATAATTTTTATATGTTTTCCTCGATAGGTGGTAACCGCACAGAAGAAAAGCAAAACACTGAAGAAACCGAGGCCCGGAGTGGAGAAGCAGGTTTGTGCCGAGTTCCTTAAAGTACTTTCTTAGGTTTTATCCACCTTGGTGAACAATAACCTTAGTCAGTGCTTTTGAAGGAGAATGTTTGTACTTTTTCACCAGATTAGCTCAGGTCTTGAGCAATTCTCCCATTAGAGACCGAAACTCCATTCATTATGAATGAATGTATTGCAATGCAGGAATGCAGACTTCCCTCTTTAGCTTACCAGCTCTACATTCTCCCTTTAAGGTGGACTAAGTCTAGCTAATCCTCTAACTAGGAAGAAATAATTTTCCCTCTGTCTACAACAGAGTAGCCCTCTGGATAGAATAGAAATGGGGGAAAAGGAAATTTGGAGAAGGAGGAAGCAGGCTTCTTTTGATCAAAACTGTACTTCTGATGATTTTAAAGGGTATTTTCAAGTTTTAATAAATTGTCCACACAAGTCTCAGGGGTTCTGAAGATTTAAATCCATACAGAAAGATATTGCATATACTGCGAATGAATGTCAGAGTTCACGAGCAGTGGGTTTTGCAGATGGCATGCTTATAAATTATAGTGAGTTCAATATTTTAAAATATAATGTCACTCTATGTTCACAAGAGATTTTATTTTATTTTATTTTTTTTTTTCTGTTTATGGTTGTGTTTTTCATCCTACCCAACTCTGTTCAATGCAAAAGACAACTACAATTAATCAGTTATCAAAAGAGCTGAAGTGACAATCAAAATATCTGCAAACCCCCTTATTTCTTAAGGATTTTTTAGTGTAGTATTACATGTAACACAATGCTTTTCTTGTTTGGTTGGTTTTTTTCTCATTGTAGTGCAGCATGTTGCCTACACATACTTAATCCAGAGAGCATGAATTGGTTTTCTTCAGAACTTCTTTTTTTAAAAAAATCAGAATTGAAGATTGTTTTCAATATGTGGAAGATTGAGCTGAAGAAGGCCAGCCAGTAAATGCAGCAAAAAAATTTAGAAGGCCTAGATTCTTGACTTATCTTGACTTGTTTACTGCATTGTGGCTGTTTTCCAGATGAGGAGTTCACTTGATAAGGGTCCTTCTTTTTGTCCTATGCATTGGGCACTGCGTATGTGGAAGTGCAGCATTTCTCCCTGCACTCCACAGGTCAGTCTTCTGCAGCTAGGTGTTAACAGCCGACGAAGTCCACCAGTGCTTGAAATCCTTCTATGTTTCATGTCCTCTTTATCACCTCTTCTTTATGTCCTCATGTGGGGCAAACAGTAGGAGGTGAAGCCATAGGCACACAGTATTACAGAATAAAAAAGATTCCCATGGACCTCAGCAAACTTTGGACCTAGGGCCTTTATCCTCCCCAAGATAATAAGCATGCAGTAGTATTTTGTAAGTGCTGGAGGACAACCACATTTCCTTTCCTGGGTTTTTCACTTTTATGCTACCCATATTTTAAATAGGCGAAGGGGACCAGGGAGAAGGGAGAAATTAGTTACTCTGTCTGAATCTAGACTCCATTTTGAATGTCTGACTAGGCAGGGGCATATCTTTGCCCAAGCAATATTGAGCTTTTAACTGTACCAAATACTGCTTGGCTGCTAGCTTGCCTAAGAGCTAGTACTGCTAGGAGCTTCTAGCTCCGCCTGCAGAGTGCCTGTTAAACCCAGTTATACTACTGTCTACAGATGCCAAATACAGCCCATTGTGCTTGTCAGGTGTATTCACTCTGATGGAGTGTGTATTTCCCTGGTATTTTGATTTGCAAAACAGTTCAATTGAATGAGATAAGTTTCATTTTTCCCAAGAGAATTAAGGAATATATACCTCTCTAAATTATTACTTTGCTACTGGAGATGTCTTAAAAGCATTGTGTTTTTCCCAAAACCATCATTATGACTTGCTATGTTACAAGCTGTCAGAGCCGGTTTATCAGAGCCATGATGTACATTCTTTTCCAATCTCATATTGGTAGTCATGTTTTGTTACTATCATGAAGAGCGTCAAAGAAAAGATCCAGACATTTTAGGTCCCAGATCCAGAAAATGTCATACTTTAGGAACATGTTTTAGGTACATGCTTAAAGAGTGTTGTGCCTACACATAGTTCATGAATCACCTCCACGGCCACAGGCACACAGTGTTACAGGAAAAAATTATTTGGCTTAACATTTATCCCTACTGGTTCACACAGTGACAAGAACAGAGAGGTGTACAATTACCTCGACTTACGTTCAGCTAATGAGTTGCTGCTGCTTTCCACTCAACTCCTTGTGGAGACAAAACATCATCAGGAACTTTTAGATTGTTTCTTCTGTGCCCTTTCTTAGCAGTAGGAAATGACCTGATTTTCCAAGATACACAGTTGTATGCCTAAAACGTTTCTAATCACTGTGAATGATCATGGTAAAGAGCAATCCCATCAAATGTTAAAGTTCTTATGTGTATTTTCTAAACTGTATTTTCTAAACCTTCATCTGAGTGTGACAAATCACAGGTCGTATACTTCAATATTAGGAAAGAAAATGTAGGAGAAAAAATAGACACTGTTTTCTTACTCAGTCCATTACATAAAGATTTATGTATTCTTATTATACAGTAGTGAAAAAGCCAGTCATAGTGTACAAAGACTGGCCTGAAATTTTTCAGCTATTTCTGTGAGGGTTTTTTAAAGTCTGGCCTCCAGCCTATCATCAGTGAACTTCACAGTTAACACGTGGAAAAACAAAATGGCGGGTGGTTCAGAGGTCTTGTTTCAAGCTAGTTAAAAAATACTGATTCACTACATGAGGAAAAAGATTTTGTCAGAATCATCAGAAGCAAGTTTTTTGAAAGAAATCAAAGGCTAGAAATGAAAACAAAGGCTTATAAATGTTTTAGAAGTGTAAAAATTGCCAAGAAAAAGCAACAGTGAAAGTTAAAAAACTATAATAAATTCAGGTACTAGTTTTATCTGTTAACTACAAGAGTTTTAACTGCATGCTCTACCATTAAAAAACTCATATCCACAGATTTTCAGGGACTTGCTAAATTTCAGGCCTGATTCATGAAAGCTTTTATTTTCAGGAAAGCATTTGCATGTAATCATTTTGATTCCAATGGAATTCATGGACATGATTAAAGTTAAGAATGGCTTAATTGGTTTTTTTTCTCAAAATAGATGGATTAAATGCAAAAAGGAATCTCAAAGCAAATAGCAGCACCAGCCTACCCATGAAACTAATAGCTGTTCCTCTCTCTGTATTATGAGAAATTGAAATATAGACTTGATCTGGCAGTATAGTAATGTAAGTTTACCCCTGGCTTAGGGAAGACAATCAGACCAGTAATGGCCAGTGAATGCAATGTGAATGGATCGAAGCCCAGTAAATCAAATTCAGGTCTAGGATCTTGCCTCAATAAAGTGTTACACTTTTCTTCAGTAAAGTGGTTCATCAGTTTACTATCTAATGAATAACTTCTCTTTCATTTCCTTGGTTCTTATAGATGAGACAAAACCTTTAGCTGTACCCAGCCTGTCATCATCAGAAGAAGCAGAGCTGAGTGAGGATAAAGGTACAGATTGTAAATGGTGTTTCAAAATATCTAGTCCCAAGAGGACATTTCATAAAGCCTTATTTTCCTTTGTCTGGAAATGGCCAAAATCACAGTTAAACAATACAGAAATAGGTAATTGCTTAGATTTTCATTTACAAGTGTCTTTGTAATGAAGTACTTGGCACCAGCTGTTGTGCTGGTAGGAGAGATGCTGTGAATTCCTAAATCCCCTTGTTATAGAGGTAATACTAAACTATCATACATGACATATCATAAATAAGGCCAAAGCTTGGGCTCATTGGGGCAACTCACAGGCGTAAACTTAGGCGTGCACATCTACCTCAGCAATATTAGCTCCCTATTTGGTGCTCTCCTGATGGGGAAAAAGAAAAACACAATAGCTATAAACACATCAAGAGGAGACAGAAGGAGATGAAGTCATAATTGAGAGGGAGAAAGCAATGTTTATCTTGTGCAGACTGTGCTGGGCACTCAGATCATTTAGTTTGTGATAAATATTTAAAAGTGTCACAGGGCCAAATGACAGGGAGTTTAGGAAACAAGAAAGAGAGATGATCTAATTTAAATGTTTCAAGCTGAGATTTTTCCTGTGGAGTTGTTGGTTTACAGATAGGAACCAGTGCACAGACGTACTGTTTTTGATACTCTTATGATATCACACTATTAATTGCTTGTGCCAGTCTATGGTTTTTGGCATTTTTGTGGGGGGACGTCAGGAAAAAGCCTGGGTGATTTACAAAATGTTCGCTACTGGTAATTCAAAACAGGAGTTATGCTATCTATAATAAATACAGTCCATCAGTACAGCCTTCAGGGAAGGCTAATAGAAAGTTTTAATGCATTTTACTGAGATAACATAATTATTAACGTCCATTAACTTATTTATTTTTAAAGATTTAATGTTTGATTCAGCGTCACTGCTTGATTCTTCTCATTTTTCTAGATAAGTGTGACAGGGTGTGAGATTTTGCCCTTTTGTTCTGAAGACACATGCTAGAGAGCCCACATACTTACCTGATTATGAGTTCAAAGCCTTATGCAGGTTGATTTAAGTGCTCTCTTAACTGATTGATTGATCCTGCAGGGAAAAAAACCCACAAACCCTTGCTGGAGCCTGGCTTTTGCTTTTAATATCTTCAGAGATTGAAGTCGTGGCAAGGCTAGTAGAAGGCAGAAATAGTGATAGATTCAGCCCCAGCATAGCTGGTGATTGCCTGCCATTCATTTCTCTTTTTTTGCTGACATTTGGCCTGTTTATGTATCCTGTATCTATAAGATCCCCCATCAGATGTGTTTTTTATGTTTCGTAATGTGAGGGTCATGGTGAGGCTTTGGAGGTTTTTATTTTGCTGTCTGCAGTCTTACTGAAGGTCCCAAAATTTTGGTATTGCTTTGAGTGCTTGTTCCTGACTATGAAGCCAGTGTCTTCTGATACGCTTTTCAGTGACCATCTCAATGTTTAACCACTCCATTTTTTTGACCCATTGTATTAGTTGTCTCAGGGAAGTAGCCATCTTAGTAGTGTAAGTCTCACTTTATCTATAATATGCTAAGAGTATAGTGTTTTCCTCTCTTCTCTTGAGAGGTTGACAGAAGAGACAGTGCCCTGAGAAATCCAAAGGGCAGTTTCTCTTTGATGTCCAACCTCTCTTCAAAAGATGGGTAGCATCTGGTAGGGGAAAAGGACTGAGACAGACTTTCCTCCATATATTTTGTTTGTAAGGTCTTACAACTAGACAAAAGGAATGGTGGGGAAAAGAACATGTTTTGGGATTTGCTTGCTAGTTTTTTAAATGTAACTAAGAATATTGAACGATGAGGCCACCACATCCTCCAGGCCATGGTTTTCATCCTTATTTCCATTAGTAGATTTTCAACTTTTCAGATTTTAGCTTTTGAGTCATTTTAAAATGAATACTAGTGTTACAAAAAACTTGCTACCGCTTGGGAAATGTCACTTTAACAAAATCCTGGCATTTCTGAAAACACCTGCTGCTTCCGAAATAAATTTCAGCCTTCAAATTGTTTGCCCACTGAGTTAACACAGCTAAAACCTGCCAGGTTCTGGAACATACTCATTTCTGTAGTTTATCTTCAACTAAATGAAGTGGATGTAAAGCATTTAAAGAAATTATGTTTTTCCAGTCCTTTCACCTAATTACTGTGAAAGGAGATTTGTGGCAAGTAAGCCTAGGCTACATATTCCCAAAATGCATAGTTTAAACCACTCAAAATAGGAGGTTTCCAAGCCTACTATGGAAGTATAGCAGTCTTTAAAATGTCAGTTCTTGTGAGCAAGTAAAAAAAGTATTTTGCCTCCAGTTAGAGTGGAGACTAGTAGTTTTTCTGCTTATTTTTTCCTCATATTTCTGGGTTTAGAATATAGCAAACACATTGAAACAGTTATTTATTGCTCTACAATGTGGTGATATTCAAAACAGAGCACACATGCATCTCTGCTACCATTGAAGTTCTAGTATTTTTGTTCTACCTAAGTCATCTTTATCAGATTTCTTTAAAGTAAAAGGGGAAGAATGGGAACATAAAAGAGGATGTTTCGTGATAAGTGCGTGGAACAATGCAGGAATCATGTTTTGCGGGGCTCCAATTAAAATGAAAAACCTACTGTGAGATTACAAATCTCATGTGAATGTGAAAGTGTATCTCTTCTGTTAGTCACAATAGAAGAGACACTGCCCAGAAAAAAAAGTCCACATGGGCCCAGTTTGCATGTCGCCTTTGAGCAGACTGAGTTTTTTGAGTGCTCTGTCTGTCCTCAGAAAAAAAAGCAGCAGAACAGTCATATTGCAAGAATATCAAGATATTTGATGTTATACTGTGGAGGTATCCTCTTATTCCACTCTGTGCCGGGTTTCTATTTCCACTGTCTGGAAATACCGCAAAGAAATGTTGCAATTTTACCCTTGAAAACTTGCATGCATAGCTATTAGCTCTTGGGGAGAAAGCTGACATCTCTAGGCAGCACCTTCGTAGAGCTTCATTACTGTGCATATGGAAGTAGATCCTTTATACACAGTGTATTTCAAGTTAGAGATGCTTCCTTTTATGAAGTGTAAGGGCAGAACAAAGTGATTAAAGTCATTAATGTTTATGCAGCAGATAAAACACGAATCAGACAGGCTGCGTTCAGTCTAGTATGCCTGTCCATACAAGACTGTGCTGGGACTGTAAACTCATTTTAAGTGGACAATACTGTATATAGCTGTGAATTCGTTTGAACCTGTGATTTCTTTTTGTGAAAAGAGTATGTGTGTGTGTGTGAGAGAGAGAGAGTTCTGCATCTCCATCTGAAGTTACCTGTCCTACCAATTACTGTTTAACCTGATTTAATGATAGGGCTTTCTGGTAGAAAAATGAAAAAAGGAACGGGCTTTAGTACAGGTGAAGAATGAACTTCCCATTATGCAATCATGGCAAAGTTTCTGTGCACAATACGCTGATCTTAGTTCATTAGCACTTGATAAGAACTGAATTTTCATTTGAAGGTCAACTAAATTCAATCATATGCTAATTAATTTTAAAAATAAAGTAGTGATTAATTATTTCCAGGTGTTCACCAAAGTCTGTGCTCCTGTGGGAGTGCCATTTAAAGCAAGTCACTATTTTTCTACATTCTCTGAAATGGATTCAGATTCAGTCAGCTGGAGGGCTTATGTTGTCAGAAACAGAATTAGGTATATGCCTTGGCTAGGGCTTAGCCCTAAAAACTCACTTTGTGCAATCCAGAAGCCTGTAAGTATCCTCCCTGTAAAACATAATGGATATAAAATTCTTGTTTGGTCAGCTGTAGTTCTCACCATGGAAAAATCTTGATGTCCTAAAGACATGAATGATTGAGAAGGGATAAACTGAAAGGTAGAGCATTTCAAATGCAGGGGACCTGTGCAAATGGATGTAAATTAGACATTGGTAAGTGGGTGAAAAAGATTGACTGAAAAGCCAATATGTTCAAAAAGAGGTGTTTAAAATCAGCTCTTAAGTATATATTAAGACATTTAAATGAACGACCTGATTTTCAGAAGTGCTGAGCGCTCAGCAGCTACCAATGAAATGTTTTTACTTCACCCTTGGGCTATGATTAGACCTGGAAAATTTCAGTCTGAAAAATTTCAATTATAGGTAACTGAAAAAGAACCTTTTTAATGGAAGAGTTTCGACACCCCCAACCATAGCTGTGGCTCTACATGCCAGCCACAGTGATAACATTTTTCTCTCCCTTGGTTAGAAGCTAAATGGTGTGGTTTGGTTTTTTTTTAACCCACGTACATAACCATCACCATCCAACCAAGCGCCTAGTCTCCTAACACCCTCCATAATGGCCACTTTGAGCTGTACATAGTGTGGGTTATTTGCTTTTCCTTTTAATCTGACCTATCTGTGCCATTGCGCATCCAGATGGGGTCCAGCCCATAAAATACTTGAGGTATTTCTGCTCTAGCCTTCACCAGTACAGGCAGCCGCCACAGCTAACACTAATCTACTTAGCTGGTTTATTTAGATCCTACTTATTTTTAAATATTAGCTGACCTGGAGCCATCCAGCTGTGCTCCCATCAGTCCGATGCGAGCACCTTACTGCTTCCATCTGTCCCCCTCAACCCTTACCTTCAGCTGTGTGGCATCTTCTCCTGGGAAGGGTCTAACTGAGGTGGCCAGGTTTTTCTCAGTTTTTTCCTTTCCCAGTGCCCTGTTCAACAGGCCCTGCCGCTGACGGCAGCAGCAGGATGCCCACGGTTATCGTACAAGCTGTGCCTGAGATTTCTGCTGTGGACAGAAGGTGAGGTTAGAGGAGATGCTCTTCTGTCAGCTCCAAGCATGAGTGGGTGGGAGCATTACTCCGTGGACCCCACCTGTGGAGATGAACTGCCTGGTCTATTACCTGAACACTTGCAGAAATATCTCTACAGGTTATTCCACCTAAAAAGGTCTGTTTTACCAAGCCATATGAACTTGGGCTCCAATAAATCTAATCTGTCATAAAGATAGATTAAAATGAAATCTTGGTGGATATAAAAATAACATTTTAAAGTCAAAGCTCAAGAATATCTCCCTAACTTCTCATAAATCACCATTTTATAGTACTTCATTTTATCACATTTTTCTCGGTTTATGAGGCAAAAGAATACCCTAATCATGTGGCAGCCTCCATGCACACCATTACCTGTAATTTTAGACGCCTGCTTGATTTCTTTCACTCTGGAAATATTCCAGTCATTTTTCACAGTATCATGCTTAAAAAATAAAATGCACTGAACCTGTTTCTTTCATAATGACCAGCTTTTTCCCTCTTTAATCTTCTTACAGCTTCCTAAAACATGGTGATTTATCTATGCTGTGCACAGGACCCAGGTGTGTTGCACGTTAGAAACAACTCAGTAAATAAGCCACACAGAGAGTAGCTGGAGAAGTGAATTTTAAAAGATCATTAAAACCACTTAACATTCAGATCTTACCATTTCTCCTCTTCCTTAGCATTTGCAAAATTTTGTTTGAGCAGCTTTGCTTTATACAGTCAAAAAAATTATGAATGGCATGGAAAAGCATGGGGGTTTATGCAGCATTTAGACAAAATAGTGTCTGATTATTGGCAGGAAGGGTAGGATTGGTAGTTTATTGCAAGCTACATGGTTTTCTTGGAGCTGAATTCAACATATGGTTGATATATTGGAACAGTGAATATACTTGGGGAGTATTCTGATCGGCTTACTTTAAGTCCAGATACTTACTTCATGGGTTGTTAAAGGTTGGGGCCAATTCCCAGGTGCATTCAACCATGCAGCCCCATGAGACAGTTGTTTCAATACAATGAAGGAGTGCAAAGCCAAGCATCCCTGACGTGGACACTGTCACTGCAGCTACCACGTAAAAGCAGGTTTGAAGGATCCAAGGCACGCTCAGACTTCAGTGAGCACTTCAGTGCTTGATGTGCAGTAGATAAAAGTGGCCTATCTTTGGTTCATTGATGTCCTTAAGTGTTGTGTTTGGTTCATTCATGTGTGATCAATGATTACATTAGGAACTGTGCTCCAGTGTAGTATCAGAAACACTGATTATTTTCAGTCCTGCCTGGAGAAATGTTAACCTTTACAGTCCCAATTTATGGTTACCCAAGGTAAATAGTGCCCAGCGTGTGTTACCAAAAAACTAAGCATACTGTGCTGCAAAATAGTATCCTGGCTTGGATTCTGTGGTATGACTTAACAGATAAGTAGCAGTCTTAGGAGAAGACTAACACTGCTTTATGCTATTTAAAAAAATCAGAGTTAGTTCCCTAGCCAATTAGAGATGAACAAAGGCTTTAGGGATGGCCAGAGCTTTTGCAGACCCTGGAATCATTTAGGACTGTGATACTGGCTTCTGCCCAGTTGCATAAGGCTCCAAAGGGCTAAGCGAGCACAGAGGACCAGCTGAGCCCAAGCAATACCACTACCCTGCTGAAAACTTGCATGCAGAAAGTAGTATATCATCAGCATTTGTGGGATTCCCACCACTGCTTGCCAGCTGAAATGGAGGTGGCACCCTTGCCTTGTATCTGATTTGGGAATAGCTTTTATTGACTGGTGCGTTTGGTCTTACACTTTCACTCTTGCTTGGCTCAGATTTTCTTCATAAAACTGTGTTTATTCCTTTATTTTATTCTTGTTAATCCTAAAAGTAAATCTGCCTTGGACATTTTGGCTTGAATATTTGATCTAATATTTGCATTTGAAAAGAAGAGATCTTTGACATGGTCTTGACCTTAAAGATTTTGAAACTCAGAATCTGCATACTAATGCAAAGACTGATTTCTGCTGCTGAAATAAGAGCAGTGGACTCTTACAGCTAGGCTGTAACTCCTGACCATGTTCTGCTCTTTTCAGAAACATGCTTTACAAAAAATAACTTGTGCAACATTGTCATTGTGTATTGCCTGGGATAATTTGTAATTCTGTGCAATTAAATTGCTTTCTTGAACCCCAGAACAATTAGAAAACTGTTTATGATAAAAATGGAAGCTTAACACAAAATTACAGTCCTGTAAGAATAAACTGTGCAGAGCCAGCTATGGCAATGTGTGAAGATGTGCCAAATAGCATAGGTGGTCTCTAGCCGTGGTGCCTAATGCTGGCACTCAGCACAGCTGCGGGGTCAGACTGCCAGCTGTGCCAAAGGGTGGGAGGAGCGACAACTCCCCATGCTGGGTGATAACTGTAGTTTGCCATAAGCTATGCGATGCTCCACGACAAAGAGCAGTGTGATGGGGCACGTACATCAGCCAAGCACGAGGCTCCTTAAACTCCATTTTTTATTATTGACCAAAGCGTGTAATTGTTCCTCTGATGCTGGGGATTGATTTTTGCATGAAATTGGAGTCATTCCTTATTCTGGGAGAAAAGGTGGCACCTGTGAACTGAGATTAAAGGCACAGGTCTTGGACTATGAACTACCGTGCAATAGGTGTAGGATAAGATAGCTCTAAGGCTCTGATGGGACAGAGCCATGTGCATCTCTCCCACCCGTAGTAGGTAATATCACAGTTTATCATTACTTTTGGCTGTTTGAAGGGCTGCATGGTATTTAAGGCAGAGGACTTCTGATTCCAGCTTCGTCAGTACAGTTCTTTTTACAAACTTGCAACTAAATCATACAGAAAAAGATGATATTAAATTAGGATATGGGGCTACAGATGGTACAGATCTTGGCTTGTTTGAGATCCTGAAAGCTTTGTCAAAAACTTAAGCAAAGGCAGAATTTCACTCAATGGGTTTAAAGTTTGCTTGAAAAATTCCCTACAGATTTTTAGTGCCATTCCCATTTATACCAAGGGGTCCTTCAACTTGCTTTTTGATTAAACTTGGAATCTGATGAAATTCTCATTTATTTTTGCTCTGATTTGGGCTGATAGGGTAATCCCTTCTAACTCATAGCACAATGTGGTATCCTAGTATGAAAGGCCAGCGCAGTGGTCCAGCTGATAGTAGTGAGTAGTGTTTTAAGTCCACAGTAGGGTGAAAAAAAGTGCACCAAGGGCAAATTTTAGTAAATTGTACATCAGTGAGATATTCTGCTTTCAAACTTGGATTTATAAACTTATTGTCATGCCATGAAAGAAGTAAGAAGCTGTGCAGGTAATTAAATATTTGCCTTGGGGGATTATTTGCAGTTAATTAAAGCCACACACTTTCATTGCATACCTTTTCTACAGATATTAAATTTGGATCAGATGTTAACAACTGAGCTTTCTCACTTATCCGTCAGAGATTATTCTCGGCAAATTTCAGGAACAGAGTTTTACAGGGGCATCCTTTGGTATATTGTAAGATTTGCTCTGCTATATTGTAGAAAGAGACCTTGCAGCAGTAGAGCCATAACAGGACTGTCATAGCATAATTTAGTATCATGCACCAAAGATCTTTTGGCACTATTACTTAAGTTTTCCATCTAGAAGCATTTCAGAAAATGTTTCACTCTGGAACACAAATACCGATTATCTGTTACCGTTGTTATGACCTCAAGTGTACTTACCCCTGTAGTTTGCAGAATTGTCCAGTTAGATCAGCAGTGGTTTTTTTACAAGACTCAAACAGAGCTCCTTATCCAGTGAAAGCTGTGTTATGCAGATGAGCAGAATTAAAATGGGTGGCTGTGTTGCTGTGATTTCCTGACTGTGGTGGAATAATGCATTTCTCCATTCCCATGCAAAAACTCAGGAGTGGCTGTTGTCAGAACATTCGACAGAACAAAATAATGCCCTGTGTTTATGAAGACTGCAGATAGGATAGCGATTGGACTTACATCATCTAATTTAAACCTCACTGTGCCACTGGTTCGAGGTACAGCTTTGGGCAGTTTGTTTTGCTGGTCTCCCCTAAAAGGAAAAACAGTCTTGGCCACGATAATGACCTTGGGAGTTCTGTCACCAAGTGAAATGAGACTAGGATTTGCACTGGGATTTATAGGACTTAACGTTTGTCAAGCTTGTGGAAGTCCAACCATGAAAAGTGTTGGCATTGTTCTAAATAAATAAGAAATCACTTTATTTATCAAATAGGGGGTTCGTGCTGTTTCTCATAGCTTTGTGCCACTCCGTTCATTAGAAATAAAATTCTCAGTAGCGCTGCTGATTATTCTTACATGTCCTTTCCTGCCAGCTCCTTGTTTAAGGTTTGTACTGCAGGCAAAACCTGCTCAGTAAGTGTACAGATTTTGAAATCAATTTGAATAATTGAAACCCATGAGTATACTTTTGTAGTATTTAAGTCTGAGTTAAAAAGATAGAAAATCTGTCAGCATATCAGAATGCCAGATATGAAGCTGGCACTTAAGGGCTACCTGTGTCTGAAGTAACTACCAGACTTTCCCAGCATGAAAACCGCTGCAGGATTTGTTTGTTTGTTTGCTGTTTCCTCAGACTCCCTGAAAGACTCCAAAGGCACACGGGAGAGTGACCCAGTGCATCCTGTGGGATGTGAACAAGAGCAAGCTGAAGGTAAAGTTTTGTATCAAAATTCTTTAAGACAGAGATAATGAACCAGTTGGGAACCTTAGTTCCTCCAGTTTCAGCATCCAGTGGGTTTCAGCCTGACCTCTGCTGCCTTAAGAAAATGCTATCGGCTAATAGGGTTTGTGTGCCAACCAGCTGTGGTGCAGTAATCTCTGGTGTTGCTGGAAAAGACACACATCTCCAAATACGTGGGTTTAACCATATTGATCTCAGGTGCATAGCATTGTTATTATTGTCCTTCTTATTTTTTTGCTGCTGCTGTTCTAAAAGCCTGTGGGGTGATTCTGTTCCTTCTGCTAAGTCAACTGTCAAGTGCAAGTGCTTTGCAACAGCTCCTATAAGAATCAGTGTGTCAAGGCTGAGCTACAAAAGAAAAAAAAGTTGATTCAGGGTCAGTTTTGACCAGCCATTTAACATACTTAATGCTTAGAGTTTGTTAAGTGATATTTTCACATATAAAATAGGTCCAACATTTTTTGTTTAATAGAAAAAAAGCAGTACTCGGCTGAAAAGGACGGTGCTATATGTTAGGTTCATGTCCTGTTTTGACGAACTTGCCATTCATTGCCTGCACACAGCCATCGTGCTGATGTCATTTTCAATTTGTCTTGTTAACAGGACAACAGGATGTTTCTGCAGAGGAAGAGATGAAAACTGGGGCAGATTCCCAAAGCTCCTGCATGGAAATAGGAGGTACTGCACATGCCTTGAAACCAAAGAGCAAGATTAACAGAAAACTTGCTAGTTATTGCTCAGATATCAGTAGTGTTTAAGTTCCCTTTCTTTCTCCATGCCTACTAAGCTAAATCTGTGGAGCTGGATCTTCTTATGGTAACTCTAAATTCAATGCTGAGCAGGGGAGTATCCATGGATTCTCGGTGATAAAAGCTGACTTTTTAATGACTGTGACTGTTAAAGAAAGAAGTGAACATTGCATTTCTTATTCCTGATGACAAGCACTTCAGCCTTGTATGTTCGGAGCACTGAATGCTCTGTCCCCAGTCCAGCAAAACACTTGAGTACATGGGTATCTGGGCTTGCGACGAGTCCCAGTAAAGGCCCATGCTTGGAACTAGACACGTGGGTTTTTTATGCTAAATCCCAGAAAGCTCAGCATCTTGGAGGATCAAGGCCTTGCTCTCAACTACAGCCCCTTGGATTTCCCTGAGACAGCTTTTGTGTCTGTACGTTTGGGGAGAAAGATCCTTTTCCTCTGCCAGTGTTTTTAACAGGAATCTCTCTAGTGTATGTTAATCCTTTTATGTCCGTTCTGAAAAGCTTTACTGTTCATCTTCTTTTTATCAAATTTATTCAGAGCCATTGTTGAACCAAGAAGACAGAACAGAAGTTGAGATACCTTTGATTCATGGTGCAGAGGAAAAAGAAGGAAAAGAAGAAGAAGGAGAAGGTAAGACTACTTATAGATTGAGACAGAAAATGCTACTGGGCTCATGTTCTCCTTTTCTATTGTGGGGAAACATAGAAAGAGCACATAAAAGCTTGCTCCCCCCCCCCCCCCCCCCCCCCCAAAAAAAAAAAATCCTTTGTTGCCTATCCTTGAGTGTTGTTTTGATATATTGGACTTGTATTTACGTAGGAAAATAAGTGCAAAAAAGTGCATGCTCAGGTTCTTTAAAGTAACTACTCTTCTTGTTGGTTTTCTGTAATAAAGTGCATAAGGCTGATGAAACAACCAATTTATGTCCATTTAAGTACCCTCTTAATCATGTTTGCTAGAAGCATCAAGAGTATTTACAATAAATGGGTATGATAATTATTTGTGAGGTCATTAATAGAGATTTAACTACTAATTAACTAAAACTAGTAATTCTAATAAAGAAACCAATATTTGGAGCAGGAACATAGAGTCTTGCTGAAGCAGTATTTTTTTCTGGGAGTAAAGTATTTAAATCCTTAGGAATGCTTTTGCAAAGAAATGTAGAAGTTTACTTCTGGGAACCCTACGTTCAGCTCACCATTTCTAACAGGCATGTGCTTATATAAAAAAATAACATATTATGTAAATAATTCTCTAATTGTAAAGTAACTGCAAGTTAATAACTATATGGTCATTTGTACAGCACAGGGATGAATTTTATAGTTCCAAATTGAAATGCAGACATGATTTTTATTGAAAATTCAGGTCAATACTAACTGTGTTGTCCTAATTATGAACTCCTTTTCCCAGTCACATTGACACCAACTTAATTGCAAACCTATGTTAGCAATATTGACACTTTTCTTCACTGCAAACCCAGGTTAATAAAACCTCTTTGTTCATATACAGCTAAACAACATTTCCTCTCCTTTTTTGTTTGTTTTGTTTTGTTCTGTTTTGTTTTATTGCCTATCCAGGTTGAGACTAATCACATCTCTCTATTATCAGTCATGTTAATGGTATTGGTTTTGTGCTTTATTACTGATGGTGAAAATAGAATTGATATAATCCTTACTTCAAATCCAGGTAAATGGTATTGCACAGCCTCAGTTGCAAATCCAGGTTATATAATACAAGCTCACTCTGATTGCAAATACCAAAGTTGTTATGTTAATTTCCTCCTAATAGAAATTATTTACATTTTATTTTATGCCTCATCAAAGGCAAGTTGGACAAAATGTACTTTCATTATTTGTACATTTCCTTCTCGTTAATACTTTAGTGTCCCCTACAGCTAGTGACTGTCATTTAGTTCTCAGTGGAGAGATTATATTTCACCATCTGTTCTACCTACTATTAAAATATGCAGCATTAAGGTAAAGAAGGTAATGTCAGAAAAGTGTTGTTCTTGGCACTTTCCTTTTCCTGCCCCTGATTTAATAGGTTCAAGTACTAAGTAAGTAAAAGGTTCTTTCCAAACATTTTGGAAACATGTTCCTACCTGGGGGCTCAGGTATTGCTCCTGTGCAGGATTTGTCTAATCCAAAGCTCATTGAATTTCATAGAAGGACTCTTATTGATTTAAGTCAGCTTTTGGTCAGTTCAATAAGAGGAGATGATGTGTTGAGTCTGCATGCGGAGTATAGCACTTATGTAACTGCATAGATATTCTGTTTAGCTTTTTCTGAACATACTGTTTGTGGGTCAGGGAAAATAAATGGGTTTTGAGAAGGATAGGTAATTGAGGCCATGCTTTTTCAGGCTTTTGAGAACAAAAGGAAATAAAGGCTTTCCCTTGCTTTGTTTCATTCTTATAAGAACAGGTAGAGCACCCTCACTGCTCATCTTGCTAGATACTTCCTTTTCTGGTGGGCACATACTCTGCCACATGAGTTTTGAAAGTTCACCACAAATCAAGGTGGATCTGGACAGAGAGGTGAAAAAGAAAATCAGCTGAAGTTCAGGCTGATAAAGTAAGATATATTCCCCAAATAGAGACTTCTCTTAATGGGAAGGGATTACCTGGCATAAAACAGAGATTTAATATGTAACATTATTTCATGTAACCCAAGTGCTACCTCAGAAACTAATTCAGTTAAATAGTCTTCCAGCAGCATCTGCAGTGCGATGGACATATGATGAAATGGCATATTTTTGTCTAAGAACATGTGGGGGAAAAGCTAACATGGGACTGCTAGTCCCATTCAGTAGAAATACATGGATTTTAAGTGGTTTTGACTTGTACTAGACCTATATGCATAGCCAAACGTAGCAACTACTGCACTGCAAACTACCTGGTCTTTCTGTTCTACATCTGATACTTTTTTTTGTGTTACCAAGCTCATCCTGGAGTGAAGGGTAGTGCATAGCTGCCTCTCCTTTCTCTCTCTTGCCAGTGAGCCACTAGGTTAATGGGAGTCGTCTGTGACCTGTGCTGCCCCCAGCACTGGAGCTGTGGAAGCCACTAAATGGCCAACAAAGATCAAAGTCCCTTTTCCAACCTAAAGCTAGATTTCTGCTTAGTTACTGATTGAGGGTTTGAGGAGTGCTAGGAATTTTTTTCAGTGATCTGTTTTTCCATTGAAAAATGACTGTTTTTTGCTGGTTTTGAGATGTGACAAGCCATAGGTAAAGCTGCTGATCTAATTGTGCAAGTTTTCCTACCAGTTCATCTGTGTGTTTTGGGGGATTTTGGGGTTTGCAGGGTCCTTTCTATATAGCTTATTTGGCTTCACAGCTCCAGGGTCACGCCATGGTGTGTATTACCAAGGAGTCACGGATCCTGGCACTTCCAAGAATCAAAGTCTTGGCAGTCTCACTACAGTTTCCCACTGCCAGCAGTAAGACACAAGCCAGATTACCCTAAAGAATTTAACAATGTAAGGCATCGTGTGTGTTTCATAAAAAACTGCTGTTGCCTTTTTCCAAAATCAGTAATAAAATATAGCATGTGCCAATTTAGTCCCTTTCTTCCTACTGTAACTTAAAGTTATGTATTACTACGGAGCAACTGAAGAAAAAAGGCAGATGCCTTTTTAATTTTTTTCCAGCTACTATAATGTACTCATTCTAGTTCACAAAAGAATAATGAAAATCTGTGTTTCTTATAAGATTAGGGATATTCTCAAATCCTTTTAATAAAGCAGAGTTAAGTGGTGATCACTGACGTATTTGCTGACTAGGTAAGTGTACACGCTTTTAATAGACTGTTCAGCAGTCCCTTTATATGTACACTTGGAAATAGTCCTGTTATGTTGTAATGACCATGCATTCAGCATTTATTTGTAATTTTAATTAGCACAGTTTCTCCACAAGACAATTTTCAGCACACGAAAATAAATCTTGTGTTTATTTGTGTGAATATGTAGCCATTTCCTCCTCTGAGCCCGCTCTCCCCTGTATCTTCTTATTTCCCCCATCTTTCTGTCTCCCTTTGTCAAGACACTAGATATGATGATTTCCCTCACTGATCATCTCTGGAAGTTGCTTAACTCTTTGGAGAATGGGATTTCTGTCAGAGCACTGGAATATGAACAGAAGTAGCCATTATTTCTCTGTTGGCTCTCTTCTGTATTAGGGCTAAAACATTTTGTCTTATTGTGCTGTTTGGAACATGATTCAGGCTTGACCTGGGATGTTTCTCCACCCAAGAAACAAACTCAGAGTGGTTGGGTAGCATCCTTCCTGGGCAAAGGACACATTTATTTTCCATTGGATGAGTCCAGAAATGCAGAAGCAGGTTGTTGCTGAAGCACAATCAAGGAGCAAAATGCCATAATTAATGCCAATATAAAGTCCAGGGATTTAAGTTAAGAGAAGGACACAGCCCTTACGATTAGTATTTCTGTGCAGTTGCATCTTAGCCTGTTTGAATGCCGTGTTTAGGGCGCTGTATTAACCATATTTTTTTCTGTATGAACCGTGCAGCGTTAAGGCAGGCTTGGGAATGGGCTGGGGAAGGTTTCACGGTTTAAATCATTTGCAGTATACATGACTTCATTTGCCAGTCTTCTGGTCAGTGCCTCTTTACTGTAAATTTGAATTTCTGCCTAATTTCTGCTCTAGCTAAGCCCAGTTTTGCTCAACAGTCTTTGTTATATGAATAGCTATGTAACTCTGTAGCCATCATTTTGTCTATTCTTCACTTAAACAGCTGGGTTTCCAGGATATTCACCCATCTGTACTTTAGCAAGAGATAATTTTATGGCATAATCTTGGAGAGAATTAAATATTCCAAAACCTGGAAGAAAAGGGTTCTCAATTTTTTATAGTTTCAGTCTCAGGCATTTATAGGATTTTACATGCATTGGTAGAGTCGTAAATAATGTCAAAATAATGACTTTGATATGACATTGTGGCTACAGAGAAACAAAATACTTCTTGAGAAAGATCTTTTTGGACAAATCTGACGTCTTTATTCTTGAGTCATGCAATTGTAACTACCTTTTATTTCTCAACCAAACTTCTTTTCAGCTTCAAGGGGAGATGGATGAGACATTTGGAAAAAATGAGATTTTTAAAATCTTCCTTACATATCTTTAAAAAGATATTTTCTTTATGTTTGGAGGGAAAAGCATACAAAGATTTCTTGGAACATTGTGGCTTCTGAAGGTCTAGTATAAAGGCTCCAACTTCTTTTATTCAGTTGCCCAAAGAAGAAAGGAATAAATATCCCGAATCAGATACAGTGTATTTGGTCTTTGATAACAACTCATACTGAATGAATCAGATGACATTTTGGGGGCTGCTACAGAATAGTCTGGCCCTAAATATGAAATATATGTTTAAAATCTGCTTCTGACAGTTATTGATATTTGGCAAAGAAAAAAAAAGGTGCACCTTTGGACCTTTTGCAGAAATGCTAAAAATGCTGTGGAACCAGAAAATTGTGAACTGGTGTTTAAACTCCCATGTCTAAATCTCTAAGGTACACAGAGACATGGGCTGTTGCAAAGCAAGTAGCTGGAAGTAGTTGGAGCTGTGCAGTAACAAGATTATCACTGGAAAGACAAAAAAGTTCCTTTATCCAGGGGATACCTTTAGGTTTTAAGAAGCCTCACTTTACATGCCTTTATTTTCTCGAGAACTTCACAAAACTCAAGTGAACTTTGCAGTTGCAATATCAGCCAGATGAGGAGTTTTCGTGACCAGATTCTGCTTGCCAGCCTGCTGTGGCCAATCTGTGGTGGTCCAAGGGCTGCTTGGTCTATATCTCCCAGTGCAAAGCACTTTGCTCTTCTGAAGGCATCATAGCTGTGGCAGAAAAGTATATCCAGGTAATTTCTATGCCTTGTGGACGTAACAAAGGCCATAACTGTAGGCGGCGAAAAGAAACCTTTTAGCCTAGCAAAAGATTGCTTTTGGAAGGGGAGGCAGCACTTTTTTCCAAGTTTGCAAATGGTGTGTCGAACTTCATGAATGCACTTAAAATGTCCTGCATAGGTATGGAATTGGGATAGCTCTGTTAAAAGCTGAAGACAGGTGAGGCTGACCTGCCTGTGAGTGTCTCTGTGCGAGCATGTTCTGTGCTTCACTTGGATGTTGCAGCTTTCAGAAGAGGAGTGGGTTTTTTGGTCCCAGTGTCCATGGTTATATTTATGGTGGCTTTGTCAGTTCTGAGCTGGAAGGTCTCCAGGCTCTTCTATCAACAAAGGGTAGGTGATATCAGCATTTGCGTCACTAGTGGCAAGCGATCAGCAAGATTATTAGCAGGGAACATTGCTTCCATGTACCAGCTTTGCTATTTCCATGTCCTCTTGTGGGCTGTCATGACCAGTGGTATGCACCAGCAGGACCATGGAGGTGATGGGGTTCATTCATTTTATAAGCACGGGCCGATGCAGAAATCATACCACATCAGGCAGCACATGCTGCCCAAAATGGTTTTCCTCCCTGGCTGTGAGAGAGGCAGCAAATGGGATGCAGACCCCCTGCAGGCCTTCCCTAAGGGAGCTGCCTGGGCCATGCTGCGCAGCACTGTGCCTTGGCAGGATGGGGTGGTTATTATACTGTCAGTAGTCTGCTCCAGATATTGACTTCAGTCTCCTCTGGGGAAAAAAGTCATATTTTTTTTCCACCACAGAATGAATCTGTTTCTTTTCATTAGTCTCCATATATCAGATTCTAGCCTGAATGTATGTAAAAAATAGGTGGTGCAAGATCAATTTCAAGTTTTAATTATTTTTCATCTTTCAATGAGAAGCGATATATTTTTTCTATATGTTTTTCTAATAAAAATTGGAAAAAGTAAGGAATTTTTCAGCTTAAACATTTTGCCTGCTCTCATAGTCACTTTATGTTATCAGGCTTGATGGTAAGGTACAAGACAAAAAAAACAAAAGGAAAGAAAAAAAAAAAAACAAGAAAAGGGAATACTTTAACAATGATAGTGTTTAAGGCTCATTGTGTGTATTTGATTGCTTTCCTCATTTCATTTTCAGTAAACAGAATAGAAATACTATTATGAATCGGCAGTTTTTATTTTGTTTAGAAGTATCATCTCTTTGTTCTTGCTGAAAGTGTTGACAATGCGGTCTTTGTTTAGTTTAATTAATTCATGTTACTGTACTGAATTGAAACACATGCAGCATTAAAGAAAGTAAAATAATTTTTAGAACTCTTTCCCATATCCAGAAAATAAAAATAAATTTAAAAAAAAAAAAAATCCTCTGAGAAGCTGGAGGAGAAACTGGATATTTTAATGGAATATTTTGAAGTGCCATTTTTGTTTTTATTTTCCATGGTAGGAATGCCAAAAAATATAGTCATGAAATCTCACTGAAAATTAGATGCTATGAAGTCATTGTCCTCATGTGTTTATAATAGTATTACATCATGTTACATGTTTTGTACTTGTGAGCTACAAGGCTTAAAGAGCTTTAAGATATTGATAATGCCCTTTTAGCATATGAAAACTGGAAAGATAGTGGAATCTGTATTTCATGTGGTGGTGTCCAAGTCTCCTAGGCTTTGATTTTAGCTCCAATCTCCAGAAATGCAGAGGCGCTTTATGCAAATGAAACACGTATCTCTCAAATAATTTCAAATAGCACGCAAGGAACAAGTGAAAGTAATATGGGAGAGACATTGACATCGTAGAAACTTTTTCCTGTAACATATTGAAAAAGTAGGGCTCACTGGCCAAGGACTGCACTGTTACAGATGGCATCATAGTTAATAGTATATCTGGAAATTAGCTTTACCAGAGAAATGGCACCATTTTTAAATATACTGTACAGCTACAGAGGCATCTGTTTGAACAGTGGGCTTAACTCCTGTTTATGACAGTAAGAACTTCAGTCTTAAATTAGAATAGATCCAGCAGACCAATGGAGTGCAGGAAGCTACACAAGGAAAGAATTTGATCCCTTGTGGACAAATTTTATGTTCTTGTGCCCTGTCTGTTTCAAAAGGAGGCTTCATTTTGTTATGCACTGATTGATTTTGGAATCCTACCTCCTTTAATAAAGTTTCTTTATGATGGAATATGCACAGGTCCAACTGAGCTGGCTCTGGGAACTGGAAATTCTGTGCTCCCCCTTGCTTACCTTATGTATGGATGTACCACGCTGCCCAGGTTGTTGCACTATTTTACAGGTATTTCATAAACACAAATGGCCACACTCTTGGGGCAGCAGAGAAAGAAACTGCACTTAGCCAGTGATTTTCATTAAATAGAATGAGTGGAGTGCTGTTATAACTAAGTATGGGAGAAACCCACAAACAGTGGTTGTGGGGAGGGGATGATTTAGGACAACTGTCTTTTATTTCAAGTACAGAACAGGAACAAATTCAGTGAAAGCAGCATATGTCCTCGGATCAAAAGATTCTCTCACTTACTGTACTGGGGGAGTGGGGGAACAACATTGTTGCTTTGCTGTCAGTAGCTTTATTGCTGTAGTTGTGCCCAATGGTATGGCTGAGTAGTTAACCTTGTTCTCATGTGATAAGGGTGGCATTTACTCACTCTGCATACTACCAGCTGGGTCAGGAGGGATGTTTTTTGATTCGGCTCTGTTCTGTTTTCTCTTCTGCGCATCCTCATGGTGTTGGCTCTGCCGGGGAGGTACACCATGGCTTCATAAGTGCCCTCGCTCGTGGCATTTAGAGAGGAAGGCCAGTGCTGTACAAGGAGGGACTATTACACAGTGAGGGAGAAAATGTAACTTGTAAAGGGGAGGTTGCCTTGATAGGGCATGACCCTGACTGAGATTAAATCTGCTTCTCGCTACTGCGGAACCAGAGCAGGAAAAATCCCACCTGATCTCATTCAGATCTTTGAAGCATTATGGTTTCCTCATACCTCTGGATTTTCTCTTCCTTTTTTCTGCCCGTTACCCATAATTTTTTGGCAGCAGGTTTTTTTGTCCCCTCACCTTTCTAATGCAGTTGACAGGTGAATGTTCTCTTGAGCACATCTTGCCATCTGGAACAGTTTTCCTCCTCTTGGTTGGCTTTCATCACATTTTGCCTCCAGATGAGCATGCGGGGTCACCACCAGTCACCTGGCCCATAGTGTTAGCCCAACAGCCCAAGCTGACCCTGGCTCTAGTCACCGTGAATGATCCATCAGGGAGCAAGCTAGCATTTAATCTCGCCTCCTACATCTCTGACTGCACCTGTATCTTAATCATGCAGTAGTGGTATCTCAACATATTGGTACAGGAGTACAGCTCTTTGGGACTTCCTGTTATTTAACAAAAAGTTCAGCATCTCCTTTTTGGAGTCTTGCATTAGCTCTGGAGGTCCTTTCCTGGAGCACTCCTGTGTGCCGTGAATGTGTTCATAGCTGCAATTAAACCAGGCCAGCAAAGCAGGCAGTCTGGATGATGCACTTTGAGTTGCAGCTATAGACAGTCTATAGGCAACTGCAAAAATGCTTGGTTTTGTTTGAGAGAGCCAAGAGAGATATGAAGAGTATGGAATGGCATTGTCTTTTACTTACCTGTATACGTGCTGGGATGCTCATAGTGTAATTGTTCCATATCCTATTAACACTGTTCTTTGCTCAAACAGTTATTAAGGATTTTTCTCCCAGGTTCAGAATTTGCTCGTGAGTTCTATCCTGAGTTTTAAAATCCATAGCTTTCTGCAGCCAGCAAATTTCAGCCACAAAACACCCTTCGTTATTGTTTCACTGGCGTGGGGTCTTTACCCTGAAGTGTTGGGACACATAAGCCTTTTGTCTCATTATTCTCCTTTGCAGATGTGCAGCGTTTTTTGTTTGTTTGTTCCCCAATCACTAGTGTGAAGGGCAGAGCTCTGCCAGTAATCATAGCTACTGCAGAGGCCCAAAACACCTTTATTCCATTTACAGCATCCTGTCAAAAAACACTCAATACCTACATTACTTGACAGCCCTTGAAAGACAGCATGTTTACACGTTCAGCATTTTCTCTGTGGAGGAAATAAGCAGTCACTTACAGGCTATACCATTCTTACCTGGATAGAAAATCAGTTAAACTGTGTTCTGGATTCTGAGAAGAAAAAGTCAATAATCTTTTCTCCATTGCCCCCTGGTTACAGCTAACAGCGGTGTATAGTTAGGGGGTCAGGGTGGCAAAGTCACCGTCTCAGTGCCTGGAAAAAATTGAGATTCCTAATTTGTGGCCAAATGCTATCATGGTTACAAGGTGTTTCATCAGTTAAAATGCATTCACTGGATGTGTTTGTATGATCTGTCAGCCTGAAATGTAGCACAAAAGCGTCAAATGAGTGCAAATGGAGATACCTCAGGTGCTTCAAAATAAGATGTCACTGTGCTGAAAAATCAGTACCTAACTCCAGCAGCTCGATTCAAGGAAATTAAATTGGCTGATTCTTCCAGCTGTCCAGGCAACAGTGAAGATTAGCAGAAAAGCTTGCAGACTGAACAGGAAGGTAGTTGGCAGGGCTGTGTCTTAGCATCTCCCCCTCTCTGGGGTGCCTGTACCTGAGCGTGGTGCCTCCATTGGCCCAGGACCCAACTGGTCTGGAGAGGATGCAAAACTGAGCAGGACTTGCTATTTTGAGTGTACAGCAGCTACACTGCCCTTTGTTTTGCTCTTTTCTGAGAGTTGAAAGGGCTCTGCAGGTCATGTGTCTTTGTCAATGGTGTCCCAGCATGCATGGGGCAGGATGGAGGGGGCTTTCCCTCATGGCTGCCTTGCAGGGAGCTCTAGGACATGAGGGTCAGGGGTTGACCCCTTCCAGCATGAAGAGGGACTCGAATTCATATTTATTTCCAGCATGCGCTGATCAGCGGGGAACAAGGCCAGTGGTAAACATTGGCACAGTCCCTCTCCCTCACTTGTGTTTGGATGGGCATGGCTGCTGTGGTCACGTCTCAGTTCAGTCCTGGCCTTGCCTCTTGGCATCTCACCTCGCACATTCACAGTGTTTTAGTGTGGTCCCTACCAGCACGCCCAGTCCTTCCTTCGGATATCAGGAGCTCCTCTCTGGTGGTCACGTTGGTCTACAAAGCTGGAGCTCCAAAAGAGACCAGAGTTGTGCTCTCATTTTCTGGGGCCTCCTCCTTGGGACAGCAGATACATTACAGTACATGAGTGTAGCTAGCAGCTCCCACACTGGTCTTCAAATGGCAAAACTGGCACGGTCTGTGGTTTCATTTGTCTTGCCTCTCTGTCTTCCAAAGTAGTAACTGTCCAGTGTGTAGTAAGTACAGTTATTGTGGTCACTTTATACAATTGTCAGGTTTTTTGATGCCTGTGTCACCATAAATCTGCTTGCCCATATAAACCTGAGTCTTGAACTGTGCAGTCCACACCAGAGGACTCAGCAACCACGCGGTGGTACTGCAGCCCCTGCCACAGCAAGGGCCAGCTGGAACACAGCTGCTTTTCAGGTAAGCGTCCAAAAGTTTGGATGCTTTTTTAGCTTGGTTTTGAACCTCCTAGCCTTACAACATGGGCAAATTTGCTTAACAAAATAAAAGAAAGAAAAAGGAAAAAGTCCTTAAACAATGTTTCTAATATTACCTGCTTCCAGCATTAGGTAGGATGTGGAGGGGAAGAGATTTTCTGCATGCGGTTCTGCTTGCAGATCCAGCTGGCTCTTGAAGCGAAAAGCAGATGATAAGAAATACATATATATATGGTACCTATCTAAAGGAACCCAAGTTATCTTAGAAACTAATATATACAGAGATCACAGAATCTGCTTGTGAAACTGTTCCCTCTGGCATTAAATGCAGCCAATGTTTAACAGTAATGAATTAAAAATGTGATAGTTTAAGACACAGGAACTCCTTCCAAATGAACCTTCGAGGGGAGCCTGGTGGAGAGAAATTCACGTTGAGATTTGGCCGAAGAACAGGGTTAATGCCATTTGTTCTTATCACAACTGCTACAGGATATTTAACCACCACGTGTAGTCAAGGCCTGGGTTTTATATCTGATCGTGGAGACAGCAGCACAGTGCAATGCCTTGGATTGCTAATACCGCTTCCTTCTTTTAATGAGGTCTCCCATCCAAGGATGGATATAGCCTTCTCTTGTACAGCTTGCAAATCTGACTGGATCACAGCACACAGCTGAAATAATTGGAGAAGAATCTGTGTGTGGGAGGGAAGGAAATCAGCTGCACGTATTCGCATCCTGAAGCAAGAGTTAGTGTAGCGCTGCTTTTTGGCAGGGGTTTGGTCACAGCTTCTGGTGTCAAAACCAGCTTGCTCTTTGCTAGCCTGCACCTGTAGTCAGCTGTAGCTCTATCCAGCTCATTTAAGAGGAGAAGGCAGGGGAGGGCTCTTCATTTGGATCACAATGGCACTTTCGAAGCTCATGGCTGACAAAGCCATTTAGAGCAAAGATAGCTCAGCTTTTGCTCCGGTATGCGAAGTTTGCCCTCTGAATGCTGTGATTTTCTCTAGCTGGTCTTAGAGATGGCAAAACACAGATGAGCCTTAACCAGGCCTGAAGAGGCTGGAGCACATCAGCTGCTTGCCAGATTGATGAAACACCTGGGGCATTCATTTTGAAACCTAAATGCAGGCTGTTCACCTGTATTGCCAAGTACAACAGAAGCTTCCTTCTGGCTGGTGGGGTGGTATTAATTTAAAGAGAGCACCATCTGCAGGGCCTTGGAGAACAGCAATTGGAGGAGACAGATAGAGAGGTTGCTGGGAAAAGTCTTGTTCTGATCTAGGGGCCTCGCCACCCCCATCTATTACCTATCATTTTTAATTAGCAGACGTATCTTGGGGAAAGCTGCTCTGATTCACTTTCCTGCAGATGCTTTTCTTGCAGTTGCTTTTCTTGCTAAGAGCTGTTGGTTTTGCTGAGCCTCCTAAGCTTGTTTCATGGGCTTTCACAGGCATTTGGAGCGGTAATGGTCTCAGTGACCCAGTAATTAAAGGAGTCCTGTACCTCCTTGCTGCAGAGAGCTGCCCCTTTGTCCTTCCTCCTCCTCTCTGCAGTGCCACTACCAGATGGTTGGAGATTTTTCACACTTTCAAAACCTTCATGTTTTTCCCATCTCATCAAGCATGTCTCAGCCATGCTTAATTAGCTTAAGGCTTTTCAGCCCCCCTGTCCCCCCCCGATTTGCCCCACAGGAGATCAGTTAAGGGCCTGAACAATTTCAATAAAGAGCTTGGAAAGCAAATCCCCAGAGGCTAGGCATAGCTGCAGGAGAATGTAATGTTATTTAGTGTTGGGGACCAGTTGTTTATTCTTTTCTTCTTTCCTTCTGTCTGTCTGTCCTCCTATACATCCTTCTGTCCATCTCTCCTTTTCCTTTCTTATCTCTCAGAATATCCAGGGATGCCCCTTGGTTCTTGGCAGAGTTTGGCAGCATCTGATGGCTGGTGGTATTCAGAGGAGGGCTGTTGCCCTTAGGCCAGTGCCTGAGTACTGTTTTTTGTAACCTGTTTTAATCTGCTTAGGTCCCCCTGAATGACAAATGGCAAACATAATTAGTTAAGCAGTGCTAGGAGACTTTTGGGTTGAGGTATTTTAGTTTAGGGGCTTTTGTTTGTTTGTTTGCTTAATTCCCAGACTTGTTTGAAATCAGCTTGTGAGCTTTATTTACAGATCAGAGCAGTTGAGATGAAAGCTTGGTTAATTAACAGTAAAATAAATTTGCTTTGTATTTGACATTGAACAGCATTTGTTTCTGCATTGTCACATATGCACTTTTATTATTAATCTCTGAGCTTTAGCTGTATGACTGCACACAACCCTTTCCCTTCTTCCCTCCCTCCCTATAAAGTGTGAGAGTGAGCTGTTTAAGCACGTGAAGCACAGATTTTGTGGGGGATGTCAGATACCTCAGAGGTACCTGTGGACGTTTACCACATAGTTGAATTCAGTGGCTTGTGTTTTGCATTTACAGGCAAATGAGAGCACCCAGCCATCAGGTGTTTGCATCACTAGAACTAAATACCTACTAATTTAGCCTCTCGGGAGATAAATATTTAGATATAATTAAAATGGCTAGCTGTAAATACATGAAAGTGTCCGTGGATGATGGAAAAATGTGGGAGGGGGTTTCTTCACAAACACAGAGGACATGACCTCAATTACTGCAGTTTTCTCCCTGACGTTCCCCTTCACGGTATATATAAAGTAGATGTTGCTGGGTGCACACCGCCCAGAGGAGAGCAGTGGTTTATGTAAGGCTAGATTGAAACGTGGTTCTTATGCTATTCCAATTCTTGGTATTTTTTAAACCATCAAGGGAAATAAAATGCAAAGAGTGTGTCTGAATGAATGCACGATGTAGGTTTTTTTGTCGTGAGGAAGGCCTGTAACGTTGCTACCTCCATTTGAGTAACTCAGGCTGTCATTAAACAAAGAGGAGTGCAGCTCCCTGGTGTATTGACATTGCTATTTACAGACCATGTGGTAGTCTTTGAAGTGCTAACTGCCTTTTTTTGGAGAGATGCTGCGATTTTCTTTTATATTTGTTTTCCACAAAAAGGAATGTTAGTATTTTTATGATGGCTGGTGCTTAGTGGAGCCCCTCTGTGTAAAGATAACAAATGAGTTATGCGACCTGACATTCTCCCTGGGAATGTGCTCAGAACGAAGGAAGCCAGTGGCATTTCAAAGTCTGCTTTTAAAGTAGCTTGTTTTATATATGTCTGTGTATATATATGTAAGGGTCTTTGGGCGAAGACGCCAGGAACCAAAGGACGCATATGCAGAATGAAATTGCACCACTTGAAGCTGCTCCATGCTTTACTGTATCCCTGTTCTGTCTGACAGCTTGAAGTAGTCAGGCCTGCTGCAGGCTTTGGAAATGAAAGAGTGAGCTCTAACCCTTTGAGAACAACTGCAGCAGGTACAAATTGCTGGGCACGCTTCACCATTACTGTCTCACTTGTCCTCTCGCTGCGATGCTGCTGGGAGTTGCTGAGGAGGCATTGCCTGGAGCTGCAGGGGCTCCCCAGTCACTCACTGAGCAGCCCCACTGCTGGTGATGTGTGTCCCCACGTGGGGCATAAATCTGAGCTGGGACAATATGTCTGTAGACAGAAGCTGGAGGAAGCAACAGGAGGCTGGTCCAGCCTTGGCTGTGCTCAGCCAGGGTGGCTGAGGACACCAGAGAGGCTGCCACTCAGCAGACCCCAAAGCCTTTGTGACGACATTTGTGCAAGTTCTGTGTTTCTACAAAATAACTTTGTCTTTGATCCAACACTATATATTACCGGGAATTTTTTTTTGGCAAGAAGGCGATTTTTTTCCCCACATTTCACTGGTTTGTAGTTTCGGAGACTTCACAGTTTTGTTGCTATGAACCATCACGTACTTAAACTGATTGGCCCACTAGCAGCCCTTTGAAAACTGTTTGAAATAAAACCAGCTAAGGATAGAAAACCACCTTTCCCAAGGCCTGATAATCAAATCACTTTTGTGCTGCCCTCAGGAGGGATGGCCTTTGGTTATAAGCTCCACTCTATCAGCAGAGAGCCTGCTGCTCATGACCACAATGGCAGCACTCCAAGGACTGAACTTTAATGATGAATGTCACAAAATGCTGCTACATGGGCTCACTCTGGGGAAAGTAATTCTGTGTACAGTATGTGATCTATGTCACCTGGAGTCCTTATCGTTTCTTTCAGCTATTTGCAGAGTTCTTTTGTGTTTGGGCTGCGGAAGAAGCTGCATTAATTCAGAGTTAGTAAACCTGAGGACAGGCAGAAATAAAATGGATCTGAACTTTTAAGCTTGCTATAGCAAACATGCCATGAGAGTGAAGAGTTGGTAAACTGAACTTAAGAAGCTTTAATTTGGGTCTGTTTTCATTATACTTTCTATTCTACCATAAGTGGTACACTATTAAGTCATCTCTTGGGTTATGAATTACTACTGTATTAGGGAAATGAAACTTAACTAAAGAATTTTGTTGACAGGGAACACGCAGAAGGATAAGCAGGATCTTTTTAACCATTAGCGTTGTTACTATCATCATCAATCATTACTGCCATGTAGCATGCAACACAGTTCCTGAACTTGAACTGGTAATATCATGCAAGGTGCCATACACAGTTGCCTCTACCCAAGGAATGCACAGCCTAAATTTCATGGCTTTGCATGCTTATCAGCCTACTTGAATCTTCCGTTTCATGGCTTTCCAGCACAGTTGCACTGCTGTCTTATACAGGTATCATCTGTGACCAGCAGCTTCCTCCAGCTCCTGCTGGTTGAAGAACAGCTTGCTTAGCTCTGCCAGAAATACTTGTTGCATGAACAACCAACACACACTCATAAGTGCTTCCTGCTACCTAGTCAGAAGCACTTCTCTCTTGTTCCTCCCTCCATGAAAATTTTTACAAAATCAAAAAATACTCATTTCCTTTTAAATTTGGGAGGGTTTTTATTTTTTTGTTTTATTATTTTTTTTAGCAGAAATCTAATAGCTTCAGTTCATAGTTTTGGCAAGAGCCAGTCTGGAAATCTTAGGCTTCTCAAGCTATGTTTGTATGACTCCCTGAAAACATGACATTTCCCATAGAACTATCTGTTCTTTTAAAAGAGGAAAAAAAGTAATTTGATTCAGGAATGGGTTTTGTTAGAAATATTTTGATCAACTCCACGTGTGCCTTTCCAGTCGGTTCCCTGTGCAGCAGGACCACCCACTGCCTGCGGGATGCAGTAGCTGTGGTGGCTTTGGCATGGTGCTGGGGCTGCTGCCGACTGCCCGGCTGGTCTCCAGCCTGAGCCAAGCGCTTTTGCAAGCTTTGATTGTGAGAGGTGCTACTTTAGAAGCAGCCAAAACTTCTGTGAGGTGCCGCACAACGTGGCATGATAGGGAGACTTACCCTCTCCTCCTTCCCCATGTTTGAGGTACGTTTGAGGCTTAAGTAAGGTTTTGTTTTATTCAACTGTTGCATTTTTGCAAGGCTGCATTCCTTTATTCCAAGCCTAAAACCTGTGGCTATCATGTGTAAATGCAAGTTAGCCTCTGCCATGCAAATTCCTTGTCAACTTGTAGTGCACAGTACTAAGTCAGAGTTAGTTTTGCACCATACTCGCAAATTATGGCAGGTTTTACCAGGCTGAGGATCAGTGGTACTCTGTGCTTAGGACCCTCATAAGATTTTCAGTCAGTGCTTGGCATTGTCGCAGATACTCAGTGTGAACTGAAACAACCCATTAAGGCACAAGGCTTATTTCTCTCCTACCGCCCCAAATAATCTCTGCACCTGATAACTGAAAGGCCACAGCCTTTACACTTAAAGAACATCTCATGTAGAGACCTCTTTTAGGTGCTTATATCAGAATAGCCGGGTCGCTAAGTAGGCAAGATATTTATCTAGATTTGCTGTGAACTATAAACTCCTTAGGCAAAGACCACCTATTTTCTATGTAACCGGCTCTCCCCTTTTAGGGTCTGTAGTATTTAAAATAGAATCAATGTGAAAAGAGCCATGCAAGGTGTTTATTTTATTTCCTTATATACCTAAGAAACATCCTGTGCACGGTTGTGAAGTTGTTTGAGTCTCCTCAGACTGTCAGATTGATGGTTTTTAGTGCACTGAAGTGTAGTAAAAAATGGAAAATATAAACCAATATAACATGAATTGTCTAGACCTTTAAACCTACTTAGGAAATCAAGATATATCTATATATTTAAAGAAACTCAATAAACCTTGTTTTTAAGATTGTGAAATTTGCTATTGACAGCGCTGAACAAAAACATGGTTCAAGGCCACTGACTTAATTCTAGGTGACACCACTCCTAATCCTTTATGGCTGAATCCTTAAGTTTTATCTGTGACTATGGGAAAAAGTCTGTCAAGGCTGAAGTCACTCACACCAGGGGATTAGCACTTTTTGCATTCCTTTGAAAGCTTCAGTAGTTCCCATGAAAGTAACAGACATCGAGGCATTTGTGGAGACTGTGGGCAGTGGCAATCCTTACACTGGCATACAAATTCTTGCAGACCTGGACCATGAGAAATAGTGCACATCTGTAGCCTCTAATTCTGACCCTCATGCTATGTGCTGGCAAAAGCTCTGTGTTGTCCTTCAGTTGTGGGTACTCAAGGGGAGAACAAGAGGGAAGATGTTGCTGCTGGTTGACCCAACGGTGGAACCACTGTATCTTTTTTTTTTCCTTTCTTTTTTTTCCCCCCAGAACAGTTGAAAGCTGTATGATAAAAAGGTTTTGGGCATCTGCAAGTTCATGAGCTAAAAGCTCTTCATTATGAATAAATTATAAAACATGGTACAAATCCAGCAATCTGAAGGAGTTTAGCTTGAGGAAATGCTTTTTATGTGTGCATGTCATTCTCCTTCAGCAGGACAAAAGTCCACTGCTCTAAACTGCTAACACAATTATTCTCTTCTGGCTTAATTGGTAGAGGTCTTGACTTTGGTGCTAAGATCCCAAGTATAAGCCTTTACGTTTTCTGGCACCGCATAGCAGGGTGATGGCGTTACGGGAAGGGCTAAGTACTGCAGTGTGCCAGCCTGGGTTTCAGTACTTTTATATGGCCTGTGGCATTTCTGAGTATCCCACAGCACTGGCTGCTGTATTCTGGCTGACCTTCAGGACACCTCATTGTAAGGAACCTGTGTTAGCCATCAATTATTAAGAGGATTTGGGGAGATGTTACAGACTTGCTCAATAGCTTCAAGGAAAATTACAGTTATCTTGTTAGACTCAAGAGTCTGACAGTTTTCATGATAGACACACTATAGTTTGCTATAGTTTTATTAGCAGTTCTGTAAATTCTGTTGTGGGAAAAAGAAGGCAAAAGCCATATTGTTAGTTATAATGTCACTGAGCTTTCTAAGCACGGGTTAGAGAGGTGGTGTCATCCTTAGTGCAGTGAGAGTTGGCATTGAATTTTTAAGTCCGTGTTTAGGATCCCAAATAGGTGGCCTGATTTTCGAAAATGCTGAGCACATCCCAAATACCTTATGAAGCGAGACCCTTTGAAGCCAGCTGGAGCTGTTGGGCACTTGGAGCTTTTGAAAATCAGGATCTAAACTCTGTTTTAAAGAGGTCCTGATGTTAGCCACCTATTTTTGAAAATACTGACCTATGTCTGCTGACATCTAGAACAACCTCTCTGTTAAAAGAGTGTTTGATGGAGAGAGGGGATACAATCACCAGCGCTAAAGGGAAAAATCCTGGTCTTTTTGAAAGCATATTCTCTTGAGACAATACGTTGAGACAAAACTGAAAGTTTCCTTCCCCCTTCTTTTTGTTATTAAAGACTTTTGTTCAGACTTTGTGTTATGTGGTTTGTGTTTTTGGCCTCCACTTTCTATCTATCTGGTGCCTCGAGATTTAACAGGACTCTGAGGAATCTTCAATAATTTGGAGTGAAGGCAAGATGGTTGAGAACAAAATGTCCCTAAGCTTCCCAAATGAGTTGCTCCAATTTTTACCCAATGTAACAGTAATGATCTAGTCATAAGCCAGCCTTGGTCTAACTTGCTATTTGAATTCATTTTCTTTTGATACAAGTAAGTCTCTGATATGTGTGAAACCTAGAGTAAATTTCTGACCCCTTGTTCTCCTGTTTATAAAGTTGACAGCATGACCAGTAACAGCAGGATAGACCTCTTCAAACAGTGGGAACACACTTGTATAAGGGGAAGCGTTATTAGGAATAAAGCTGTTTGGAAGACAAAAAAGCCCCCAGTACTTGCCCCCTCCACCTAAACTGAGCTGCAAATCTGGTAAATCACTGGACCTGGGTGTCAATGTTGGTAGATATCAGAGTTGATGAACCTGACTGAGGACTTCTCTGGAGCAGTTTACTGTAGCTTTAATTTTTGGTTTTTTGTTTGCCCATGACTAGTGAGTCCTTGTGTAGTGTCCTGAAGAAGAAAAGCTATCTCTCTTAAGTGTCCTGCAATCAGAAAGCTGTTCTTGGGGGTGTCTGCCACCTATTTTTTTAGGTAACTCACAAGAAACAAAGTGGCCTTCCTCCTGTAGTTATCACACTCCCCCACTCTGGCGATGCTCAGGGTCTTTTCCCAAGCTTTTTCCCAGACTACAAACTGGAGCCATTTTCATAGCTAGAGACTAAGTCAGGGCAGCACAGGGAGTGAGACTTGCTAAAATCAAGAAAAAGGGACAGGGGGGGGAAGCGGGAAACAAAACCCCCAAAAAAACAAACCCACACAACAAAAAAACTCCTGAATGGTACGTTACCGGAGAAAGAGAAAGAAAAGTTCAGCTTAAAGCAAATAAGCCAGATCCCTGTTTTACAAAGCTGAGGTCAGTTGGGAAGCTCTATAGAGCTGTTTGGAGGGGGGGGAGGGGGGGGAGATTATGGTTGTTAGTATTCTTATCTAAATGTAAATTCCTGTCTTTGATGTAACATCCTAGTTAGACCCTAGAATTTATGAACCAAACCAAGGATGACATGTGAACAAGTTGAGAAGAAAAAACTGCAGCTCTGTCTTTGTGTAGTTCTTACTGAGCGCTGATATAAATGGAAGACAAATCAAAGGCAACAATAGTGCCACACATTTTATCTCACACCCTGTGATGCATATTAGTGTTGTTTCCCATTGTGAGCCAGAAAGAACATTTACAATTTTAGAAAACACTGCATAATGGCTCTCTGCAAGGAAAAGAAGCAAGCGTATGACTGCCAGTACTGACACTTGCTTTTTCCTGGCCTGCAAAATTCCTTTTCTGGAAGCTCTGTTGTGGGCAAAATTTTTCTACCCCACACTAAGAATTTTGAATTTGGTCTTAAAATTTTCTCCAGGAAATACAGCAAATAGACCTCAATGATTTGGTAATATAAATCCAGTCTTTAGCCTTGCCAGGAAATACTGGCCAAGCCAATCATCATGTGGCGATATGCTGCTATGGTGCAGATGATAGCATCCAGGCTGGTGGATTACTCTTTTCTAAAAGCAACCCACAGGAGTCATCTTTTCCATTGTGCTTTTCGGTAGTTTGGAAATACCCTTGGCTTCAAGGTGAGTGTCAGGAGGACGGGTGGGTATTTCAAGTGTTAAACACCAGCTATGCTATGGCTGTCTGGCTCTGCACCTCCCTCACACCCCAAAATGTCAGCGTTAAAAGCTGATTTTTAAGACATGCTACTGAAATGGGTAGAAGAACATGATTGCCACCACGGAGCTGAAATGCCCACTGTAGGTTGTTCTTTTAGCCTTGTGTCGGTTGGGAGTAGGTGGCATGCGATTCCCTCTGACAGTGCTGTGATTTGGGAATTTTGGTTCTATCATGGCTTATTTCTATGTGCTCTGTGTTCAGAGGAGGAGGTGGTTATTGCCTGCTGGCATTGGGCAGCTGGAGGTTAGAACACCCCTTGCTCTGATGTAGTTATTTCCTGGGGAAACATCTTACTCCACGTCATCATTGTAAAATTTTGGTCTTGTATTCATCCAGTTACCAGTAGAAATTAAAAATGGCATCCATGCTTAGGAAGTAATACAGCACTTGCAATATGTTTGCTTTCCCTCCTATTCCTTTGAGGCTGGCTGGTGTTGGCTCGCTCACTGCTGTAGAGGAGGGTGCCAGGCTTTCACCAGAGAAATGGGGGCAGCAATCAGCATTAATGACATCCTCTGACAGTGAAAGCTGCATGAATCTCCAGAAGCCAGATTTCAGCGATGGCTTCTCTCCACAGGGCGCGTGGCACTTCCCAAGCAGAATGGGGAGCATCGCCTTGGGTAATACATCCAGCACCGCCATCTATCACTTGGCTATTCCCTTCTTTACAGAGAGAAAACAACTCCCAGCCATTTATTTATGAAAAATTGCTTACTGCCCTTGAACGTAAATATATACACAGAAGTGTGCCTGTGTGTTTTATTTAAACATCTGTTATATTTTGATGAGTCACCAGATCACCAGTGATCCAGGTCTGATACAAGAGCCCTGAAAACTGGAATAGGTGAGGAGCTCAGTAGCAAAATTAGTCCTTTATAGCAGATTTGTGTTTATCACCGTATAGTTAAAGCTGACTGTAAAATTTTGGCTTTGAAGGAGTCAGAGCAGAGCTCAGTTAAAAAAAGAAAAGGGTATGGTTCTGTAATTGTTTTTGAAAAATTATCATTATTGAACATGTGTCTCAGTAGGGGAAACAGATACAAGTATCAACTGTGAGGTCTTTGTTATTGAGTGCTGCCAATTACCACTTCTTTTCAAGCAAATGAGTTTCATATTATGTTCAGTTTGGTTTTAGGAAGCTAACAGCTTTTTAAAAATTAAAATAGAGTGCTGGGTCAGGAGATGATGAGCCTTTAGAAATGCAAGTACTCTTTTCCAAAGAGCAAGACATTTCAGCTGGGTGTGTTGTATACTCTACCTCAGGTTATCCAAGTTTTTATTGAGGTTTGCTTTTTTGGTGTTTGGGGGTTTTTAAATTAATTTTTATTTTTCCTGCTGGCTGTTGTATCTTTGTATCACAAGATGCTTAAAAATTACAGCATACCTGCAAGGTTATGTCTATTAGCAGAACTTTGCTGAACTTCATGTGCCTCTCCTTGCTGTGAATATTCTGTTTTAATTTAAGCTGCAAAATTTAGGTTGTGGTCTCTGGATAAATAACAGGGAAGAGTCTTTCTCCACACTGTGTATTGTAACTGCCTTTCGGGTAGATCCATACACCCTCCTTATTTACCCTTCTGCTGCTGTTCCCTGCTACTTTGAAGCTCATTCTTCATACACTTGGCAATAGTCTCCTTGAAAAGGAATTGAACAGAATATTTTCCAAGGCTACTCTTTGACTCAGCAGTAATCTCTTTCAGAAGCAGTGACCCCAGAAATAAATTGTTGCAGCCATAAGGGCGAGCAGCCCCGCCTGCACGTTGTCAGAAACTCAGGCAAGGCCTCCTTTTGTCCTGTGCGGATGGCGCACTTTTTCACCCCATCGTCCTCTCTGCTGTAGCCGGAGAGCAGGGACTTCATAAAAGATGAGGGTGCTTGCCTGAAAGGAACTTTTCTAACTGCCAGTTCTTGGGCAATTTGCTATTTGTGTCCTCTCAGGTTCTTACTCTCTCCCTCCCCACCCTTTCTTTGTAATTTCTTTCATAAATATTGTTTCTATTCACTCCCAGCACCCACCTAGTTCTCGTGGAGCTGCTCAGGACTGAGGACTGGCACAATCTCTTCTGTTTGGAGTGGCTCCTTTGGAGGGAAACGGGAAGTTTCTTTCCCTTGTCTGAAACAAGCAGGGTGTCATTCTGACAAATCTGCCCTACTTAGGAGATACAGGACCTCTTTGCTTTCAGTCTGTTGATTTGCTGCAGTTGTCTCAAGATCATTTGAAAAGCTTAGAAAATACAGTGAATGCAAGATTGAAGTGGAATAGGGGCACAGTATGTGCTGATGGAAAATCCAGCAGCAGCACGAGCTATTAAGTTGTTCATGTTGGAGGGGAAAACAAAGCCTATTAAAGCCATTGGGCTCCTGGATCAGTTCTCCAAAATTAAGGACTGAATCCTCACCCCAGATTAGGGGTGCAAAGAGGAATTAAAGTTGCTGTACGAGGACAGCTGGAGAGAGACTAGGTACATGGTAATGAGCATGGTGAGTGTGCAGAGGAAATAATGTTGTGATGGGAATGGAGGTTCACGTATCATTCTGTCAGCTGGCAGTCATTCAGCAGGCTTGCTCCCATGGCTGTGGAATTAGAAAAATGCCCAACTGAATGCCCAGCATCATTCCCCTGGTGAAAGCTGAGCCTTAGGAGACCTGGAAATTTCCTGCGGCTTACATGCAAGGATCCTTCAGTGCTGTAATTCCTCACACCTATGCAGCTTTTTAGGATCAGGAAGCTAGTGATCAGGAACTGAACCAAATCACTTACGAGTTCCATAAATGGTTGAGGGTGGAAGAGAAAATGACAGAATGGGAAAGAAAGGTAAATAATCTTGCCATTTGTATTAATTCAGAAACCCTTCGCTTTTCGTAATACCACTGGACATGCTATCTGTGTTATTTGTATAGGCAGGGAAGTGGAGCACAAGGGCTTTGGAAGCCATTTGGGACAGGTGATCTACTAGTTTGTGTACAACCAGGCAACGGTTTACTTGTGTTAACGGCCAGCGATTGAGGACTGCAATGAAAGCTTCTGGGTGCTCCATTTCAGATATTCCGTGCTGCAGGCTTCTTCTCTGATGAGAGGTTTCACAAAAAGAGCATCTGGAAAACAGCAACATGGCCTCTTGCACAGCTGAGGCTTTTTCAGAATAAAAAATTCAAAAAGGGTTTTCCTTAAAATGATACGCCCTTGTATTCATCAAGAGCCTGCTGTGTGCAGGTTTATCCTGTTGTTACAGAGAGACAAAAGATACAAAGAGCTCCTGATGGGCATTAGCAATTTTAGAGATGCCCAATTTGTATGGGTCTTATGGACCATATCGCTGAGAGACAATCCTCACTACCCTCCCATTCCCACCTTTAGGGAAAAGGAGGCATAATGAGATTTACTAACAGTATGTTTAATAAAGGGCTGGAAGGGGATAGGGATAAGCGGATCTTAGACACTTTTAAATCGTGTTAAAAAAATTGTGGTTCAGCTTGAGCTGGAAATAACAGTGGCTGGAAGCAGTGCGATGCCTTTAGGTACAGTTGCGTGCACAAACACAGAGAGCTGAGATGATGCACACTACACTGGAAGGATGGGGAGCTTCATTGCGCTGGGTTACTCTGGGAGACAAAGCCAAAATGCCAAAAGGGAGGGTAAATACTCCATTTAACGATGAAGGGGCTGCGACGTGAATCCTGACAGCCCACGCGTGGCATTAAGAAATAATGCTCAGTGTCTTCAAAAGCCTGGCAAAGCTAGCGTCCTGGCCAGCACACCCCCCTCGGGAATCTGTGTCCTTGAGTTTTCTTTTCACCTCTATGGTGCCTAATTGCTGAGGGGTGGGGACAGGGTTGATCAAGGTAGAATATTCCTGATTTAACAGATGGAGGTGTGTGTTGTTAATGAAGCCACACCAAATAGCGAGAGGCACCTTTGCAGCAGTGCCATTCCTGCAGACTCAGCGCTGTTGTGCTTGACCTATGTGTGGCAGAAGGAGAGCGAGGGAGAGAACTGCCCACAGACTTGAACATAACAAAGTACAGACGGACCGTGATTGCTGTGTTTGTTTTAGAGCCCCAAGAGCAGCAGGTTGGGTGGTTTTGCATGTAGAGCCGTACAAGAAGACAGCATAAATCTTTTATGTAGTAGAATCTGGTCTGGTTAAAAGGGTCAGTCATCCCAGATGGAGGTGTTGAACAGGAGTCAAACTGAGCCCTTGTGTCATGGACAGCTTCAGTTTCTAAGTGAAGCAGTGTTTATAATGCTATTAAAATACAGTGGTAAACAGAGTACATGAAGGCTTGAGAGTCACATTAGCAAAGAGCTACAGTGAAATGAGTGGGAAGAAGGAAAAACCAGCTCTGGCTATTTGCAGAGCAAGAAAAATGGAACTGGTTTTGACAGATAGGACAATTCATCTGTGTGTCATAAGAGCTTTGTCTGTGGTTTTTGTTGTTGTGGATGAAAAATGGTGCCTTCAATTTTTGACCAGAGAAATTTGGATTTTAACGAGCCTCTGTCTCTCAGAGTCTCCCAATTAGGGGAAGTATATTTACAGCTAAACTCAAAATAATAAATTTTATTCAATGTGTATGAATCAGGGAAGTCTGGATTGTTCAGAATACCTGCAATGTGGTTTTCATATTGCATAACGACAGAGGTGGTTTTTTCAAAGTATGTAACATGAGTAGAAACAACTGCTCTACAAATAATTTATGACTAATGAATCTCCCCTGGTTGCAAATTGCCCATGGGCAGGATAGTATTTTATTGGAATTCCTGTGGCAGCTCCCAAAATTGCTGGGCAGACATGTTATGGGAATAATGACCTTGCCATTTTGCCTGTAAAAATAGTAGTTGTCTGGACTGTTGTATTATTGATAACTCTTTTCTTCCTCAAATATTCAGAATGATCTTAGGGACCAGGATTTCCCACTTAGTTGCAAGACTTCTAAAATTGGGGAATTTTTAAGATTTAAGTTATCTTGGTGTTGCTTGATTGCACTGACAGTACTCATTTATTACCTAAGCCCCATGCAAGGACTGCCAAGGCTGGTCTTGAAGGCTGGGCTCTGCAGAGAGAGCCCAATCTCCCAGGCTCCCTCAGTATTCAGCAAAGAGAAATAAACTCCCTTAAGGTGCGCAGCTCAGAGCACAAACCCAGTTCAGGTGCCTTCCAGGAATGATTCATCAATTCTAGGGACACTACATTGGGATTTTGCTTTGAATTCCCTGGGAGAGGAGCCTGCCTCTCTCCTGATCGCAAAAGTGCTCTTCAGTACACAGCAAAGCCTTGCTGATGATCAAGTAAAAATGAGTTTTATGGATTGCTGTGTGTTACAGCTTCTAAGCCTGCATAGTTGGAGGAGGGGAAGGGGGAGGGTTACACTTTTTACACTTTTTACACTTTTTTACTTATTAGGATTTATCAGGGGTGTTGAGAATAGATGTCTGACCTCTGTACTCGGGCACTTTTAAAATTGATGCTAATGTACCAACAACCACCACATCTTCATGTTAATCTTGTGAATCGTGTGAATCTGGAACCACGTTTCTCTAGAGAAAGAACAGTGTATTAGCTGTAACCATGTGGAAATACTGACAGATTGTGACTATAAAGGAGAAAAAAAGATGAAGTAACAGTACAGAGATTTTGATCTTCCTGGTATATATTTGTCTTATGCATTTCAAAAGGCTGGGAGCCGTCCTTGCCCGTGCCAGAAGCCTGTTGTCACTTAGTGCTAGGCTGGTTGTGTAACCAGACTGCAAAAGGTTCAGGTAATGAGCTCTGTCAGGAGCGCAATTGGAAATGGTAATTGAAATTGAAAGTGGTATCTCCCAGGCTCCCTCCCCTTCGGTAACTCTCAGCTCCTGCTGAGAGACCCGAAATACCTCCCTTGTTTGTGCTCTAACCTGAAGCAATCAAAACAAGGGGGTGAGGGAAGGCCTCTAGAATAAATTGGTTGTCAAGGCGGTTCTGGTATTGATTGAGTTCTGCTGTTTATGTGAATCAGGCTCATTTCTGTGTGGCACTTGGTTTTACTGCACGGCGGGGAAGAAGCTTTTTGGATAATACCCTTTCCAGTTGCATGGCAGTATAGTGAATGCTCCTGTCACCCACCCACAATAATAGCAATGGAAGAAATGAAGATTTATATTAACCGAGTTTGAAAGTCTTCCCAAAAATTGGATGATATAATGTGCAAGCCTCCTCCCAAGGTTTGCAGTGGTGCTTAGCTTTGTTAAGGTTTAAAATATCTTCTGCCTTGTTTGTCCCTGAACATTGTTTCCCATGATCATTTTCTTGCTGACAATATCCAACAATGAACATACACTATAAAAAAAAAACGATATGGCCATATTCCTTTCTGGGAAGGGATGGGGAATCAGCTATTCAGACTTGGAAAGAAGGTGAAAAAGCAGAAAACACATTAGTGTTCTTCTGACAATGTTTATGACCCTAAACCTCTCAAAAAGTAATTTTGCAAATTTGCTGCTGATGCTGTTGCTCTTTCCAGCCTCTCTCTAGGGCTGCCTACCCCGAGAGGCGAACCTGTAGCTTTTGGTATTGAGGGCCCTCAATGCCTTCTGCTTTCGTCCCTGCAACGGCAGCGCTAATTAGCACATGTGCATATGCACACACGCATGCGTATGAACAAATTGTCTTCTCTTTAATTAGGCTCTGTCTTCACCTAACGCTGTGCCAATAATCCTTTGCACCTGTCAGCTGCATGAGAGATTTCTGAAGTTGAAAGCGAGAAACCCTTCGGCAGTGTGGTGAAGCCAGGCGTGCCGGCTAGTTAATGGGAGATCTTGGGATAGGGCCTGGGAACCTCACGCAGACGTCTTTAAGAGCTGACAACAGGAGAAAGACTAGCTATCTCTAGCTGTTAGAGAAACTGGGAGCCAAGACATAACCTGTGCTATCTTATCTGCTTTACTTGGTTAACAGATGATGTTCTAGAGGAGGCAAAATCAGATTCAGAGGCATTAGCTGCCAGTCAGCATGCATTGCTATTTAGCAGGGATCCCAAATCCCTACATCAGACATCTGAGTGTCTTGGTGGGAAGGGCTGTGTCCACTGCAGGCTGCATTTGTGGTGGAACAGTTAATTTTCCAAAATCTTGCTTTTCTGCTTCCCCCTGCTAATCAAAATGTAGCACAACCTGAATTTCAGTGTATCTTCCTTGATCAATCAGTGCTTTCATAGTCACCCAAATTTCATATTGATTTTGCTAGAAGTCAGGCAGGGATTTTGAACATACCTTCTCAGCCTTGTACTTGTCAAGTTCCTGCCATGTGTGCATGCTTCTGTGATGAAGTGACCTGGATTTATCCTTTCTGTGAGCCAAAAAGAGCGGTGGGCAAATGCTGGGAAAGCCTAGGCCTGCTGGTGCATAAGAAACCTGAGGAGGAAACCACACTCACTCTCCTGAATTCCCTGGAGAAGCATCAGGGATTTGATGCACCCTCAAGGGGGCCATTTCAGGCATTCACTGACATGCAGGGTGCACGGTCACAGATGTTTACAGGCATTTTGTTTGTTTGTACAGGGAGATAATGTTAAACCAGTGAGGAAGAGGTAGAGCTGGTGATACAACAATTCACCAAAGGATTTCTGCAGTAATACTAAGATCTATTAAAATGATGGGTGACATCTCCATCACTGTAAAGTCATCCATCTCACTTTGCCCCATGCTTGCCGGAATGGCTAATTCAGCTTTCCAGTGGCTATTGTTTGTTGGGTTTTGTATGTGCTGTGTTCTTGTTTTAGCATTTTGATGCTTGGTAGGACTATAGATAGTGTGCTGGAAGTTGCCTGTGAGAATAGCATTGCCAGCGTAGAGAGCACAGAGGAGACTAAAATCTCCATGAAAATGTATTGGCTTGCAGATATGATTAGAAGGAAAAACTGGCTGAAAAATTCAGTAGTAGATATGTGTTTATGGACAAAATAACTGTAGTGCACTGAAGTGCATTAAAAAAAACCCACTCTAGCCTTCCATAGAAAGGGGAGGGAGGTGGTTGTGGGACTGTGAACGTTTAATCTCTGTTGCTGAAAAAGTAAATTATTTCAGTTTAAGAGTAAACTGGTTTTGAGATGTCTTGGTGCTTGCTATGCTTTGCTGTCTCATAATAACCACCCAAATGTCTGGAATGCTTAGCAATCAATAGCTTGACACCCTGTAGTTCAAATGCAGGATATGTGCAACAGGCTGTATAGCAGCCACAAAAGTAGAGAAGAAGCTAAATCAGAAATTAACTAAAAATTGGCTTCTTGGCACTCTAAATGTCAGAATATTAGAAGAACTCTGTATGAAAGAGCAAAACCACTTTTTTTTTTCCATTTCAAATGTTGTTAGGAGATTGAATCTAAGCTTCCAGACAAGCCTGAGGCAGAAGAGATAGAAATGTTGAGTTACAACAATAAAATGCGTTTTCCTAAATTCACATTCTAGTTTGTGTCTGACTACCTGGTATATTTGAACTCTCACTGTATCTATTTTTATTCTGCTAGCTAGAGAAACTTTATAAGTGTGATTACATCCCCATCATATATTGCATTTTATGAGCAGAAGGGATTCTTCAAAAACGATGAGGGAAGAATGGCAGGGAGGCAGAAGCACACACCATGATGTGGTTTTAACAATCCCAGTTAGAAAAGCGTGCAGATTGCTACAAACGTTCAAGCAATTATTTTCAGACTATGTTACTCCCCCTATATCCTCTGCCTTTTTCTCTAATGACTGCTGCTATACAGCAGCAGAATCTATAAAGGTAAGAGCATGCCAGAAGAAAAGCTAAAAAAACCCCAGGCATACGGAGTTGAGAATTATACATTAATCGGGTGCTCTAAGTATTGATTTTTCTCCTTCTTTGGCTTGTCTTACAGGGATGCAAGGGAAAGAGGAAACTTCTGTGGAGCCTATGAAAGTTGACCTCACATGTGAAGCAGCAGACGTTTCAAATAAGGATGGTATGTTGTTCTAATATTTTAATTGTCCTGAGGCAGATACGAAGGATACCTTTCTGGGGTTTGTTTCTACACTTCCCCCCCCCAAAATAGGAGTTATATTTATACTCTCTTCAACTGAGTCTTCTTGAGAATTTGTACATCTCTACTGTCTTGGAAGTCTGGTGGAAGTACCTTTCAGTGCCATAGCCCTGCTTTTCTAGTTCTCTCGGTTAATGTGTTCAGTTGTTATGTTCAGTCCACTTGCTTTTTAACTAAATATTTGAGGCCCACCATAATTTCGATCTGGATATCAAATTGACCAGGATGTGTGTGGTCTCATACCGGATTCATAAGATAGTATTTTGAAAATTCCGGTGCTAGTGCCCGACTCCATCGTGGGGCAAGCACTGGCTGCATAACCACTCTGAGCTACTATGTTGGCCTCCTTCTAGCTCGGAGCCAATTTCCCTTCCTCCTCCTCATTCAGAGTCCCTGCTTAGCTCAGTCTGGTAGCAGATGGAAGTTCTCTCCCTAGAACATTTAGTATTGATAAAACTGTCATGATTTGGTGACCCAACAGCAGTTGCAGTCAGGTTTGTGGACATTATCAAGCCAAATCTCCTGACTTTGAAAGGAATTTTTTTTTTTCTATTGACCTCAGCGAGCAGATGACCCATCTCTCTGGCAAGGACCTGGCAAGGGCTGAGTACCAGGGTGGTGCACCAGCTCTGCAGTGCCTAACATATTCGTAAACAACGACAAAAAAAGGCTTTCTAAGCTCTTTCTGTGTGAAAGAAATACTGGATGGAATCAGGGTCCTGATGCTTGGGTTTTGGTGAGGTAAACCCTTTCTTGCTCGTCTAGATAGGCTCTTATAGCTTAACAAAGCTACATAAGGGGCTTTCTTGTTTTTTACCCCAAAAGCCCTCTTTACTGCTCCAAAAGGCAGTGCTTTGGAATTGGGATTCCAGTCCCTGTTTTATTATTGTGAAGTGGACCCCTCTCTGTAGCAAAGACTGATTTTTGATTCCTTCTTTAATCTCTTCAGCATTGACATAGTATAAATTCAAGGCATACTTTTTTACATCTCAAAGACAAAACAATTATATTATTTTTTATTTTAGTTACACAAAGAATCTAATGCTGATTTCCTTTCTCTGATGTCAGATCATGCTGCAGCATTTGAATCGGTGGCTGATTTAGATGCTGGCCTGTAGGGAAGTTTTTGCAAGAATAGGAAAAGAAAGCATGCATAATGGATTTATTTATTTTTTTTTAAAACTAGAGATTATGCTATTACTAGTGAGTGTGCAGAATAAAGCCAAACCAGCCTTCTCTCCTCATCCTCTGAACAAACAAACCAAAAAGTCATAGTCACATTAAAATATTTGAATTTCAAATCCCTGGAATGGTCTGGCCTACTTAGTAAAAACAAATCCAAATTTACTAAAATTATATCTTAAGGGATTTCCTGCTGGAAAGAAAAACAATCATATAGCTCTTGTAATTTGTGCTGTAGCACAGCACAGCTGCATCAGCTGACAGCTACTGAAATTATGTTCTTGATAGGTTTCTTTGTTTCATATCCTGCTTATCACGTAAGGTCGCCTACGTATAACTCATCCTGTAACTTCCTTTTCTGTTAACTTTCTAAGTTATATGAAAGGAGAGGAAAAGGGTGTTTGCTAAGGCTGCAGAAGAGTACTCTGCTGTTCAGGGAAGTTTTCATTTCCCTCCAGCTTAAATTGCGATTGGGATTATATTATAGGGTTGGTTTTTTTCTTGTGGACATTTATTAGGTGTTTAAAAAAAGCAGAACAGAGGAAGGATCAAACTCCCCATGCTCTGTTTTATCTGAAGGGTTAAGGTTTGCGGAAAAAAGCCCTAAAATTTTTAATGTACTGGGTACTATTTGAGATTTTTTTAAAAAAGGAAGAGGTTCCCTTTGACAGTAATTTTTATGTAAATTGCCTATTTTTCTCTGGTCCCCTTCCTCCCACCCCAGGAGAGCTCATCACTTCACAGCTGAAATCACAAGCATATATCACCAGGTACCCCTTGGCAGCCCAGCTCTTGTGTTTTAATTTCATGTACCACATCACAGCAAAAAGTGCCTTAGAAATGCAGAGACTTTAGAGAGCTTAGGTGGATCTTCATATTCGTTCATCTAGTAGGCAGAGCTGTAATAGTGATATATTTCAGAAATTATTATTATTTGAAAGCTGGCTGTGATTCTCTGTCAGGAAATCTGTCAGAGGGTGCGCACATAAACCTGAATAAGGATAGAGATACAGGTTGCTACTGGCAATCTCCATCAGCCACCAGAGCGAAGACCCGTGGATATTAAATTTCTCGTACCCAGGACAGATTTGCTGATCAGTATTTTTTAATGATGACAAACCCCACCCTTGGCGATTGGTTTCCTAAATGATGTTTCTCTGCCGGCAGCCTTTTTTTAGTCGTCTTTTTTTTTTTCTTTCTTTTCTTTTTTTTTTTTTTTTTTAACGCCACCAAAGCTTTAAAGATTGCTAAGGTGCATGTTAGTTTCTAGCTGGTATTAGGTGGATCAAACTCTTCAGTCCTTTTATAATGAGGTCACTCATTCACCTTTTTTATTTCAAGCCTGTGGAAAGCTGTATCCTGACTTGCTGACACAATAGGAGAAAAGAAGAAGATGAAAGCAGTGTCAAACCTGAAATTTCCCATTTTTTTATAAGCTGGTGCAGACTGATGAATGTGCCATCAGCATCCTGACTTTTCACATGATTTGCCAAAGCAATATAGAAGCAAGATCTCAGCAGCTAACACCCTCATGCTTTTTTGGTGTTAATGTAATATCCAAGAAACAAGTAACTACCAAGTAAACAGGTGCATGTGTTTCATCACTGCAGGGTGGGTTGAGTTCAAGATAGATGGTTTTCTTTCTAGGCAGTCTGGAGTTACAGCTGAATGTGCTATAGCCAAGTTATGTGGATGCAGAGGGGAAGCATTGTTTAGGAAGTGGCTGAGGAAATAGGTTATGTTTGCAAGTAAGAGTCTGACCAAACTCCTCTTTAAATCAAGATGGTAATATTTTGGTCTCATCTGCCATCCAGGTCTACAGCATAATATCCTGGGGTGGGGAAATGTGCTCGCTCTCTCGCAGATGACTCTAAACTTGGTTTTCCAGTCTCCTGTTTGCCTGTCTTCTCTACTTAGATGCTGCGCCGTGACTTTTGGCTAGCTGACCTTTAAGCGCATAACTTTCTTGCAGGGGAAAGGCAGGATGCCTTGCTGCCGACACACATCCACTGGGTCACCAGCAACTGCAGCGGTTTGATGGATGTGAACTATTTGCTGGGTTATTTGTTCTCCTCTTGCGGGGAACTTGCTTGGTTTTGGGGGGGAAATCCTTCCCTGGTCATAATTTGAGAGCTGCTGAGCAGCAGATTGAGAGAGGAGATGCAGACAGGTCCTCCCCGACAGGCCAAAATTTAAGGGAAAACAGACAGGGAGACTGCATAGGAATGTCCATTTCCATTGCACAGAAATGTCCCTTTCTGGCATAAAAACCCTGCATGAAGCTGCAGAAGGGGGAGCAAGTAAAACTGAATTTAGGAGATCTGCAGCCTCCTTGAACTTCAGGTGCTTCGCTGAGCTGCTGGCTGTTGTAGTGTATTATGGTAGGTACAAAAACACCGCTAACATAAGTTAGCAGTTTAACACCTCTAAAAACATTGTTTAGCAGGAAGAAGGCCACTTTTGGCTTGCAATGTGATCAGATGTAACATGCCCAGGGCTAACAGTGTTGTTCTGACACTAATTCCTGCTGGGAGGCAACGAGGGCTGTGAGTCACATCCCTGCCGTACCCAGTGGCAGCTCTCCCATCTGCTTTTGCAGTAGATGCTTTGCTGCCGTGTTATTTTCCAGCTAAATATAGAGAATTGTGTAGGTGGCCTTGTAGTGACATCTGTTCTCAGGGTTCACCCAGTGGTCTGCAGAAGCTGATCCTTCAGTTAGATCTTCCTGTCCCTACCAGCATTAATGAAAGAGCTGAGCTTAGTCACAAACACATAGGAAAAAGCTAATAGTGAAACCCGCCTGTGCCTTAGCACTTCCAAGACATCTTCCCACTGCGGTGTGCACGGCGGATGCTTTTTGCACCGGTGATGCAGGATGCCTGGCTGCCATTTCCACTGCAAAACAGTAGGATTCAGTGATTCCTCTTGCTTCCCTGCTGGCAGGGGCCCTGGATCGCATGCCTCTGCCAGGGCTCCTCCATGCTTTCACGTTGCCCTTGAAAGCATTCCCAGGCAGTTTGCAATTTGACTCCCTCTATGTGATGTGCTATCAGCACGACGGGCAGGGGTCAACTGCTCGTAGCCATAATAAAAGGAAGGGGAAGGATGTGTACTCATCTGGGATGCTGATGGAGCCTAACCTCAGGTTTCAAATCAAGCTTTAGTTTTGCAGGAGATCTCTGTAAAACATGAGTGAAGCCTTATGGTATTTTCAGAAAACGCAGGCAGTGAAACTGGCCATTATAATGAGGCAGAGAAAGGCTGCTGTCATCAGTGCACAGCAGCCTTTCCTTAATGATTTTTTATTAAGCATCCTGTCTTTGCTATGCAAATGCATGTAAAGAACACAACATTGCTAAATGTGATGTGCATCAGAGTTCCATAATCAGGAGCGGACACTTTTCTTATTATTTATTGCATACATCCAGGAAGCCATTACGGTATCTGTTCTGCATATAGATGATGAATAATTTACAAATAATTCATCAAAGCCCTAACAGGTGTATTGACATGATATTGACTCAGAAAGAGATCATACTGCCTGGCTGGAAGTAGCATAGTTATTGATTTTTGGCTTTTTTTCCCCTCCCCCTTCCCATCTTCCCTTACTTTCCAAATCTCCCATTCAGGTTTGAGGCTTTTTTCTCGTCACCCACGTCAAATGACTTGTAATCTGCAGTTGATACCACAACATAAAGCAAAGTTAAAGAAAGGAAAAAAGTCTTAATATAAATGGCTCCATTCACGTTCATTGCAGAGCAAATACTAAATACTAATCTTAAAAATGCACGTGCTGAACTAACCCTTTTTTATTTAGTCTAGATAGGACCAATCATCTGCCATAGTTTAGATGATGTTTTTGACAAAGGTCATGCTGAAATGAGTTTAAGCCTTCTGTTTAAATTATTTCCTAGTTTTTAGTAATTTTAAATGAAAAAAAGAAGATTGTTTTTGTAAAAGGATAGTACACAAGTAAACTAGTGTGTAGGAGTATAGTGATGTTGCCCTTGAATCCTCTCCTAGGCTCCAGCAATTTGCAGTTCAAGGACACCCAGGGGCAGCAGTAGCATCTCTGTAACTGGAGATGGATCTGCATTTGGCCCACAGCTCAGCTCCGGGTCCTGCTGGGAACTTTGTCAGAAGCCTGTGGATGTTTGAATCACAGGATCGAGACCACTTAGCCCAGCGAAACTCTAAATCACCCTTTGGAGATACCTATATCTCTGCCTATGGCCTACAGAGGCAGAGGAGGGTCCTTGAGCTCTTGAGCTAGGCACCTTGGTTGGGTGCCAAAGTCACACTGGATGGATGTGGACCAAAGGGAAAATCTAGATCCAGAAGCCTGCATTTCTAGCGATGCTGAAGCCTACACCCTGGCAGAACTGCTTGTCGGGGTTTCTGTGGAACCGCAGGCTAGGATGGCTGGCCTAAGAGACCTTTTTGCGGATTTATGGCGTAGAATTTTTAATGCAATAAATGTCCCCTTTGGGTTAGAAGCGGTTATTACTCGACATAATAAACTTAACGAGTATCATGAATAGAATTTGATGACTGTCTCATTTTGGTTTCAGCTGAAATGAATAGTCAAGTTGAAAGTATAAATGATCCTATGGAAACAGAGCGGGAAGCTTAAGTAACAGGTAAGACCTTTATGGCTATTTTTTCCCCCTATTTTCCATTCAGTTTCTGTTTGAAAACTTGCTTTAAAAATGTCCTTAATTAAAGGTAGGCCTTACAAGGAAAAAAAAAAAAAAAGAAAAAAAGGAAGACAGAATACAAAGGAAAAGAAATTGTCTAATATGGCCTATATTACGCAAAAAAATTAGAATACCCAGTAGACTTGATTTGTCAAGTAAATATTATAGTAGCAGTCTGCAACTGTAATGGATTTAGACAGTGCACAGCCTTAGATCATCAGAAGGCAAGACAGCACCGAGATAAGGACAGAAGAGTAACTGAGTGAATGTTTTTTGGCATTGCTTAGGAAAATGACAGGCAATTTATACCAGTTGGAACCGAACTCAGTTCTGTACGATCTGTATTCTGGGAACAACAGGTTCACGTCACAATGGGTTTATTGCCCTTGGCTGTCCGATGCCTAATGTCACTTGTAGCAATACCACTGAAAAACAAGGCAAAGTCAGCGAGCTGCCTTCTGGAGCCCTGCTGCCTTTTGGAGCTTTTTATGGCTTTATACACTAAATGATACTGCTACGACAGGAGCGTGCAATGGTTGTTGTTGCGGCAGAGTTTGTCATAGGCATAAACAGCCTTGCCCCTAGATAAAAATGAATAATTTGGTAGGAAGACAGAAGTCCGAGACTCATCCCAAATTACAAAAGGCAGTTGCCATTTCTCCGTCAAAAGTAGTTTTTAAGCGTTAATGCGCACCGCTTCCTTTAGCATAGGATTGTTGTGAGATGCCAGTATCATATACAGCAAGATGTGTTATTTATGCTTGTAATGGGATTTCATGTAGCTCAAAGACCAACCATTGTGGCTTTACAATGGCGGCAGCTGTATCACAGAGACTTAAAATACAAGGTCTTATTACTGAGCATAGCCCTTTGTCCTTGTCAGCATTATAGACGATGTGCTGCCATACTGCTGGAGTGAGAAATAAGCCTGATGCGGTCCCTGGTAAAAAGTACTGAAGCAAAACTAGAAGGTGCCCTCGCCATTAAAATACGGCTTCCGCAACTATTCCTTCCCCCTCCCCTAGCTTCTGGGTTTATGTTCTGTTCAGTCAAAGAAAAAAGAGGAACTAATGAAATCCTCACTGTTAAAAATACATGGAAAGTTTAATACCCTTCCTCAGTTTAAAAAAAGGTATCTACGATTATTACTGCTTTCACATGGCCCGTTGGAAGTCTGTGTTTCATGCTGCATTTTCACATGGAAATGAGTATCTGTGGATGTTTTGGGCTGGAGTTGTTTTTGCTTTACGAAGGCAGAGTTCACATGAATAATACCACAATTAGCAATCAATCAATAAAACTTTTCAATTCAACTGCTGGCTCTGCCAGCACCTTTCTGAAGCAAAGAGGCCCAAGCCGGGGTGTGCCATGTCTTGCCCAGCATTGTAATGGCATGTGCAGGATTAGAAGCAGGCATCGAATCCTTCGCAGCTCTCTATTGAGGTCCTCATGACTCTGTTGCCACTGTTTTAATTGCACGGAGCGGGTCCCTGGCGAGGATTGATCAGCCTTTTAAACTTCAATGGGTCTCGCTAGCATCTTTCAGAGCCGAGGAGATCCTTTTGCTTGCTATGTTTAGTATTTTAATATGTTGGTTTTAACATATGTTCTGTGGTCTAGCACCAAAGCACCTACCAGAGCTGGGGGTCTCTGATATCAAGCTAGGTAGCACAGTGCTGTGGAAAACCAAGAAATGCTAAGGAGCACAGTCCATTTGCTATACAGATAATAGTGGCTGTTATATATAAACTAAGTGACATATACACATGCTGTGCGTGTGACAGAAAGAGAAACTGTAGGCATCATCTGTGCTAGAAAGATGAGACATGGGTTCTGCACAGACATTTGAAATTTTGCCTTTTTTTGTTTGCTTTTTTTTCTTTTCTCTTCCCTGCTGTGGTGAAGGAAGGATGCAGGAGAGGAGAGACCCGAGGAAACCCAACGGGCAGGCGCTGACATCCTACAGCATAATTCTTGGCAGAAAAGAGCACGCAGAGATGCTCCGTGGGTTGGGTGGGAGGGAGCTTTGGGGAAATGACTCTTTGCTTTAATTTCTCTTTGTTCTTCATTGCATTTTGTTCTGTAAGCCTGTTGGAAAGAAACATAACTTCCCAGTTCTAACAATGTTTTGCAATTATCCCTGCAATTACAACAGTTTCTTCTGAACTGTGAGTCCCTGTCTTATATTGGATCTTTTCCTCCTGCATCATATCATCAGTAGCCTGTTTCCAGGCCCACCCCTTTCCTAGCATCTTTATCTTATTTCCCAGTTATGGTACTATCTGCAGGCAACCTGTGGGAGCCCATTTATTCTCCTCCCCACCTCCTTTTTTTTTTTAAAAACTGTTCCCTAGGATATAAATGGAGATTTTCTTCAAGAACACGAACTGCCACAAAGGATTATAATCCACACACACTGATAAACAACTGCCTTCCTTGTGCTAGGGATTTGCAAGACTAGATGCTCCATAATCTCAGAAATATTGATAAGGACAGCCCTGCATGTTGCCCACCTCCAGGCTTGTCGATCAGCAGCTCCTGCCGGCACCTGCCAGCAGGTCGCCGTGTCCGAACCCTGGCTGCTAGAAGAGGTGCTGGCCGGATTCCCTTAAGTCCATGCTGGAAGCAGAGTTTGCTCATTAACTCTATCATTCCAATGCCTCAGATAAATACAGCTCCTAGCTTTAACAACTTCACACTGTATCTTACGTGAGCCCTCATTATATTTTCTACTGCATATGCATGATTTCATTTTTTAAATTTTTTTTTAAAAAAGCAATTAACGGTTATTTGGATAAGAATGTCTCACCATATGTCAATTGTTCTGCCAGCAAATGCTGCACTGAAATTTTTAGAAAAGGAACAAAAGGGTTTCACATATGTTTCCCAACCGTGCTGTAACCAAAACTGATAGACAATAAGCTCAATGGAAAAGGACGCAACCTCTGTCCATGGTGTGATGTGCTACAAACTGTATTTTAAAATGCTGCTGATAGTAATTTGATCATGTTAAGCAAGGTAATTAATTCTTTTTTTTCCCCCCAAATATGCATGAATCCCAAAATAGTTATTTACTAGCTGGCCAAAAAAAAAGAAAAGAAAAAAATATGTAAAAACCAAGTTAAGACATATCTCTATCCTCCTGTGATCTGGGTTTATCCCAGCTAGAGTAGGTTTGGTGATAAATCATCTGCTGGTGTAACAGCAAGTCAAATGTGGCCCTAACACACCTAGCACTGGCTACAGCAGTTGATGGCTGCTGTCAGCTGTAGGTTAATTCAAAAGGGTGTCAAGGACAAGCAAGGATTAGAAAGGAAAACAAGAAAAGTCCCAGATTTCATCCAGAGAGTACAGCCCCTGGAAAGGCAGCCCCATATCTTCCTATGTGCAGCTCCAGCATGTTTGCTTGTGGTGGGATCAAGAGAGTATTTCTTTGTGCTGGCTCCTGTGGTTTTTTAACCCAGGTGACACTAGCGCCAGAGAAGATCTCAAGGAGCTGCTTCATCACCCATTTGTCCCGGAGATCGGTTGATGTGTAACTCTGAATTGGATTGATTGTGGAAGGAGTAAATGAGCTGACGTAAGCCTATGAATTGGGTTTGTAATATTGCTAACTTTACCTAAATTTGCTAGGTACCATTCCTCTGGCCCTTGTTCTCCACAGAGCACCCTTGAAGGGACTCCTTGTTCCCTTTGAGGTGTCTCTGTTGCTTTTCTTTCCCATCCCTGAGATCATGCTTGTCAGAATGTGTTTTTTGGGACATGGATTTTTTTTTCCCTGCTCTTCCTTCACCTTGTCTCCAGCTGATTGCAGTTTTGCGGTGGGAGGCCTTGTGGGTAGTACCTCTACATGGTTTGCATCCCATATGTTCCTGTATATTTTCCATACCGGGTGATTATGATTGAAATGGCCTGTCATAACAGGTGGGGCAGGAATGGATAAATACCTCGGGAGGAAGGGGAATAAATGCATTGGGTGTCTCTCTTCTCAATTCCCCTTTTGTGTGGTTGCTGTGAAAAGACCAGGATTGAAGGGTTCCCTCTATCTAGGTAAGTGAGGGAACTGGCCCCGTAGGGCTGGGAATGAACTCGGTGAGCTCTGTGAAATGTTGAAGAGATCCAAGGCGGCCGGGGTGAACTGAGCTTTGCAGAGCTGCAATAACTTCAATCAAAGGACTACCCAGTCCCCTGAATATAGCTCTGTTCTTGTTTCTGTTGTGCTCACCCATGGGCAACGTTAATGGAGCTGTAGGCTGCCCTTATCTGCATGTCGGATGTCTGTCTCGCCATTGCCAGCCTTGGTTTTAGCAAGGGAGCCAAAGGGATAGCCCCTCAGGAGGCTGGCTGCCAAGGTGTGACAGTTCAGCAAGGAGACAAAGACTCCTTAAAATCCCTGTGAAGACTGACCAATAGTTAAAAAAAAAAACCTGCAAAGATGTGTCACATTAGACACTCTCTAACCCCTGACAGTAATTTCGTTGCACTTTTCATTTAACCTTGGTCCTCGAACAGGAGTCTTTGAAACCATGAACCATTTGCCCAAGGATGCAGCGGCAAAGCGTGAAGCCCAGGTAGGAAGTGTAAAAGCAAGGAAACGTAGGAGTTGATTAAGTCCTTACAGGACAATTTGCAGCCACATCTATATCTGTCTGTCTTCAGGTGGGTTTTGGTTTGAGTTGTTGGGGTTTTTCACTAGGCATAAAGTGAGTAGAGTGGCAGCGTGAGTTCTTCCGCTGAGTTAGTAGTGAAGGCTGAACCCATGCCCCTCAATGCAGTCTCCACCACTCTTGCTGGAGCTGCAGAAATGGAAGGAGCTGGTTTTGTAGAAGAGCAAGTATCAGACCAAGAATCACCCCGCAAGGATTTGTGACAAGGATTTTGGTTTAAACCCGCAATGTGTTTGCAGTAGGTGGCATAAAGGGAATAGCAATGCTTTTGGTGCTGACGTTTGCATACAAAGTATCAGGCTCTGCTTGATTGTTGTTTCTCCTGTGCCTGAAAGCACTCATGCCTACCATTAGGCACAATATTCTTTGGGCTGGTGACTGCTCTGATGATGAATGGGTTTCCTTCCATACAGATATCCAAAGGGGATGTTTGAGACATAGTCCGTAATAATGGGTCACACATTTGCTGCAGCTAATAGTCAATCTTTCTGTAAGGCACTGAGAAAGTTTCTCTGTGACTTAACACTGTTCTGCTTTACGCACTTGAATAAAAATATATGGAAAAAAAAAAAAAAAAAGACTTTTCTCTATATGCAGTGCATGCCAGCCTTGCTGTTAAAATTACAAACTTAACAGAGTATGTGGATCTATTTTCTCGGGGAATAGGGGTTTTTATCATATGATTCATCCAGGATTTGCCTTACTCTGACATTTGTGATACAAAGGAAAATTTAAAAAAAAAAAATGTACAAATTTAAAAAGGTAATTTTCTCAATCCAAAACTTTGTTTTTACTTCTGTGCAAAGAAATGTAGACTGTTGTTTGCAAAATGTCTTCTAATAGATAGTCTAGCAGCTATATCGGTTAACACATGCCTCTTACGTTACTCTGTCATTTACATGCTGAATTTGCCTCAGAGTCTGTTATTTTTCCTTCTGTCTGTGCCATGCGTTGGAGAACTTAAACAACCAATGCCTTCGTACTATGATGTTTGTTAAAGCAAAACGTTAATAAAGCTTGTCCTGAACCGTGCTGATCATGCAGCGGTCATTTCGGTTGTCAGTATTGCAGTTTGGACACGCAATCACTAGCACGTGCAGCCAGGTCCTCGTTTAAATTTATCGTTCACTTGATGGCAGAACCTTGTGAGAAACGGATACCTCAGAGGGATTTTTGGACGGCATTACCGAAAGGTAAGAATGGGGACTTTGCAGCTTAGAGGGGAACAGGTTGGTCCCATCGCTGCATCAGCGATGTTACAAAACCCATTCCCGCAGTTGTACCAGCGCTAAATTGCTGGCATCTATCATCTGTCAAAGAATACTCCGATATGTATGCAATCCACAGGTATAATAGACGACACACAGTGTACGCTGGATGTTACCTGCCCTTTCTGTCGTGACTTATTTCAAGACTGAATGGGTAGAAGATACTGCAAAAAGTGGGAAGGTGGCTTTTTTCTTCTCATGTCACCCGTATAGATGAAAACACTTGTACCGATGTTGCCTTACTCTTATCCAAGGCCAAGGATTTAATTGTCGATAACTGAAGTTAGGGGGCTGGCTCTGCGTGTTCAAAGCTCTCTGAGGAATTGGATTCCCTCTCTGAAATTTGACCTTTCCAACCCTTTGACTGCAGAATGGAAGAGGACAAGGCACAGGAGATGCGTGGCAGTGGGGAATGCCTGCCTTTTTGCTGGATGCAGGACCCAGCTGTCATGTATGGTCTTAGGAACAGCGAGCTAACCTGAGAGAGAGCAATACCAGCAACAGCTGTAACGCAGCATCTCGTTGGATTCAGTTCATCAAGAACTCTGTTTTCACTGTGTCTCAAGAACTGTACAGCCTAGGAGGAGGCACCCGCTTTCCCTATGCTGTAGCCTGTTTCTGCTGCAAGGGAACATTATTGTCTACAGCAGGTGTCTGTTTAAAAGGAGAAAAATAAATTAGCCTCTCACCTACTGTCTGTCTAACCCTTTTTTGAATAGCACAGGGTCGAGAGGAAAGCCTCCGTGGTTTTGGAGGATGAAGAAGGGCCTGTGTTTGAGGCTGCTCAGACCCTTGCAGCGATGGGTGTTTGTCCAGATGATGTGGATTAGGCAAAGAGCACATGAGTCTGTTAGGATGAGATGACTGATAAACTTATCCTTAACTATACTCCTGTTGCTGCTGGCCAGATTGACAGCCCCCCCCCTTCCAGATCTTGTTTGGAAAAGTGGTAGATTTGTGCCTGGGGAAGTCTTTTGCTGAGCTGATAACTTTGGAGGTCACTCTTAAGTCTGCAGAAAAGGAAGCTCGGTTACCACTTTTCCTGCTCAGTCTTCTCAGAGAGATTCTCCCAGAGGAATTGGGTTGTCTTCCAGGATTTCCATGTGACCCTGCCACTCCTCAGAGGGCTCTGTGCATGCTTTAAATTGGCTTTGATTCCTTGCCTCCCTCTCCTCTTGCACAGAAGCTTCCAAAGGGGTCTTTATGACCTTGATCTATCTTGTAAGGTGAAAACTGTGCTTTGGGATTTTAATTAGTCTTGGGGTTATGGGTTGGCCTTTTTATTTTTTTTTGGCCTGAAATAAAAGTGTCAGGAGACATTTAAATACCCTAATTTCTCGTTCTATTAGAATTATCGGCAACCCCTTAATATAAGCGGCAAATCACTGTTAATTCCTTCGGAATTCACTGATAAAACATTTCTCGTAATGAATTCCTGTAGAAAAAAGAAGGGGGGGGGGGGGGGGGGCGGGGAAGAGTCCTGGTGAAAAGACAGCCGGTGGAGGAGGTACTCAGGGAGGCTGCTCCATCTGGTGGCAGCTCGGGGTTGGTCCTTGGGGAGCACTTCTGATTGCATGAGTCAGGGGAGGTTTCCCTCTGGTTTAAACCTACTGAGCATCACCCTCTCCTCGGTAGAAGGGCATACGCGTGTGGGCTTGGTTGATGTTGGAAAGAGGGATTAGTGTTTGCTGCTGAGAATTTTCACATTCCTATTGCTCCCGATGCGAAGACATGCGTTGCCCAAAGCCAGCTCTGAATCCAGATTGTCTAGGGTGTGGGATGTCCGCACCCCCAGCAGTTGCATTTGTGTTCTGAGCTGAAATAAACTTTGTCTCAATGAAGTCACCAGGTGAGGTCGTGGGGCTGTTGTGCAATTGCAGGATGTCGTGGAAACGGCGCCCAGTCAACCTAAATGTTCTTACAGTACAGGTTGTATAGTCCATCACGATGTATCTGGACACATCTCACCTAGAAACGGTACCACCAAGAAAACAAGGTTGCAATTAAGTTTGGTTTTTACCAGAAAGAAATGGTGTTCAGCAAAGGGCAGCTGAGAAAAGCTCCCCTTACCCCTTAGAAATGGTGTCTAGTCAACGTGGGCGCTCATGGAAAAGAGCAAGGAACCCAAGCCCAGTGAGAACAACCTTGCTGTCACAAAGTGGCACAATGCAGGCAAGAACAGAGCAAGCTTTTATCAATATTTTTCAGCGCCAGCCTAGGAAGCAGTGCTGCCACTGGGTTTTGCAGAGTCCAAGGAGCTGGTTGGGTCTGTGCTGTGTACTTCCAACTCCTACTCGTTTCACACCAGCTTCCAAGCACCTGCTTGCTAGAAGCGTCCTTCTGGATGGGAAATGTAAGCCTAAACTTGAATGTCTTAAATTTTTTTTTTCTTTTATCCCGACGCTCTCTAGCAAGCTGCGAAATTAGTTTTGAAATGAAAGTGGAAACAGAGAATGATGGAGCACAGAAAGATCAAATCACGAGACAGTTGAACAGTGAAGACCCATGAACCCCGAAGCAATACAAAGGACATCCTGAAATTAAAATTCCCTCCTCTGCCCTGCGAGTTACATCACCTCCACACCAGAGGGGTTTTATGTTTATTTTTTGCACAGGAAAGGGAAATTGGAGATGCTGGGTGCTGAGGAGAGGGCAATTACTGCTTTCCCCCAGCTGAAGCAATTTGGACGAGGAAGGCTTTGGCTTCTGAGCTGTGAGTGCCCCAAGCGTGTCTGTGCCGGTACAGGTGGTGCAGCGCTTCATCACGGTCCTCGGGTCGGTTCAGGGAGCCTGAGGAGAGCAGCAGGAGAGCTGCAGGGGAATTTGCATGCAACCGGGAGACGGGGGGCCAGGGGTAGCTTGTCCCAGGAAGGCTCCAGGCCAAGCACAGGGACAGCCCAGGCGCTGGCATTGACCCTGGTCTGTTGGAACAAGGACGCTCCTCCTGCCCACACCCTCACTTCTGGCCTTCTTTTTTATGCATATATATATATATAAGAATAAAAAAGACAACTCATCTAACATACATGATTTAGATACTATTAGGTATAGTATATATAGTATGTAGTATGTATGATAGACACTACATACATAATATATGATGTGATATATATTCCGTTTGTACTATATACTATATATCTGATGATGTGTAGTTAATGTATTTTAGATGGTATTGTGTATGTTATTTTGTACTGTACATATAGCATATCTAATTCAATTAGATAAACTGTGTACTCTATAGAAAATGTGTTTTAGATTGAACTCACTCTTTTATACACCCTGTAAACAATACAGGTAAAAGCTGTAATGTAAAGTAAATATATATTACCTTGTATGTAAATATTATGTAACCTATACACTACAGGTACCGTCTAGTATGGAGATACTATATACCAGCAATCTAATCTACAAAAAATATTGTGTTATGGAGCACATATTAAAGATAACATATCCTATATACTGTTTAATAGTCAATGCATGATATATAACAATATATTTTCGATAACATAATAGTGGCATTTTATGTAGTATATATGTAATTTAGGCGCTGTACCTATACAGAACAGAATAGTCTATATTGTGTACTATATAATCTTTAGCCTATAGAATTCTGATATGTGTACTACTTCTATATATAATATATTATATTGGTATCATAGTATATAGTAATTATATCATCATGTTACATTGTCTCTTTGTCTAGTGTATGTCATCAGTAAGATACAATAGATTACATAATAGATAATATGAGGTATAATAAATGACATGTAAGCTTTGATCTATTACTTACACTATGCATACTATACAGTATAAGTACATTACATGTTATGTTGATATACAGTAATTATATAATTGTCTTCTAAGAAATACAGTCTATATTGCATATATCATCTATGGCACGTATATTATGTTGCTGTAAATGCTTTTTAGGTAATATATCTGTTTAATAAAATAACATGAAACATATATATAATATATCTTACATAGCATCTATAATCTCTCGAAGAATACTCCTATATATATGCAATGTACGCTAGATGTTACTGAGGAAATTTACGTAAGAACAGTATTTGCTAGATGATACATAGTACAGTTTATTTGTACTACATAACATAGCATGTGCTGCATAATGTTGTACATACATTAGAGGATACACTGCCATAGCATTTTACTTGCTGTGGTTTATATTCTATACAGATGCAGCAAAAATGCTATATACTATACATATAGAATACATGGTGCGTACTGTACATAGCTTATACTATATGTATGCACTATATATGTACGTAGTCTGTACTAAATACATACAGTATATACTGGATGCATCAACATGGCACATACGTATACTGTGCACATCTATAGAAACTATCAGAGTTGAGAGAGCATGTAGAAGGTATATGATAGATATAATTCTGTATATGTATACACACTTTATACATAAACTTTGTGCTCAATACATACATGTCCTATATGAATACAGTATTCTTTGTGTATATATGCACATACTGTATACCTACTCTATAGATAAGCACTGTGTGTATATGTTTACATGTATAAAGAGGTGCACACTTTTTAGGTGAGGAGCTCTCTGTGCACACCTCCACGCACCCTTCGTGGGTAGGGATAGGGAGAGCTTCCCCTCCCGCCTAAGTATATCCCCCACGTAGGTTGCAGGGGACATATAGCCTCACTGTCCACGTAGAGGGGAAGGGGACATATCTGAACTAAACCCCCACTTTGGGAGGGTGGGGAAGGATATCTCCTGAATTTCACTGCCACCCCCCAGCTAAGACTATCCCTCCCCTTATCCCCCATTTCTGGCTCACACTGAGGGGTGGGAGAGAGCAGAGCACCTGATTTTCTTTGTCATCAGGGGGAAGGAAATGGGGGGGGGATGGCAGGGAACCACAGGGGATAGAAGGAAATGGCAGGGAACAGCAGAGAATGGCTGGTAATGGCAGAAAATGGTGGGGAAGAGCAGGGAAGAGCAGGTAATGGTAGTGAATGATGGGGAATGCCCAAGAATGGCAAGTAACAGCTGGGAAGGGTGGGGGATTGCAGGGAATGGCACGGAACCACAGGGGATAGGAGGAAATGGCAGGGAACAGCGGACAATGGTAGAGAATGGCTGGGAATAGCAGGGAATTGCAGAGAATGGCAAGGAATGTGGTGGGGAAATGCAGTGAATCTCAGGTAATGGCAGGGCATGCCAGGAAATGCTAGGGAATCCCAGAGAATGGAAAGGCATGGTGGGGCACTCTGGGGCATTGAAAGGAACAGCAGGGGCATGGTGGGAAGGGCAAGGTAGGGATTCTCTTCCTTATGGGTGGCAGGAGATAAGGAGGGGGGAGTCGTTACCCTATACCCCCTCACTTTCTCCTCTCTTTACCCTCAATTCATACTTTTTATTGTTACAGTCTTCAAAGTTTATCTAAACATTAAGCCCAGTGTATGGTTTTACAGTTCATTATTCCACTTATTGACATCATCAACAGCAACTTAGGACTGAATTACATCTGTAGTGGCAGGGTTGTTGTGGTAGGAGTCATAACCACAAGGTGGATCTCACCATTTCTCTTCTTTGCACAGTACTCCTGCTCCAGAGATTGTACCACACTGTTGAATCCATCACTTCTGATGATGTGGAGACATCCTACATGGGGAAAATGCACTTTGTTTAAACAGGATGTCCATTTTCTCACCTTGATTGCTCTCTGGGAGATGAGCCACTTGAATGCTGAACCGGTACCTTGGCAATAAAGATTTTCATGTTGTTACAATTACTCCCTCAGGAGCACTCAAGAAATATTTAACAGTACAAAACAAAACATTAACATTTTGGAGCAATTGCACCCCTTTGCAGAGTCACCGATGTGACAGATCTACCCTGCCAGTACTGCTTGAAAACCTCAATGAAGACAATGTTTCCTTCCATAAAGGGCATATTCTCATGATATTTCTTATCAGTTTCCAATAAATGGAAAAATCTGAGAAGCATCACATCCTATGTAACCACCTTTTACAGGACCAACAATGAGAAATCCCTGTTCCTGCTCTGCCCTGGAGGTTTGAGGGACTCATTTATGCTCCTCTGTTGGGAACCAAGAGCCCTGGACCTCATTAGGTCCCTTCTGTACCAGGAGCAGCCCCAGTCAGAAATCCCAGGGCCCCCATGTCATGCCTCCTCTCTTTGCCCGGTCCCTCTGGAAAGCCTGGGAGGGATGTAAGGAAATTTTTCAGATTCAGACAATACATGAGCTTTCATACATGATTAATTTTTCATTATGACTTGAACATAATTTCAACAAAATACAGCTTTAATTGCCCAGAAATACTTCCTACTTAAAAATAAAAACACAAAGAAAAACCCCACTCCAAAACCAAGACTCCAGTGATTTGATGCAAAAGCATTTTCCTTCTTGTGTGCAGGCTGGTGGATCATAGGTCTGGTTTGCTGGCTGCACCAATGCTTCCAATGAATCTGCAATATCCCTTTCCACCCACCCACAGCAGGAAGCAAAACAGTGCTGTGCAGAGTAGTTGTTATAAGGTAGTGACAGAAAGAGAAAAGATCCTACAAATAGTCCAAGATTCATGTAATACCGATCCAGAGGAGAGCTCTGGGCTGTACAGCAATTCCATGGTCTAAAGGGGGAAAAGATAAAAAAAGAAACAAACCACCTTACAAACAGGACGGTGAGGGTTTTTTGGTTTGGGTTTGTTTTTTTTTTTGCACAGAATGGAGTGGGAGGAAGGGTCTGCTGCTGCATTTCAGCCTCCTCTTCACAAAGCACTTGCAGAAATCATCAGCAAGAAAAAAAAAAAAAATCTACCTCTGAATTGATGTACCAATGACAGGCCCAACTGGAACAAGGAGAACAACCTCATGCTGTGGCTGAGAGCTGCTCCGTTTCACTCCTGTGGTGAAACACTTACTACAAAAAAAAAAAAAAAAAAAAAAAAAAAAAAAAAAAAAGTGGCACAGCCAGTGCTGGCAGGCACTCATGCTGCATGAAGCAGCCTGCACCAAGGGCTGGGCAAGATGACAAGAGGCATCCTCGTCCTGCACACTATGCAGGGGGTAATGAGGCCAAAAGGCTTTTGGAAACAGCGTAAGAGGCCCCTTGACTGGGAGCTGGGAGGCAGAGGACTTTTGCCAAAGCAGCGCAGTTGGCATATTCCCCATGGTCAAAGGCAGGGACTGACTAGAGGCCCCACCACATCACACATCCCCCCCCACCACTGCACAGCACAGCTTTTCAGACAAATGCACGCATGCCATCAGACAGCAACATTGGCTGGCCACCACCCTGAAATCCTTGCCATTAGTATCCAGCACACACTGGAGCATGAGTGTGCATGAACACAGGTGCCGCTGCGGAACCACTCTTGACAAGACATTCAGCGTGCTTGGTCCTTGCTGTCTAGACACCAAGACTTGACTGAGCAGGACACAGTCCAACTGCAACTGCTTGTTGTGGTTTAACCCCAGCTGGTAACTAAGCACCATGCAGCCGCTCACTCACTCCCCCCACCCACCCAGTGGGATGGGGGAGAAAATTAGGAAAAGAGGTAAAACCCATGGGTTGAGAAAAGAACAGTTTAATAGAACAGAAAAACAGCAGCTAATAATGATACTGATAACACAATAAAATGACAACAGTAATAATAAAAGGATTGGAATGTACAAATGATGCGAAGGGCAATTGCTCACTACCCGCCGACGGACACCCAGCCAGTCCCCGAGCGGCGATTCCCTGCCCCCACTTCCCAGTTCCTATACTAGATGTGACGTCCCATGGTATGGAATACACCGTTGGCCAGTTTGGGTCAGCTGCCCTGGCTGTGTCCTGTGCCAACTTCTTGTGCCCTGGCTGGGCATGAGAAACTGAAAAATCCTTGACTTCAGACTAAACGCTACTGAGCACCAACTGAAAACATCAGTGTTACCAACATTCTTCTCATACTGAACTCAAAACACAGCACTGTACCAGCTACTAGGAAGACAGTTAACTATATCCCAGCTGAAACCAGGACACTGCTCCACTGCCAGATGCAGAAATAAGCTGCATAGTGCAGCAACCCTCCTACCAGGCAAGTTGTAAGCAAGGCTGCTGCTGCCTACCTAAAAGAAACTAACTCCTCAGCCTCACATCAGCCCAGAGGAAAAAAAACCAACCATCCCTATGGATCCTGGTGCTTCACCAGTCACCCCCAGCCACGCCAGGGCAGAGGGTTGTTGCAGTAGCAAATCCCTCCTCCCTGCCTCGCAAGACCTGCTTCAAGCTGCAAAACCCACCGTTTCAGCTCTGAGGGCTGCTCCCGTGTGTCTCACTGCAGTCCTCATACAGCCCTGGCCATCCCTGCAAGCACATTGCTCTGGCTGAAGCTGGACCAGCAGATGAACTCCAGTCCCCAGCTGATGGTGTTTGCACCAGGACTTGAATGGTGGGTATTTGAGCTGAGTTGGTCTTGTTGCTTTACATCTCTAGAAATGCCTCTGTGTTGTTGATTTGTACCACAATCAAACGACAGAAACCAAAGCTTTAAAAGCCTTGATAACAAGAAGCATTTTTTGTTTGTTTGTTTCCAGTCAAACCTACTGACAAATGTAAAAGATAAAAGTAGAGTTTAATTTAAAAACAAAAGAATAAAAAAATGCTGCAATTTTTACCCTGTCACATAGAGCAAGTATGACAAAACCTGTGATACAGACAAAATTGTCTAGCAAAGCTGCACACTTGTTTCTTCTGCTACTGCAAAGGGGAGCCCTTGGAATGTCTTTTGCAGGTTGGTTTCCCCCACACCGGGCTGTGTTAGTTAATACATAGTTAGACTTGGGGACAGCAAAAAATTATTTAGGCTGGTGGGCACCACAGCAGTACTTGAGCTCAAGCCAGCCGGCCACTAATTCCATCACCGAGCCAAGGGCTCTGAAACAGCAGCCCTTGCCCAAAATTCAAGCCGAAGGCCCATCAGGAGGCTAGAGAATTTGAGTGGGAGGCAGATGTGGATGGCTGTGTGCCTGGGAAGCACAGGGGACAGTGGAAATGTGACAGCAGCAGAGACATCAATCCAGCCTTGGAGATTGCATGGCAGCCCCAGCAGTGTGACCCCAAGAAAAAGCAGAGTGTTTTTCATTAGCTATTAGCCAAAGAGAGATTTAGAGCTCCTACTGTTCTAGACTCGCTGTAGTTGGAGAAAACAGGACTGAGATGAATTGTTGCTTCCTTTCCTACAGTTGGCCCGCT